>NC_091393.1:103104481-103704481 GCF_032191515.1 Phaenicophaeus curvirostris | reverse complement strand
AAATTTGTCTTGATCCTTCAAATTAAGCCAGATAAGATTAAGGAAGAGCTACACACAGAGTAAATACAAGCAAGGTGAATTCAGATAATATGTGTTTTTTCTTTACCCCTGGGAAATAGGAATGACTTCTGCATTTTGTAGACTTTCCTGACTTAGTCTGCAACAGCTTCTGGGAGAAATAAAGATATCTTCCAGAGTCTCCAGGGGCAGATCAGCAGATGGTCCAAAGCATTTCTTATTTCTGACTATGAACTAATTGAATCACTGCCTATTGAAATCACTGCTTTTAACTAGCCTTAAGTGCGACAAGCAATACATTGTTTTATCTGGTTTGCCTTTATCAAGCTATGTGAAAACTTGTTTCTGATAAGAAAGTCCCTTGAGAACAAATTCATCTCTACTTACAAAGAGCTGTAAATACTACAAGATATAAAAGTAAAAGTAAGATCGGGTGACACAGGTGCAAGACAAAATGGTTTAAAAATTGATGTAGAACTCAGTAACTACTTTTAAGGCACTTGACAAAGATATCTATTTCTTGAAATGAAGCTACCTTTACCAACTTAGAAGGACTTTCTCCAAATACCGATTTGTTGCTTCTAGAAGTGTATTTAATTCCAGCTCTTTTCTAATGCAGCCCAGACACTCAAAATTCTCCACTGAATAAGTCCAGACAAGAAAAAGATTGCTTTTTCCATCTTTCTGATCAAGACAGTTTTATAAGCTAGGTCAAGGCACACTTAAACTTCTGCTCACTTTGCCATGTTTTATTCCTTTCCTCTGTGCAAGTCTGTTATTAAATGTTAGCTTACTGGCAACTTCTTTAAAACCATACAGAAAATTGTTACCTGTCAGAAGTCCTTGCATTTTCCAGTTCTAACTACTTCTGTTAGAACAGGCAGCTGTTACAATATTGAAAAGGATTTATTTTTAAATTGCTAATGCTAAGGAATATGCAGTAATCTATTATCTGTATTACTCTTTCTGGCATCATGGTATTTTTTCATCCCATGAGATGTAATTTTTCCCCCGGATTCCTTTAATTCATGAATTTTAATTATTGAAAAGCAAACTTCTGCATCTTCATATAAACACCATTTTTACACCACAACCTGAGTTATCAAAGTTTTTCTTTTGGTGCAAGTTATAGCTGGTAGTGGAATTCAGGTGTCAATAATATCAAAACAGATGAGATGATTATTTACTTGAAGGCCAGCAGACGGCCAGTTCTCCTTTATAAAGGCCATCTTTTTGAAAGAAAAGATTTGTGGACAGACAGTGACCAATTACTTTGAAAACTTAGGCAGAATATTTTACTTGTGTTCATGGACAAAACCTGTTCCTGGAGCCATTTAGGCTTGAAACTTTAAAATCAATTGTATTCCATGTTGCTTTCACTATCTACAGAGATTTGAAGGACAGATTATGACCAGTTACCTGTTAACAGAAATCCCACCCATGCAGGCATATGAATATAAAAATCCTTGAACAGTTTCTGTTTGTACTCAGGAAGCTACACGGAACATCTGTTCAGGCATGAACTAAACATGCCAAAGTGCAATGTCAGATTTGCTTATATCACATCACACTGGGTCATGTATTAGATTAGAAATTTATTTCAGATTAAATCCAGATTGTATTAGAAAGCTCAGCCACATCTTCTCCTTTTCAGAGCTTATTTGAATAGGCTTAAAATAATGCCAAGATATATTAAAAGGCAGGAGGTTTTTTTTCATCAGGAGCTAATAAAGACAAATTCAGAGCTTCCCAAAGTAAACATCTCCTTACAGGAGATACACCTTCATTTATGGAATGCTTTTCATCCTTTTTAAGAATTTACTTATTTCTGTCATCACCACCACTATCCTTGACCAAACAAGTACTGTATTTCCCACCTCCTGAAAGCTAGTGTTTACAGTAAGAAATGAAAATAAGAAAGCCATGTAAAAAAAACCCCAAACAAACAACACCCTCCCCCTCCAAAACGTTTCTCCCCACCTTCTAACTGCAAAATAGTCCCAGGACATTTTTCAGTGCGGTGAAGTTATGCATTAAGGTATTCAGTAACCGGAACAGATAAAAGTCTGCAGCATATCTAGTTCTAAAAAAGCCTAAGGGATACATTAAGCCAGAAAAGGTCTAATTAATTCCTGGGTGTCATGAACTTTTTATTAGCAGTGTAGCTTACAAAAGTGTGTGTAACACGTGTTTTCTTAGTAACTTTTTTCAGCATCAAAGCTACAGGTTTTACTGTAGAATTAAACATAACAAAGATTAGAAATTTCTCCACTATACTTAAAACAGAACCAACTTTTAGCATGATTTCAGATCAACAAAAACACAAGTATGACTAAGCATAAAAGGTATTTCATAATAGCTACCTGTATGCTAAACTACTTCATAGCCCTGTAATTTGCAGATCCCTTTTATATTTTTAGTAAAGTTAAAATGTAAATGAAAGAAGGTACAAGCAAGATTCTTGTGTGTTTAACATGTTTTTTTTCAGGTTAAATTTTGCTGTATATTGAATTATGGTAAAAATATTACTTTCTGTCTGCTATGAGAAAAAAAACTTAGCAAATTAAAGATGAAAACAGATATCTTTGTGAAATTTCATGGTTTTTATCCATGAACTTTATATGGCCGATTACCTATTCCATATATTCTTGTCATATACAGAGAGAAGAGATCTTCCTAGCCAAGTTCAGATCTGTCAATCTTGTGGACAGAAGAAACTGAACTTTATAACAGGTATGATGGCAAACTTCCTTTTGGTAAGAACCTTTCAGCTGAAAAGATGCTTGTATCTTGTATGGATTACTACAGAACATACATAAATGAGGATAGTGCAGAAAAAATAGCTCAAAAAGCATCATAAAGAGAAAACGAGAATAAATATTCTTTTAGCATAATGAAAGGAAACAGCCAAGCTCAACTTATATGAAACACACAAACAAAAATAAAGAATTCTTATTTTGTTAACATGTGGACAGGCCGCAGGTGTTGCCGTGACAAAGTGCTGTATGAGAATAGGTGACAATATCAAAAAATACACAGAACATTTAAGTTTCAACCTGGTAAGGTGAACTCGAATATTACTCTCTTATTGTGGCTTCCACCAGGCCAAAAATATGTCACTAATATGGGTTCCTATGGTGCTGTGTTCTCACTGTGCTTGACAATAGGAAAATGGCAAAATAGCAAGCCTAAAGCACATACTGAACTACCTCAAGTAATGGTGGAGACTGGTTTGCTTGGCTATAGTGCAGTTGGTATCCTTTCTTAGTAAAGGATGCACAAGGAAACATAGACATCACTAGGGCGTACGGTGAAGAATCAAACAGACCACTTCTGTATTTGCAGGAAGCTTTGTTCCTCCTGTTGGACTACTTTGGCACACACAGGAAGGCAGAGAGGAAGAGTAGCTATCATCTTCCTTTTCCACAATGAAAAAGAAATGAAAAAAACCCAAAACAACCCACACTTAGATAGAGAATAAAATAAGGAAATCAACAGTTTCAAACATCAGCTTTTGAACTAGTTTCCCAGTTCGCTAAATTAGCGTCCCATCATTAGAGGTGCTCAAGAGATGTCTTGGACCTTTAAAAACTGCATCTGTAATGCCGATATCCGTTAGAAATGTTCTGGGGTTAGAAATGGTGAATTGGAAACCCAAACTTCAAAAATGAAAACAAAACACAGATAAGAGAATTTCCATTGTATACTAAGTATTTTGAAGCAGAAATGAGGTTTGAAAATGGAGAAAAAAATGTCGGTTGAGAGAAAATTACCCTGAGCAAACAACTAGAGAAAGGAGGAACATATAGAGCCTTTCTCAGCTGACTAAAAACCATAATGCAGGAGTCTGGGATGAAACAACTGCAGACCTGCTCAAAGCAAACATACTGATAACATCACCATAACTCTTTCATGGAAGTATGGGAGAAAAAAAATCTATTTGCAGAGTGGCAATGGTATCACTATAAAATTACCTCACACTACTGTTACTGCTATAGAAACTGCAATGATGTACACCACAATTCATTCACAGCAGGTATTGAAACAGGGAACAAAAGCCAGCCTGTGTTCTCACAAATCATCTTTTATGCTATCTGATGCTACTGAATGCAACAGATGACAGCTATCATTCCTTGTGTGGTTTAATGACTTTTAGAATGCTTGTGTCCAAGCGTCTGCAACAGATACAGGGGATTCCTTGAAGAGATAAATAAATACTCTGTGCCTTTTAATGAGGTGCCAAGTATGCTGGGATGTCCAGTCAGGATTAGATATAAACATGTTCTTCCCCTTTGCTATCTGGTGTTACTCCTGGTTGCATTAGGAAAAGGACCTCCAGCTTAGTGACATTCTGAAGGAGGACAGATGTCTGGAGGTTTAAACTTTCTTCAGGCCCTGTGCCTTCTGAATACATTTGCTATGTTTTGTCTGTCAAAACATTAGCCTCCTCAGAGCTACTAAGCAAACAGGCTTTACAATCAACAAATCAAACCCGCTAGTATGACAGTCGAGGTGACTACTGTATGATCCCATTTTTCTCGAGTAAGAAGCCATGAGAACTGCTAATAAGTTTACTTAAACTTGAATTCTAGTGCTTGCCCACATAATCACAATTCAAGAAGTTAAGGTAAATACAACTTTCGGAAGCTTGCCTGAATCTAGGCCACTTAGTGCGATTAGCATATGGTACGAATCTTTAGCTGCAACGTACGGAGTGTATTCCTGCAGGGGTCAGAATAATGGAAAAGCAGTAAAGTCACTAAGGGAAGTGAAGCAGCTGCTAGTATTTATGCTTGTGATGGATGTTCACAGTAAAACGGTCAGACAGAACAGGGAATATCTATCCAAGGTCTTGACATGACACTCACAGCTGTGCAAATAGCACAGATGGGAAGATGATTCAGAGTGGCCAAATTTTGAAAATGCCCCAAAACAGGCCCTCAGGCCCTCGAAACAAGATGTTTTTTTTGCAACCTCCCCTCTAGTCCCTCAAGGCTATTAAAGAGATGCTCCAAAAAGGGCTCTTTGCAACAAAACACAGCAGTTTCACAGATTAACAGCTTGAACAACTGGTCCAGGATGGGCTGATGAAAGACGTTCTCTGCATGATGTACCCAAACGTACAAGAAATTAATTGGCATCTATGAACACTAAGTACAAAGAGCTCTGAAAATGTCAGCTTGTATCCTTCTTTGGATTCGCTTAAACCTGCAAAATTCCTACGGCTTTTCCAAGTAATTAGTATTCAAATGGCATGCGTAACCAGGTCAGTCTCTTAGGGTGGCTTCTGCTGGCAATGAGTATTCTCTACTTGCTGAAGTACTGCAGCAAACATATGTACATATTAACGGTGCCTGAGTAAGCACTTTGATAAACTAATGGCATCCTAAAAGAGATAACTAGATCTTTTTTTTGTTTCCTACTACAGCCACTCTCCTTGCCGTATTCTCAAACTAAACAGGACTTGGGTTGTTGAGAGGAACAGCTCTGCAACTAAACTTGTCACAACACAGATTATTTCAAAAGTGGTCCCGAAAGCATTTTTTAAAGTACTCCTTAAATACAAGAAGTTGGAAAACTTGGGATGGTGCAATATTTTACAAAAGACTCTCCAAAACATTTCTAGGGTTAGCCTAGGTAACTATTATAGGTGTATGTTAGGTAATGTCTATATTAGCAAATAGCATGGACCCACAGCAGCAGATCAGAGTTGATGCAGAGGCTCCAGTGTTCCAGTATGTGCATTTCTGAGGGTCTCTGGGCTCTCACTAGTCTGGTCCTGGAGCCTGCATGCTTGTTAGTGGTTGTGGTATATTAGCAGCACTCTTGCAGTGCATTTCGGGTTTAGTTTCATCTGAACAGGATCTGGTTTGCATGTTCCAAGACTGCTCAGTGAGGCAAATCAAAGCCCGTTAAGTGGAGCTCATTAGGAGGTGCATTTCAGAAGCGCTGTCTGCACCCCAGCCAAAATGTCAATGAAGAGCACCCTGCCAGAGGCACACCCAGATTCTCCAACGCAAACCAGTTCTGCAAAGGGCTGCATAAGTGCACCTGCACTTATCCAGTTTTTGTCTCCTTTATATGCCAGTTGCACATTCCTGTTTTATACACATATATAAAATATAAAGTGTTTTCTGTATGGAAAACAAACCATCATCAACTGCTCCACTATGTCCCTTCCTCCTTAGAAAAGATTAAACAAAAAAAGAAAAAAAAGCCTGAATTTTGCATCTCTAGATTCCTCATTTTACTTATTTACGCCAAGTTAACTGCCTGAAAAAAAAACCCCTAGATTGCATACGGTAAGTTACTTTGAAAAGTACTGGAAAACTTGACCAAAAAAAAATAATTCCCTAACCTCTACCAATGAAGAGAACTCTAAAATGATTTTACAGGGGAAAAGTAATGAAAGCACAGAAAATAAGTTCATGCCTTTCCTTCCCACCACCCAGAGAAGAAAAAAAAGCAACCAACATCCACCAGGTCTAGGCAGCATTTCTCTTTTCCATATAAGAAAGCATTGATATCTTCCATTACAATCTGCCTCTCCCCTGTATTTTACAGTCACAGTAGCACAAAGGGTTATAAAGAGACTGGAGAAATATAGGAATCTAATCTAGCGGAGAGAATAATTTGCTTACTTTATTGCTTGTTTTGCAGTGTGATAGGTAGGCAAGAGAAAAATAAAAAGTTCTTTCCCCTTCTTAAGTTTAAAGGTTAGTTGGTAGCTTTGCTTGGTCTTTTTCTTTCATTCAGGTGTCATTAACATTCTAGAAAAAGCTAGCAGTTTCTTGCAGACTAGATTTGACAAAATTGAATTAATTGGGTGATTTTCTTTTGACTGCAATAGGAGCAGACGCAAATCAGAGAAAGCCTAACAACACAGAAGAAATACAATTCAGTCTTGTATGCAGGCAACAGAGTGCAGCTGTTTGTTTTTTATCAGGCAAAAAGTGTCTGTGAATATTAGCTAACTAAATATTTCTTACCCTGTATTTTGCTTTTGAGTTGCTGTTTGACTGATACTCTCACAAAGACAGCTTAAAACATCCCTGTGGCTTCCTGAAAGTGCTGGCAGGTGCCACACACCAGAATCTACCGTAGTGACCAATCCAGCAGTGCTCTGAATTAAAGGCAAACTTAGAAGTGACAGTGTAGTGTGAACTGACTATGTAGAAATCGGGAAAGGGGGGGGTTAGATAAGGTCATAAACCACTTTAACTGTGCCTTAAATTCTGACTTCAAGGTGAAGCACAAAACTCGGTGCTCTGTACATATTCTACATAACGGATCTTCCGCCAGAATAACCTCCCCCAATCTTTTAATCAGTTTTTTGGGTTCCAGGCACTTACTGCTCCCCTACAGTATCTTAGGGGGATTTTTTTGCTACCCACACTTCTAATATTAACACAATCATACAAGAATATGTTTCTGATCACTAGTAGTTATAAAAGTGATATGTATCATCAGAAACAACAGTCATTTTCATGGACCTTTCTTCTGCAAGACAGCGTCCTTTGCTATCAACCTGCCATCTGTGCCATTCATGTGCTACGTGGTCTTAATAAATAACAGCCTGCATTGCAGACAGAAGACTCTTAACAGTGAAATATCGTAGCTGTCACTTGTTTTCTTCAGGTCAGAAGAGAAGGTGGCATTAAGTATCTCTCACTCAGGCAAATGGCCATATTTTGGTAGATTAAGTAGTGCAGAGAATTGTACACCTCTCAAAACGCTTCTCGTTCCTGTCAATAGAAATAAGATCTGGCCACGCTGCATCGTGCTTTACCTAGCAATGAAGATCAGCACGTCACTGAAACCTGTTAAAAGTCCAACAAGGTCATTTATACATGTTTATTCCAAGCACAGAAACCAACACGAGTGCGTTTAGTTCATCATCCCTCACTACTCAGTGTTTAAAAAGGGAGTGGACATGTGTATTAAAACAGAAAGTCCCTGGTACTCTGGTATTATGTCAGAAATACAGCTCCTCTGAGCATGTTATTGTTTTAAACAGAGGTCTCCACACTTTCACATCGGTAATAAAATACTTAGTGCTGCTGGACTGGAAGGAAAATGTCATACATCTGCAAACAATTAGAAGGAGCTGGACTTCATATTTGATTTACTAAACAATAAAACAAGCTTAAGTGTGACTATATGCGTAAGTTACACTCCCTAGGAGCCTCAAGCAGTTATCATAGCAGAGTCTTTTAACCATAATTAAATAAATCCACAGTGGGACCATTGCTGATCAAGATTATCTTTTATAAGATATGTTCAGCAATGAAAAGCATGAAGATCATGAAGTTGAGTGCATGCTTTAAATGCTCTAAAGGTCTTTTATCCTTTCTTTCAAGCGCACTGTCCACTAGCGTTTTCCAGCTGGAACTCATTCAATGTACAATACATTTCAGCTTTTAAACACTAATATTTCGATGCCTTCTGCATTTAGATTGAAATTTTGGCATGAGGAAATTAGTAGCAAAACTCTGAACCAGTCAAGCCCAAGATTTCACCGTAATTTGTGTGTCTGCTAGTTAAAAAGTTCTGGTACTGTAACAACAGTTGGTTGTTGTTATAAATTAACCAAAGATTTGTGAATTGAACCTAAATATTTAGTTGCAAGTTTTGGGAAGTCAGACCTTGGAGTTAAATAACACTAATGTACCACCACCAATCTTCTCCTTGACAAAACAAAAATCTTAACCAGTTGTCAGGCTCTAAGTTAACCCTAACTCTCAACCTTTATTTGGAATATAAGGTATTGGTACTACATGCTGTTAAACTTTCCTATGTTATCCCTGATTTATATACCTAAAGCCATTGTAGCAAAAGTAGTGTTCATGTTCAAAAATTTTCTAGCATTACTTGCATTTTTTAATTGAACAAAAACGTTACATGCTGAAGTTGAAGCAGTTCATTGCAATTCACCAGTGAAGATAAGCAATAGCCACAGCAAAGCATCACCTGAAGGAGGGGTGCTGGATCAAACAAGAGAGTCTGGTATTTGGTTCCTGGTTCTGCTAATACTTTGTCAAGTTAAACTGAGGGGGAAAAAAAAAAAAGTCATTTCCTATCCTTGGCATTGATTTTCTCTTGATAACCCTCAGTGGATGCTCAGGGTTAAGGGGATCATGGTACTGACCTTCTGTGGTAGGTTCTTTACTTGACAGTCTTGAATTAGAGCGACAGAAATGTTGAACATTAGCAGATAAGCCAGAAATGCAACTCTGAGGCTTTGTCTACAAAAATAACTTATCCAGCCTCCATGATGATTACTAGGCTTCAGAATGACAGGGAATTTACTTACTAGTGATAAATAACGTTCTGTATACATGAATACCACTGAGAAAGAAACTACCACTGTATATTACAGCATGCCCTGATTATAGTCACTCAAGTACTATTTTATGTGATTATACTGCTGTGAGCCACAAAGTGGAAAAGATGAACCATGGGGTCAAGTTTTGGCCTCTTTTTGCACGACTATCCTACTAATGTGCTAGAAAACCAAGTTTATGGACAAGGAGTAGAATATATTTTGTATGAAAGAAAACAAAACAGTGGACAAAACATTTGTTACTTCAGCAAGTATAAGAGTAAACTATTTATATAAAATAATAAATGAAACAGTCTTAGTTTACAGTAGTGCTTGTGAGTCTGGTTCCTGAATGCATACAATAAAGATTGCTAATACCCTGAGAATTTTGGCACTGTGTGTGGCGTATGTACACTTAGATGAAAGTTCTTCACTGCCATAGTTTCAGAGACTGGCTAGGCCATGACTGGAAGTAAGCTGGCAGGGTCTGCGTAGAACTACTTTCATAGAGATCAGAAGAGCACAAGCTGTTCAGGTGTTTGGTTCCTACTGCTTGACAAATATTCTTCACACATAATAAAACCACTGTATGCTTCTGCATTACAACCTGGTCTAAGCAAAATTCACATGGTGGTTGTTTTTTTTGTTCCACTCAGCGTTCTCTTACTGAAAAATACATACAGATTTGCAAATATTCAGAAATTGTCCATAATATGACTTGCCATGTCTCGCTTTTTTCAAAGCACCATCTCTCCTAGAGACATACTTAATACAATGCAAAATATCTGACTGAAGTTGCTTACTTGCACTAAGTTTTTTTCAGGATCTACAGACAACAAGATTGAATCTACTCGTTGGCTGGAAATACATGGAACAGACTGTAAGGCTGCAACAAACTGCAAGTTCCATTACCCTGAACAATAACAACATGCATGCATTTTATTGTGTATGTGTCCAGTTTAAGCATAACAATAGATGCTATTAAATGCAAGAGTTATAGGCTGTCATTTTCCAGGAACTGGATTTGTTATCACATACACTCCAATTACATTGAAAGCAAAACATACAGCAGCTTGCTTACCTTGGCACACATTGTGATCACTTTGCTCATACCCAGCTGCACACTGAATTTGATGAGTTGGGTTTGGAGGGGCACGCTGAGGATCAGCCGGAGTCCGTCGAATAACGTTGTTTCGACCACTAGTGGATTCAGCTGCTGCTTCTTCTCGCTCATTTACAATAATTTGTGCTGTTCTAGGTAGACAGAGGTATCCTCCATAGTGGTTAACACATTTCATCCCACCTTTACATGCATCTGGGACTATTTCACATTCATCAATATCTGTGGTTAGCAACAACACAAGTCATGCTTTTAACAGTTGAAACTTCTGTAACAGCCATTAATACAAATAACACAATGACACGTGCAAGCACACCTGCCTGTCCAAAACAGGGATGTGTAATGAAATACTTAAAAATACCAATGGCAAGTGTGTCTTTGAAAATTATTTACTGTACCTTTGCACCGTTGCCTAACAGGATCCCATTCATATCCATCTGTGCATTGCTATAGAGGGGGAAAAAGAAAAAAAAAAAAGGAAAATTAGGCCACTTGGTATTCTTTATTTTGGAAGAATGAACAAGCATATTTCAAAGAACTCAAAGTTTGACACAGAGGGAAATGCAACATTAGCAACCTTTGGTAAGCTAGAAAAATGGCTTTTGGTACAGCATTGCTGTGTAAGAGCAATATCAAATCTTCTTATGAAAAAGCAGCAAGTTTTTCTGAATTCTGTTCTTGTTCACTGTCTGCCAACAGGTGAACATCTTTCATTCCTGGAGCCGGTTTGTCAGAAGGACTAATGGGCTTCTGTGCCCCTGTACTTCATCCTCTCTCCCATTAGCACTCTATCAATGGGGAAGGATCCCGTGACAGCTAGAAATTCATTCACATGCTTTTAATCACATGACTCCAGGAACTACAGACTAGGAAGAACAATTTATATTGAGTCAATCAATAAACAGTTAAGAGTTTATAATAGCAGGACTACTTATTTATATAAGACTTCGCAAAATTCAAACAAGACTGTACTCAGCAACTACTCATATCAACGCAGACTAATAAGTTCAGGAAGAATTTTAAATATTTGGCCCTGCAGTTAGGTAGGCATCTTCATTTCCTCTGCCCCAAACCATTACATTGTCTGGAGGGCAGTAATTTTAATCGTGGGTGTCAGTTACAGAACCTTATTAGCAAAGTCTCACATCGCTACCAACTGTAGCAGACACATTTAAAACATCAGTGAATCAACTCAGCTGTACTATATAGGTGCATATGAATGCTATGCTGCTTAGGATATTACTTTAATGACTCTATAGAAAGAAGGAATTGAGTCGGCTAACGTAATTAGTCACAGTCAAGCAAGTTAAATCTTGTTGCAAGTCCTTCACTGCAGTGACAAATTTGACCTTCTGACTCAGAGATCCACTTGTTCTGTATACCCTCCTCAAATTATTTTGAGGAACTTGTTACTAATGGACATTGACTCAGCATTAGGATTGAAAAGATCTTCTTCATTTGCAGGTGACGCTTGTCAAATGTAGCAGCGAGTTGTAACCTTGGAGGCTTTTTCTTCCAAAGGGGTAAGTGGACATCAAATTGTTTTACAACTCTCAATCTCTAATGGAATGACTACATGCTGAGTTGACAACACCAAAGTTACTGTAGCTATGAAAACGCGAACTCAAAGGAAAACAGCTAATTCATGCATTTACTGAATCACCCAGTTCCTGTTAATGCACAACAGAAGTACTGTCTATTGAACTGTAAGGAGCCAAGCCCATGTATTACTGCCGCTGAAGGGACTCCTACAGTAGATAAGGATTTGGCCCCAAATGAATACAATATATACATGAGAAGCAGTAGCATCCTAAGAGCAAGATTTCCAAAAACTGAATTTTTTAATTTAGTTTTACATGATTAAAGTCTAATGATCACTGAAGCACTTAATTGCTAAGACATCTCTGAAAATGGAGCATAAAACCCCAAGCATGCATGCATGCTAAAAATTTCCGATTGATATAAACAGAACTATGTAGGCTTATTAGAAAACACTGCTTAGGGTTTTTTTTTAAAAGAACATGTACTAAATGCAGAAAAGGAGAGAGGTGAGATCAATATGCTAGTCTGGGTTTTCAAAAGGTATTTAGATCTCTGGTTTCCCTTTATACAGAAGGACTTAAAAATCACAGAAACCTCTAAATAGAAGTACTCCCAACCTCCAAACCTGCGTTGCTTCTAATGCCTAGTGTTAAAAGTATTTCATGACTGGCTTCCTGATGCTCACTTCAGGCTTCTTAGAGCCCTGCTTTCTATGATAAGGTCCAACTCTGCAATATTTACTTGCTTGAGCTATCCCACTTACTTCACTGGGATTACTTGCATGAGACACAATCTCGGTCTTTGGCTGTGGTTCTCTAACTTTTTGCATGTGTGCAGAATTTTCTGCTTGTGTGGCATTGCGCTGATGTCTGTACACATATTCAGAGGTCCACCCATATGAAGCAAGTTGCAGGAATTACAACTGTAATCAGATGTGAAAATGCAGGTTTTTCCCCAGCCTGAGCCGATGTAATTGCCACTCCTTCCATGACATGCATTATGCAAGCCAAAGACTGAACGCAAGCAGATTAAAAAACCAAAAAGCCTTACAAAAAGGCCTTTAAACCCCTTGCCCTCTTCCTTGGCTACAAGCAACATCCATTTCCAGTATTCTTGTACCATTTTATCAAGCTGTGCAAAAGCACTGCTCAAAACCAGCTCAGAAAGTAACAGTCCTGCGATCACCCCAGGACGAAGGTGCTTCATTAAGAGCACTGAATTTGTAAGTACTTACATTTCCTTAAAAATGGCTTGAAGTATCCGAAAGGAAGCAGATAAGAATGTTTGACCTAATTATCTGTCAAATCCCATATATTTCAAATGAAGGTCGTAGGAACCCACCTTTATGAGAATGGATTAAAAATATTAAAACCTCATCATTTTGTCCAGATTATCAAGCTTGGGACATAGAAAAGCTTTTCAGAACAGGCAGTTATAGCCTGTTTTGCTCAGTCCTGTCCATTTCAACTAGAAAGCCAGCTTCCGTGCACGAACAGCTTATTTTATGGTTAAAATTGGAACTCAAAGAACTTTGCATCGCGTAGTATACGTTGGCAAGAAATTTGGTTTTCCTTAAGGGTCATTTAGAACAGAATCCCCGCAAAGCAGCGATTATCTCCAACTCCATTAAATCTTACCGTGTACGTTATGGTTTCCTCAGTTTCCTGCGAATGCACCGTAATAAGAATGAAAGCAGCCAAGAACATCGCTGTCAACATCGTGAACCTTGAAAAGAAAGAGAAAACAAGCAAAGCGGGGATCATTTTGGGGCTGGAGGAGGCAGCGCGGGGTCCTGCCCGGCAGCCCCTACCTGGGGGGAGAGCCCGGGCCGCGGCCCCTTCGCTCCAGCGGCTCCAGAGGGCGGCTCGGCTGCGCTCCCAGCCCGGCTGCGTTTTATCCAGCTGAGGGTGGGAAAAAAAAAAAAAAAAAAAAAAAAGAGAGAGAGAAGAAGGAGACGGAGTTTAAAAGAACAGAGCGCTGAATGCCGCCCCGGGCTGGCAGCGGCGCGACCGACCCGCATCGCGCGTTTCGGGGGCGGCCAAGCGGCTTTTCGGTCGAAGCGAGGCGGGTGGGTGAAGGGGGAGAGAGCCGGGGGGCACGGCCGGAGCCACCTCCCCGCGGGGACCAGGCGCCGCCGGGCACCTGCCGGGCGCTCCGGGGGCAGCGCGGCCGCCCGCGCCCTGCCCGCTCCTACCTGCGGCGGCGCCGGTGCCGGCGGGTCCGTCCGTCCGTCCGCCCGCTCGCCTTCACCCCCTCGTTTAGTTAAAGCGAAGCGGCGGCCGGAGCCCCCGCACGCCCCCTAGCGACCCCTTGTCGGGGCGGGGCGCGGAGCCCCGAGGCGGGGCAGGTGCGAATCATAGAATCGCCAGGTTGGAAGAGACCCACCGGATCATCGAGTCCAACCATTCCTATCAAACACTAAACCATGCCCCTTAGCACCTCGTCCACCCGTGCCTTAAACACCTCCAGGGAAGGGGACTCAACCACCTCCCTGGGCAGCCTGTTCCAGTGCCCAATGACCCTTTCTGTGAAAAATTTTTTCCTAATGTCCAGCCTAAACCTCCCCTGGCAGAGCTTGAGGCCATTCCCTCTTGTCCTGTCCCCTGTCACTTGGGAGAAGAGGCCATCACCCTCCTCTCCACAACCTCCTTTCAGGCACTTAAAGAGAGCAATGAGGTCTCCCCTCAGCCTCCTCTTCTCCAGGCTAAACAACCCCAGCTCCCTCAGCCACTCCTCTTGTTCTCCAGCCCCTTCACCAGCTTTGTTGCTCTTCTCTGGACTCGCTCCAGAGCCTCAACATCCTTCTTGTGGTGAGGGGCCCAGAACTGAACACAGGATTCGAGGAGCGGTCTCACCAGTGCCGAGTACAGAGGGAGGATAACCTCCCTGGACCTGCTGGTCACGCCGTTTCTGATACAAGCCAAGATGCCATTGGCCTTCTTGGCCACCTGGGCCACTGCTGGCTCATGTTCAGTCGCTGTCAACCAACACCTCCAGGTCTTTCTCCTCCAGGCAGCTTTCCAGCCAGACTTCTCCTAGTCTGTAGCGCTGCACGGGGTTGTTGTGCCCCATTTGCAGGAAGACCCGTGTCGGGGCGGCGGCGGGAGGGGCGGCCGAGCCCAGGGCCGAGTCCTGCGTGAGGGGCGCGGCGGCCCCGCCACACGCCTCGGGGAGATCTGGGGAAGTGGCCCTGGGGGTGGTGACTGACTAAAGGTGAGCCCGCAGTGTGCCTGGGCGGCCCAGAAGGCCAGTAGCATCTTGGCTCGGATCAGAAACGACGTGGCCAGCAGGGCCAGGGAGGTTATTCCCCCATGAGACTGCACCGCAAATCCTGTGTTCAGTTTTGGGACCCTCACTACAAGAAGGACATTGAGCGTGTCTGGAGAAGCACAACGAAGCTGGTGAGGGGGCTTCAGAACAAGTGTTAAGTAGGATGTCCCTGCCCATGGCAGGGGGGTTGGAGCTAGATGATCTTTAAGGTCCCTTCCAACCCAAACTATTCTATGAGTCCATGATTCTATGATTCTATGACTCTATGATTCTATGTTATGAGGACTCGGGTTGTTTAGCCTGGAGAAAAGGAGGCTGAGGGGAGAGCCTATCGCTGTCTACAGTTCCCTGAAAGGAGGTTATAGTGAGGTGGGTGTTGGTCTCTTTTCCCAAGTGACAGGTGATGGGACAAGAGGAAATGGCCTCAAGTTGGGCCAGGGGAGGTTCAGATTTGATATTAGGAATAATTTCTTCACTGAAAGGGTTCTCAGGCACGGGAACAGCTGCCCAGGGAAGTTGTTGAGTCCCCATGCCTGGAGGCATTTGAAAGATGGTTAGTTGAACTGCTTAAGGATATGACTTAGTAGTAGCCAGGTGTGGTTGGGCTTGATGATCTCAGAAGTCTTTTCCAACCTAGTGATTTTATGATTCTGTGATTCTGAGGGAGCTGTAGCCAAAGATGTGCTGTGAGGAAGGGAGGGGAGTCCCTCCCGCCATCCCTGCCCAGGGGAGCTGTGAGGGAAAGGCTGCTGAATCCCACCAAAGCCACGTTCTCATGCCAGGCACGGCTGCAGCTGGGTGCCCCAATGAGGGCAGCCAGCAATGTCATAGTTGGTGTCTCCATGAAAGCACAGGGCAGCCGTCAGGTCAGGGTCTTTTGCAGGTCGCATGTGGCAGGCTTTGAGGCCTGGCAGATAACGAAGTAGGTTGGATATTTGGAAAAATGTCTTTACGGAAAGAGTGGTGAAGCGCTGGAATGGGCTGCCCAGGGAAGTGGTGGAGTCACCATCCCTGGAGGTGTTCAAAAAGCATGTAGGTATGGCACTTTGGGACATGGTTTAGTAGGCATGATGGTGTTGGGCTGACAGTTAATGATCTTAGAAGTCTTTTCCAACCTTAATTGGTTCTGTGAGCCAGAGGTGGGTAGGAGGGGAATGATGCTGCACTTGCTAATTTACCTTACGTAGATCATGCTAGGGCTGTAGTAACCCTACTGTATGTAGTGTGGTATATGGTATGGTTTGACCCATGGTAGCATGTAGGGCTGTGATCCTGAGACCACTGAGGTGTGGTGTCTGTCTCAGTCCATGACAAATGAGCTTCACCATCTGCTTACCTGAGCTTTTGATGAACTTGTGTGCTCTGGACGCTTGGCTTTCTCCTTGGAGCATGTTTTTGAAAGCCTGGGTATAAATACATATTTTTTGCTAATTTAAGATGAATTGTGGCTTTGCCAGGAATTGTATGGAGTATTTATCTGGCTAGGCAAGCTATTTGAAATTTAAAATAGAAAGACTGATGTGTTTTCCTCCCCATTTTGAATTTGGCAAATAAAAATGGTGAGGAGTCCTTCATTAGGGAATGCCTGTTCCTTTAAACACCATGTAAGTTCAGTTAATTTTAAGGAGTTTCTTCTGTATATGAAATACTATTATCTCCCTACCCAGTGGGAAAGTTACTGGACTGAAGGGAAGATGAGCAGGCATTACAGAGATTTAGAAGCAATCTTAGTGTCATGATTATGGTGAGGAGCAACATACCAGGTTACTCTTTGTACAGAGGGATAAGCTGGACCTTTATTTAGGTCCCCATTTTTGCTTCTGGGGGCACCGTGCCATAGTAGGGCAGCTATACTCTATTCCTCTACTTCATTTGAATGCGAGATCCTTAATTTAAGAAAAATTTTTTACGTCCTTAATGCTGACCATGGAGGGCCTGGCGAACTTGAGATCTGAAAAAAAATGTCATACTAGGTTGCAGACTTCTGGCATTGCTGGCCTAGAGAATAGCTTTCCTATATAGTCCCTTAAAGTCTTAGCATTAAATTATGTTTGATCTTATGTAAGATATAATTTCTTTTTTTTTGTATTAGTGTACATTGCATGTGAATTTTGTCTCTGAGCCAGATTTGCTTCTTTTCATACTCATTTTAGAAAGCACCAAGTTGGGTAGTTTTGGAGTACTTTTAGCTGTAACATTATATTATCTGTTTTTTGGTTTGTTTGTTTTATAGTCATTTTCACGGAATATTGGATTTTTCTTCTCTCACTGCAGTTTCTGTGCTTACAGGTAAGTGGGACTCCAAAAACTGTAGGGCTTTCAGTCCACACAATACATTGGTAATTAAAGTACGCAACAACATAGTCAAAGAGAGAAAATTTTGGCTGACTTGATTATTAGGACATTTGGCATGTACTTTCATATGCTGATCTATTTAACAAGCTATCTTTTGACACCTACTTTCCCACTCCAAAAAATATTCCCTTAAAGCCCATACGTCATTTTTTATTTAAAAATAGAACTTCAAACTGTTATATTGGCTCTAAGTTACTGACTCCTGTTAGTGTAAAATGTATTCATACTTGCTACGTGCCACCTAATATGTTTTGAAATTTTACTGTTCCATGCTTGCAGAAAGCACTACAGACAATTCTAATAATCTAATGAATGCAAAACAGTAACATCACTTACTTACCTACCACTGGCAACACCACTTAGTGTGTTTTGAAGGCATTGTCACATTTGTCATGCAAAGACAACTGAATTTCACTTGTTGGATTCTGGATTAAGTAAAAATTGAAGTAAATTTTGTCTTAATCTACCACCTAAGGAAACCTTGCCTGTATCACTGAACTGCAGTTGGTTGTTTGCGCTCTATATAAAGTGAAGCAGAGAATAGTGGAAATGTCATTTTAGAGGATGTATGAATGCCAGACAATCATAGTGCTATAGATTTGCTGAAATACCATATTCTGCCAAGGATAGTTCTCCATACTTTAAAGGGAGGTAGTAGACTCAGTTCATGATTTTGTAGTTCAGATATTTCCCACAGAGGCAACTGGAAATTTGCCTAATGTAGGACAGCAGGATTCAGATCCTTGGAAGCGTTGAGGCATGTATGAGGTATGTAACAGAGCTGCTCAGCAGCAGAACAACTTACATATCTGAAATGTCTGAAGACATCATGTAAGAAGTAGTCAAACCATCCATTCTTTCTTGCTGACCATACAACATGGCATTGCTGAGGCCACAGCTCCTTGCAACTGTTGCTGACAGTGCTTCCTATCAAAGCGGCCCTGTGAGGTTGGCCCCTAATTATTTGCTTTTGGCTTCTTCTGAAAATGGTACACTCTATTCCCTACTGTTTTAGTGAACTCTGTGTCACATCTCAGTTTTTTTGCTTTCTTTAAAAACCACAGTTGTCATACATTTTTTAACTCAAATGTGTTTACGACTTAACTGTTCACATATTTTCTTCCTGGCAGGACTTCTTGCCACCCCCCATTGTCCTCAAAAACCCAAGGATAGGTAGGTTGAAGGCAGACTGTGTGTGGTCAGAATGTCACTGCACTCCAGCTAATTCTGGCTGCTAGAATTGTCCCTGGGGGCAATAGACAGCTGGACATAATTTAGAGCAGGCTGAGATGGATACTAGAGGCTAGCCTGAAAATGAGGAAAACAAAATTGCAGTTTAATCTATTCTACTCCCAGATCTGACCTCCCTTTCCTGTTTCAAACTTAGCTTGCTAAAACAGAAAATCAAGTACACAGCGAATTTAAGCAACTTGTATTCGTCAGCTCTGGGGACTATCAGTGTCAATTTAAGATGATGTCTTTTCCTGAGCATGTCACATCAAGTAACACTGGAGTTGTCTAAACTAAGAGCTGCAATGGTGGACATGTTATTTTCATGTCGGACTCACACGAATTTTAGAACGTAAATTATTTTGATAACATGACAGGCTGCCTTTCTGCCACACTGCCTGCAAATGTCAAAATTTTTTTCTCGTTTCAACTTGGAAGTGACATAGTGTTGGTGAAGGATAAATTGTGAAGAATTAGTTGTCTGACTTTATTGCTGATTAAATATGATAAATGTTGAACTTGTGTTTGAGGAAAGATTTTACAAGTTTATTTATCTTCAAGGGAGGTATCGTGAGCATATTGCATGTGATACAAGGTGTTACTTTAATGTAAATCAATTTGAGAGAAGAACTGAGTTAAAAAATGGCTCTCACTTTTCATAGAAAGCTGACATGAAAGGTAAAAATGTGCCACAGCAGTTTCTGATCACAGATGTTGAAATAAAAAAAAAATAATAAGGACTACACTGTCAGTAGCAAAGGGCAGAGAAGACATTCTCTCTTTCTTCTTAAGCCTCTCATTGAAGTTAAATGTTTATTTATTGCTATTACTTGTTTGCTGCTTTGTATTACAGTAGGGTACATACATGACAGATGACACAAATACATAATTAAACTCCTGCCCTATAATCCTTGCAATTTGGTGAGTGAAAAACCGTGAGAGTTAGATTAGAAAGTCTGGTAGCCTAGAATTCAGGCTTTATTTTGTTGAAATTATCTCCTGTAAGAGAGTTCTTATATGAATTTTGTTGTACTGAGACCTTTGGCTGGCTTAGAGCATTATTAGACATTTAGAAATTTAGTCTGAGGATATTAAGGTAGGATGTTGTTGCCATTTTCTATTTTAACTTTTACTAAAGATCAAGCATGTAGTTTGCATGTGATTTATCAAGCATGCAATTTGATTTTCTTCTACAGTTCCTAGGGATACGATCTTACATTCTGTGTGTTTCTGAGAGAATGTGGTAATTGTATTCTCACCAGAATCCTTTGACAGTTAAAGATGATGTCAGTGAGAGAGCGAGTGATTGAGAAAGGTGTCTCCTCAGAGGCTGTCCGACATTTTAATTGGTGCAGTTGTACAGCCATAATAAATTAGAAAACTGAAGAGCTTCAGAAGTGTATTTTTCTGACACAGCTGAAAACAACACATGTAATGAGGATGTGATAGTGTGGAGGAAGGATGAGTCCATTTTACTTTCCGTGTGTGGTTCACTGCTTCTTGTGTCTTACATAATTGGTGTTTTTCATGACTGTTCACCACTCCCAATGGTCATGCTTAGGTGTGCTGTTAATTTCAGGCTTCCCTTTGAAAAATGAGACAATGCAGTTTATAGATGCTTTCTCAGAGTTTTCAAGGGCATAACTTTAAAGCCTAACTTAGCAAATGCTTACTCATAATCCCAAAATGTCTGGTTTTATGGATTAACTGTACAGGTAATGACTATTTAATGTGGTAAGAATTTCAAGTATAACAGATTTGGGCCATAACCTAAATTGCACCACTACTGCTGTGAATATTTTGTTTTGCTAAGCCATTATATATGGAATTTGATCAGTCTTCCTGTCTTTTGCCTGTATGGATATTTCTAACTTATTCAACTATTTTCTTCTGTGTAGCAGCTCTTTTCCATTGGTCTCTCTACCAGTGATTTTCTTTCTCTTCTATTTCCCTTTTTCTCATGCCAGATAAGAGAAAGAGAAGACTGGGAAACATGCAGAGTTGTGGATAGGTGACTTCTGTAACACTGGAGTTGTGATTCCTTCTTCCCCGTTTATGGAAAACCAGTGCTGCTGCATATGGGAGCTTAAGTCTGATAATGCACTAGATTTCAGCCAGTTTGATTAAAATGAGAATTTTCTAGAGCCTTTTTACAGAAACATAACCCATCTGAGGGATAGACAGCCTTCCTGATACTGAAAATGCTAACTGGAATATACAGTTTTCTTCTGATTGAACTGTGTCAGTGCAGTTCCTTGCTTTGGCTAAGAGGCAAAATAGAAATGCCCGAATTCAAATACAGTGTTACCCAGAATATGTTAGAGACAGTTGTCATCTCTAGTTTTGGCTTCTTGTGAAGCTTTGTGCAAATAATTTAATCTGTTTCTTGGTACACTCTGTGAAATGAAGAAAGTATTTGGTGCTTGCATAGGGAAGCTTGGTGAATGCATTCACTTATGTGTCTAGGATTTCCAAAGACAGTTAGTTGTCTTAGATACCAAAATCCCTTTCAATGTCAATGGAATTTGGATGCTTATCTGTGAGGCTGACTTTGGGCAGCAATGACAGGGCCTGTGGTGGGCAGTAAAAACTTTGTGTCCTCTCTTTATCTTCCCTCCCTGCAGGAAATCAATTTCCCCCTCCTTTGAGCCACAGATGTCTCTTTTATCTTATAGTCTTTTTCATTTCTGAGAAAGGTAAATGTGAGCTGGTTGGTATAGAATATGTGTGTATGACTAGCATGGATTTTGAACTGGCAGGTAAACTTAAATATTCAAGCTGTTAGTATGCCCTAGTTTTAATTTTTTGCAGTGTTCCATTTTTTTTTGAATTATTTTGAATAATTCAACTTTTTGGTTCTCAGTCAAGAGTACATAGAATATTTCAGGTTTTCAGAAATTGCTAAACACCTTCAATACTGGCATCCATATTTGAAAGCCTTTTCAAGCCTTGAAAGCCTTGAAAGCCTTTGAAAGCCTTCTGAAGAACATCTTGTACCTAGGAGTATGATAGTGTGATCTTTCAGCACAACAAAAATGAGACATATTAGAAGTGCTGCAGTGGAAGAGACCTTAGAAGAACAGATTTGTGGGACAGAGCTCTTGCTAATGACTGTTCTGCTTTTCAGAATTAATAAACAGCAGGATCAGTAGATACATTAAACGATAATTTGGTTTCATAAGCATGTTCCTAACTTTCTGAATTTGCTTTTCTTTCCCTTTACAGAAAATGTTACTAATACTGGAAAAGTAGCAGCGTTTTTTATTTATATTGTGTGTGGGTGAACTTGGCAAACAACCTGCCCGTTTAACCTGTTAATTATTGTCTGGAGACACAACTTTTCTGGTGAATATATGCATGTTAATAGTAAAGGATGTATGTCAGTGCATTTTAAATCCCTAGAATATTAAACTTACTTAGTGCTAGTCTGTATGCTGTCATACAGAAAACAGAGGAAAAACAGCAGTGGGGATTTTCCTTTTTGTGGGATTAAAGGGGTTATCCTCTTGCTTCTCTTTGCAGATACATGCGGTTGAAAGGCATAAAAATTCTGGAAAAGGCTGGAAGATGATACAACTAAAAGCTGGCACAGAAAAGCCCATATCCCTGCATGCTCCCAAAATATGCTGTGCTGGAGTTTAACCACATCAGGGAAGAACTCAGTTCTGGGAGTGAGACAAAGGGAACACCACTGCTAAATCATTGAGGTATCCCTTTTAAGTGGCTGCAGAACAATACCAAACAATTCGTCTGTGTAATAAACTAGCGCATAACTTACAGTATATATTCATTTAAAATTATATTTAGCACAGAAATTCTTTTTTAATTAATCGGTTCAAGTCCTCATTCTCTAGGAGCCCAAAGCCCTGAGAAATTATTTCCTACTCATTCACACCTTACTGTGCTTTAAGGGCTATTAAAATTTACAAGACTGCTAACACCAAAAGTGATAAAGGCCCAAAGTACACTGACTGATACAAACAAATACCCTCTCCACCCCCATCCAGAGCAGCCCAGTGTAATTCGGTTAACTTGCTTATGTCACTCAAGAAACCTCAGAGCTGTTTAGCCAACAATAGCTGCAGTGTGTACCGGGCTGTGGGCCTCTTTGGCACCACAGCTGCAGGTCGTAAATACAGTTCTGGAGATTAAGATATTAAAGTGTCCCTCTTTGGAGGCTGCAGAACAACGCCCGGAGTATTGCCCTGAGGCTCTGAGGCAGGCTGGTAGCTCCCAGGGCTGTCAGGTGACTGCATGGAGCACACTCAAAGAGGTTCCCACATGGGGTTTAATTCTTTTCAGAAATGACATTTCTGCCATTTCCTGTGTTAGCCAGGGAGTGATCTATACGCTGTGCTTCCATTTCCTGCAGGAGGCTTCTTGAAGCTGGTTAAAGTGGTTTGCTGCATGTGAATGCAGTGTACCTAAGATAAAGGATAGGTGCATGCTTTAATAGAAGCACTGGACACTGCAAACCATGTTTGAGTTGGAGTGCTGATCTGTCCTTGTGTCTTTCCATGCATTTATAAAACAGTAGCAAAAAGAGAAGGGGGCATTTGAAAAAAATCACTTACATCAGTGAAAAGGAGCGGAATGTATTTACCTGCATCCTACTCGGTACTTATCTCCAGACTTATTTATTATCTTCTATCTCTTTTTATGTAGAATTTTTTTCTTTCGCTTTTCAGCTTCGTCTTGAAAACATTTGCCTTTTTCCCCGTAATGTTTGACAGCACCTTAAACAGTGAACTGTGGTTGCAGAAATTTTTCACTTCTAGAAGCAATAATTAGAATGTGTCAGAATTTTAGGCCTTGGTCATTTATGCTCGTATTCATCAGTCATTTTTCAGATGTGTATCTCCAAAAGAGAACAGACTTTTATAACATAAATTTAACCTTTGCAAGAAAACACTAGAGCAGAAAAAGCATAATTGATTGAGCTTTCCTGTGCTTTTCTCAAATCAAAGGAAAGCTCTTAGTTTAACATTTTGTCAGCAAACTGTAGCTGAGTTATTAATTATCTGTCTCAGTTATTAAGTACCTCGAATGTCTAAATCGTGCAGGAAGGCATTTAATCTACAAATCTCTGAATGTTGCTGGAGCTTCCGACTGTTATCTCTGAGTAAGTGGTGGACACTAAAAAACTTGTAATCTGGAAAATGAATGAATTAAGTCTGTTCAAGTAGATTATTTGATCGTGTGACTGTAAAATAGCTTGTTTGGCGCTTGTTGCTTTAGGACCAAGGGTCAGGTTCTTTGTCTCCCTTGCACTGGAGATGTGCTGAAACTTGTGTGGTCTGACTGCAATAGGTTATGAGCCCATTACATTTTTGTGAGTAACTGCACAATGGTTCTTGGGGACAGGTCTTGTAGTTGCTGTTAGCTGATAAATTTCTGCTGCACAAAAATGATGGAGATGATTACTTTGGCCTTAGGACTGTGGCACTGCAGTTATTAAAAAGGATCTTTCCTTATTTTTTCTAATGCTTTTCTTCAGTTCCCTTCATTATGCTGATTCTAAAGAAGATTAGACAAAAAGCAAAAAGAGAAAAAATGTGACTTCTGGACTGTAGTGTCATTCACTGGAGTCATTGCTTAGGACTGTTTTCAGGAAACTGTAATATTTACTGAACTTAGTATTAATTCAGAATCAGCTTTCCCTCTGTGTGGAAATAGAATGTAACTGGTGTGTGTGAGTGTGCATGTGTTTTAACTTGCATGTAGGCAGTTCAGAGTAAAAGGCGATGAACTCTGAACTCTTGACTGTCATCATCCAAGTACTCAAGACTGCTTTGGTACCATGTCCGCGTCTCATCTAGAGGGACACATCTTATTATAATGAAGGGACTTCTTTGTGCTTAATATAGTCTGTTCACATAGAAAGTCTGCAAAGATAACAGTTAATTCTGTCTCTTTTAATGGTGGTTTTGTGATGACACCACCTAAATTTTATGAATAGAACTATATGAAAATGAGAATTTTTAAAAAATACATAGAATGCTTCTGTGAATGGATGTAAACTTTCTAATGACAGTTCTAAGGAGAAGACTGTGAAACAGTCTTACCAGCTCTTCTTCCTATAGCTTCCTGCCTTCCATCAAAGATTTTACTTTCTTCTTTAATTAGCAGAAAATTTTATAAGAGGATAGATAGTTTTGTTTCTCTGAAGGTAGAGGGTTGAGTGGTTTTGCAACATTCCTGTACAGCTAATACTGATTCGAAGTTAGCAGTCAAATAACATGCATTTTAGAACAAACCTGTATAAAGAATACTTCTGTATAGAAGATCTCAGTTTATGGCTGTGGTACAAGGCATTACTTTGGATGGAATGACTCCAAATTCTTGACACGCTTTATCCAATTAACTTAAGCTTTTATGTCCAACATAGCTGTCATTATATAGTAGAAGCCTTCTATAATGCAGGAAATGTGATGTAGGCCTGAAGAGTAGCAAGCTGTGACGTTTGAAAGTTGGACTGGATGATGCTTTGTTGTGTAAATCACGTTTAGCATAGGTGGGTGAAGTGGTTGGGATAATATCTTCTCTACAGCAGAACAAATAATTACTTGGAATAGATTAACAGTTTCTCAGTTTTAGGAGAGATTTTTTTTTTAACTGTGCATTATAGGAAGTTAAATAGGAGCTATAGCAATACTTCCTTTGGAGTCAGAAGGCCTTCTTTCACTGCACTGCTGCCTTTTCAGAATTATTCCCCAGTGTCAGACAGAGAGTATCATGGAGGTATGGAAGAAAGTGGAATGGATTTATCTGCAGTGATCTTTTTTAGAGAAAACGAATCTTGACTTTTCCTCATTCATATTCCAGGAGAAAATGCAGATGAAACATACATCTCCTTCACAAAAAAAGAGTAGGTTTGTTTTTTCTCCACCTTGAGATCTGAATTAGATCTCTGTTCCCAGCTAACAATATGTGATATAGCATACCTTTTCTGGCAGGCTAAGGGATTCATCATCTTGTGAATTTATTAACATCAGTAATAGGTTATTTTACAACTATTAGGGATCCTCAGTATTTTTAGTAGTGAATTAAAAATATGTGAATGGTGTAAGCGAATTATGAGATAGTACTATATAGAGATGTTTGCTCACAATTTAACTTCTAGTTCACAAGCTATCAGTTGTTTACTGGTCTGGACCAATGAAGTGCTAAAAGCTAAATACTGTGAAATGTTAAACTTTGATGAAAGATATGAGGAAAGAAATTGTTTCTTTTGCCAACACTGTGGTCAACAGCAGTGCCCTGACCTGATTACTTAAGCTGATGTTTTTCGTAAATCTGTCATGAATCAGTAATTATCAAGTTTTGCAATACTCAATGTCTCTCTTGTGAATAGCAAAAAGATTTGTTATTGTAGGTTGGTATTTTCTAAACAGAAGTGTTCAACTGTTGCATCTGCAAGATCTGCATACTATGTTTGAGAACTGTGGGATGCCCCAACAAATCTCCGGAAGAATTTCACAAAATGTGAAGAAAATTCAGTCTGGCCTAATCTGGAAGTGACCCCTCTGGTGTCTTTTAAAGTAAACTTTTGTGTCCGTGTGTTTTTCCATTCATGGTTGGAAGGTATCCAGTACAAGTATTTAGTTGTAGGGATTGACTTGTAGGGCTTCTAATGGGAAAAGAAACTTGTACAACATGTTATTATTATTAGTAGGGTGTTCTCATAGTAATTTAATATGGTAGTCCCAGAAAAATTTCCGTTTTCCTTTGCACCAAGTGCCATGTGATAGTGTGAGGTGTGTTGTGTATGGGGTCCAAAGAGGAACTAGTTCCTAAATGAGGCTGGAAATTCAATCCATGAGTCCCTTGATTATGGTGGCATAACACTAACAGCTGGCTTTGAGGCCCCAGTAATCCTTCTAGCTCCTGGCTGAGTTCTCTGAGAAATAAGAGACAAAAATTAGGAGAACTCAGTTAAAGAGAACAAGAGATGTAGTAGCATGATGCATTGTCTGTTTAGTCATTGAAAAAGAAAATTATGCGATTGCAAAGCCTCTGCGGGGCTTATTTGAAGGATGCTTTAGGTGTATGTCCATGCAGATCTATGGCTAGAGCCCCAAGGAAGTTGAACATGAAGTTACTGTGGAGCTTGCCATCCCCCAAAACTTGTGTAAGAAAGGCAGCTGAGGATGGGGTAAGTGGGATCACACTCTGCGTGTAGCACAGCTCCTGTGATCAAGACAGCAAACATTTGTTTCCTGATGGCGAGCCTTAAAGGGGAGAATGTACAAACAAGCAAATTTAAATGCAAATGTTGCTTTGATGGCATGGTCTAAACATCAGTGGAGATTTATCCAGATGATAGGGTACTTGATAGCAGAGAAGGGAAAAAAAAAAAAAGGAAAATAAGGAGAAAACTTGAACCAGCCAGTTCTTTTCTGGTGAAAATTGCTTAACATAGATTCGTGGTTTTACGTCAACATGCACATTAAAAGAATGCTGACCTTTAAA
This sequence comes from Phaenicophaeus curvirostris, assembly GCF_032191515.1. NCBI lineage: Eukaryota > Metazoa > Chordata > Aves > Cuculiformes > Cuculidae > Phaenicophaeus > Phaenicophaeus curvirostris. The sequence continues at coordinate 103,677,152 of NC_091393.1, read as the reverse complement.
AACATGGTTTTCAATAAATTACTATTGTTACTGTTTAAAGCAGATGGACTTAGAAGGAGCAGAAAATACCCTAAGCCTATGAGATCAGGAATGCACCATGGAAACAAACAGCACCCTGGCAAAATAGGGATATTTCCTCAATGGTGCTCTCCATTAGAAAGTCAATTTAGCATAGTTCCTTTTGCAATCTGCATACAGGGTTTCTGCATACCTCTCAAAGATAAATGCATGATAAACCAGTGAATTAAATGGTAACTGCTGTGTTTTGCTTTAAAGCAAAGAAGGCTTTTGTAGGATTCTTGAGACGAAGTTATGCGTTGTGGATCCATTGTTTAGGAGTGCAATGAAATTAATTCCTCTTTCAGATAATGTAAAAGATCTAGAAATATAGAGCTGCCCTCTAGTGGCAAAGTGGCAGCATGAGGTGCGTTTGTCTCCAGTGCTCACGGTGATTGAAAAGCTGAATGTTTACTGGAAGGCCAACAAAAATGTGTAATTATTTTTGAGGGGATTCTATAGCTACAGTTCAAATGTCAGACCAGCTGTGGTGGAGATGGAATATTAGACATAGAGCACAGGCATAGTGCCCTCTTGGGAGGTGGACTTTCACAGTTCTCATGCCGTATGATGTACAGAAGACTTTATGTCCACAGACTTTATATCTGGAGCTTGTTCCAAAAATTTTCAGTGTAGTAAAATAGTTTGGATTTGGACATTTACTTCAGCTCAATTTGGTACGAGAGGTCATCTGTGAAACTGGGATGTAGTTTCATAGCTGAACTTGCCCTAGATTGGAGTAGTTAAAATTGATGGGTTTGTCTAAGGTTGTTCTCTGCTGGAGGAAAGATCTCTTTCCTGAATGCTGCATTAATCCTCTTCACTTCTAGTTTGCATAGTCTTCTGCTCTGGTTCACGAAGAAAGGAACTTTCATGGATTAAATGAGCCAAAAATATGAATCCTCTGAACAGACTCACCTTTAAAAGGAAGATAATGTCTTTATGGAGAGTGCCAGCATATTCTAACATAATATATGCAATTAAACTAATTTTCCTCCTTTAAACTGTGGTAATAACTACCCCCCTTAAGTCAATTTACTTCTTTAAAAATGCATGAAAAAGAAAAGAATCAGAGTAAGTTATGTAAGTGATGTAGCAAGTTATTACTTACAAACATGTCCTTTGTGAGTCTTCATTTGTTGCTTTGTCAAAGCACTTAACTCACCCTCTATGTAACAGTTATTTGGAAATCTTGTGAATTTCTGTAATGACTACAAAGGTGTTTTTACATGTGACTTTAGGAAGAGCTAGACTGTTTAGTAAGCATTAAACTTTTCTGTCCTGGTATGGTATTTTCTGAAGCTGCTGCTGTATCTTCATGTTCTGTGCAAAATGTGGTTTCTGTTTCAATTTGGTTCAACAAAAAATTGGGTAAGATGAATTCAGGAAAAAAAATCTGAACCTGGCAAGAATAGAAATCCTAAATACAATGGTTTGTATTAAGGTTCATGTTCTGGGACTAACAGGCTGTTTTGAATTCACAAACAATAGACCACAAGAGAATTTAGGAGTGGCTGCATTACTCCAGTGTATTTTTTGAGATATGTGCATGGAGGAAGAGTAGGGCACAGAGGAGAAGTGTATGAAAGGTTCTTGTTGATAAGTTTCTTTGCATGTACTAATATCAGTGTGGATAAAAGGAGAAGTAAAGATAATATTGATTGCAAACAGTTTTAATCAATGTTTACTGCCTGTGCAGACACTTCAAAAGACTGAAATGAGAGGGAAGACTTCTGCTCAGGGAAGTCAGTGTTATAAGCAGAGTCTAAAGAGTGCTGATAAATCAGGTTTTCCTTTATCCAGGATTGTTTGGTACATCTCCCTCCTATTCATGTTTCCTACAGCCTCTTTTATTTTCCACTTGATGAATGTGATGCTTCTTAGAAGGCAAAAATCAATTTCTCTGGGTGCAGAAGTCCCGGAAGTTAGGGCAGACCTGTGAACACACATCTACATGTGCTGAAAAACACATGCACAGATGGATACACAGAGAGAGTGTGCATGCAGCTGTGTAAGGGTCTTTCTGGTAGCATCTGCTTTGTATCTGTCTCTGTGGGTTCTGTAGAGGCTTCTCTGTGCTGAGCTACACAGAGCAGGTTTGGAGTAAGCTGAAAAGAATAAGCAGCTAAATGTGTGGGGCTTCCCCTTCCCACACACTGTGAACCAGAATTACTAAAGATAGTGGTGCTCCAGATTATCTCTGGGATTAGGAGCTAGAAAGATTCCCTTTTAATGTGGGTCTGATGTAGCTGCATAACCGGGAAGTCAGAGGGCAGTGTCGGAGGCCACAGAGTCCAAGACCTCTCTCCAGAAAATCCTGGCCTTCTAAGGTGCTGTAAATGAGGCAAAATCTTTTCTTCCTAGGTGGGCAGATGTTGACTGATCTCTGTGACCTTTCCCCTCCAAGGGCTGCTCTCTTGCTTTTAATGTAAGAATGGACATAGTGGCCCAGTTCCATTGGTCAGAGTATTTTTTGGCCCATTCTGACTCTAATAGAGTGGAGAGACTGAGTTGTAGTATCTAACACTGATTTTTGATGTGGGGAGATGCGCATGCTCCACAGAAGCTGCTTAGTGATTTCACAGATATTTGGAAGCAGACAGGAGATGGAAAACTCCAGGGATAACTAGTTAGACTCTATGGCAGTGCTCAGAAAGTAGAATATCCATGAATTCATATGCACTGTATTGATAGACATATAATGTTATTATAAGAACAGCCTGACTCTTTTAAACTTCTCAGAATTCTGCAGTCCCAATGTTAGGCCAAAGCCCATAATAGCTGCAGCTAGTATGTATGCTTTATTTGAAGCAACAGTGAAGTAATAATTTGATAATATTTTGTTACATATGTCCCTTCATGTGAGATATTTTGTTCCCCATCTCACTGTGCAACAGATCCAGGAGTAGGTGTTACTTTCCTTGCTTTTGTCATCTGTCCCATCACTCATATCCACTTGCCTCTCCAAGGATCAGTGTTCCCCCTGTGATTTTGCAGTTCAGTGCTTTTCATTCATGATAGTCAAGAAGATAGTTTGGGCTATCTCCAAAAAAAAAAAAAAAAAAGACAACAGACATCAGAGGAGCAAACAACTACTTTGTGCTTAGGAACGTCTTCACCTTTCATTAGTCCTTCCAGAACTGCTCTGAGGCTGGAACTTGAAGTAGTTGCTGGCTTCTGTGGTGCCTGTTTTATTTTGTGTGAGATTCTTGATAGAGATTTTATCTTCCTCAGAAGAACTGTGGAGGTTAATTTGCATGAGAACAACATTTACAGTATCCTTCAGGCATACAGTAGAAGCTGCAGCCGTTGAATCTCTAGGGCAGTTCATATTGTCCTGTAGATACACAGCCAAGAATATAACTTAGATTCCCAGCAAAGACACATTCTTGTTCAGGCATTCAGTGGGGAGCATAACCTCTGCAGTGGACCTTACTGTTCCAACAGTGACAAAACTGTAAACGTCATGAGCTGTGATTTGTTTTTCTGAAAAGGCTTGGCATATTTCCATGAACACTAGGTATCTGTCTAACTGAGTTTGTAACTTCTTCCATCTGCCCTGGGGAGCTTGTAAGTTCCTCAAACCTCATTCCTGTCCCAATGGAAGTTACAAGATGTGACTGCTTTGCCAGCAGGGCTGGTAAATTCCAAGAACCCCAGATACTGGATTCACAGAAATTACTACCCTGCTGGCCACGCTGGTCAAACTACTAATGTTTTGGAGTTTCATGAGCCTTAGCTATTTCTACATATAATTTACAAGTTCCAATTGTGCATCTACGTAAAGAACTTTGGCACAAACAGCTGGGGTTTTTGGTGGTTACAATCTCAGTCAGCTCAGTGCATAAACGGGACTCGGAGAACTTGCAGTGCTGATGGTTTCTCAGCAGAGTTTGTAAACCTGGTGGTCTCTGGGCAGAATGTTTTCGAGACTGTCCCTGTTGATACAGTGGAGGAGATGCTACTTTCATGGTGCTCAGACTTCAGGGATGGGCTATAATCATTTGCATTATTAAATGATCTTGTACTTTTATTGGGGCCTAAAATTAATGATTCATGGAGATAAATTCTGCGTCTCAAGTGGCAAGTTTGGAAACCTCTCTGTAATGTCTTGATATGAAAGAAGATTGGAGATATGAAAGTCAAGTTATCAATGAATGAGAATATTAATTCTGTGAGTTTTCTACAGAAAGATTTAGATAACAGAAGTTTCTACCTTTTGTCAGAAAGTTTTCCTCTGGTGAGAGACCAGACAGGCTGTGTTCAGATGGCAGAGGAGGGGATTTTTAATTTTATATAGTTAGAATAAATTGTGTAAAAATGCATCTTACCCTAATGGTTTGTTTCACAGAATTAAAAGTACTTTATCAATTGTAGTACTGCATTTCTAAAGAAGTAACACTCCAGATTTATTGTCATATATGACATTTGAAGAATAGAAAGCAAATGAAATACAAAGGTGCTGAGCTTTTCTTAGGACAGCACAAACTGCATTACAATGAGTCTGGATCAAAAGATCCTATATAGTCTTGATGACTTTTCCCTTCATATTCCATAGACACTATTAAGAGGTAGAAACAAATTTTTTGTAAATGTGTAAAAATGTGCAAGTTGAATCTTGCCACTTTGTAACATTTGGAGTCTAGACTTTGCAACTTTAATACTCTTTATTTTTAATGTGTGTATAAATGTTTGTATATAACATAAATTGATTTGAACCAGTAGCACATGTTAAATATGTAGAAATAATATGGCTGCCAGAATAGACTAGAAAATGTCAGGAAAAGAAGTTTATAGACTGAGTAAGAAAAATTGATCAAAATGCGTTATTATTTATATCTGATAAAACCTTCTGTGTCACAAAAGGGATGGTTACTGGCTTAAAAGCCTTGGTCTCTAGAAGTTTCTGTTTACATTATTATCTAAAATTGTGTCAATGTCATCAGGAAAACAATAAAGATAAAAGAGGAGATTGCTAATTAGACCTGCGTTTTCAATGTCTTCCTTTTTGTTCTTTTTGCAAATATGAGCAGTATAGCTGCGAAGTTATCACAGTATTGTAGAGAGGTCAAAGACAATGATTGATCATCTAGAATATTCTGGAAATGCTTCCCTCATAAAGATTTGTCCTCTGTTAGCTGACATATAGGTTGTTAATCTTTCCCCTTTCTCTACAAAAGGGAATGTGGCAATATATCTTTATGTCAGAGCAGTTTTCCTGTGTCCACAGTCTCTCTCATTTGAGCTCCGTGCATTACATTAGTTGAGCTGTGTGCCAATATATTTGTCTGTGGCCACCTTCTGATGTAACTCTTCCTCCAAAATGTTGTGGGCAATCGTCTTTTGGGTGGCTGTGCTACACATGTTTTTTTGATTATATTAGTAGTAAAATTAAATGCCAGTTGTGAGTCTTCTTGCCTCTCTTTCCTCTAACGCTCCAACACCGCTCTCCCAGCCACTCTTCCTGTCTTTCGTAATTAATGATTAGAAGTAGCTGGAAGGAGCAAGAAGGCAGATCTCCAGTAATTTGAAAGTTGGACTTGATGTGCATGACACTAAAGTTAATTCTGTCAAAGCTATCGATGGATAAAATTTTCCTTGTGATTTTCCTGTTGATTAAAGTTAACCCCTGCTTTACAAGCTTATTACTCATCTTGTATATATCTCAAATGCAACTGTTAAGACAGTAATTAAACTTCAAAGCTATGTTATTAAAGACTCAGCAAGAACACCCATAAGCAGAAGAATTTGCAGTTAAGACTATACAAATCCATCCTTAACTAGTCCACAGTGAGTAGGGATTATGTAGCACAGTAATAGCATTTACCATGCAGAGGAGCCCTGCAAAATCTAGACATAATGGACTGCATGGATTACAGTAAACGGCTGTATGTTCCAGGATTATGATTCTGGGATTTTCTTTATTTCTTTTAATAGACATGGCTTTGCCTTAAAGGGCGTAGCTGAAATTTTTTTTAGATAAGCGGGACTCTTCAGTCCAGGGTTTTGCCTTGACAGTCATCTGTAAAAAATGTTAGTTGATGTTTCATTCCAAAATAATGAACAAAAGGCTTGATTCTGCTTTTAGATCTGGGCTTATGAATCATCAAAAAGTGCATTAACCTATGTGTGTGGGTGGCGAACTGCAGTGTGTGCCCCAAGCTGTTGCTCCATCAGGACTGAGGAGTCATCTAAAAGGGTGGACAGCTTTGTGCGCCTTCTCTGTCTGTGCTGAGAGATGGTCCAAGTGGGAAGTGGATTAATCAAAACTGGGGAGACCATAGACCTCCGTGCTAGTTACTCATGCCCTACTGTCTGAAATGGGTATCTTTGGAGCACATTTATTGGGTGTAACTTATTTAATGAGCCTGATGGAATAAAAGATCATCTGAACATCTCCAAGTATGCAGTCAGGAGAGAGGGGGCCTGTCATTTAAAACATCTTTCTACTTGCTGAGATGCTTGGGCAGAAATTCAAAAGATGTGTAAACTCCTCTGGAAGACTTCTTTGTGTCCTTCAAGTAGGAATTGCAGATTCTTTTTTTTTGATACAATGACCTGTTTTACCAGAGACAGTCACCTTGTTTTATTTCCTTATTGCCTAGGCTTTTTTTTTGCCCCCATGTTTTTCCTTTTTTTTCCTTTCTCCCATTTCAAGTAGGAATTGTGGAATAGCGTGGTCAAATTTGCACATATTTTTTTTACAAACAGTTTTCCATATGTAAACTCAGCTGCCAGATTTTCACACAAGGTAAAGTTTGAAGGAATCTCTACTGAGTAGAAGTCCAAAAAGAAGTGTTTCTTCATTACTACATGTAGTTAAACTGTGAAACTCCTTCCCTTGGGTACTATGGATGCTGCAGTTAAGGCGGGTTCAAAGGGATACAAGACAGGTTCATGAAAAATAAATTTGTTCAGGATACTAAATGCATGGGAACATATGTCTCAGGCAGTTCATGTGTCACAAATTGTTGGAGTCTGCAAGAGCATTTGGGAAAGTACTACCTTGTTCTTGCACCTTGTTTTGGTTACTGCCAGGTGAATCAAATGGATCTTTGGTCTGACACAATTATAATAATTTTTATTGTGGGGAATGCCTGCCTCAGTTATTTTTGGTGTGTTTGTAGAGATTCCTTGGAAATACCAGAGTGGATTTTATTGCCTTCAAATGCAGCGAGAGCAGAATGAGAGATTGAACATGTCAGTATTTAATTACTGGCTTATCAAATTCATAAATGAATGTGGTGTTCCGTGGTTGACAAACCTGGTGGAATGTTGCATTTGCACACTGTCTTCAGGCAGAGGCGGGATCAGGAAACAGGAGCAAGTAATGGAAAAGTTGCTTTCTCTCTGAGATGAAAAAGTTTTCCCTGGGTGAGAATTACTGTGTACTCTCCTGGCAGTGAGGAAAAGGTAAGTGAGGAGAAGTGCAGTTAATGCCATTTTTTTGTGGCTGTCACTGCAGGCTGGTTAGACAATAGCTGAACTGGAGTAGAAGTATGAAAGAGGAGAGAAAAAAATAATGGAGGAAGGGTAAATTGTCCCTGTTGACCTCTTTACCTGTTTCCAGTGGCTTCAGTGAGGGAGCTGAGAAGCTGGCTGTAAGTGTTCAGCAGGGAGGAGGGAGGCAAAGAAGTTATGAATGAGCAAAGCAAGAGGAAACCATTGCTGCCTGCTGGTGGGTATGTGGAGCAAGAGCTTCGTGAACCCTCTGCCCTAGGTTTACACTGTGAAACATCATGTTCAAATGATGTTTCCAGATATGCATCTTTCTGTTTGAATGTGTTTGTTCCTGTCATTCTGCAAATCCTCTGTGGAGAATCTGTAGACATTATTGGGGTTCTGGGAAGCTCAGTGGTTTGCTTTCACTGAAAAGCTGTTCCCCTCCCTCCCTGAACCAGCTGGGGTCCCATGGGGGGAGGCTTTCTTCCTCACCCACTTAGATGAGTTGATGTCTGTAGGCTGCAGACACTTTTAGCCTGATGCTGTGTGCCACGACAGCAGCAGCCGTGGCTTTTCTCTGCTGCAGCAAGTGTTGCCTCTTGACGCTGCCTCCCCTGAGGGATCATTAGCAGGGTGGAGGCTATTTTCTTTCCTAGAAACAGGAAGAGAAGAAGAGGATGAGAGATGGGAGGCCTAAACAATCCAGAAGGAGATTACAGTGTGAATTCAATGACATAAGCTCCCTTCGGTCCTCCCACCCATTTACTCTCTCACGGCATTTCTGTTTAGGCTGATGGGGATCTGATGATACCTATAATACTGTGCTGATTCCATGGTGATTAATTGGTCCAAAGCGAAGGCCTGTATCTGCCAGTCCCACTGCCCCTGTACTAGCAATTCCAGAGTAGAGGTAACTGTGTTGCACTGCACAGGAAACTTGGTACATCTAACAGACCAAAAAGCACTGGGTTTCAGAGCACTTCAGAACAAACATCAAGGAATATGGTCACATTCAAGTCTAGTAAATTAAAATAAAACCTAAAAGGAGTAAGAATTTTGGCAGCTGTTGTTGTAAATGCTTACTTTCTCTCTCTCCCACATTCCCTTCTTTGTAGCTATATGACCACAAAGTTGTTAAGTTCATGGAGTGCATTGGCATTTAGTAAAATTTAAAGTTAAGGCTTGTTTTAAGAAAGAAGATTTTTTTTAAAGATTGACCAAAGAAAAGTAAGATGGCTCCTATAGAACTAAGAAAACTAGCTGTGTGCTTTACAGCTTAATGATATCTGAGAAGGATGTACTCTTACTGGTTAGGGCTGGCATGGCCTCTGTCTAAATGAGAGTCTTGGGCTTTGAGAAGAGAAGATTGTAACAGTATGCTCTGTGATCCGAGCATGACTAGCACCAGGCAGTGCTAATTGCAGAAATCTCAGTTCTTTTAAACTTTTCAAATAAATCTTTGCTCTTTTGTGTATGGGCATGGAGAAAACTGGCTAAAATTGCCACAGCACCTAAACCAGTATCTGTCATGAAATTCTGCGTATTTGTGTGATGTAGGATCACTTCTGCTCCCTTATCCACACATTGCTGGCTGGCCAGGTTAGTGTATCTCCTGCAGAAACAGGTGAGAGCTCGTGGAATCGATGAATGTAATGAATGGGACCAATTTTATTTCTCCTCTCTCCTTCTCCCTCTCCCTCTCCCTTTCCCTCTCCCTCTCTCTCTCCCTCTTCCTCTTCCTCTTCCTTCCTCCTCATATAAAATACTTAATACATATATAACTATTAACTTATTTAATTTTTTGATTGCTAGCTCCTTTCTGGAGCCATTATTCCTCCCATTTTGTGTATGTTTGGCTCATGGAACTATGTTATTCACTCATACATGATGTGCTGAATACATTTTTGGCACTAGAAAAGGTCAAAATAAATGAAGTAATAAATAAAAATGTTTGGTGTATTTCCCCTTGAATTCAAGTGTTCTAAAAAAGATAGCAAATAGGGAAAAAGTAAGTGAAAAGACAGTGTTTCTAAGTGGTGGTTCTTTTCACAGGAAGGAAAAAAATAGGGTTAAGAAATGACTTTGATTTCCTTCGGACTGTTCTCTCAGAACCTTAGTGCCAGGTGGAGACAACATGGATCTCCATGTGCAAGAGTCTGGGATCTGCTTGAAGGGAGGAGATTGTAGGTCACAGTTTAATCTGATCAGGAGAGAAATCAACACAGGTGGTACCGATTCCCCAGAGGGTCTAGAATAAGTTCTGTGTCACTATATAAACTGCAGTGTTGTGAAACTGGCACTTACCTTTCTGACCTTGCAGACAACATCTGCTTACTCAGGCTTCTTGTCTTACACCTGAAATTACTCTTGCCACAAGCCATGTTTCCTGCCTTTTAGAAGGTGCTCCATGTCTCTGCATGTACCGTGGTGCCTTTAGAATGCTTTTGTGCTATGCAAATTTCTTTCTCCGTGGAATGGTTCACTGTGAGGATTTAACCTGTGGGCCTGTGTCAGCACTTGTCATGTCTGAATACGTGGATTCTGGATTTAGGATTTGAATATGCATTTTGCTTCCTGACAATGTAACATAATGAAACACATCTTTGAAAGAAATGCCTACAATTTGTGGGATGGAGATGAGTTCCAGATCCCTGTTCTTATTCAAAGTTTGTGACCAGACTAATCTCTGTGTAGAAGAAATGGGTAGAACTCGTGAGGAAACAGCCAGGAGGTTGTATTTTAAGGTCTTAGCTTCAGGTCTGAATAGGAATAATGAGTAAAATCATGTCAATTGACTCTGTTATATCATAATTACATTCTTAGCCATCCACTTTGCCCTCAAAGAACTGTGGAGGTGATGTTCTTTTTGTCAGAGTGCAGGTAAGATTTCCTAGGCTATCTTTATGAGTAGTGAGTACAAGGAAATTCAATGCTACTTTTGATATCCTGCTGTACATCTTCCTGCCTCAGTTTTCAGCTGTAGATTGATGATCACAACTTCTGTGGGGTGAAATGTGATCAGAATAGAGATGTGAGACCTTCAGCACATCCACAGATGTCCTGGAGAGTCCAGAGGCTTTGCTCTGAGCCAATGCTCATCTGAGAAACCATGGGATCAATAGAAATTGTGCTGGTAAGGGCTGTGTTCTTCAGGTGAGGTCTAAAACAAGTTGGAAATGCAAGAACCCAAAGAGATGCAAAGATCCGTCAAATTAGTATTTTATAAGTGGGTTCTACTTACCCAGATGTCACACGCTATTAAAATTTGACAGGCTTCATCCAGTTCCTGAGTGAGTTCTTGTGCATTAAGACTATATGCTGTCCTTGGCTGCGTTCCTGTTCCATGTGGCTTCTGTTTCATCAGTGAAGAAAAGATTCCTCTCTCTCCTTGGTCTCATAGATACGTACATATAAGCCGGTATGCCTATTTTATGTGCATATATTGTAATGATACAAGATGGATTGTAAGTAATTTTGCAGTACTTTGAAATGAGATACAATATAAGTGACCATTGTCATTATCACCATCTTTATGTTTTAGGTATGTCTTACAAACCTTTTATGAAGAGAAATACATTGTTGAGGTAACCACCTCAGGCAAGAACAGTTCTCTTTTCCTACAATTTTTTCTTCCAATCGGGTTCTAATTGCACTGCCCTAATCTGGGAGGGAGTGAGGTGTCTCACTGAACAGCACTAATACCTTTAGATTTCCCTCTGTAGGTAATACTGCCTTTATTTTTGTGAGAGAGCTGTCAAGTGTTTGGTGGGTGGACAGATAGCACATATGTAAACATTACAATTTTGCAGCTATCCACGTTAGAAACTCATAGATGCTTGTTTAGATGCTGAAGGCAATGCATTAGGAACTGATGGTGACTCATTATTATCCGATCAGTTCCTGATGCAGTATCTGCGACATCAAAAACTCTGCAGTGGTTTGGGTTACGTCCTAATTTTTTCAGTTGCAGTGTCCGCATTTAATGTCTTTTTTTAAAAAAAATTAATCTTCAGATGTTGAGGCTTAACAAGGCCAGTGTATTAGGAGGAAAAGAAAACTGCTTAATTGCACTACTCTGTTTTTTAGGCAATTTATACATTTTTTTATCTAAGTATTACTAAGAATAAATATTACCAAGAGTCACTTTAGTTAGCACTGCTAGAGAACATTATGCATCTTGTACAAGTTTTGCTTTATTAAAAACCATTGTTCATTTGTTGAATAGTTTAATTAGTCAGCAAATGCCTCCTTCTCAAAAATGCAGGAAATGCTGTAGGCTTACAGTAGGGTGAGTTTGCAAATGGGAAACTGTAACCTTGTGTGTATGGACTTTCTGTATGCAGCATATGGGCAATGAGGACTACAGACCTAATGTTACAATCCTATATCTCACACATTTTCTGGATTTAGAAAAAACCAACATTTTAAAGGAACAATTTAGTTTCGGACCTGTGTCTTGGTATCTAACCTCTGTTCATGTCAACTGTTAAGAGTGTCTGTCAGTGGCTCTAGGTGCAGGTATATGACTGAGAAACATGTTGATCTTTCTACAACATTCTTTGCAAGCCATATGTAAGCCAGTAACTAATTTTTTTATATGGTATCAGTGTCACGAATGTCATGCGGTCTACTACATCTGTCAATTAAAATATTCTGCAATCTCTGTCCCACAGTGATCTAGATATTTCCATTAACCTGAACTTTGGGTGTGGAAGAAAAATGCTGAAGTAAATAGGGGCCTGTAAAGAACATTTTCTGGGGGAAAACGAATCATGTCAGGTCACATCTGATGACTAATGAGAGTGATAAGTAAGACCATATACACACCAGAGATACTTCTGTTAGCGCTTTATGAGGTAGAAATAGCATCCTTTCACCAGGGCTGTTTCAGGTAATGCACTTTATCTCAGAATGATTTTCTTCTAAAATTTTGCAGGACTAAAAGTAACTTGTCATACCTTTTTTTGCTGAGCACAAACTTCTATACATCAGTGTCAGCCATCTTTTATCAGATTCCTTTGATCCTTAAACGTGACACAAGTAGTTTCTGGCAGACTACAGATGGTCCCTGGAATCTCACATGTAAATAAAACTTAGGGAGATATCTCTAAGGATTTACCATCTGGAGCTTTCAGCCATATAATTGTGGTGAAATATTTTATGTGCTTCAGCTATGTATAATATTCCTTTCTGCTGGGTTTCTGTAGGCTCATCTAAAGCCATCGAATGTTAATGGGAATCTTGCATTGATTTCCGCATCTTTGGACTGGGCTGTAAGTAATGAAGTTGCAAGCACTGCAGATGTGAACAACAATGTTATAACTATGGCTAAGGAACAGGCATATTTGATTGACAGCTTAGGAAAAATATCTATGACGGCATTTGAGTGGCGAGGTGGGTTTTTTGCTTTCCACAATACTGGATATATGCTTCAGCATGTATTCAGTTTTTGTGTTTGATTACTTGGTAGGTACCTAGCTGTAATGATTTTTGATATCCAACCAGAGTCAGTGATGGTTTTATCATGAAACTGTGATGATTTCTGAAATTAATGTGGTTGAATCAGAGATGGAACATATTGTTTCAATATGCTAATTTATGATGGTATCTTTAGTTTAACTTACATTTTAAAAGTAAATAAAAACTAAATGAGAACTACATAAAGGTAGATTGTACACCTCCCTTACCAAACATTGCATTAATGCTTAGTACTGTAAATATGGACATGGATATACTATGTTTCTTGAAATGGTAGGTAATAATTTATTCCTCTTCAGCATGTGAACTTCAGCTTTAAAAAAGTGACAAGAACCCTGACTGGTTTGAGTTGGGACATTACCAAGGTCATAAGTGTGGGAAAAATTGATTGCAATCATTTTGGGTAATGGAATATTCAACGTAGCTGGTGATTATGGTGGAACACTCACCTTTGAGCTTGTGACAAGACAGGGATGAAGTTAAAGATTTAGGCACAGAACTTTATCTTAAATAACTCAGATGTGAAGGATTAAACATAGAAAAGCCCTCACCTGCTCTGCTGTTCAGTGCTAGACCAATGCCTTCAAAAAGTATTTCTACAAGTAACAGGGGTTGAAGTGAGATGTTAACACAGAAATTACTCTACTGCTGCAGGATGCTGCAACAGGAAAGCTGTGAGGGGTAGGAATTACCAAAGCAGAGCCTGGAGTTCGGTGAACTTAACAGTTTGGATAAACCATGACATTAACCTTGTGGGCATGGTGTGTTTGGATTTTGTGTAGTGAAACAGTATCTCTAGGTTCTGTAATTTAGGTGCCATGCAGGTCTGCTAATCCATTAGAGCAAAGAAATTGCTGTGTTTAGCATAATCCCAGATACCACTGTGAGAGAGTTTTTAACTGCTCACAGTTGCCAGCTGAGATTAAGCCAATTCACAGCCATCCAGGTTAGGCCTGCAAGTGTATTCATGTCAGCTAAGTTTCTTCCCTGAATGTCCTACACAGAAAAAAAATGGCATAATTCCACAGACAACACCTGGTACTATGAAGGTCTGTCATTAAAACATTTAGGGTCTCTCTGCATCTTCTCTAAGAGAAGCATTGTTAAGCAACTCTGTTTGGTGAACTGAGACCTAGTTTATTCCGTGGTCTTTGGCATGCCCCAATCTGCATGTAAACTGATAAAACAAACTTGTTCTTTCTGGTTCAGCCTCTACTTATTTGGCTACTCTTGTATAACAGGGAATACAACAAAATATAAATCCAAGGGAACTTACTGTTTTTTGCTGAGCAAAATACAATTATGTAAAGCATCTAAAAATGATGCGCGTGTTTCTTCAGCTCCTTACACTTACCTCCTTTTATGCTCCTGTAACTTTGCTGATCAGTGCTTTCAAGCAGGTGTAGCACATGTGAGCAGAGAACTGTAACCAAATCCTGCTTTTGTGTTTGGTCATTATGAAGTTCTGTCAGTAAATCTCATATATTTAGAAACAAGGTGCCAGAACTGCACACAAGAACAGACAAGAATCAAAAAAGAAGTTGGATATACTGGGGACATTTGATGAAATTATAAGTAGAAAAGTAGATATTAAAAGATTGTTCTGAAGAAAAGCTGTTTTCTGAAGGGTGAAGTAAAATATAAGCTGACTACAAATGGAAGAGAGTAAGTAAGATAATTCACTTTAGATTTAATCTTAATTTGCTGCAACAGCAGAATACCGTAGCAAGGAGAGAGAACTGCATTTTTCCCTAAAGGTTGTATGGGCAATATTCTGCTCATGATGTCTTAAAGAAAAGTAGCACCAGCCAAGCCCCAGCATGTTGCTGAGGGCTGCCCTGCACTCTGCAGGCGGAGGGCTGCAGACCAGGTGTAACAGCAACAGCATTCACACCACATCTGCTCCATGGGCCTCTCTGGGACGCTCCTCTGCAGAGTGACTGAGAGGCAGGAAGCCTCTGGCTGACAAAGGGGCAGATTGCAGGGCTGCAGGCAATTCTTGGTGAAATCTTTACACTGAGTGAGCCCTCCGAAAGGCAACAGGGTGTGTATTTGGATCAGATATTTTTTTTTTTTACAAGGATCTGCTGCTTCCCTCACCTTGCATACTAAAACCATGAGGTGCACAGGATGCAGCCAGTACAGTAGCTGATGTAAAGCTGTTGATTTTTCTCTGGGAGAAATCCTGTGCCTAGTGCAGCCTTGGAGTAGGCTACTGGCAGGGGAGAGCGACTCAGAAAATCCTCAGATAAAACAGCTTTCTACCGGAACAAACCAGAGGCAGCCTTGGCAGGTGGTCTGATTGTATTTGCTCAGCCAGTTCAACAGTATTTGCTGGACAAAAGGAGGCATCAGGTGATACAGAAAGTCCCAAACAAAGCTCCAGACAAATATGGACATGACCAGACTTTCTCATCTGCTGCATATCTGTGAAAGTGGAGGAAAACTTGTGGCTAAAGGAGAAGGCACAGGAACCAGAAGTCATGTCTTTTCTGTTGCTTTGTGTATGGCGGGCTACTAAACACTAGTGAGAACTGGTATTCCTTTGTCTTTCTTTTGTAGTACTTAAATTGTTTTCCATTGGTGACAAAAGTGTTAAAACGATTGGGTGTAAATTCTTGTAACCCCTCTTCTTGCTTGTCATTTTTGGCCTGCATCTTTTCCTTGCTGCTATCCCTGTATGCAGTGCTAACTATCATGCAAATACAGTTTTGATGTGGCACTGAAATCATAGTTGAACAGTGGTGGATGGAGGATGGCTGTTAGATTGCTATTTTTTTAATTTGAACCATTTAGGCATCCAACCGTATGTTTGCAGAATTTCTGTGGAAGGAAAGTCTCCAAAGGAGCAGAAGGAGACCGTTTCTAGATTGGAATTCAGAGAAGCATTACTACAATACACTGTAAACAGTTATAGATTAATATAACATACAGAAGGTACCTGCATAGGTCAGATGTCTTTCCAAGGGTAAACATCCATTTTCCGTTTTCTGCCTTCTAGCTTCTCTGTAAGTGAGAAGGCGTTCCAAGTTTCTGAAAGATTTTGACTACCTTTCACTTCTTTATGATGCATAAAAACTTATGGTAAAAGAATATTAATCTTGCTCTAACATATGTAATCCTACAATTTAAAATCTATCTCACACTGCAAAGGCACAGATGGGCAGAGTAATTGCACACAGAAAACCTTAATTCCTGCGTTTTGTAATTTTTCATTGCTTGACCCTTCAATATTGATGTTTTGACATAGCATTTTCTTTTTCCTTTTTTCTTAACACAGATGTAAAAAGATTATGAAATGAGACTGATTAAAAGAGAGTTTAGAACTTCCAGCTCGAAGATCAAACAATCAAGCTTCAATATTTTTCATTTTATGAGTTGTAATGAAAATGTCTAGTGGAAAGTTCAGACAAAATGAAGGTTTTGCTTACATTCAAAGTTGGATAAATAGTAGGTGGTGCTCCAGTTCTACATGGTGCTATAAGTGAAGAATCTGATTTTTTTAAAAAAATTCAATAAATAATAGACAGTCTTAGGTCAGTATTTGAAACCTGGGCAGCTCTACAGGAAAAGTGATCTGTAGTAGTTTGTGGCAACGATCACAATTTTAGCTTGGTGCAGCTGCAGAAGAGTTGTGTTGCTAGTTTGCATGTTACTCTCACTGGTAACAGGTGTTTAAGAATATATTTTTTTTCTCTTTGTAAAAAGGGATGGTTTTAGCATGTGCTATTTAATTTTCTACTATTCCGATATGATAGGTTCAAGCCCATCTAAAGCTCCCTAGCTTTAGGACTGGGTGACAAATTTTTATGTCTTGTTTAAAGGTATTTGCTAATGAATGGAAATAGGTCATTAGAGTAAGGATGAAAGGCTTCTAGAGAAATCCTTCACAGAATAATGCAAAAGCTTGTATTGATTTCACTGGGGCCCAGATTTTATTGAGAAAATATTAAGTACACATTATTGGCATTGGTATGATCACTCCAGTTTTATGATCTTGAAACTTGCAGAAAAATTTGCTTTCATGCTTGATATTTTAGTTAGTACAATGGTAACATTCAGAAGATAAAGGACTGAAAGCATCGGTGGTTCTGGCAGCATGACAAAATAAGGATTTAGAATGATGTCAGCAACTTAAAATGTACAAGATGAACCAAAAGAGCCTCTTAATCAGAAGAGTGACCAAAAAAGTCATATAAAAATAATAAAGGGAGTAAAATTTCAGATTAGCCTAGAGTGATTCTAGCATCAATTTGAGTCAGTTATTGAAATGAAGCTTAGATTTCTTTCTCCAGGCTGGATTTGCCAGCATAGCTTCTCTGTGGTGCATTTCTTTATGACTCTGAATGGATGGGCAGGTTGTATATTATTCATCAACAACATTTTTTTGAAATGTATGACACCATATTGATATATCTGCAGGGCTTGGGCTGACTGAATAACTGAAGATGGATTTAAAATATTAGAGTGGAATAGTCAGGTTATTTTTTAAAAATCATAAAGGTAACTGATGTTTTTATTGCAGAGCAAATTTATGGCTTATTAAAAGACTTCATGAAGACACAGTAGAGAAGAACAAGTTGGCTTTAATAAAAAGTCAGGATAATTTATAAGGATCTGATTGAGGAAAATGTGTTGGTTCCAATTGCAATTCTGCCTCCAGTCCCAGAACTAATATTTAAGGCTTGTGTTGAAACAATAATGAAATTAAAACAAATGGGGCTTTGCCATTGTTTTGAGTTATTCTAGGCTATCATACAATTTTTATTTGCAGATGCTGACATGCCAGTTGTGGCTGCATGCACAATTATCAGCCATAATCTTGGTCGTTGCACATGCTTGCCCTCATCATTTGTCAATTAACACTTACTTGAGAAGAATAGATTAAACTCACACCTTTATTTCAGTCTTTATGCAAATTCAGATCTGGAATAAAGGTAAACCACTCTAGTGGAAGGATACTCATTTTCTGGGAAGTGCTTGGAACTGGAAAGAAACGTAGCAAAGCTGTTGGGCAGACTAAGTATCTCTCTCCTGTAAATAGGTAGAACAGAAGTAAAATGAGGGAGTAATAAAAAAAAATGAGGGAATCATTTTGGAATTAAAAAACATTGAACTGATTCTTTTCAGTAAGGGGTGGAGCACAGCTGCTGGATTTTGTGGAGTTTTGCAGTGAGAGCTTGACCCATTCCTTGTCCCTCCCTCGATGTCATGCTCTCGCCTCTCCTACTTCAACAATATTTGCTCTATGCACCTTTCTCCTATAATAGCACCCCTGCACTTGAAAACACCGACATGCTCTCTGCTGCTCCCTTCCCCTGGAGCTAGTAGCAAAGCAGCAAGATCAGTGGAAGAGGTAGTTTGGCTTCCCCTGATGTCCACAGTAGCTGAGATGAAACTTAAATGACATCCGTATAGCCCAGGCTGATATTTGGCTTCTCAGCAGGACTGCAAGTGGATATGATGTGTCTTCAAAGTGACTAGTATTGTTAAGACTCCTCTAGCACAGCATTAACTGAGCAGATCATAATCTTTATCTGACTTGCAACCCAGATAAAAATTGTGGTCCTGCTTGCCTCTGTCTTCTTGCATGAACAGCTCAGCATCATCACTGATGTCCTTTCTTGCCAAGTTGTTCTTCTATCCATCTTTTATATAAGTCTTGTTCGGGTGGAATTAATTTTCCAGAGGTTTATCTTCTGGATTTTGCAGGCACAAATTGTAATGCACAGTCACTGGGAGGTGAAATGGGCCCATTCGGTCCAATGTTACGTTAAGCACAAAGAGGGTATGTGTACAGTCAGCTTCTCATGGGCTTCATTTACATCATCTGTATTCATATTATGTGTAGTTCACAGAATATAGTTTCTGAGAATGATGATGAAGATACAGCCATTTGTAGGTATGGCATAGGATTATTTCTGTGCACAAATAAGCTTTTAGGAATGCATTTCTGAGCAGAATAAATGCCTTGATGTTTCAAGAACTTCTTTTCATCTCCTCTTGAGAGTTGCTGGCTTTCTGAGCCCTAGTAAGTATTTATCCATTTGTTGAATGTTGTTCAAGTAAGATGAACTAAAGCTTCCTAAATATCAGATAATTCTAGGAGCATTTTAAGTGAGAAAAAAAAGTTACTTTTTCCGTTCATAAAAGCCTGCATCGCTAGATATTCTCTTATCTGAAAAAGAGATGTTTCTTTCAAAGTGGCTTATTTTTGCTGCTGCTATGTCCAAAACTTGATTTTAGAACATTCATCAACTAAATAGTTCTTCAATGCCTCATGATTTTAAAAAAGCTGAACTCATCCAGCGCTGCATGAACCCACCCATGAAAACCCAACTGTGATTCAGGTTCGGTTAACAGTATGTGTAGCCTATTAATGGAATATTAAGCTTTGTAGTTGAAATATAACAACTTAATCGCTTAATATACGGATATTAACAGTATTTTTCCAGTGTCCAGTGGGTTAATTTATGTCGTATTTATGCTTTTAGTTTCAACTTTTGGCTCATGAAAATTATTAAGAAGAAAATCTTACAGTCAGCTACTTGCTATTTAGGCAGTTTGGATTGAATTCAGCTCAACTCAGCAGAGGTACAGAAGATGAAGAACTGTATACCTTATAATTACTGTGTATGAAGATGCCAGATTGTGGAATCTCTACAGGTAATTGTGAGATTGCTATAAAGACATCACATTTGCCTGCAGAGATTTCCCAGTCTGCGACTTTTTCCAGGTTGAAGAAGAGAGAGAAATATTTTCTCTCTACTAGTCCATGTAACATTTTTAGCCAAATTTTGAATAAGATGTTGAAGAAGTTCTGTTGCTGAAAGACTAGATGTTACTCCTTGAAGTTTTCAAGAAGGCTTGATAACTGTATTGATAATAATTGAAATATTGTTTGATTCCGACATACTCTGTGTTCACAGTCTGTGTGAATCTCTATTTTCCAAAGGTTGCATTTCAAATGCCTCACAACCCCCTGGCATTTGATTTGGCTGAAACTGAGAATATCACCTTTCTTCTAAATTTCTGTGAATGAGTACTTCTTGCTCCTGTCTTTACTACGTTTTTTTGGTGTCTACAAGAGCGACTGTAATTTCCCCCTCTCTTTCTCAAAATACATTCTGTTTCTAATCAAGTGGCAGTGATTTCTTTTCTGTAACCCTTTCTCTCTGTCTTTTTTTTTTGTCTAGTTGCTTGTGTTAGGAAAGAAAGGAGAGGAAATTTTTAGCTTCCTCCAGTCATCATCACTGCCCTTTTGATTGCTGTAGCCACATGGAGGTTCTTTGGTACTACCCTTCTTTCCCCTTCAGTTGATGTAATTCTTGCCTCATTTATGACTGTCTCGCTTGTTACATCTTGTAGTGCGTTTTTATATTTAAATTGGGTATTCTTTGAGGTACAGATTATGAATAGACTTGTACTGTGCGGGTGTTTAAAAAATGAAAAAGCACAAACAAATGAGAGGAGATTCATCGTGAAGTGCATATTTTCTAACACTTATGTTAATTCCAAACAGTAAGCACAAGAAATAAAAAAGAATAAAAAAACCACCTACTTTAACCTACTTTAATACTCTTTTTGTGAGCAGGAAAGGAAGCTATAAACCTCTCAGATTAATTTACTCAGTTCTGGTGCAGAGCTTTTATTTTAAGGGATTTGTTTTTGCCAGTGCTAAGTGATCCAAAGAATTTGAAGGGTGAGGAACAGATCTTTGGTGTCTTGCTATGAAAAATTTTAATGTGCTTTAGAAGGTGACTAAAGACCACTATTTATTTCCCTTTGTCTTTTACAAGTGAAAGGATGTTTTGTACCAAATTCTTGAAAAGTCCATGCAAAAAAGTCTCCATCAGATGTGATTCACAGTGACTGCTTTTACAGTATAAACAAATGAAAAACAGCTTGTGTCCTTGCTAAGCAGATTATCAGGAGAGGTTGAAAAGGTTCTTTGAGAGAACATTACATTCTCATAATTTTTTATAATGCTAGTGGAGCACTAGGAAAGTGGAAATGAACGCTCAGAGCCACATTTTCCCCTCACCACACCCTTCAGTATCAGAGAAATCAGCTTGTATCTTGTAGAAAGCAACTGAGGTTATGGAACATCTCAGTTTCACTGCGACTTTTGTGTGTTTATTCTTTGCGTTCAGCCTATTAGTTAGCGTGTCCTATCCGTTCAGTCCCTGCACGTGTGCCGACCCTCCTGACAGCTGCTGGGGAGGCTTTGCACAATTAATGGAGATGCCTTGTACCTCCTGTCTGGTTACTTTCAGCACAGCAACTTTTGATATAGTCAGTAATAATTTTTGTAGCGTAAGTGAATGAATAAATATGTAATAGGGAAAATCTCTCCTAAATACCAGAATGAAATGTTGTTTCTGTTGTTGGCAGCTCTGCACAAACTGCCTGGGGTCTAGAATTTGGTTCTCCCTGTTTAAAACATGCAATCAGACAAAACCCAGTTGACAAAATCTGCAAAATACCCCTTTTAAGTGATACAGTCTATTCTACAAACTAATGGGCATGGTCAGCCAAATTCCATTTTAAAGGGAAATGAAAATTTGGACTGAAAACTATGATGCTGTCTTTCAAGACAATGAAATTAAGTATTGTGCACCTCTGAAAAAAACCTGTAATGAGCCAGGAGACCAATCTGTTGCTGCATCCCTTTGTATTCCATTGACGTAAAGGAAAAAAAGATGGGCTTTATATGCTGGTTCACTTGTAAGCACAAAGAAAAACTCCAACCCCAGGTTCTCAAACTTTCTGATGTTATAGTTAATGAATAACATTAGTATTTGCCACCTAGTGACTTAAGGTTATTGCATTAGAAAAAGCATTGTCCTAAAGTGTGAAAGAGAATAGATTTGTATGCATGTAGTGACAAGTCACTATTGATGGGTTGGTTTTGGTATCTTTACTATTAATATTTATTGGTTTATGTTTTAAAATGCCTGTTCTTTTGTCATTTTACTCAGATGTACCTCTGGCAGTGAGGAAAATAGAAACTTTCATAGGGCTTTGCTTGTGCACTGTCTGTTATTTCCCAATGATCTACAACAATGGTTATTTGGTAACAGCTGGGCCGTGTCTTCTTTAGACAAAGCCACTCTGGGGCTGAAACCTCCCATTGCTGAAGCATAACTGTTTCCCTGGTAACGGTTAACTAGCACGTGTTTTATTGTTTCAAACTGCTTTCCTAGGGTATTTGCAGGTGGTAGAAGATGCTTTCTTAAAGAGGGGTCGTAACCTCATGAACTTTCAGATGTCGCAACAAATTGGGGGACAAAAACATTTTTTTTCTTCCAAATGGATTAAGTAAATCTTATTATATAGCCTTTACGAGACAGATGTAACTCACAGTTTGATTTTAGCATTATATCCAGATGCGAATACAAGCATTTCTGTTGTCAAAATTTTGTCTTTGGGATGTGAATTAAGACCATGTAGGAGGAGATTTCAAATAAATGCAATGAGAACATGCAGACATTAAGATTACTGTGACTTTTTTTTTGTCTTGGGTTTTTTTTTAGCTATGGTTTGTTTGCCTGTATGTATTTCTTTTGAATTTGATATTTCAGTGATTTATCTCAAAAATGCCCTTGGATCTACCAGAATTCATAGGTTGATCTGATGGATCTCAGGATAAATACGAAATTATCTGTCAACATGTAAAGGATGGTGATAATGAAAAAATAACTTGCTTGGTATTTTAAGTTGGAAAGTATAGAACTATACTTCTAGTGCGGAAATGCATGCAGAATATACATTTGCATGTGTATCAGTAAGTAGAGAAGCAGAATTTCATAAATAGGAGTTACATCCTGGCTTTTTCTTATAGCAAAATTAAAAGTGCCTTAAAAATGTAGTTATTAATAAAATTTTTTTTTTTGTGGTACACAGGAACATTTCATGTTACAGTCTTGTGTGTTAAGAGGAGACAATTCCAGGACAAAAGAATGACAAGGAGTAACATGTGATATGGAATAAAAATGTGGTTAGATTTTGATAAGTTCAGCAAAATCCATTCATAACCTAGTGGGATGAAGAGAGAGCTCCCTCTCCTGTCTGTTTGATAAAATTTATAGAAGCTATTTGCATGTTTACTTTGATGAAGGTATAAATAAAAATAACGTATAACTGACATTCTGTGAAGCTTGTAATAAAAGGCTTGTGTTCATCTCCTTGAAAAGAATGAGTGGGGGTTAAATATGACTCTATCCTTTTTTTGGGACATTCTGAAATTATTGTATTGCATTGGTAGTGTGAGGTCTGCTTTGAAAAAGGTCCTGTGTAATAGCAGATAACCTATTTTGCACAGTGTGCTCTAAACTAGGTATGAAACAAGATTCCTAAGCTCATAGAGGGAACTGTCCTGGGTTTAATGACATTAACTATCAACCCAATGGGCAGGTTCAAGCCCCTAGGATCATGGTTAATAACTAATTTTTTTTTTTGTTTATTTTTGGTATCTGGAGAACAATGAAAGTATTTAAGACCTTCATTTTTGGAATTCATTTAATGTCATGTTTTATAGATGTGGTTTTCTCAAAGGTCTGGAAGTAGTAGGTGCTCTTAGGCCAGCCCATCTGCTCCCTGTGTTAGAAAGCACGTACCTAACTTGTAGTTTAGATACTCCTGGGCCCTGTTCCTTAGCTGTATCCCAGGCAGATGCGGAGAGAGTGAGGACAAAGTTTCTGTGGGTAGCAGCTGAGCGGTTCCCAGGGATTTACAACAGATACGTAGCAGTGAAGAATTAGAGGCTACGGGTGACTGAACCATGTCATCAGAAGAAAGAACATCATATTAATACCTGGCTGAAAACAGTATTTCATTTTCTGAAATGCAAGTGGTATTATGTCTATGCAATTTCTAAGACTGATAGTGTTTGTGGCTCTTTATTGAAACACCGATCTTTCAGCCTGTGGTGGATGTTTTCAGGGAAATTTGGGCATTTGATAAAGCCTCCAATGCTCCTCTTGCTTTATTTGTAGATTTAATTCAGGTTCCCTCCTGTATCTGTCCATGAAACTGTCTCTGCTTGTCTTCTCTCTGTTCCTCACCACATCCTTGACACAAACACCAATTTGCATGTAGGTTGCTCAGTCTTTCTGGTGAACATCTCATGGCAGCAAGAATCACTCATGTATACATCTGCAGGATTAAACTCAGTGGTAACCACTGGGCTGGACAGTGTGTCACTGCCCTGAACCCTAACTCTCTGGCCAAGTCCCTCTCTGGGGCCTGCTTTGGGACGGGGGAAAGGGCAGGAAAACAGCTCCTAGGCCAGGGCTCCTGTGCCGTGCAGAGCACAAAGCAGTTTAACACAGCCTAAGTGATTTTCAATCAGCTCCTGGAGGACACTTTGCAGGGAGCAGTGGGGAGTTCAACACCTGGCTGTATTGAGCCCAGATAACAGGAGGAAAATTGCCTGTTCCCTGAAATGGCTGTGTAGGTCCTTGGGTTTGTGCTGAATAAGGGGATGGGAATTGCAGCTCCTGCAAGGATACATATGTGCCCTGAAGTGATGAGTGAGAACACTATTCATGTTTTTACGTGTGTTTCAGAAATGTATTGCTTAATGACTTCCTTCACTTGGGCTTGAGACTGAGCTGCATGACAACTAAAACAAAGTGAATTTTTGGAAAATAATTTTTCTGTTATGATATATTAGTATATTGGCAGACATTTGAATTGGAGAATGGAATCTGAACTGAGGTGAGATAAGGTACAAATAAAAGCAACAGGTTGTATACCCAGCCTGCTCCCCCCTCCCTTTTTTGAGGCAGGAGGCCTTAAATAAATCCCCACTTAAATACATTAGCCACATTTGAGGCCAGAATTTTTGCTTTATAGTGAAGGTTGAAAGAGGAGCAAAAAAAATCCTCTTCATTGTTGCCTTACTTCGGGCAAGTTTTTCGATATACAAACCAGGTAAAAACATTCTGAAACATGGACTGCCTCATACAAACTGCCCTGAGCTATATTCTTCAGGAGCACCACATTGCTTATGGTTTAGCTTTATGATCACTATGATATTAATTAATAAGCAATTACCATATGAGATTTTTTGACCACGCACTTATTATGCTGCAGGTTATCTAGCTGCAAAGTAACCAAAATTAATAATCTGTGTGTAGTCAGACTGCTCTCCATGCCTGTGACTCTGTTTCGCTGTAAAGCAGGAATGATTCCTCCGCCTTCCTCATTCAGTACCAAACAAGTTTTAAGTCTTTTATAAAATGACTTTGATTACAGACATAGTGATGAATCCACATTGAATTAATTATACTCTGATAAACATCAAAGTTAAGTCATTTCATTTTTCATAGCTGAATAGAAAGCAAACAAGGCAATGACAAAAGCTTGAGTGTTGGCAATAAAATGATTGTATTTTGCTGTATAATTAATATCTCATTAATTCTAACTGTTGAGCAGCAGCTGCTAACTCTTGGTACCAGTTTACTTTATGACTAAAACAATGTTCTTGTTTAACAAATGAATTGACATTATTTTCGGGAAGAAAGCATTAAGAATATTTACAGTGCTATAGCAGTGATTAATAGCAGCGCCTGCCACATATCCTCAGTAACACCACATTTACCAGCAAGCTTCCCCCACCCCCAAAATTAAAAGTCCAGACTTACCAGTAAACATGAGCACAAGCTGTTAACCTTTTATTTGTATTTCTCCAGACTTCAGTATAGCTTTCAGTTCTGCTCACTAACAGTTGCAGTCACTTTAGATACTTCTGTACTGGCATAGATACTGACTGATGTGAGCTTAGAAATTACTTAAAAAGAAAAGCCCGGTAAATGCCGCTTTGTGTCCAGACGTTTCTGCCTTTGCTCACCATTTACCACAGTTACATTGCTAAAGCAATCATCTGACTGGGGCAGTAATCGAAGAGATTAATTTTTCACTGACTGCAAAAGAAGGCGAATGGAGAGGAAGAGTTCTCTCTCTCCTTGCTCTCAAATCCCCTCTGAGGTCCCCAAACCGCGGCACTGACACTAGCACAGGGGCACAACTTCCTAGAGTCAGGCCTACTGTGCTGCCGGCTGCTCCTGGGATGTCAGCTTCCAACTTGTTTCTTAAATAGAAAAGCATGCATCTGCTCCTCTAAAGTTTGGGAAGCACCAGCAAGATAGCTGAGTATTACAAGTAAAATACAAGTTTTCTATAGGAAACAGCCTGGCAGTCCACACTTTGTTATTCACTTGATAAGCACAGTCTTTTTGACAGTCCTAACCTTCTAAACTATAGGTCCTGCTGAGCCCAGCATGAGTCAAACGCTGGGTACCATCTGTCAGAGCTTTAGTGTTTTTTTTTTCCCCCTCTCTCCTCTTTTACTACAATCTGCTAAGAGGCGTGTGGAATAGAAGTTGCTTTTCTACCCTTAAATGAGAAAGTAGGGAAATTCAATAAGAAGCATTAAAGAAATCCTGCTGTTCCCCAAAAACTCAGTAGGCACTGAGCAGGAGAACAAATTATTCGGTATTCCTAAAGATTTTAAAAACAAGTGTGTAACGTGCTTCAGGAAGTGCAGAAAAAAATCTGAAACCCAAATTGGAAAAGATGATTTTGAAGAACTAAGTTATATGAATCGTGTATTAGCAAGAGTTTTGAAGTGATGCAGTCAGAGGTTTCAGCCATTTTCCTAAAGAAACACTCATAAAAGATATTCCAAATTTCCCATTGATGGACATTTAATAAGAGGAGTTGGCAGAGAAGAAATGGCCCCCTGCTGCACTGTAAAAGAATTACCAAGGGGGCATTTTTATGTCTCATTAGTTTATATTCAACCCTAAATTGGCACCTGTGCTGAACTTGGTCAAAATTTGCTGGAACTTTAGAGACACAAATGAATATTTTTCTTTAACATGTTACTAACAATTCATCAGAACAGAGGGATTTGTGGGTTATTACAGGCATACATGCACACATGGAAATGAGTATTTAACACAAGAAATGTCTTGATTTCCCAATGCTGAGGGCTGCTTGAGATCTATCTGCACTTATCTGGCTCTGCAAGCATGTTTTTTCCAGCCATGTATCCAGACCTCCTACCTGCACAAATTGCTATTTTAGAGCTGAATGCCTAAGAACCACAGCGGTTGCTAATATTTAGAAGAAAGGAGTGGAAAATTGTTACATGTTGTTTGTTTCAGGCTCCTCACTGGCCACTTTCAGAGCAGCTGGGGAACTGAGGTAATTTTGTGTTAGGCACTGCAGTGTCAGCTGTATTAGCTCCATACCAATAACACAACCCTCTATGTCACAGCCATTCTTAATAGGGACATTTAGTGGCTTTCTTGCCTTTTCTCTCACTGCTTTATTAACTGAAGTAGATATTTTGCCTCTGAGAATCTGGCTCTGTGGCTTTAGCTGGACATTTATTTTGCCAGTGCTTGGTTTTCACATGAAAAGATTGTGTTTGACCATAGGAAGTGAGTGCATAATCATGCACAAATTTTTGTTCAAAGTCTGAATTTCAGAAGGCAGGGACTCTTAAATGTCTTAAACAACATATCTGGGTCTCCTTTTACTGTATTATGTTGTTCTGCCTCTACTGACTGGCACCGCATTATCTCACTTGATGTTTATTTAGTAGAAGAGACACGTGGCTAACTGTGAGCATAGATTGAAAAAGTCCTAATGCAATTTCATTGTCCCCTTACAGTTTCTTCAGTCAGAGCAATTCTATATTGCCATTTTAAAAGGTCAGCGGTGCAATTTTAGTGAGCATTTGATTCTGGTCTCATTGCAATTTCATACTTGTGCAATTTTGCTTAATACACTGGCAAGTGCTGAGGCTGGTGACACAGGCAGGGAGGTGATCAGATTCAGGATTTGGATGTTTGCTTTCTCCCTCCCTGTGATGAGGGTCATTAAAATGTACCCTTTGGGTGCAAGCAAGTACTACACAAAACACTGTTGTGGTGCATGTCAGAAGCAGCTTAGATAAAGAAGTGACTTTAAGGCCATATTTGTGGGCAGTTGTACCTGTAGATGTCTTTGGATGCCAGCTGTTACATATGATTTGAACAACAGTATGTGGTGATGTAATGATTTGCCTAATATTAGGAGGCTATTGCAATTGTATGTAAAGTATCTATTTTTACAGATTCATTGCATATATATGTTTTGGTAATACACAAGGACAAATCAGAGCTGAATCCCTTTGTCCCAGGAGCTGGGTGGACACTGATCAATAGAAAAATCCAGTCAAAGTGTATGTTGTTAATTCTATCATTATTCATCTCTACCGTTAGATATCACACCATTAATCCGTATTTTTTGCAAGTGATAGAGTGTAAGATGTGCGTTTTTCCATCACATTATATTGCTGTGTTAGCACAGTGATACCATGATTAAAGTATGATTCTATAGCTTCTTATTCTCTTCAATCACTTGCTAGGCAACATTTACAATTATGTATTTCCTTCTGCCGTGAACATCTTTGATTAAATGTACTATATTCTCGATTGTGCGTCTAATCACTGAAGTGCTTTAGGCCATGGCTATTCTAGAAAGAGCCTTGCTAGTTGTTTAACTGTGAGAGAGCATAACATCTGACAAGATCCGCTTTTAAAGATGCATTGTGAGAGAGAAATGGAGCATCTCCAGGTAGATAGCTATTTCAGAGCTGGTGAGCAAAAGCAATAGCTTCTTCCCCGCCCCCCCCTCCACATGCACTGCAGCTGCAATAAGCTGGAGCACCTGGTCTTTGCTTACTCCTGCTGGTTTGTGCTGTTTGTATCTGCTGCCACTTGGGTCCCAGGAGGGACACAGAAGCTTTTTAATGGAACAAGAAAAGCTGGGAGTGCATAAGATGTGCACTTTCACAGCAGTTGTCTCTCTGCTTAAAATGACCACAGTTATGAGGTCAAATCACATTCTTTTGATGTAATTAATAAAACTGCACGAGAATTAGTTACACTTCAGCATGCCTTACTGCATTTGTGAGAAAGGAGAGCTTTTCTACTTAAGTTACTATGCTTTGTGAAAAGTTACTGTGCTTTGTGAGAAATGACTATGTTTTGTGAGTATGACATTCAATTTGTAAAAAAATCATGTTAGTGTTTTGAAGCATTTAAACCAGTGTAGCAGTCACTCTGGGATATCTGGTAATTTGTGGATATTTGGTAAGTGGCATTCACTTTAATAAATCAACATTTATATTCCATCAGGATTACTAGGAGGCATGAATGAAGTGCTATTCCTTTTCCTTGCTTGGCAGACTGAATAGCCTTTAGATTAAAATAGTTAGTTAAAAGGGTGGCTTGTGTTGGTAAAAAGAATGACAGGCAAAACACAGAATATTTTCATTCCATGTTGTACCTGAGGTGATACAAATACTATTTCATCCAAAAGTATGTCTGAACTAAAAGATGCTAAATAGATGTGATTTTAAAAACAGCTTTTTTTTTTTTTGTTAAATAACAAAACTTTCTATACTGCTGTTGCTCCATAACGTCTTACAAACTTATTTGCTCAAATAATCTGTTTGATACACTCCATTTTGGTTTAATATAGAGTGAATCACCCTGCAAATATAAAAGTAAAGCACATACTTTCTAATGAAAGTAGGCTGTTTGAAAACCTTAAATTCACAGCAAACCAAAACAAAAAACTGCATCAAAATGGTAGCACTTTATAGAGATGCTAGGATGGTTATGGAGTAGAAGTACCTCATTTGTATGTTTTCTGTGTCATAAAATGTAATCATGTGATCAAGATGAGAAGGGAGATAAATGAAATAGAACCCTTAATACCAGCTGAGCAGATCTATATTGTAACTAGGGGTACGAAAGTAGCCCTATAGACTATTGTCCTAATGGATTCTTGCTTCAACAGTAAAATTGCCTTTCCATTTAAGGCAGCCTAAAGAAATCTTTCTTTCTTTGTAGGCCTGACAGCATAGGATCTTTGTGCTAGCCAGAAATCTACAGACCATATCATGGGTGTCTTTACAATAACAGCAACAGAAGAGCAAAGGTAGTTTTGGACTTTACATTTTCTCCTCTGCCCTGGGGTGCAAAAGGCAGTGAAGCATGCCTGTAATTTTGCAGTGGAGAGGAGCGTTACTGGGGAGCTTTCATATCCTGCTAACCCCTAGGCCGTCAGTGTTGAATCCTTTGATTTCTTAGGGGTTGTGGACTGAGTCAAGTCCACACGATAGTCACTGTATGTGTCCTGTTTCCTTGAAGGAGAGTGTAGTTTGCAGCACAGATGCCAATAGGTGCTGGTGTATCATTTTGCAACAGTTGTTTTCCCCACTTTGATAAAAAGAGGCTAGTGAAGGAGATTATGGCAATGGAAAAATTGTGGATCAGGGCAGCTTTCTGGTGGCTCAGTTGTAGATGAATAGGACTGAACCCCCCCCAGGGATTTCTGCTGAAGTGCTTATAAAACCCTGAGGAGCTGCTGAGGAGCAGGATGTCACTTGGTGTCACTTTGTGCTCTTCATGTGTCTTTAGAGGATGTCAGTTGGTTTCATGAGAAATGCTCCTTTAACGTTAGTTTGAATTATGTTACTGTTGCCGGATCTCCTTCCCCATGTTGGACAGATCCATTTAGTAGTTATTATTTATTACTATTATATTAGAATTGTGGAAGTCTCTTAGGTTTCTCTTTAAATTTTAAATACCCTAGGAATACCTAACTAAGTTCTGATCCCATAGCCATTCATTTTAGCAGCGTGACTGCTTTTGATCAAGTGAGCCTGGAAGCCTAATATTATATATATCAAGTGATGTTTTTAGAAGACAGAAATTGAAAATATCATTTCTGTAAAAATACACTAAGGTGCCCTTCTCTTTTTTAAAGTTAAAATCACACATCAAAGATGACTTGGAAACTAGTTGAGTCAATTTTTGTTTAAATAATAAAACAAATTTAAAAATTCCTTTTAGGTTGCAGTCTGCATAAATCCCAACAGGTATTTCAGAATTGCACTAGAAAAGGACAGTGTACCTTCATTCATAAAATCATGTAATGAGTGGCAAACAGAACCTGAAATTTGCTGTCAGAGTAAGATATCTTTTCATAGAATCATAGAATCACCAGGTTGGAAGAGACCCACTGGATCATTGAGTCCAACCATTCCCACCGATCTCTAAACCATGCCCCTCAGTACCTCATCCACCCGCACCATAAACACCTCCAGGGAAGGCGAGTCAACTACCTCCCTGGGCAGACCATTCCATTGCCTAATGACCCTTTCTGTGAAGAATTTTTTCCTTATGTCGAGCCTGAACCTCCCCTGGCGAAGCTTGAGGCCATTCCCTCTTGTCCTGTCCCCTGTCACCTGGGAGAAGAGGCCAGCTCCCGCCTCTCCACAACATCCCTTCAGGTAGTTGTAGAGAGCAATAAGGTCTCCCCTCAGCCTCCTCTTCTCCAGGCTAAACAACCCCAGCTCTCTCAGTCGCTCCTTGTAAGACTTGTTCTCGAGCCCCTTCACCAGCTTTGTTGCTCTTCTCTGGACTCGTTCCAGAGCCTCAACATCCTTCTTGTGGTGAGGGGCCCAGAACTGAACACAGTATTCAAGGTGCGGTCTCACCAGTGCCGAGTACAGAGGGATTTATATATGATTTTTATAAATCATGGTATTTATAAAGCTCATAAAATAGATACTTGCCATGGTGTCTCTTCTTGTGTGTCTTTTAGTTGTGTGCTTTATGGGATTATGCACTTTCTCTACTTTTTTTCATGCCAAATGACATAAGATCCATGTTAGAGGTATGGGGTGATTAAATTTACATGTGACTGGGGGAATTCACAGTGATATCTGACTTTCTTATGCAAATTACTAGCATCCAATTTGGCAGAAGTAAAATTACTGACCTTTCAAATGTTCATTTGCATTCAAGGTTCCAGTGGGATCAATATAAACATTGCTGTCTATATTTTATACCATTACATAATGCTTTGGAATAGTTTAAGTTACTCAGTTCCTTCCCATGGATACTGGTAGATATTTTTTGCTCAATATCAGGAGCTGCTTATTTCCAATAGATTTTAAAATCTCATGTCTCCCATGAGTTGCTTAGTCTTCTGTAGGAAATGTCTCTCTTTTACTCCAAATCATCCTTAATTAAATAATGGTGAGATAATTTTTTCTGCATATAACGTCTAATATTACAATATTCTCTGGAAGGGTCTAAAAAATTAAATATATTTGAGAAAAAAATTTCTCCAGGTAGTTTCCTTGCAACAGCCTGAAATTGTCCTTAATATTTTTCTAAAAATAAACTGAAAATAGGAGCCCATTCCACATCACCGGTAAATAAGAGCTAGTTTCTAGACAGCAGTCATTCACGGCACAGTTTCAAGTGACATACTTGACACTTACATGTTCCCTACTGGAATTTTATGAATAAGGTGGAAAGGAAACTAACAATTTGAAAAAAATATTAGGCATCTCATCTAAAGGTAGTCATGAGATTTGATGAGTGTATTTTTCATAACAAAGTGTGTTTCAACTGACTTCCACTGTAGTCCAAGTACTATCATATTGAACACAGACAGCAGCTTCTAACAATTCTCAAAGTCCCTCTTCCATATCCCCTGTTTTGATTTCATGAACCTTTTCTTCAAATTTAGTCAATCTTGAGTGCCAATGGTATATTTTCAATTCCAAACTTGCATTTTATTGAGTTGAGTGGTCAGTATGGAGAGAAAGGCATGATTTTCCTCATAAAAGGAAGACTAATTTCTGAACTAGCTATAGTTACAAAATGCTATTTTCAGCAGACAGAAAAGCTGAACATAATGGTCACTCAATTATCTACTTCAGAAAGATGAAGAAAGCATATCCCTTCTCTTAGACAAGCACACACTTCGCATGGATGCTGATTTCTATATCTGACCTTCCACAAGCACTTGCATTCTGTGGGACAAATGTTAGGCTAATACAAATTGCCCCAGTTCCATAGCAACAGCTTAGGCAGTACAGAGCAACTGACTATCTGCCTCAGTATACTTAGGTTTCATTTAATATATGGATTTCTTATAATTCTCTTAACTCAAATAAGGCTGTATGTTTTTGACAGCTACTATTTAATAAGAGCCCAGGCATTAAGAACAAGGTCGAAAAGAGAAAATCTGCAGAGAGTAAAAGAGTATGCCCTATCCAGCAACTGCCTAACACATTGCATTAAAGATACTAGTAAGACTATACTTGCCTCTTTTATAAAATTCACTGTTTTTCCTTGTGTTAATAGAGCTAATAATTTCTGAAGTTTTTGTTTCAATAATCTCTGATGCCCAATTTTATTTCTGTGAATCTGTGAACATTAATTTCCAATTAACAGCAGTGTTACCTACTAGAACATATGATGTGCCAGAGCAAAATGATGGGAGCAAGTTATTAACACTTCAAGGTTGACCCGCCCTTTATCCCAGAATTCGTTCTGTGTCTTCTTATTGATCTGACTCATGCAGCTTTTTGTCACTTGGGAATTAACAATTCAATGTTTTATTTGACCATTTATCTCTTTAGCAAAATTGTTACAATCTCTTTGACCTTTTAAAATGTTTATGACAAGGTGTTTGCAGTTAATTGTGCTCGTAAAAGAGTGAAGCCCAGATCTGGTCTAATGTATGCAAGGAGCCAACCAAGACTTCCTTACAAAAACATTCTGAGCTGTAATTTTCAGTATTTAATTGACTTGCAATATAATTAAAGCAAATAAAATTTTTCTATTCTGGGAGGACTGCCACTAAGGACCACAACTCTAGTCCTAAGACCACAAAAATAACACCACTGAGTTCCTCCTTCTGAGTTCCTACTTCTCTTGTGTGAAGGAGCATCAAGTGAGGAAAGAAATTATCTAAAAATAGACTTGTGAATTAAAACTGCAATTTATAAGTAGGTGCACATATTTTTTTTGTTGTTGCTTGCTATTGATTCCTACTGGGCTAACACCATAATGTTTGCTTTACCTAAGCAGTAATTTTGCTGTTGCCATTTGCCATTTAAATATGTATAAAGGAAAGAGCATGCTGTATCAGGCTGAGGCCGATCAATTTTGTTACTTCTGGCAATGCCTTGCCATAATCACCATCACAAGGTGTCCTGCTCCATTCTGTTCAACCAGCCCATGCCCTCAGATACCACACATCTTCAGCATCTTCCAATCACACTCTCGCTTTTCTACAGGCGCCCCATTCCTGCCCATGGTCATGGATAGCGATGATGGTTCCTGAACATTTTCCCTTGTGCAAAAGGACATGTTCCAGGTAGGAAAAATGGTCATTAAGCTTTATTCCAGGCTTGCAAATGCATGATAGTAGACGGAGCAGCACTGACCATGCAGAAGCACGGCCACAGCTAGAGGACCCTCTGTGCAGAACTGCAGATCTGGCAGCCTGGGAATACTATTATCAGTTTATCTCCTAAGGCTATGTTGCACAGGGGTCAGCACAGCCCCTGTCTCAAACCCATACTCGGTCCCTAGGAGAGTCTTTCTCACTCTGTTTGGCAGCACTCCTTATGATCACTTTAGGCACCCCAATAAATTGTTAATCTGGTATAAAACTGAATCCTGACAGTCAAACTAATGAGGTCACCTTGATTTTCTCAGCTGCTGCACTGGTTTATGCTTCCTACATTGTGTGTCTGAATATGGTAATCTGGAAATGCTCAAAAAGCATTAAAATTATGTACTAAGACTGTCAAAAAAGTGAGTTCAGTGGAACAGCTCTGTGAAATTTCATGAAACAAGACAAAAAATTCACTAATATCATAGAATCATAGAATAACCAGGTTGGAAGAGACCCACCAGATCATTGAGTCCAACCATTCCTATCAAACACTAAACCATGCCCCTTTGCACCTCGTCCACCCGTGCCTTAAACACCTCCAGGGAAGGTGACTTAACCACCTTCCTGGGTATCGATACTGTGAAAATAAAATGAGTCACCAAGAATCTTTGAAATATTTTCTTAACTAGTGAAATATTTTTATGTGTTACTCTAAAAGTCTATTTTTGTCATGCCTGTGAGACTGCCTTCATGTTATCTGAGTAAAATGCAGTTTTGTGGCTCCTCCAGCTGTGCATTTCCCACAGCTAACTGAGCACATGTTAAATGTACTTTCCTGTAATTTCCAAGGCCTCACTTTAAATGATAAGGCCTGAGGTGCTTGGCTTATTCACATCTGCTGCTTTCCTGGAGGTCAATCAAACAGTTCTTCATTCAAGAAGTAATGGGGTCTAACAAAGGAAAACAATTATTTCACTTGAAATCTATTGATCTGGTTTCTGTGGTTCATGTGGTGTTTTGGGTGCAGAACAGTTGCTTGAAACAATTTGAGATCAATTCAAGTGTAACTGAATCAATAGATAACCATAACCGAAATACACTACTCTTGTTTTTTATAAGAATATATATTTTGCTACCAATAGTAATATGAGAATGCTATGAGTGATCAAAACAGAAGGTTGAAATTAGAAGCTCTTGTGTATTAGTGAGAAATGCTACTTCTAGCATCAAATTTCAGCCTAAAGGAAGGCTGTGACATGAACAGCTTTCTGAAAACAGCATTTTGTTATTTTAAAAAGTGTTTTTATGGAAGTTTTCTAAAGACTTGGGCTAATTTCTTTTCTGTTCTGACTATCTAGTCACCCAAAGCTAAATTTGCCAGATTTATGATATTGTACAGAATGTTGCTATCTTTAAACAATTTTGCTGAAAGAGGGCAAAATTTGCATTTTTAAATTACGTTACTTTCACAATAACTGCTGGTGCTAGAAATTTGTGATTTTATAACCAGGTCTTCTTAATATATTGAGCACATAGTTTGTCTTTATTTGACTCATTTTTCTGTTTGCTCCAGTTCTTTTTTTCTGTTGGGAGTTTATTCAGGCAGAAAATTTCTGACCATTCAAAAGAAGTTTGAAAACAATGGATGAGGAAAAGCAATTGGGGTATCAGAAGATGTATTTTGACATTAACTCTTTGTCTGCTGCCAGAGTACTGGCTGACAACAAAATGAATGGAGCAGGGGAAGCTTTTGTTAAAGCAGTTATTAAACGTTCACAAGATCATTTGGTCCTGCACTCAGAAAAATATTGTTTTGAAAAACTTTCCTGTAAAATGCTGCATGCTGATAGAAGTCTGGTAGACACTAAAATAGGCAACTTTGTTTTCTAACTCTGTAAAAGTAAATTTGTTTTCAGCTCTGTAAAATGTTTCAGCAGATTACTTATTCTGGAGGGCTCAGTACTTTTTGGGATCTACAGGATGAAGATCGTAATTTATTTTCTGAATCTCCCATTTCTGTGGGCAAGGACAGCAACCACAGGAGAGTAATGCCTAATTAATAATGGATAAAAAATGACGGGCAAAAGTTAAAAAGTCTTTTTATCCTTTTCTGAAATTCCTTTTGTTTGGGAAAAGTAGTGCTTTTGCATCTTGCTAGTTTACTTTCCTGAAGTAATTATGAGACAAATGATTGGCAGTGGAGATTGTGAGAAATCTGCTCCATTACTAATATACACTACAACAGATTTTCACAAAAAACTATTAAAATTATAGTGCTGTTCAAGCACTGTTCAAGCTTTTGAATGCATAATTACCCTGGGAAGGACATTTCAGATAGACAGGTGATATTGAACTGTTCAGATGATAACCTGCTTTTTTTTTGTTTTGCACGCAGCAATGCCTTTAGTATGCAGAAATACAGATATCTACATGCATAAATTACTGCACTGAGAGATGAGGTTAATTTAGTCCTGTGAATATTAGTAGTGTGAACTGCCTTAAGCAAATTTAGGGAGATGCTTCAGATACTCTGTTATGAAATTAGCTAGTCATTCAGTCTTGCCTAAACTTACTGATTTCAGCAAAATATTCTAATGACAATAGCAGCAAGAAGAAAATCTAATGGAATACTTGTTTTAGCACCTTTTTGATCATCGGTATGGACTGGTGACTACCTGGTTATAAAGAGAATTTTATACTTTTAAAGACACATTTTCCACTCAGATTTATCATTTGGCCCAGGTTGCCTGACCTAGCTGAGCTGTACGGTAGTGAGAGGTACAGCAGAAATGGATGAGAGATGAGCAGCGAGTATTAATGAGCTGGTAGTAGAAGAGGAGACAGAGAGGGCAGGAAAAGGAAGACAATCAGAGTAAGGGACAAGAACAATATGCTAAAACTTTTGAAAGTACTGCAAAGTATAATTAACTCAGAGACAAAAAGGCTTGGGAAAAGAGTGAGTTGATAGACACAGCAGTAGCTGTAAATGGAGCCATTGCCAGAACCAGTGGCTCAGTATGCGTTGCAGATACTCAAATGCTGCATAAATACACATTTGCACTTTGCCTAGCCATCCAGGTCAATCACACAGTTTGTGCAGTGGATACCTAAGAGTCCCCTGCTGTGATGTTGGGTAGGCAAACAAAATTAGCCCCTAGTCTAGCGCTACTGTTGTTCATACAAACTCCTGCCATCCTTGTTTTCTCTGGTGAATTAGGACTTGCTTTAACTTCATAGCTGTTACCTGGTTCCCTGGTGGAAGATGATGCAGAGCCAGTGACAGGATCCTTAATATAATGTCTGCAGGCTGAGCTCAAAACAGTAGGCAACACCATGCTATATTTCCAAACTAGTCAGCATGCAAGGCTCCCATGCAAGTTGGCCAGTTCTCTTCACAACAGGATGTAATTTTTGCAGCATTGCTCACTGACCAGCTCCAGATCTATCAGATATTAAAGTTTCTGCTGAACAGCTGTTGCAGTGTTGAAAAGCTGTGGACCTGGTGGCTCCATAACTTTCAGAAACCTGTGTTACTCCGAAGAAATAACACATTCACTCATCTCCTCCTGCAATGGAAACCAACCCTTATTGTCCTACGCTCCATAATTTAATTTGTGTCTGGATTTAAGTTCCCCTAAATTTAGGGCTAATTTTCATCCATCTCTTACCTCTTGGTTTGTTCGTCATGGATGACTCCATAGCTGCTGCAGTGCAGAATAGAGAGCGGGGATCTGCAGCGCTGAATGGAGAGAATAATTGTCCTCGTAAACACTGCCACGTGAGTAAGGACTGTGCCAGACTGTGCCAAACTGTGCGGGCAGTTGTTATGTGCCAATCTCGTACACAGACCTTCAGTGGTATCTGTAAGTGCCACTTTATGAACAGATTTTCCCAATAATGACCCTTAATCTGAGGGATAATTTTGGAAAGAAAATTTGAGTTAATATTCAACCTGGTTTTGTTTCCTTTCACCTTTCTTCCTTTGAATGACTTCCAGTTGATTTGCCAAGTTAAAACTTGCTCTCCACAGAACAAAACTACTTTACTATGAGGTAAATAATGCTAAGGAGAAATGGTGATGTTGTTTTCATTTAACATACCAAGTGGGATATCACAATTAATTTAGGTAATAGACTGCTACAATGACTAATTAGAAACTGTGAAAGTCAGGTATCGTAAGGAGTAGTGAATCTTCTAATTAGCTGGGATTTAAAAGCTGACAGAAAATCAAGATGCTGAGGGTGACAGTGTGGAGGAAAGTACTTGTCACAGGTGAATAGCTACATGCCATGCTAGGGTATGCGTTTTTCCTGCGTGTGCTTTTCCTTGTAATGCTCAAATAAACACACGCAGGATGTTTAAATAAGATATGACAGACTTGCTATCTGCCTTGGTGGCATAAGGAGTGAAGTGGAAAAGATAGCTTATTAGACTAACATTGATGTCTTTCTCCTTTACCTGTTGCAAGAGTGAGTGATCTCAGTTGTTGCATTACAGCTCAAATGTTGTTTATGGGATAGACCTTGAAAGATCGAAGTGGGAATGACGGAAGAGCAGTGTATTTTGTGGCTCCCTGTGGCTGCACTGGCATCCTAGACCTCTGTGAGCTGCACTCTGGTCAAATAAATGACAGGAAAAGCCAAAGTTAGCCCTGAGAAGGTTCAGGAACAAATATCCTTTCAATTAAGCACAAGTCTGTGCTAGTCAGAGATTGCAGTAGCCAGTTCCAAGGCAGGTTACAAATGTTTACTGGTTTTGCTATGAAATAGGAAATTATTAGTGAAGATTGGGTATTTCTGAGATAACATGAACATGTCAGCTTGTTTTATTTGCATATTTTCCAGTTTTACCATTTGGGAAACCTATTTACCTTTTCTTTATGAAACTTTAGGTGCCATAGTTTTTCTTTCAGCTCCAAGACATGTATCCTAGCTAATTTTTTCCATCGTTCTAGCTGTGAATCTAAAAATGTGTGTGCAAGTGGATCTGTGTATTTCTGATTAAGAGCTGCAAGACACAAAATATGCCTTTTGTTTTGAGCACAATTATGTTTTTTGAAAGCCTGTGTTAAATGCATCTGCACTACATAATACACTATGCTACTAAACTAAGATACAGTTGGAATATACCTCTCTTTATATGACTAAGACAAGAGTAATTTTAATATGAAGTATATTTAATACTTTAGGAGAAGCGTATTGCTGTTGAGTGCATGGTATGGAATGTCATCAGAGAGACAGTTGTTTCTAACATAAAAGTTATAGTGGTTCACTTCAGGCTTCTTCCTCTCTGTGGCCAGTCGACATTTTGGGTCCAAGTTTGGAGAAGCAGTTTAAAGCTTTGCTTTTTAGTTTTCAGTAAAACTTTGTTGCCTGTTCTACAATATTAAAAATAAGCCGTTATTCCTAAGAACATTAGTTGATTATAGAATTGGTGACAGAAAAGTCAGTGTGCATGAGGGAACCAATGGGAAAGAGAGAGTTCAAGAATAGTCATGGAAATTACCATGACCAGGGTGGAACTTAAAGATCAAAAAGCAGCTCATCGATGGGCACGCTCATGGATCATGGTATTAAAAGAAGCTTTCAGGTCATCATAAGACTTCCACAGATGCAGCTAGTGGCCAGTGTAGGTCATATTCAGCAGCCTGCATTTGCAGCATAGGAGGGGACTCTGCACAGGAGCTAGTGCTCACTCGTGCACACACTTTGTTTACCGTTCCAGCGGGACATCTTTCTGCCCTCTGCTATGAAAGAAATTATTTTTTTTGTATCAATGTTGTCAAGATATTTTTCAAACATTTGTGAAGCCTTTTTAGCTTGAGAGGTCTCTGCTGTCTGAAGACTTGCAGAGCCCATATTTTTCAAAACATGTATGCTGAAGTCTCCTAGCAGGGTGGAAGGGAAAGGGATCATGAATATTTTTCTTAAGTTGAGTGAGAATAAAATTTGGGAAATTCAGAATGCATGGATCATAGAATGCATTTCTTCCCTGGGCAACCTGTGCCAGTGCCTCACCACCCTCATTGTGAAGAAATTCCTCCTTATGTCTAGTCTAAATCTGCCCCTCTCCAGTTTATACCCATTGCCCCTAGTCCTATCACTACATACATTTGTAAAAAGTCCCTCTCCAACTTTCTTGTATGCCCCCTTCAAGTACTGGAAGGTCGCTATAAGATCTCCTCAGAGCCTTCTCTTCGCCAGGCTGAACAACCCCAGCTCTCTCAGCCTATCCTCGTATGGTAGATAATTCAGCCCTCGGATAGGATGTAGCCCTCCTCAGGACCCGAGCTGGAGATCCCTGATTTCCTCACAGAGGAAAGACCCCCTGCACCTTCCCAGACTGCAGAATTTATGTGGTGGAAAGCTGGTGCTAGTGCAACCTGGCCATTGGTAGTCTGTGACTTTTTGCTGTTTGGGGCTGATACATTTCCTAGTGTCACGATCAGAAAAGGATAAATGGAAATTGTCTTTCCAACAAATTTAGTATCTTAATTAATTTAGTGAAGTGTAAGACTACAAACAGAGTTAAGAAAAAATTGTAACGATGTGATTGCCATGTAGAGTCATTTCATAATGGAATTAATATTGAGTGCCTTTAAGAAACAGCTTGTCATAATGTAGTGTGTTTGGTTCTCTTGTACACATATGATACATATATATATGTATATACACATATATATATAACTCTTAAATTCCTGTGTTTGAAGGTCTTACTTGGTGGATAGCCCTTACAATGCATTTATCCTTAATTGAATGATATTGTCTGTAATCCTGTTTAACATGATTTCTATTTGAGAATTATATTTGGGAATTGCTACCTTTGAAAGTAGCAATTTCTGTACCTGGGAAGTGTAACTTCTGAACAAATATCTGCCCTGTTAAAACTGGAGAGAAGGTTTCTGAAGTCCTCTGGCTTGCCACCAACGTGCTGTGTGTAGCGCAGATGGTTAAACAGTGTTACAAGGCTAGAGTCTGATAATTCTGTTTTATGATCATCTATTTGTCTACTACCCCTTTGATGTGAAAGTGGTATAGCAAGTATTCAATAATTTACATACTATACAATATAGCCAAATATAAATGATGCATTATTCTTCCATTTAGCTCCATTTGAATTGATTGATTACCAAATCTCCCATTTGTCATTTATCAGCATTGTGATTATTTATAACTTTTGCTGAGTTTACAGAGTAATGCATCAATCAAGAAGCTGAGTTGCAATTCCCTTATTTATAATGGATATTTAATGATCAGTACCCGATCCTTGCATTGTTTATGTACTTAATTTTGTCAACATTAAGCTTGAAAAGAACAGCCAGAAGATAAGAGGCTAAAGATGAGGCTGAGATGTGACACTCCCCCCTTTTTTTACTTGCTTAGCATTATTGACTGCTACTATTGTAATATTTATTTAAAAATGTGCCACAAAAAGGAAAAACAATGCTGTTAATTTTAGTAATGAGATCAGTGGTGCCCAGAAAGCCACTGGGACATTCAATTTCTAGCAGCGGAGCCAAGAATGCTGTCTGGCAGTAAGTGCTGGGACAGGGGCTGCAAGTAGGGACGCACTGGCTTTCAGTGGTCCTGGAGGGCCACCAAATACCCTGAGATCCAGCCTGTGTGCTTCCAGTCCTGATGTCTGGTGATTTGAACCAGTAGTGGAGATCCACTACTGAGCAGCTCCATTGATGGGCATCCTTGGGACAGATGAGCATGGCACCATGGGTGGAAAAGATTGGATCAGGGCCACGTGGCCAGGGCCACCTGGGCCAAAGCCCTGTGGAGGAAAACAGCAGGATTCTTTCCATTCTACTCCTACCTGCACTGACTTGTAACAACTGACCATGGCTGAGGTTTCACTTATTCATAGATATTGTGCGTTTTTTATGGACTAGTTCTCTGTTGTAAGCTGTTTTACAATCTGAATGCATTTCCATTCCGTTAGTATGGTGAGAACTAAATATGTTGTGATGGAGATGCTGATGTGCCACCAGCCTACTTTTCTTCCCTCAAACCCATGCAAACTCTTTAATAAAACCAATTGGCTTCCTGGCTTTCTCTGCATTTCTGGTCAGGCTTTATCTCCTACATCTCTACGACACTCCTGACCTGATGGCTGTCCTGCAAGAAGCTCAGGGAAGGAGCCAGGACTGATATACTGAGTGCTAAATTCTTCTCTAGTTAAACCCTGCACAACCAATTCATCCTTTTGAGGGAACAAGTGACATTAGTGATGAATTTGAGGCTAGTGAAACAGAGAATGTGGGGGTGCTTGCTCTTCTAGAAATTTCTTATTTGAGTTGGAATATTGCTAGAATTTATTGAATAGAGAATTCACAGAATAGATCTTTTTTCAGCTATTGATAGCTTTCATGTTTAATCACTAAGCAACCTTGCAACCTCTTGTGGTTTGTGCTCAGCTAATTGCTTCCTCGTTAAAAATGGCACTAATAGTAGCAGAACAGAAAAGTTTCGAAATGTACGTAGTGTATAGCTCACTGGGCTTTTACCCAATCTGCTATCCTTATTAACATTTGCTCTGCTAAAAGAAAAGAAGATTGAACACAAAAAACTGAAGGTCGTCCATACAGTTGTCTCAATAGCAATCTGTGTGACTTTAACCCTGTTGAGGAAAAGTAATTACCCTTTGGCTTCTGATGACCTCAACTAACCTTTGTTGAAGGACCAGAGAAAATAAAGGCTGACCAACAGCCTGCCCTTCCTGCCCTGTGGTTAACCCGCTCTGGGAATGAAGAACACCCTCAACAATAGAATGTGAAAATGTTGCCATGGAAATATCACTGGAAGAAGAAAGAAAAATCTATTACAATTAATAGTGTTTTATTAGGTGACTTCTATAGAACTGTTTAATCCATGGAAGTTGCTCTATCTTAAAATCTGGGGTCAGAAAATTTCAGGAGGAATGAAAGAGGGAACGAGGGTACCTCTTTAAAAATTCAAAGACTGTTGACAGAGCTGGGATGGTTTGCATGAGGTAAAGAGAGTCAGATGTTGTACAGTGTAAGTATGGGAAATGATAGCAAAGAACAAATGCAATTACAGTAACTGCAAATGATAACCACCAGTTATGCAAATAGTCAGGAAGTATATTGATACATAAATATTTTTGATTTTTTTATATGGCAAATAACAAGGGTCATTTATCTTTGCACCTTTTTTATCACAATAGTAAGGCCTTGCCTAGAAAACCCCAGGTTATTTGCACAGTGCACGGTGCTTTTTTATATCTGGCATTTTCAAGATTGGGTCCTGTAATGCTTTTATTTTGATTTTTTTTTCTCCTTTTATTCTTTATTTAATTTGATGCCTTGCGATACATATTACATTTCTGTTAAATTCACTGGCCTGCTTCATTTTGGTTTAGGCTGAACTTTGTGCAGTTCAGTGCCTACAGTAAGTGGTAGTTTCTGTTGGAGCTGCCAGTGCTGTACGTTTTCAGAAGTAGTTTAGCAGAATCATTGGTTCTTTGATCACGCAAAGACAGAAAATCATGAAGACATAAAAATGTACATGTTATTAGTCTACAATGTTTCAGTTTCTAAAGCATGATAAAGCATTTTAATTAAGTAAATTCTGCGACATTTCCTAATTCATGTCACAAATTACAATTATTGATGTAGGAAAAAGTTTTAAATATGTGTTTCTATAAATGCATACCTAAAAAATTCTAAATCCGCATATTGCTTTTAAGAGAGATGAGAAATTTTAACGTGTTTATTTTAAGACATTTTAATGCACATTGTGCGAATATATTTTCTGGTATTGAAAATGAGTTCAAAATAACACATTTGTTACAACATCTTTTAAGAATGTTGCATGAAGTCATGCACCAGGTCCCTTTTTTGGTCTTGTTCTCAAAGCACAGATATTTAAAATGCTAAGATATCAACTCAAATACTTTCATTAGTGCTACTGGTAATCACACCATTAGTGTAAATGGGAACAGCTCTGCACCCTAACTTAATATTTTTTCTGATAAAAGCTAAGGAAACTTGCTAAGGAAATGTGTTGTAGTGAACATCACATAAAAATATTTTCCTTCTTTTAAAATAGTGAATAAGGTTTTTTTTCCCCCAGTATTTTTATGTGCCAGCTTTTATTAATACAGCTCTGGATTTTCACCATGAGGGTGCTCTTCAACTTCAGTGTATTTTCAAATGGGAATTAGAAAAGAGAACATAGTGTGCTGGATTGAAGCAAACAGTACTTTGCGCATGAAAAAGCCTTTCATGTGAAACATTAAAATAATTTTCTCATTTGAAAATATGATAATTTCCTTAATCTTTTCCTAATTGTAACAATGTTATTTAGTTTTTTCAAGTTTGTTTGCCATGTGAAATTTTTGAGCAGTGTCCGGTGTCTGTATGCAGAATTGCAGTAGTGATAGTGCATCCTGCCTTTTGTTTATAAAATGTGAACTTGTCTGTTGCTTTAAAATGAGCTGCCTGCTGCTGTATTCATTCACAACTGTGTGGACACTTAAACAGGCTTTGGTCAGATTTCTTTAACTACATAAGCTTGTATTTCAAGTTATCAAACCGCTGTAGATCCAGGAT
Organism: Phaenicophaeus curvirostris; assembly: GCF_032191515.1. NCBI lineage: Eukaryota > Metazoa > Chordata > Aves > Cuculiformes > Cuculidae > Phaenicophaeus > Phaenicophaeus curvirostris. The sequence goes on along the minus strand of NC_091393.1, from coordinate 103,632,322 downwards.
CAAGGCAATGTGCTTTCATTAATTTTCAACAATAACTTCCTTGCGACTGGCTCCCAATCATTGTTTGCTCTTGTAACTCACCTGATTTTGGTGCTGTGGAGAACTATTACCTGTTTCATTGACTGTTTCACTTCCTCCCTTGGGCTGGTGCCAAGATTTTCATGTTACTCACTCTCCTTTTCCAGATGCTCTGGGTCCATGGCGTTCTGGCTGAAGCTCAGAACAAAAGTCAACAAAGTCCATCATTATCCGCGGAGTTTCTGTTGCTCTGTTTATTGAAGAGAGAGAGAGAAAGCAGAAGGAGAAGAATTACAATGTGTTATTCAAAGGTAGGCATACTGATAACCTGCTCTTTTCTCAGGACATTGAGGAGTTTGAGAAAGCTCCTTAAATTATGCATAGTGTATTATTTCTGCATTAGAAGTTGTTGTTAAGGTGTCTTCACTTGTGGATTGTATTCTGTCATGCTTTAATTGGTACATAGACTACATCTTTTTCTATTTTAGCCTAACAGAAATCTAAGGCCTTTAGAAATGTTTTAATTTATCAGTTGTGGGGTAATAAAGATGGAGGGATCTAGGAATTGTTAGTTGTTCCTGTTAAGTGTTTGCCACAAGAAGAATTTTCTGACTAAATTAGTAATAAAATGTATATCCTCGCTCTGCTTTACTATGTGTTTCATATTTTCATTCTCTGAAATATATTATTGCCTCCCATTGTCAACTGAATTGGAAATTAAATACAGACACTATTTCTGGGGTATTATTTTACTACACTACTGTTATTTAGATATGTCCATACAGGTGTATGTTATGTTATGCTACGCATAGTATAACTTATATATAAGAACTAGGTATGTAATACCAAAGCTAAATAGCCAGAAATGTTTTTAACTCAAGTCTGGTGACATACAATCACATTCTTTAGAGAATAAAACCCTATTTATCTTGAAATTAAATTTTGTTCATATGTTCATTGATATTTTCAGCATGAAACATACAAATGTAGTTTGGTAGCTAATGATTAATCTCACCAGCATATTAAAATGCACGTGTCATGTGAAGTCAGGAATGAAATTATTTCTGTGTTATTCTGACCTGAAAAATTCAGACATCTGTAAAACATAAGGCTTTTAAACATACTACAATCCTTAAGGCTTTAATTGATCTAACATTGCATAACTGGTGTATTTAACTAGTGGCCTCCTATTGTTCTATGGCATTCTCTAAAACTATTATGCCTTTCAAGAGAAAGAGGGACAATACAAAGGTTTAAATGTTGTATAAATGCTATAGGGAGAAAAAAAAGACTTGTTTGAGTCATTAGTGGTAATTGCAGCAGAAATATTAATTATAACAAGATTACTATGTGTAAAACTACAATATTGAAAGTACTGAATGAACATATTCTCAAAAATTTAAATACAGTCTGAATATCCAAGGCATTGCAAAATGTTTATAGATTATTTTAGCAATTTGCACAAACTACAGAGGAGGTATTTTTAATAAAATAGTATGACGTTTCTGTAGCAAATTACTGTCACCTACTAGATATTTATTAATAGTACAGCAATAAAGCATCAAATATAGTTTGGATAAGTGGTTTTTTGGTAGCCTACATTACACAAACAGATAAATAAATTTTATCTTGATGGTTTTATTTTTAAATCAAGAGCAGTATTAGATATCCTAAAAGTTACCACAGTCATTAAATACCTTATGGTGCTGTATCCCTGGTAATCCAATTTACAAAACTATATTCTCAGCAGAAACTCCTGGGGTACACAGTAGTTCTCTTCAGAAAGCCCTTCCTGCTTTTTCTTGTCATGAAGCAGTGATGGTACGTTTTTATCCTGTTGATAATTTGACTCTCTTTAAACTATTTCTTGTTGACCCACTGGGCTGGTCTTTATTAGGGTGGAGGTAGCTGGAAGACTGAAGGACTGCAGACCATATATCATTCTTCTTTTTTTTTACTGTACCTTAATATTCAACATAGCATCATTATTCTGAGGCAAAAAGAGAAAAGCTGGTCCATCATATATTCCACACATTGCTAGGGTTTCCTCTATGTCCTGCAGTGCTAGAGAGGGGGATTATTGCTGCAGAAAGAAAAAAATCTGGCCATAGTGTACGAATAATCACTGCAGTCCAGCTCACCCCCACACCTCTCTTTCTCTCTCTCTCCTTCTCTCTCTCTCACTCCGTTTGAGGCCCCAGCTGATTCAGTCTGCATCCATCCATACATAAATCATTGCCCTTATTCTATTGGTTACATGGTACATGGCAAGTATTGATTTTTTCCGTTGCCTCATTGCTGAGAACCCATGGTTTTTGTGAGACTGAAAATGCAAAATTTTTTTGCTGGACATCTTGTCAAGGTACAAAAATGACAAGTGAGGAGGGTGCTATTTTAACATTTGGATGACTTAAAAATCTTCACCTTCTCTGCTCTACTCTACATTTGCCCGTGTCCCAAAAAGTCGTGGCTTGTTTAATCACTACTGCTTTAGGTAGGCTTAGTGACAAAGCAGCAGGAGAATAAGCAAACAGAAAGAGGACCTGGCCATTCTGAGGAAGGCGTTGCTTAATTATTAAAAAGTTTAATTATCAAAAAGTTAATTCTCCTCTGAAACATTAACAATAAAATAAAGAATAATATGAAAATACCATCATTTTAAGTGAAGAAATTAATCCCAGGCACAAGATGATAATATGCTGTAGAAAAAAAAGGGCATTTGTTTCCTTTCTGCATAACACAGAGATATGATATAATGCTTAGTTCTTGAGGTGGATCTTCATAGGATTTTTAAATACATTTGCTAACGCTTTATCAGAATGATAGCTGTATAGAGTTAATTTTACTCAGCTTTCAGAGCTGCCTGAAAATGTCTCAGAAAAGGTGGGACCATGTTTCCTCAAAAAAGTATTTTTGAGGAACAGGAAGACTGGGCTATGAGACAGATGAGGAGATGTTCTCCTTTAGTAATAGAGATTTCCCTGGTATAAGACTTTTTCTTACTAAAATGCTGATCTGAAACACATTGGAGTCAACAGGAATGTTTTCATTGACTCCGTAGGTGCTGGATCAGCTTCAGATTACACAGAAGAAAATATTTTCCTTTTTTTGAATACCACCACTTTTCCCTATTTTAAAGAAGTGAAATGCATCAGGATGGATGGTTTGTGGATGGATGTAGCATATGATTACATTTAATCTGATTACATCTTTTAACACTTTTAGGTGAGTTGTGTGCAAATGCATATGTATTTTCTTTAATTCCTGTAAATACAAAACCTGACCCATGCCTACCCTTTGCTATTCCCAGTTACTATATTTTGCCTTCTGTGTTTGTATTTGAAAGCCACTTCCCATTCTTCTTTTTACCTACACTACCCTTAGACTCCAGTTTTCCACTAGATATTATGCGGACTCCATTTAAAACATTGCACCCAATGTACCCATTCTGCCAATTGCACATCCAAAGCAGTTGATATTTTCTATCTGTTGATTGCATGCAAATCGAATACGTTAAACAATAATGCAGCTTTAGAGATTTTATGTTTCTGGCATTGTAGAGACAGAGCATAAAGCTAAAATTATCAATAAGAAAACTCAGCCAGATATCTTCACTTGTGATGTGACACATTCAGGAGCAGAAAAGGTAGCGTGTTGTGGGTACTCTAGTTGATGACCAGGGCTGGGCAGTTCAAGCAGACCTTCCGTGAGCTGTCTCTACTCCTGCAGGAAACAGCCTGTACTGACTAAAGCCTCGGATCATGCTGGAGTGAGCCACCTCCCCCATATTTGACTGGAGCAATTGCTTCCTTACTAATGCATTTTTTTTTCCAAATGTCTGTTGCAACTGTTTTGAATATGTAACTTAAAAAAAAAAAAAGTAAGACTGGGGGAACCATGAATTTTAATTTCAAAATAATTAGTCTAATTTTTGTTTAGGAGAAAGGGCAGGACATTGCCATCAGCAACTGGGCTTCTCACTTTACCAGAAATGTAATGTCTCTGAAAAATGTGCCTATTGTTTCACTGTAAACCACCACTTTTCTACTGTTTCCATATAGATACAGGCCAAATTGTCATTATAGTCAATAGCAATTTTTGTAGGACTTGAAATAACACTTTTCCAGCAATTTTTGTGACAGTGACTGTATATAAAAGCGTTTGTTACATGTCCGTGTATTACTCATTAAAACCCATTCACTGGTTTAAGTTCACTCCTTTAACCTTTATTAGAAAAAAAGGAAGATGTTTGGCTAGCTGAGTTATCCTTTCTCAGCATAGCACCAGCAGTTCAGTGGTTAGAACACAAAAGATACTGAAGAAATAATAGTCTAAATTTGAATATTACCAAATGTATTTCATTAGTTTCTCGTAGAGTATCAGGATAGAAAGTGCTTTCAGAATTTGTCCCCATTTCCCAAGGTTTTAGGACTCATCTTCTAAAAGGAGATGGTTCCTTTGTATATATTTCCTTGGAGCCAACCCGCCTGAAGTGTGGGCATTAACAAGGCAATTGGCCTACCTATACTAAAATAGTTTCTGCTGTAGTCCATGCTCCTCCTTAAGCAAGGTGTATTTTCATCACAGTTCTGAGTGTTTTGGTTGAAATCTTGGCAGACAATGCACACATGCAACACAGAAATACATTATGTACATGCTCCTCATGATCGTAATTCTTTGTGGTTTTCTTTTCCTTTAAGATGCTGCATTGTGTTTTCTGTCACTCTTCTGTGTAGAGGGATGGATGTTCTGCTCAGTGTAACCAGCACACAAACATCACACTGAACAGTCCTCACAGTACCAACTCAGGTAGTGGCTGAGGCAGCTTTTCAGTATGGCTCAAAGAGTTCATTTGTTACTGGTTGAGTGAATAAGGCAAGTGTGAACATGCTCAAGTCCCTGAAAAGTTAGGCAGGGGTTGGTCTTACACACTGGGTTTTTGTAGCAGGACTGGCCACAGAAATCATTCCTCTAAGTTCCGCTGCATGATGCCAGACTGATAGCTTCAAAAACTTAATGTTCCCACATCGCAGGTTATTGTATGAGGATCTGGACAAGGGAACACCTTAGATTTCTTCCCCTTGAAAGGAATATAAGTCACTCAGGAGTCCTGTAACAGTCCTTCCAGTGTGTCTGGGAAGTTGTCTCAGCATTGCCCACGTTGCCAGAAAGAAAGTGGAATGTAGACAGAGTGATCCCAGAGTATGGACCATCACATTATCCTCCTTCAGGTTTTGGGGGAGAGGCCATGCCTGCTGCACTGCACAGTTATAAGGAGTGTGATGGGTTTTTCTTCACACTGGTCAGACACTCCTGGACAAGTGAGTCAGCTAGTCCCTGGGCTACTGCCACTGCCTTTGGTGGCCACTTATGCTTGCTAATAGACACATGTAGGTGGCTGCACTAGTTTTGTGGACAGCTACACTGTGCTTCCAACTGAAAGCCCAAGCAGAACTTTTGTTGTGCACCCAGCAGCCAAACTCTAATCATAACACTTTTCTGTCCTGCTTTATAATGGCAAGATGGGGTTAGTGCAGCCAATCAGCCAGCTTGATTTATTAATCAAAATTTCCTTGAAGATGGAGATGAGAATTAATAAATAACAACAAGAGGAAGGAGGGATTTTTTCCAGTAACAACCAATATCTTTGTTGAAAATACAGATGAAAAGAACAGACAGAAATGCAAAGCATGTTTGTGTAAGATAGAACCGAAGCAGCCAGGGACGTTAACCAGTCCCCTAGCAGAGAGGGCAGAGCAGCTGCCCTTTTCTCCCTGATGGAAAGCCATCAGTCTGCCCTGAGAGCCAGCCCACATTGCTCTGTGTGGGGTCACACACAAATACTGGATCTGGACTTAGGACGAACTGCTGAGAGCCAGGGCCAAGTGAACCTGTTCTCTCTTTCACGCATTGCCAGTGATGTGCCAACCCGACTGTGCACAACTGTATCTCTGCTGATGAAACATCAGAAAATTATGAGTCTGTTGGGCAAGAGAAGACTTTAATCCTCAAAGACCTTCATAAGTAAAATTGTGATGTAGGAAAATAATGCTAGCTAGTATCCTTGTTTCATAGGTGAAGAAATAAAAGAGCACCAAGAGTTGGCACCAAAGCTAAGATCATGCTCAAGAACTCTTGCTTTTGAAACACATGTGGGAAAAATTGCTAAAGAAACACATGTACATGTGGAAGTTTGACCCCTATAACGCTGCCAAGGGCGGCGAGGTCTTTGGTGGTTTGCTTAGCAAGCGTTAGTCACACAAGCATCTGGCTCAGCTCAAATCTCTATGTTGCATTTTCTTAAAAATAAAAATAAATCCCAAACACAAAAAGCAAAGGAAATAGAAACACAAAGTCCCTTTTGCAGAAGGTCCTGCCTCTTTTTCTGTTTTCCTCAGCCTGTTATTGTGTAAATCACTCTCTTATACCCAGCAAATTAACTACATCCACTGCAAAATGCTGTAGGAAGTCTGTTGTAGATTTGTCTATTTAAATAGGAGCAGAATATAGTGCCACTTCATTTAACCCAGGCTGAATGCCACATAAGATCCTAGAAAAGTTATTCAGCAATAATTTTAAATCCCATCCCTGGGAAGAAAAAGAACGAAAGAGCTTTTGACTATACAGTTGGAGCCTGTAGTTGCAATAAAATCCAGGAAAAGGTTATTTTACCTGAATTTATCGCTTAGCAACCAAGAGTCTACCTCCTGAGATTGCTGTTTGTGGGTTACCAAGTAACTGGCTGTGACAATTACCAAACAGCTGTCCCAGGAATCTACACAGCCTTTAACCTCCGTCAGCTGAAAGATGGGCTGATGACAGCTAACAAACAATAGAAACACACCCTAATATTTTATTTAAGAGCTGAGGGAAGCCACAGCTGTATGGATCATTCAGCCAGCTGGATTTAACTGCTTCAAACTGAGTGTCCTGTCTTCAGGAAACCGCTCTATAGCCGTACCCTGTCTTTAAAGACGCATTTGGCTCTTTATCTTCCAAACTTCCTGTCAAATAATTGAATCCAAGCTATCAAAATAGGTTTTGCTATTTTGCAGGAAAGGTAAGTGGTCATCAGGTGAGGTTTTTATTTATGCAGCCAGTGATTTACAAAATTTTCCCATAAATTAGCTGTATTGATCTTGGGTTTTTCTGAATGTAACTGGTTCACTGATTACCAGTGAGAAGGAAAATATTAAATATAAAAGTAATAGAGGAGTAATTTAGAATGAGGGAAAAGACTGGTAAGGCAAACTTAAGGAAAAAAGAATACAGAGCTCGAGAAAAGCTGCTTCATAATGAGGTGCATTATGTCTGGGGGCGATTTCCCAAAGCAAACAAGGGAAACCACCATCAGCAGTGTGTGAAAATAAGCTGGAAACAGTGTAAAACCCTGGAAGCCTCTGATATACCAGTGCAGGTGTCAGTCCTGAGCAGTGGCAATGGCTTATTTTTTTTCCATTCAATTTTACTTTCTGTGATTTTATGATGTTACAAATAGCAGTCAGCACGCTTGCAACAAACTGCAAATGCAACATTTTTTGCTAGTGATTTAGATGCCCTGATATTTATGGACATACCTTCTTCTACAAGTCCTCAGTGTATCCTTTTAGTTTAAAATAGAAACAGGAAAAAGGTTTTCGGAGGTTAAGGGCCCCATTCACATTCACAAATCCTAGGCGTGCAAGCTCTGGCTGAAATGGTAGCTCAGTTTCTCCCTGCAAGTTTGGTGCACGTATCCACGGGCAGAGTGTTTGGAAAGCAGCTGTGTCTTGCTACTGCTAGTTTTCCTCTAGCACATGCCAGGTGAGATATTATAAACTCCTCTTTCCTCCCTCTTTCCTCCCTCTTTCCTCCCTCTTTCCTCCCTCTTTCCTCCCTCTTTCCTCCCTCTTTCCTCCCTCTTTCCTCCCTCTTTCCTCCCTCTTTCCTCCCTCTTTCCTCCCTCTTTCCTCCCTCTTTCCTCCCTCATGTTCCATATACCACAATATTAAGAACTGGCTCAGAAAATTCTACACCAGATTGCCACCGGCAGCAAGTTCACAAGGAGAATCTTCCCTGGCCATCTGTGGCCAGAAGCCTTCTCCTTGGCACTGGAGCATTCATTAATTTGCTGGTCAAATTAGGCAAGATTTAATTTGCTTTCCTCTGTTTTTGTGTTTTGGTTGTTTTTTCTTACATATTTTTTTAAAGCACAGCTGCAATAATTATAACCTTTACCCTTTCACTGCACACACCTGCAATAACTTTTCAGGTGCTCAGGCTGAAGAGGAAATTTTGTTTCCTCAAATAGGTTAAAAAAAAAAACATAGAAGCGTCAGCAGAATTTCTCTCAATACAGAAATATCTCTCATGGCAGAGAGTGTCCCACTGTATACACAGACAGCTTTTCAGAGTGAGTCCATGCTGTCCTGGAAGAAGGAATTGTCGAGGTCTGTAATACTCTTGCGGATACCAGAACACACCTGCTTCTTTTGAGCAGATGTGTGCAATGAGCTGTCAGCCGTAACAGCTTTTCCCTCAGAACTTAATTTAAACCTTTTTATTATCAGTTGATTCGAAGTGAGTGATGATGAACATGTGAATGCTTAGAAAATGACCAAATACCTTGGAAATGTTTATTAAAAAAAAAAAAAAAGCAGCATAGTCTCTTGTTGATACTAATGACTTGTCATTGCCATCATTACAATGTCTTTATGTTCTTCTGTGAACATCTGGCCAGGCCTGTAAGCTCTGTTAACTCTGGTGTCTGAGGGAAGTGGCACTGTGGTGATAAGCAACGTGGTACATTTTGGGGAGAGCAGAATGGGTCTCGAAGTTGTAACTGCCCAGAGGGTGATTCCTTTGCTACTTTCATGTGTTCCTTGAGCTAAGTATCAAAGATGCTTTCATTCCTACACTGGTTACTGGCTTATTTGGATATGAAGGGAAGGGTAGGAGGTCACAGCAACCATCTTGTTTGCACCCTGTCCTGCTGTCATTTGTTTCCATGGTGGAATTTGATATAGGAAGGCTTTGCTGAGACATTCTTTGTGTCTCTTAATGACAGATCATGGTTGTCCTGTTTTCTGGCTGGTAGGTGGTTGGTTACGTTGACAGATGTTGCAATGATTCTTTTGGCAATATTCTGTTGTGCTGACTGTTCAAACAGGAAATTCATCTTTTAGTATTTGCACATGTTAAATGTTTGTTTTAGTAGGAATCGTCTCTGACAGCAGGCTGGTCAAACAGTGTATTTTTGGAGCAGCAAACTCTGGAATTCTCAAAGTCCACATCATCCTGTAGGTCTGCTGGTGCTCGGCTTGGAGCCCTGCTTCCTGAAGCACCACAGGACTGACTTTTGAGAAGAGGAGACGTGAGCTTTTCAGCTCCAGTTTCCTGCTGTTTCACTCTTGGTGGTGGGTGCCTGTGTGTGTTTGATGGCACTCGGTTCAATTATACTATAGCACGGCATTTTGGGAGACTTGGTAAGGTTTACCATATGACAGAGTCTGTGCTGCCTTTGTTCTCCCTTCAGTTTCTGAAGATTTGGTTTACTGAGCTGGCCTCTTGTCTAATGTTAACAAAAATGAACAGGAAGGTGATCATGGCTTGTGCTATGCAGTAGAAAGTGAGGATGTGCTCAGGAAGTATGGCAAGAAATACTTTCCCCCTGACAAAGACTAGCCAAAGAACTCAATGTAAGGAAGCTAAACGTCCATCTAAATCTCTGACTGGTGATAGTCCCATTTCAGGTGACTGCTTTCTGACCTCGTTAGGCAGCTTGTGTGATTTAGTGTGATTCCTTATAACTTGTTTCCTACAGTTTCATCAAGCAAAATTCTATGGACTCTTTATTTGAGGACTGAAAGTGGCTGTTTCTATTTTGCAGTGGCATTAGAGATACCCTGCCTAAGATCTGTTATGTTGTCCTTCAGAAAAAGTTTATAACATGTCAGAAGTTACAATACTCACCCCTGTAAGTGTGCTGTCTGTGCTGAAGAAAAGCACGGTACGAGAAGTAGCTACATACTGATGTCTGGTGCTTATGGTGGAGGAAAGGTTTAATCTGATCAAGACCTCTCCATACCCCTTCACCATCACCTAGCAGGTGAGAAACAAGTGGCTGCAAGTTGCTTCTTTGTGTCTTGGCAGCTTCAGGAAATACTTCAGAGATAGAGCTATTTTGAGTAATGGAGCTTGGAAGTGGAAAGAGGCCTTGTGGCTAGCTTAGTACGTGCATTTCTGAGAAACATATTCGATTCCTATGTGGTTATTTTTGTGTCATTTGACAAAGAAAAACCTAATGTTGAGGAGAACATGCTCAGGGGAGACAGGTTACAAGACACGTGTATTTGCAGTGTATGTATTTACACACAAAAATTATAGAAATGCATGAATAACTGCCTACATACATAACATAAACATTTTCTGATTTCTCCTTACGATGATTTAGGTATAAAATACTCGCTACTCATAAATTTCTAAGAAAAACAGAAAAGATTGCTAGCTAGTGAATCTTTGAAAATGTTACACTTGCAGGGAGAGGAATCCTTGAGCATCCAGTGCTGATTAGCATTGATGACATGTAGGAAATACAATGAAATACATCCCTCAAAACCTGACATTTGGAGCGATATTGTCGGTTCAGAACTCTCACTGCTTGTTCACTGTTTATTTAATTTTTTAATGTGTGTGGTTTCTGAATTTGTCTTGCATATTTTGACAGTTTACTGATTACCAGGACGTTAGACTCTACCTTTCTATCTTGATATATTAATTTTCTTCTCAAATGCATTCATCCTAATCTCTGAGTAATGACACCGGTTCTAGAAGGGCAAGCTCTTTCCAAATTCAGAGGTGTTTTTGTATATGTTGGGTGAAAGTGCATTGCAGAAAAAGGCACCGTCTTTTAACAAAGTTTGGTTTTAAGCACAAAATAATCAGGATCTGGATGTTACTAAAGTAACTTTTTTTTTGTGAAAAGGAACTGGATTTATAAAAATGAGCTAGCTCTTCAGCCAGACCCGTTATGAATTGCAAAAGCAGCTGGGAGATTTGGCCAGAAAATTGTTGGGTTTTTTTCTTCGTCAGAGTTTGTAAGAGATTTGGAGGGACATAACATTTATTTTTTATTTCTCTGAATTTCACTCCAGGCCTTGGAAAAATCCATCTGACAGTGAATTTGTTTGTATATTTTACATTTTTTCCCTAAGTATGCTAGGCTCATTAGCAGGCCTTGGAAAAGGCATGCTTTGTTAAAGTTAATATGGAAAAGAAGATACTAAGAGCTCAAATCTGTCTCCAGAATATAAATAAGCATAGCTTCCTTTGGACCAGGTTTTGACCACAGTTATACTGGAACCCTTGTTTCAGGGAGAGCTACAAATGTGCATTTGCTAGGAAATGCTGCTTCTCCAATAAATTTCCTAACAGTAGTCACTAAGTTTATAGTTTATGCCTACAGGATATACACATGTACATACAGAATGACCGTGGTGCATCTGAAATAGCTGTGCAGCAGTGCACGGTGTGAACAGGACATCACATATTGCTTGGTGGAAGATACTTGCCCAGCAGACACAGTGCAGGAGGAGTGTGGACATCAGGGCCGTCCCAAATCCTCTTCTGTGCCAGGAGAAGGCCCATGCTCCCTTTGCTTTCTAACCCATAGCACTGGCCAGCAGCGAGCAGGCACAGGGAGGGAGTGAATAGTCTGCTGCTGGCTACGGGCTCGTTCCTCACTGGAAAAGTTTCCTGTTCCTGGGAATCAAGGGAAAACAAAATAATTTTTCCTTGCTTCACATGGAGCAGTTTGTTTGGTTGCGGTTTTGCTTCTAAAGAGTGACAGAGTACTCTGGTGCTACACATAACGAAGACGTGGCAATGGCAGCTTAACACTGACCAGACTGTTTTACTTCATCAAATGACCAATCTGTCACAGTGTAGAAGTAGTATAGGATCCCCTCTCATGTGGTGACCAAAGAAAAGACTGCTCAAAAGTCTCTGAAGCTAGACTTAAATGAAATAACAAAATTACATCTGTGACATTGCGTGAAGCAGTGACCTTTAGCTCAGCATCTTCATTTTTATGACAATTTTTAATTAAAAGATTGGATTTGAGAAGTTTGTGTGTATTAAACATCTGTGTAAGCACTGCCTAACCAGTTGGCACAAGGTGGATGTATCCTCATTAGTCAGAATTTATACTTCCCTGTTAAGCCAAAGTTATTTCTATTCACTATCATTATACTAAGCTGGGTCCTTTGGTGATCTCCTAATTCCAAGAGCACAATGGCCAAATAAGCCTTGATTAAAGTGGTCCCTGTTGTTAAGCCAAGCATATGGTAACACTAGAGAATATAAAGACACTGGAGCTGCAACAGTACTGGAGAATTTGGGATATCTTGAATTGCCATTTGAGAAAAATAAAGTTTCTTGAGTCACGGTGTAAATTTTTTCATTTGAAATGTGCTCCGGAACTCAAAGTTTCCTTAAATGGTGTAGTTTACTTGCTTCTGACATAAATCTGAGCAAGAGACCAGGTGACAAGTTTTTTGATTGCTGAAATATTTAAAACTGCTGTAGAAAACTCTCTTAAAATAATTTTGATTATACACTGTTCTGGCTATAAACAGTATTTACTATATTCTATCTGTGACAGCAGAAACATTTTCATCTTTACAGAATGTTTATTTTTGTAGCATTAATCAGCTTTCTCCCTTATTCTTTATGTGAAGTCACCTTTTGTAGCATCTTTTGGTTGCATTGGAGATAAGTTTTCTATTTATAATATTAAAGGACAGCTAGATGAATTCCAAAACCTCTCAGGTAATCTGCTTTTGTACGTGTCCACAGCAATTTTAAAGATGGAAAATGATGCTTTTCTATTCTTCATAACCTCTGTTTTGTGCAGCATAACTACATTTAGCTCAGTATAGCTGCGTATCAACTTCTTAACCTTCATGAGCATATGCATTTTATTATAGGTTTTACTTACAAGGTTCGATATTATGTCTCAAATATTGCAGTAGTGTGCATTGTTAACATTTTGTGGTATTCACTAGAAGAGCAATCCTCTTCCAGCTGGAGGAGGCTGGTAGGAGAAAGCTGTTTTCCTTCATGCGCAGACTTGCTGAACAGCTCTGAAGTTGCAGAAAAGTTGGTCTTTTAACGGTGCAATTTAACAAAGTAGTAGGAGGACTCCCTGGAATTTGCCTCCCACTTTCCTCTCATATCCCCTTTGGCTGAAGCTGAAGCAAAGTGGACAGTTTTAAGAGTGCAAGGTGTGTGTGTTCTTAAGTGTGCAGATAGTAGAAGGAATGATCTGCCTAAGTATCTGCTCAAACATTTTGGGAACCTGCTGTGTATTTGATTAAACTTTTTCATCAGCAAAGCTAGTCGTGAATGCACGTGTAGCAAATAATTTGTTACTTCTGGGCATTACAGTCTGAGAGAACAGTCTGCCTCACTGCCTTCGTGTGCATTATTATGTCGGAACTTGGATAACTCAAACCCAGCATTTCTGGCACAAGAACATCTCTGAGTTAACTGTAAGCTCCTTCTTCAGCTAATTGTGACTTACACAGTTGCTAGCCTTCTCTGAGGCAATTATTTCTTTATTTTTATGCTACTTGTGTGAGACAACGGAGCATCATTATTTCTACTTTTTAACTGGAGAATTGGGATTCAGAGAGATTGAACAGTTGTCCAAAGAGGAAGAGGTTTTTATTTTTCCCAGTCCATGTCTTCAGTCATAGGCTAGTCATCCCCTTTAGTTACTTTGCTCCAAGCAGGTTTTAAAACTCTTTTTAGACTAGGAAATATACTTTCTTATACTTACTGGAGGCTAAACTATTTTATTCTAAGTTGGAGTTTGTCTGAAGATGCTTTGTTGTTTTCTTGAAAATTTTAGTCAGTCAGATAAAGTCAAAGGGTGACTGGAAACTCCTGCTAAAAATCAATCCTTACAGTTGCTGTTCCTTCTACAGAAGTCCTGAAAAGATCTCTCCTCAAATTACTTCATAACTAGTTTGTATCATTCCTTTGCTGAACAGTAAACAATAATTATTTCTTAAATGCTCTGATTGCTTCTCAAATCTATATTTAATGGATATGTAGTGGTGAAAGATTATCAGCAGGCATGAAAGGCAGGATTGTCTATACACGAGCATAATTTGATTGGTACCCAGGCAAACACAGTGCTCTGCTACGACAGTGTGGAAAAGGGAGTTGTACGGTGGCATTCAAGACTGGAAATAGGGAAAAGGTTTGATGCCTAGAAAATTAAACCATGTAAATTATGTGACAATGAACATGCTGAAGTGAGGCACTGAAGGACGCTATGCTCCAAGTGCTGCCTCCAGAAGCAGAGGTAGCAGATGTGTGTTGCCTGTGAAGGGTGTCCTACTGCAGAGACTGGAGGATAAGTGAACCCCATAGCATGGGGTACAAGCTGGGCAAGATCAGCTCAAGTGAAGATCAGCAATGTATAATCTATCCCACTGTGTCAGGGCCGCCTCAGAGGGTAGCACTGAGATTTGCCGTTCATTTCTCATGCCATTGTGGTCCACTGAAGAAACCTCTTATAGAAATCTTTAGGTGAATTTCCTGACTGCGCTCTTGATTATATACTGGTTTTACTTTCTTCCTTGTCTTGTATCACTGATCAAGAAGTAGTTGAATTAGCTGAAAAGAAGGGTTAGATAAATTAGCTAAGAAGAGTTAACTTTATGCACCTGAGGTCAGAAGACTCCTAGAAAATTCAAGATGGGAACTGGCTGGATTATAAATGAGATTTAGCAGGAGGATACAAAGTTCTCTGGATAATCAAGATGCAGAAATACATGTTACAAACTAGCTGTGAAAATCTAGCTGTATCTGAAAGTCTTTGCACAATTCTTTTTCGTTTTAAGAGGGGAGAGCAAAGGATTGTGCTTACGTTCTTTCCAACTGTTGTATTTGATGAAGGGAATTTCCCTGGAATTTAATTTTTCATCCTTGTGTGAACAGGCTTTGCCAGAAAGGTATTTTTCCTTCTGTATTAATATTAAGGTAGTAAATTGTCTGTCCCTGTGTTCACTTGCTAGCCTTCCTGTGTTTTTTTTTTCCCCCCAGTTGCTCTATAATTTAAGTTCATCTTTCATGAAAACCATATGTTGGATTAAAGACAGGGTATTATTTTCATGCATTGTAATATGCTGTGTTACCTCCTCCGTTACAGTGCCATGTAAAAGTAATTATTATTCCATGTGTCACTGTGAATACATTTAAAATTCTTTAGGTCTTCTCTAGCAAGAATTGATTCCTGATTCACTACTCTTGTTCTTTTTTAATATTGGAATTAGCCAAGTACGAACTTCTTAGATTTGTAAATGATTTCTAAAAATATGAAAAGTGCATGCTTAAAATAATTAGAAAATAAACTAAATTACAATTCAGGAAAATATTAAGGTGTTGACAGTAACTTATTTTATACACTAAAGAAAACCTAGGTAAATGTAATTAAGTAGCAATATTAAGAAAATGAATTCCAGTCTTAAACACTAATGTCTTAAAAAAGACAAAAGAAGCAGTTTACACAATTCATTTGCTTTGACAATTGTATTTGCTCTTTTGAACAAAGGTTGAAACTAGTGGCTTTTAAGAGTTTATGAACTTACATTTTTTGCAGCAAGTCTAAACTGATTATAAAAACTCCATAGAAAGGAGTTTTCATTTGATAAGTTTACTTTATTGTTAATATTCTCTTTCCACCAAAGCTCAGCTGTAGCTGTATTAAATAAAATCACAGAAAATGGTATAGTAACCTCACCATCTGCTGTACAGCTTTGGTTTTTATTCTGGAGTTCGAGTCGAAATACATTACTTGAAATTGTGGGTTAAGTCGCTGAAATTAGATGGGACCCCTGCAGTCTAATCCATAGGAACTGGCCAATTCTTTTGAGTTTTCTGTGTTTGATTAGTTGTACTGTAATTAAAGAAATTACCAATAGTCTCCTGTCTGGAAGTGATTAACCCACCAAGTGCTCATACCTATATTCTCTAAGCATCGTCAAATAATATAAGGCTTCATTTGTGTTCCTTAATAAGGAAACGAATGAAAACTGTCTACAGCCTTAATACTGTGGCTTGTGTGCTACAAGCTGTTCTGTCTTCTGCCTCGGTGATGTCTGTTCAATTGCTTCTGATTATGCTGCATTTTAATTAAAGAACTGAAGTGTTATTTGTATAAATGGGACATGCTTCTCATACAACCATTAACTGTGGAGAGAAAGAAATCAGATAATGATGAGAGCCACCTAAGCAAACAGAATCCGGCATGTTGACCTTGCGCACTTATGGAGATGTGGATATGATTGCTTGAATTATGGTCAAATTTCTCTTGGTCTCTCTGGAATCAAAGTTTTCATTCATTGAGGTACAAACGCAAACAAAACCTAAAACCAAAAGCATCTCTAAAATCTGATTTGTTGATAATGATAATGATTTTTGCTGTTAAAAAAATTGAATTGTTTTGCTAGATTTGCAAACTGAAAGAGCAGCAAAATGCAAATTTACCCTTATGTGCATTCTCGCTGTAAGGAGGAGATCCACAGACTGTCCCCCACGAAGAATGAACAGTAAGTGCTGTGGATTCAGTGGGGACAGTCCTTGCGAGTTTAGAGGTGCGGGGCTGGACTCCTAGGCTTGGATTTGAAGGTATAGTTACTCTGGCCATTCGCTGCTGCTGGCTGGGGTCACACAGAGCCATGTGCAGCATATTCCTGCTGCGCTGGGACGTGCTCAGCCTTTTTGCATGGTCCTACCTACCAGGTGCCAGAGTTCAGCCACAATATTTATTTTGCCTTCCTACACCCCTTGGACTCTTAGCTTCTCTCCAAGTTCTTTCTAACTGCGAGCAGTGGAAGGGATCAGAGGGGTAAAGAAAAACCCCAAACAAGTGAGTTTTCGGTCAGAGAGTGGTGCAGCACCTGGTGGGATAATGCACAGAGTGCAGCTGCCGCACTGCTTGGTCCCTGCCGAGTGCTGGCTCTCACCAGCAGCCTGCTCCCTGCTGAGATAACACAACAGTAACGTCGCGACACATTGTATTAAAAGTAATCTAATTTTCTCCAGAACAGGGTAGAGAAGGACTTGTGGAAAGGGGCAAATGAAGGAGAACTGATAAGTTGGTTTTGTCTCGTCTGTCAAATATGTTCTGGTAATACTCCTGCACGTGTTTTCACATTAAATAAATTTCTGTGAAGGCCTAGATCCTGAGCTGTGCCCTGCGCATTAGTGGGGAAGACACAGATTTCTCCTGTGACGTTCCTAGAGTCTATCATTTAACTGCTTCTATCCATGAAATGAGGATAAAAACAAGATAAGCTTTTATAACATGGATATTAATACAACTTGCTTGATATAAATAGCATGGTGTGTCATGTTTCTATGTATAATGGAGAGATGACATGAAATTTCATAAGTTTCTGAAGTGTTCTGCTCTAGTTTGTATGAGACTACAAAGTAAAATCCACTGTACAGGTTAAAAATCACTCAAATGTTCAGCAGCCTTCTTAAAAGAAGAAAACCAAACCAACACAAAGCCCAACAAACAACACAAATAACAAACCAAGGCTTAAAAGTACCAAACTTAGTGTGTATAATTAGGTTTTATAGATCTGTAATAAATCTGATATGAAACAAATGTGTATTACACATGGATACTGAACCTGTATCAATGTTGCTATTGATGTGTCAACTGGATATCACCAGAGAGAGAATCTGCAGAAGTGAAAGCTTTAACAAGAACCAATTGCTGATCCAGGGTATTTCATCTGCAGTGTTTCACAGTACAAAAAGATCTGTGTAGATTTCTGAGAAAAAGAAAGAGCCCAGAGATGACTTAAATCCTGGTTCACCTGTGCTGGGAACCTAGGCACAAATTCCAATAAACAAACTGATGCATTCCCATTCTTTAAATGGTACTCAGAGGTCCCAAGGAGGTGGTGTTTGGAAAAGCTAAGGCTTTGGGAAGAAGGTGGTAAAAGTGGAAACTGTTTAAAAATGGAAAGAGGTTCCTTGCATCTTGCTGTTGCATGATTGTTCTAGTAGATAACCGGGAGAAAAGCAGTGGGGGCAAGTGATGCTTGATTACCAGTTCTAGAAAGTTTTTCAGAAATAAATGAGTGGCTTATAAAGAGATCTGGATTGTGTTTACTACTCAAATAGGTAGGAAAATAGTTGCTGAGTTATTTGCAGGAGCTTTTATATTTGATATCAGAATTGAATTTATTATATTTCTATATTTGATTCAAGGAGTTTTCAATGCACAAACCCTATTCTGTCTCACCCATCTGTGGACACCAGCAGGATGTTCTTGGGACTTAATTGGTTGCCACTTCCATGGCTCCTCCACAACCATTTTCTGCAATGTGTTTTAGGTGCGTGCATCAGAATTTGTGTTAGTCTGTGATATGATATATAGTAACGAGCTTTTACAGTAAATGGAATTGATTGCTTCATTTACTGTGGCATGCAAATCAAAGTTCTGTGTAGTTTCATACAGGAAAAGCTGTTTATACAGCATTTGTCATTGCCTGTCATTTGTCCTCAGTCTGTAGAAACAGGTAAGAAATTAGCAAATTAATTTATGTGGGAAGTATTACTATACCATGCGAGATAGCATGCTATGTATCACTCCTTAGCATTACAATAACTGGAGTTTTGATATAATTCAAGAACAAAAAGTGACCTTCCAATACCTGAAGGAGGCCTACAAGAAAGCTGGGGAGGGACTGTTCACAAAGGCTTGAAGTGATAGGACTAGGGGTGTTGGGTATAAACTGGAGAGGGGCAGATTTAGACTAAACATAAGGAAGAATTTCTTCACCATGAGAGTGGTGAGGCACTGGCACAGGTTGCCCAGGGAAGCTGTGGCTGCCCCATCCCTGGAGGTGTTCAAGGCCAGGGTGGATGGGGCTTTGAGCAACCTGATCCAGTGGGAAGTGTCCCTACCCATGGCAGGGGGGATTGGAACTGGATGGGCTTTAAGGTCCCTTCCAACCCACACTCTTCTATGATTCTATGAACTTGTGGGATCCTGTAAGGCAGTGTTTTTTATTTGCTGTGTGTTGGAGCAACATGTATTGGCTGAGAAGTGAATAGAACAGAGATGCTATGGAAATAGCATGAATTTTGGTGGTCTGTGCAATCATGAGGATGTCAAAAATAGGGATGCAATGGTCTGATTTGGACCACTGAGCATCTTCTATGACTGCCCAATGGCACTTAATACCCTTGAAGTGCTGGAGAATGGAAAAAAGAAAATGAAAAACAGGGGTTGAAAGAAGTTCCTTCTTGGGTCTCGGGTGGCCCGCAGAGAAGCTGTGGTTGAGTGCTTTTGCCAAAATCTCTCAGTTCATAACAAGAAGTCTAGGTAGAAGGCAGTTGTGATTGAACAGGTAGTGAAGTCTAAAGTCGAGAAAGATTGATGACTTGTCCTATCTCACACAAAACTACATGGTGAAACTGGAAACCAGGTAAGATCCCCTGCCTGCAAAACAGACTTCTCCTCTTGTTTTCTCTGTTTCGACTGCTTTGATTGTAATTCTCAGGAGGCAGAAGCTGTCTCTTACCATAAGTCACACAGTGCTTAGAACAGCATGTCTTCCTTATGACTGTTACTTCTAGGAATTATAGTTTTTCCAAATGAATACACATCACGGAGAAACAATAATACTCATCCTTACTGAATACTCTATCCAACATCACAAGGACTAAATGGAAATAGAGAATAAAGCTACTTTTCTGGTTCTAAAAATAGTTCTGGGTCATGTGGAAAATCATTGTGGAGGTTATTTGTGGGAGTTCAAATGTTCAGTTGTTCTACTTTACTTTTTCTAGGAATTACTGCATGGCTGAATGTCAGCCTCCAAAAGTCTCAAAAAGCTCATGAAAAGAACTGCTGTGTTTCCTTTGGAAAAACTGAATGGCAGCATAAGGAGAGAGAAAAAAGTGTTAGAATGCTTTAAGCTTTACTGGCATTTGGAAATAGAGAATTTAGGATGCATTATTGGTGTCACAACTCAAACTGGACAAGGAATTCCTTTGGGGATAGACTTCGTTATTCTTAATGTGTTGTGACCCATTATAAGAACAGAAGTGCTGCTCAGCAATGGAAACACGTCAGTGGAAAATCATGAGGTTTTCCTTGAGAAACAATGAAATTCCTCAAAGGTTAGTAGTGTGAAATAAAGAAGGTTGATGAAATGACTGTTTGGATCATCTTCAAAGTTGAGGAAAGATTATTTGATGTGCTTAGCTGAGGGGGCACAGCCATGAGTGAGTGTTAGTATGGGAGCTGGTGACAATAGTAACCTGTAAAGTTTGACCAAAAAAAAAGATGACTTTCCTGAAAGCTGCTGGCAAGTCAGGATGGTGAAATAGCAAGACTGCTGACCAGCAATTCCTGTACTCTTAACTGTTTGCCAAAATGTAATATTTTTCTTTTCTTTTTTTTTTTAATAATCAAAGGCTGAAAATAGGAAAAAAAAAATAAAACAAAACAGTGCTGGCCCAGTGAAGAGCAAGTAGTTTCTGAATACTGAGCCAGTTGTCAAACCACAGGTCATCAGCACTGCAGTTTGCAGTACTTTCTCTTGAATAAGAGGAAGCCAGAATTGATTAAACCCCAGATAGGTTACTTCTGAGTACACTCAAACTCTTAAAGGCTACCTTGCTCTTTTTCTTAGTTTGGTGAAAAAATAATTTCTGTTTTTAACCATCAATTTTAAAGCAGTATATCTCAGCTTAGAATAAAATTTCTTAATCAAAATAAGTACCATTAGAATCTACGCATTTTGGACAATAAGAAACAAGTCAGTCTGTTCTGGTAGCATAGAATTTCAGAGTCCTGGAACTGATGAATTCTTCAAAGATGTTTTGAGCTGCTGCTTGGTTGTGGAAAACCTTCCCTTGCAGGAAGTTGTCAAGATGCTTGAAAATGTTTAATTGGTGGGAGAGAGATCTGGTGAGTAAGCTGGGTGAGATGGAGATTTGTAGCCCAGTTCATGCAGCTTCTGCATAATCATTTCCAAGACATGCAGTTAGGCATTGTCACATAGAGGAATTGGTCCTTTTTGATTGACCAATGTTGGATATAAACATTGTAGTTGGTGCATTTTGTGGATTTCCTGGCAATACTTCTCTCCTGTGATAGTTTTGCCAGGATACAAGAAGCTGTAGTGAATGGTTCCACTTGCCGACCACTAAATAGTGACCATAACCTCCTTTAGGTACAGCTTTGGTTTGGGGAAGTGTTTCGGTGATTCACCTGAGTCCAGCCACTGCTTGTAATGCTGTCAGTTGTCATACAGAATCCATTTTTCGTCATGTGACACAAGGTGATCAATAAATGGAATGTTTTTGTTGCGCAAAATGGGTATCAGGCTTCATAATGGCAATTTTTTTTTATTTTTGCTCAGCTCATGCAGCACTCATTTGTTGAGTGTTTTTGATTTTCCAGTTTGGTGCAAACTTTGAACAACTGTTGAATGGTCTATTTTTAGTTTTTCTGCAACCTCTTGAGTTGTTTTGCGTGGGTCCGCTTCAATACTGGCCCTCAACTGGTTCTCGTGTATCGCAGAGGGCTGTACGCAACTCCCGTCTTCAAGGCTCTCATTTCCATCATGATGCTGAGCTGTACATCCATTGATGGTCCCCTGGCAAAATGCTTGGTTGGTATTGGTAGCTATTTCCACTGCTTTATGTCCCCTTTTGAACTCATACAACAAATGCCTCAAATTTTCTCTTTTCCCACCTTTAACTT
Organism: Phaenicophaeus curvirostris; assembly: GCF_032191515.1. NCBI lineage: Eukaryota > Metazoa > Chordata > Aves > Cuculiformes > Cuculidae > Phaenicophaeus > Phaenicophaeus curvirostris. Next base: position 103,610,517 of record NC_091393.1, on the reverse strand, counting down.
CACAGTGTAATATATAAAAAAACAAACTGTGAAAATGAAACTAATAGCATAAATAAGTACAATGATTTTTTTTGCTTTGAAGTGAACATAATTAAGTAAAAGTTTACTCCAAAATAAGTTTACAGTGACAAAACTGGCAATTATTGGCAATTATTTTCACACCAACCTAATTGCTTGTATGGAAGTGCATATGTTTATTAAAAAACAAACATCCCCCCCACCATCAAAATAAGACAAGACCACCTTCCATCTCTTTGCCCTCTTTAATATTTTTCCAGCACAAAGTTTCTTTTTCAGTCAGGGGAAGTTGTTTTATTATATATGGGAATTTCAATGTCCTAGTAACAAGAAAAGGAGATGTGGGGAGAGTAATCCTGAAGAAAGAAAATAGTGGGAAGCAATACAGGCATTTTTCATTTTCTCCAGCTCCTTCCTGCCTGTTGTGAGTGTCACACCTTAATAGAAATAGGGCAAAAAAAATAGTTCTGTGGCCTGTACATTGCATTGTTTGCAATCTCTATGTGTTGAAGAGAAAACTGCTATTCATGTAAAACTCCACATCAAATAAGGGAAGAAATCAGCTCACCTGCAATGCTCATCTTGTTTCAAGAATGAACATTTAATTTCATGGTCTCTTGACATGTGATGTACAAGGATGTGGGAGGAGGACACCACAATACTGCTCGTTTGTAGAAGAATCTGTTGTACAACGGCTGGAGTGATCTTAGCCTGCAATTTAAAAATCTATTTCTCGATATCTGTAAACTTCAGGAGCGCAGCCATTAACTTTTCTCCCTCTCCTCTGTCATGTCAGCAGACAAAAGCTGCTGAAATATGAGTTGCTTGTCACCTTGAGAAGGATAGAGGCTCAGTCAAGTAGTGACTGAAACAAAGAGATATCTGAACAACTGAAAAACTGTTTCTTCTGCCTGAATTAACTTACTTGGCTCTAATTTGTACTTTGTCTTAATATGTGTTTAGCAACAAGGTTTGCAATGCTGAAAAATGTTTGCGCTATGAAATGTAACTGCCTAACATGATCTCAAAATCGGATAACAAATGTAACACCCTGGGAGGCAGAGGTCTGGGTCACAGGAATGATGATTTAGAACTAAGTAGAATTAAATGCTGAAGGGATTTTGTCATAGTTAAACTGCCATAGGCAGGAGTAAATTAGGACTTGACCAAAGAAATAAGGGCAAATAATTTTTACTACTGGCTTTTAATCTTCTTGGCTTCTTGAATATGTATAGGGAATGGAGAATAATTATCGAGTAATTTGTAGTGAGAATTGGCTCTGTTCTCTCCTGTTAGATATATGTGCAGCATTTACTTCAGTATCTTCAGCCAAAACTTCCCTTCATGCTGCTGCTGTTCAGGATGCTGAGTCCCGAGTGACCGCTGTTCATCGTTCCAGGCTTGGTAATTTGTAAATGCTGTTCTCTTAATTAGGCCCAGGCCTACTAGAGGAGCTCTGGAAACTCGGACAACCTTGCATACGAGCTCATCAGTACCTTGGGCTGGATGCAGGAAATTGTTGTTTCCATGAGCAGTTTAAATCCTGTGGAAAACTCCCACTGACTTTGCAGGGATTATCCATTTGTGGAAAGTTATTTTGAGGAGGTGCATTCCTTTGTAAAATGGCTGGCAACAAGTCTGGGCAATACTCAGGTCTCAGTTCTGGCCATATATTTTTGTTGGTCGAATTTGTCCTTTGCCTTGCACAATGGGAATGTACTCCATGACTACAGCTTGCACTTTCCATTTTAATCTAATAAAAAACAATCATAAAAAAAGAAAGCGAGGCTTGAGTGCATAATTGTTTTCAGATATTGGACCCCTTGGGCTAGATCATGTTTATGTCTTTGAACAATTCTCTGTAGAGATCAGAGTGCAATCCTGCTTGAAATGTGTAGACTCAGCGTGACCTATCTTTTGTCAGGGCCTTTGAACTCCCAAGTGAGGAAAGTTGCATTGTAAATGGAAAATAAAATTAGGTTCGGTGTTTTTCATTAATTTTCTGAAAGTTATTTTTATTTACACTCTTTTTATATACTAATGCCTTATATTCCTATTTACAGGTTTTTTCCTGACCTCTTTCATCATGTATTTTCAATAATATTCCAATATTTAATTGGAAGATAAAGGAGAAAAGCCCCCATGCTAGCTTGTTTAAAGAAAATGTTATCTGCTGTCTGGTCAACGTATTTTCTGTGATGCTTCAGAACAAAATGCTGCGCTGCATTTAAATTTAAGAGTTTGCTATTTCTTCTTGAGGTTATTTAAAATGAGGACCCTCATTTCTCACATCCTACTGTTGTCTGAAATACGAAATCCCATCCTATATTGCTGTGCCAGAAAACGTTAGCAGATAAAGTGCAGAGCAGGTCACGGTATTTCTAATTCAGATTAATGACCCCATTCAGCTTGTCTCCTTAGCAGGAAATTAGAAAGTGCTAGGAAGGAGAAAACAGTGATTCATAATGTGTGACTCTTTGTATTGGCAGTTGCACTCATTAAAAGCTAAGATATTGTTTTGATATAAAATAATTGAGTCTGACTTATTTATGGGATATGGCTGTCTCAGCTGGTAGAGATTCTTTGAGAAGACTGCTGGCTCGATGCTTAGGTAGAAGAGGAAGAGGTGACTGATGGCTGTCAGCAATCCCTGGCCAGGTTAAATGCACAAATGTCTTCTGCAGAAATGACCACAGCTGGTCTTCTCAACAAGCCTAAAAGAGTAAAACACGTTCAGGAAGACTTTGAGCAGTCAAGAAGAAAGCACTGGGAAACCGCCTACAAAAGCAGCTAATATTTGTTGCATAATTTGATACATGCAGTTATGTTTAAATGCAGTGATTGAGGATTGTAGAAGAGCACATCAGCAGTCAGCGTGGTTCATGGACATGCTGGTCTAGTTGTTGTCTGCAGAGGCTGAGTGTAAAAGAGGTCTTATGTTCTGCATACCTCTGTTGGCCAGAGTCCAGGATACAGATACACACTCAGCTTCAATCACCAGCCACAGTCTTCCCTTCATAAGGGGAATCCAGCCTTCCTCTGAATTCCTGCTCACACAAAGTGAATTTCTGTGCAGAAGAAAGTAAAATTTTTGCCTGGAAAAGTGGTCCCAGTTCAAGAATGTTTAAGTCCAATCTAGTAGGGAAGTGCGGGATATATCATCAGAGAGTAACATTAATGTATGCCCCATGGGCATGGACTAGGTAGAAGCTCTATATGGGGCAACGCAAAAGATGAAGCTCCTTCATTTTCCTTCTCTTCTCTAACACGTGTGGAGGACAGTATGACTTGATTCTTTGTTGAACTGTATAATACCTGCCCCTGCAGTGAAAGGTTTGCTGTTGGACTGACAAGACAGCAAAGCTTTTCTGTTGGGTAGGTGAGGTTCTCACTGTTCACAAGAAATGCTTAAATGACCCTGCGAAGGAAGGACTAAACCCTCTGGTCTGCAGGGTAGTGCACTAGCTCCATGATATGAAAGTTTTGCTCCTGCGTTTTGAGTTCTTTTCTCTATCTAGGGGCATAGCACCAGTTTCTGGCAGACACCAGTTTGAAAGATGTCAAAAGGATAAATGCTTATAGCAATGTCTCTCACATACTTGGGAAATCCTTAATCCGCAGTCTGTTCATGCAATGGCACCACTTTCAGTCACGGCCTAAAGAAAAGGAACTGCCAGTACAAACATTTTGCGAGAAGCTCAGGCCAGTTTGTGCCTCTTAGTCTGGAAATGTGCAGTGGACTAAAACCCAACATACAGAAAATGACTTTTGGTTCAAAGAGGTGAGAAGGTCTGTAATGTTAATGTGTAGGGTTCTAGGATTGTCAGAGGCTAGGGAGCAACTGCTCTTAGGTATTCTGCATTGGCACCGGTAATCTACATTCTGCTGAAATCCTGCATTAGGCGTCTCTTTTTATTCTGGATCGGCTTGTAATCTTTAAGAACTGCAGTTACCAGATACTACAAGGTGGCACTGTGCATGGTTTAGTGTTGTCTTGATTGAGACACTAAGGTCAAAGGCCAGGAGAAGTCAAGGGTCCCTGCAAACTAACCTTATGCATGGGCTCGCTGAGCTCTTCTCCCTCGGTGTCACGAAGACAAATGGCATTTTTTAAAATTCTCCCAATGAACTAGCATTCATTTTCTGGCGTGTCTTCCTTCTTTATTGCTTCCTAATGAGCTTCACTCCCATCACCTCTAGCCTCCTGCTTTCGAACCTGTATTTACACCCATGCATAGAAAGAAGCAAATTGAACAAATTAATTAAGTCGGCCTGACTAATGAAATGGGCATTGTTAACTTCTGGGATTTTGCCTCTTGCTTTTTACAGAAATCTTCTATAAATCTTCGATGGTCACAATTGCTGGGCTTTTTCTATCCATAGGGTTGGCAAGAACATCAAATTTTCTTTGTGTGGTTTGTCAGATTTAGCTGAGAACATTACATTCTCTGTTCATATTTATTTTTTTATATATTTCATACACTTGTGTGTATTTTTACTCTTTGTTTTTGTTTATGATCATCATTTTACTTGCTTGTTTATTTATTTTTTTTTGCAGTAAAGTTTTCATGAAAGTGCTTTTCAGGAGCTATTTGGAATAACAGCTATTACTTGGGGGAGGGGAACTGTGCTATTACACTCCACAATAATTCCTCTCAACCCTGGACTGGCTGGGGTGTATTTTCTCCCCTTTTCTCCCCATGCTGCTTTATTTGCTCTTGGACAGTTCCATTGATTCAAAATCAAGTTTTGGCTAGGCTATTTTTTTAAACCTGTAAAAAGCTGTGTGTGAGCTAGCACCTAACATTGCCTCCTGAAATGTTCCTTTTGGAATCTGCACCCAGATATAGTTCTGCTTATACTGTTTCCCACCCCCAATGCTATCACTTTGCACTGGAGGAAGGCAGCTGTCCTAAACTGTAATATTCTGCTAATTTCAATGAACTGTGGATTATTTGAGGATCTGGCTGCCTGTGTGCTTTTGTTCCTCATTATTACTGTTTTCCTCTTGGATGCTGATGAGGATCTTGACCTTTGTGCTGCAGGCTACCTAGGTATAAAAGACACGCAGCATCTCCATGTGCAAATACATTATTATCTTTATGTGGCTTTGAGAGATTCTGTGGAAGTGTGAAAGCGCATGGTGAAACTGATGAACTTCAAAGGTTAAGTGTGGATCTAAGAAAGGACTCTTCCACTTTTGAGCATTTACCAGACGATGAGGACTAATGCCTCCACCTGATTTTTACAAGATAGCTATTTAATCCAGAATGTCTAAGTGCTGTTTCCTAACACAGTACTATTATTACCAGATGAAAGTGCTGTGGATTCTTTCCAAGGAATATGTGAATAATTTTAAATTCCTCTGCTGAGACTGCTTTTATTGAACCTTTTCTCCTTCCTGTCTGCACTGTGTTTTCACTTTGAAGTAATAAGTACATGTAGTCTTATGGTATCTAGATAGGTACCTTGGCTGTTTTCTTCCTTTTTATTCCACGTCTCATCACTTTGTTATACCTGAAAAACAGTGAAGCTCCTGTGTAGTGAAGGTTATATGAAACACAAGGATATCCTTCTGTTCTGGTATGAAATAGTACCTGAAATTTCAGTAGTGGTTAGTGGAAGATCTAAAATATCATACGTTGACATGCCAGTGGGAATCTGAATCTGACCCAGCTTTCAGAGTTGGCACTCTGTTAACTTTAGTGGCTTTAGTACACAATGAGAAATGTCAATTTTAAACTTATCCTTCTGCACTTCTTTATGTGCAATGAATTAAGTGTATCCAAGAGGAATAGAACAAGATTTTGTTCCCGCTTTTTCCATTGCACAGTTTATAATGCAATATTTTAACATCCTGCAACTAGAATGTGAAGAGATGGACGATAAATATGGCAATATGAATTCTTTTACACACTTGTCACAATATAGTATAGATGATGGGTTTATTTCAGTTCCTGTATGAGAAATTGACAGTGCAGTCTCAGAAGGAGCAAGAGTGATCCAGAATAAAGCAAGAGCCAGCAAGTGGGTGTTGATACTGAAAGACTTTGTCAAAAATTCTTTCAGCTACATCCTCTTCCTATTCTTGATGGGTTTTTTATATGCTGTCAGCGTCTGTATATGTTCCTGCTACCCCAGTCACAGAAAGGCCATAAATGGCTCTCTGTGGGAGACCTAGAATGCAAGAAAGTACTGTTGATGGCATAGACTGGATCTGTGTTGATAACAGTGTCAGCCTTTGGGTGTAGGACTTTGTACCTGAAAAGCTGCATAGCAGTGGCATTTTTCCTTCTATTTTTTCCTTTTAGTACAAAATATTAGAAACACATTACCTGTGTCAAGAAGAGTGGTGAGGGTGACCTAAGCTCCAGGTGAGGTTTTGGACAGTTTCATTAGTCCTACTATGTTCAGGGTCAGTGGTTCCAGTTTTCATAGTTGAAGGACCCACTTCCTGGCTGGAATTTCCAGAAGTTGAGGCAGTAAGAATTTGCCTTATATTAGAGGGCCAAAGCTTTTTTGTGAACAATGAGGACCTGCATGTGTCAGATTGCTGCAGTCCTAAGAGAGGACAGAGGTGGAGGGTAAATTGGACGGGTTCTAATCGCACACCTTACTTGCAGAACCAGAGCATAAAACCACATGTTAAAATGGCCATGTTGGTTAGTGGGCTTTTTCTTTAATGTCCCCACACCATTTTATGTAAGCTAGAGTTCTTACAAATATTTCACTGCTTTGAAATGGGCCAGAAGCTTGTGTAAGACTAATGAGCTATTGCCATTTGTGCTTAAAGGGAGGTCTGGCTTGGAATTTTGCTAGAGGGAAGGAACAGCACAGTGGTATCAGTGCAAGCTTACTCACACTGCCTTGCTAGCACACCTCTGCCCCGCTGCATGGGCATTGCTGTAGGGAATTCTCCGGACAATTTTCACGTGAACTCAAAAACTAGCACTAGGGTTAATATAGGAAGCATCTGATGGTGTCTCCTAGAAACAAAGGTAGTAAACTGCACAAAGAGGCATAAATTCAACAAAACTTTCTATAGTTTGTTGCCACATAAATGTCACGCCACATACCTTTTCCCTGGCTTGTGCCTTGGAATTCCTTGGGAAGGGGCTCTCTAAGTAATGTTCTAGTTTTATAGGGAGTAATCCAATTATTTGAATTTGAAAGGTATCTTTAGATAGTTAGGAATAAGCCAAATAAGGAGGGAAACAAAACAAGATGTGCAAAGGAACATAAATAGCATATTTTCTTTGTCAGTTTTCTTCAGGAAAAGAAGTGATGACAACTGCATGCTCTACACGTTTTATGTTAATTCACTTTATGGGAGTTGGCGTTGCAAACAGTATATATTTATAGGGATGTATTCACATAACTTCTGCTTCACACAGACTACTGATTTAGATGTTTAATTTAGGAGCACAGGCTCTCTCTGTAGTCAGCAGAGTCTAAATTAACATCTCTGAATTACCCCCTGAAAGGAAGTACCTTTCTCCACTGACTTCAGTGTGACCTGAGGCTACGAATTTAGGTACATAAGTCATGTGCCTGGTGTATTAGCCTTGTGTAAACAATACTTTGGTTGAGTATTGGCCCTGGCACTGCTTTCTTCCTACAGGCAGTGAACACTTTGGGAGATTAGTGCTTTGTCGGAGTTGAGTGTATCTGAAGGGAAGGATGATCTTCCCTGGCTGGCTATGCCCGGATACGTGAATCAGAATTGTAAAATGGTTTGAGTTGGTAGAGACCTTAAAGATCATCCAGTTCCAAAACCCATACCTTGGGCCGGGAAACCTTCTGCTAGATGAGGTTGTACACAGCCCCACCTATACTGGCCTAGAACAGTTCCAGGAATGGGGCATCCACAAGTTCTCTGGGCAGCCTGTTTCAGTGCCTCACCACCCTCAAGGTGAATTTCTTCCTTATATCTCATCCAAATTTACTGTCTTTTAATTTAAAACCATTATACTTTCTCCTGTTGTTATCACACCAATGGATGTGATCTTGGGGCACAACAACCCTATGCAGTGCTATAGACTAGGAGAAGTCTGGCTAGAAAGCTGCCTGGAGGAGAAAGACCTGGGGGTGTTGGTTGACAGACGACTGAACATGAGCCAGCAGTGTGCCCAGGTGGCCAAGAAGGCCAATGGCATCTTGGCTTGGATCAGAAACGGTGTGACCAGCAGGTCCAGGGAGGTTATTCTCCCTCTGTACTCGGCACTGGTGAGACCGCTCCTCGAATCCTGTGTTCAGTTCTGGGCCCCTCACCACAAGAAGGATGTTGAGGCTCTGGAGCGAGTCCAGAGAAGAGCAACGAAACTGGTGAAGGGGCTGGAGAACAAGTCTTACGAGGAGCGGCTGAGAGAGCTGGGGTTGCTTAGCCTGGAGAAGAGGAGGCTGAGAGGAGACCTCATTGCTCTCTACAACTACCTGAAAGGAGGTTGTAGAGAGGAGGGTGATGGCCTCTTCTCCCAAGTGACAGGGGACAGGACAAGAGGGAATGGCCTCAAGCTCTGCCAGGGGAGATTTAGGCTGGACGTTAGGAAAAAATTTTTCACAGAAAGGGTCATTGGGCACTGGAACAGGCTGCCCAGGGAGGTGGTTGATTCACCTTCCCTGGAGGTGTTTAAGGCATGGGTGAATGAGGTGCTAAGGGGCATGGTTTAGTGTTTGATAGGAATGGTTGGACTCAATGATCTGGTGGGTCTCTTCCAACCTGGTTATTCTATGATTCTATGATTCTATCTGGACTTCTGTAAAGCCTTTGACATGGTCTCCCACAACAGCCTTCTCTCTAAATTGGAGAGATATGGATTTGATGGGTGGACTGTTCAGTGGATAAGAAACTGGTGGCATGGTCGTATTCAGAGAGTAGTGGTCGATGGCTCGAAGTCCAGGGGGAGATCCGTGACAAATTGTGTCCCTCAGGGGTCTGTACTGGGACCAGTGCTGTTTAATGTGTTCATCGATGATATTGACAGCGAGATTGAGTGCACCCTCAGCAAGTTTGCAGATGACACCAAGCTGAGTGGTGCAATTGCTGCACAAGAAGGATGGGAAGGACCAGAAGGACCTGGATGAGCTGGAGAAATAGGCCTGTGCAAACCTCATGGGGCTCAATAAGACCAAGTGCAAGGTCCTACACCTAGGCTGGGGCAATCCCCAGTTTCAATACAGGATGGGGGATGATGTGATTGAGAGCTGCCATGCAGAGAAGGAGTTGGGGGTGCTGGTTGATAAGAAGCTCGACATGAGCTGGTAATGTGCGCTCGCAGCCCAGAAGGCCAACCCTGTCCTGGGCTGCATCAAAAGAAGGGTGGACAGCAGGGCGAGGGCAGTGATTCTGTTCCTCTATTCCTCTCTTGTGAAACTCCTCCTGGCATATTGTGTCCAGTTCTGGAATCCTCAGCATAAGAAGGATATGGAACTGTTGAACGGGTCCAGAGGAGGGCTACAAAGATGATCAGAGGGCTGGAGCACCTCCCATATGAAGACAAGCTGAGAGAGTTGGGGTTGTTCAGCCTGGAGAAGAGAAGGCTCTGAAGAGATCCTATAGCAGCCTCCCCATACTTGAAGGGGGCTTCAAGAAAGCTGGGGAGGGACTGTTTACAAAGACTTGTAGTGATAGGATGGGGGGCAATGGCTATAAGATGGAGAGAGGCAGATTAAGACTAGACATAAGGAGGAATTTCCTCACTGTGAGGGTGGTGAGGCCCTGGCACAGGCTGCCCAGGGAAGTTGTGGCTGCCCCATCCCTGGAGGTGTTGGTTGGGGCCAGGCTGGATGGGGCCTTGGGCAGCCTGGTCCAGTGGGAGGTGTCCCTGCCCAAGGCAGGGGGGTTGGAACTAGATGGGCCTTAAGGTCCCTTTCAACCCAAACTATTCTATGATTCTATCACTACAGCTCCTGCAAAATGTCTGTCCTCATCATTATTGTAAGCCTCCTTTAAGTACTGAAAGGCCTCAATAAGGCCTCCCCTGAGCCTTCTTTTCTCTGGGCTGAACAACCCCAACTCTCTCAACCTGTCTTCATAGGAGGAGTACTCCAGTCCTCTCATTATCTTTGTGGCCCTCCTCTGGACTCACTCCAACAGGTCCGTGTCCTTCTTATGTTGGGGGCTCCAGAGCTGAACGCAGTACTCCAGGTGAGGTCTCACCAGACATGGAGAATCACCTCCCTTGACCTCTGGTCACTCTTCTTTCGATGCAGCCTGGTTGGCTTTCCAGGCTGCAAGTAGTGCATGTTTCTTATGGGACTCAGTGACTTCAGAACAAAAAACTTCAAACCATGGACCCAACCACGCATACTTGAATTCAGGCAGCAGGGCACATAGAGGCAGAAAAGTGCCTGCAAGCTACTATGTGCATATAGTAGCTACCACAGGTGTTACTGTGGGATGAACCGAACTAAAGAAAAACAAAAACAAAGCAAGCCCCACCCCAAAACAACTGACATGCATCTGCAGAAGTGGAGATTAATAAAGGGAGATCCAGAACAGGCCTGCGAGCCCCTGGCTTATCAAGCTGCCTCTGCCAAAGGCTCTTCCTGTGACCCTGCACAAGGTTCTGATCTCTTTCTCATTCTCCACTTTTTTGCAATGAGAATGATTTTATTTACAAGGGGTGATGTCATGAGACTGTTGTGAGGGGATGTGACTCAATGTTTGTATAACGCTTTGAAGATGAAGAGTGCTAACTATTGTTATTTGAGATGGCAACAAAATAAAACAAAATATGTTCAGTGCAGCTGCTCAAGCCAAATCCATTTTCAGTTAATCCTCCAAATACGAATTCAGAATCAAAGTAAAAAGCCTTTCCAACTGGATCTTTACAGCTTGATGGGAAAGTTATAAAGAGAATTAATTGGTTTTTAAATAGTTGTAACTGTATTGTGATGGAGCGTGCTCATCTACTCCCTGTTGTTGGTCGGTTTGGAACTGTGAATTAAGTCTTGCTCAGGGGAATTTTTTTTTCAGAAAAGAAAAATAGTTGGGTCATTGTGCATGGCATACTGTGCAAACTGTCAGAAATGGCCTCTCTGCTCTCTGAAAATATGTGCTTTTCCTTCAGCAATGCAAACCAGCAAAATATGCTGAAAGCAACAAAATTGCCAAAGGCCACTGCAGGGCATCTCCAAAGGAATCGCTGTCCCCTCCCAGAAAGTTCAGTCTCTATTGATATTGCCCCAAAGGGCTGCTCCAGTGCGGGCAGTTTCTCTCCTAGCACCGGGTGAACATTGTCTGGGGTAGCTTCAGGGCTGTGTGCTGCCTCTCTATGCTCTGTGTTGGCCCCCTCAGCATCTACATCTGGTTTGCTCACATGCATGTCCGTTACAAGAGAAGCTTCCCTTTGGATCAGGGAATCAGGTGGACAGTGTTTACTTCCAGGGTAATAAAATTTGCTCCCTGGTCTTGTACTCTTTGTGATGGCCTTTAGTCTCTCCTACCCTAGTTTTGGGAACACAGGAATTATTGTACTGAATCAGATGAAAAGTGCAGCATTCCAGCAGCCGTGGTCAGCATAGCTGACCTAAAACCTCAGGGAGGACAGCTACGTTTCAAAATTGTTCCTAACTCATGGCTGATGTTTTAAAATATGATAGCAAAAACCTGTTGCAAAAATGTCCTTAATAGTTGTTCTCCATAAAACAGGCAGAATAACACCCTTGCTTCCCTGGAGTATTGCTAAGTCCAGATCGTTTGCACAACACTTTCAAGTAGTGTACTGAAATTAGCACAGTTCAACTATTTTTACCTGCCAAAGCCCTGCCTCTTTCTAGGAAGGGTCTATGTACATTGGATTTAGATTTTTCACCTGATGTTCAAAGGGACTGGAACGTGTCTCTCGCCCTCTTGTGTTTGGTGGGATTTGTCAATATGAATCACCTTTATAAGAGGGCTATTCATTGCTTTCTCACTTTCACTGAATGCACTGTTTGCTAACTAAACCATACTGTTTGAATTTTGCTGTTCTGTGCAGAGGCATGCCTTCAGATCCTATTTTTTGTTTTCTTAATACTTTTGAAGTTACTTGTTCCTAAAATACGACTCTCGGTAAACATTTCAGCACTTTAATTTGGCTTAAATTTACACTTGAATGTTAAAGCTCCAAAATAGTTTTATGAGCAAATAAAAAAATAGATAGCTCTGAGAGCCTTTCTTTTCAATATCTTTTGGTTTTGCTAAACTATATACATGAGTAAATGCTCAGCTTTATATTGTACTGTATTGCAAATCATTGGAACAACATGCTGAAATGGGTTGCAAATGGCAAAACATTATATGCCCCAGTTTCTGCAGCCAGAATGAACAAGATCATTGGCAAGATATCATGTTGATAAAAGCAGGCATAGAAAAAATAACCTTAAATCTAAACTCTCTATATCACAAGTAATAGAACAAAGGAAAAAATACAAATATATTTTTCTTCTCAGAAGCAACACAAGCCAACCCAATTCTGCTTGCTGAACTGCTTTTTTCTGTCATATTCCAAGTAAAATTTTTATTTCCTTCAAACCTATGATTACTGTGACAAAAATGCTTCTTTGCATAAATCATTTTTGCTTACCTTTGGAAAGCTGATTCTCTTCAAGAATCAATTAGTTAGCTGTCAGAAGGAAGTGCATATCATATATTCACAAACACTTAGTCGGCAGACAAGTGCTGAAACACCCATGGCAAACATTCATTACTTGAGGTCTGGCAATATTAAAAGTGCAGCACCTGACTGATATTCCCCACCCTGCCTTCTAGAGAGGAACCTATATGATTAGTCAAATGCTTATATTTCATTCTGAAGTGTAAATGTAGCATTGCAGTTTAAAACTGTGTCCTCTAATTCTTAGGCAGAGCAAACCCTGGACTAGCTTTACAGTTCCTGTTCCCTAAGGTGTTCTTAGTGCCACAGGTGTGTTTGAGACTGAGCACAGAGTGCTCGTCCCAAAGGGCTAATCTTGCAAATGGTCTGTGCTCTGAGTTTCCGTGCTTCCTCCCTCGGAGACCGCACTGCAGGAATAAGCCTGAACTGAGGAGAGACCTTGCAGTTCAGAGAACAGGTGGAAGATGAAATGGTGCTTTTGCTGGGGTGGGTCTCATACATTCTGCCTTTGCTCTTCTGTCTTGATCATGTTGAGATGTATATGTGAATACAGATATATCCTCTCTTCGCCACATACCAACACTCCCTTGGCTGTACGATCACCATTCAAAGACTTGACCAGAGTCCCTGTGTCTCCAGGCAAGCTGGAGAAGGAGGTTAAGGAGAGAGCACTGCCAGTGTTGGTGCTACAGCCACTGGGCAGAGAACAAGGCAACTGCAACGCTGTGGAAAAGTTTAAGCCAAGGGGTTCTGTACTACAGGAATTGTTGTTCCTTACATCCTGATGTAGATGGTTCTATAGGCAGTGGAAAATACAAGGGGGAAGCTCTAGTGGCATCATCCTCAAACTTCAGGAAATATTTTACTTTTGCAGGAGTGTAGCAACCAGCTACAAAAATAGGAGATAGAGGAAAAGATGGTCAATACTTTTAAGATATTGCACAAAATCTTGATCACAAAAGTCACTAAAAATAATCACTAAAAGACATACAGCTTTTCCAATTATTATCTTAACAACCTTGAATTTTCAAGTGCTTTCTGAAACAAATTCAGAAATTCATTAGACCTGGTTCCACATGGTGCAGCTTCTTATGCTCAATCAATAGAGACACTGCCCCCAAACCCAACAAAAAGCCCTACGTGAAAAGTTTTGACAGAAAATAAAAGCATGATTAAGTGAGGGACATGTGTTCTTCTTTTGTGTCAGTAGTGTTTTGGGTGTCAGCTGTTTGATGATAGTACATTTTAATTAAGGCAGGGCACATCAATGTGTGCAGTTTTATTTGAGCTTGTTCTTCCTTGTAAGCCTAATGAACTTGTTCAGTCCCACAAGCATGAACAAGCCTGTCAGGTACCTCTGCCAGCGATCTTTGGCAGGCATCCCTGTGCAGATAGTGTGAGGCAGTATCACTCAATAGAGAGAATTGTACAATTCTACAAAAATCCAGCTTACGGTACTTAGTAAAATACAGTACTTAAAGGGGCATCTTTTCTTCCTACCTTAATGTAAGAAAGGCAATGCACTGGGGGAGAAGGATGTTTCCTGAATGCATTTCTAGGCACAAATGCTTTTGAAAAGGCTCAGGTGGCTATAGTACACAGAATTTTTTGCTTTCTTGGTGCTTATTTTATCAGCTGCTTTCAGGCTCATGAGCTGCACCTGGATGGACAGTGGCCCTTTCATGAAAGGTCCCTAAGTTTTTCTTCAGCACGGCTTGAGAGTCGTAACTGTGAGTTACTGTCCAGTAATCTTCATAGGGGACTTCACTGGGCAATAAAAGCAAACTGCTGAGTTTTGTGTTGGTTTTTTTTTGTTTGTTTGTTTGTTTTTTTATTTTAGTTTGATTGTATTTGAACAGACTTTCCTGACTTAAATGTAAGAGAAGAGGAGAGTGAGAGAGGCAGATTGGGTGGAAGTTTTTACAGCGATGACCCTAATTGTTAGAGCAGCAGCCAGGTATGGGGTTTCCTGTCCTTTCCCTGGCTCACCCATGGCTCATTGTTGCTTGAGGCAATCCATTTATCCTTTCCAAGCCCACATGCACAGTCTGAAAAGTAAGTCTAATAATGCTGTTTGATGGTGGTGCTAGGGTGGAATTATTTTGTGTAGTGAAAGCAAGAATGGGGGTCCTGTTCTCTTCAGATTTAGATGCTTGCTTCAGTTCTTTACCTCTAAGTGATGCTTGAAGTCCTTTACCTCTCTAAAACAATATTGAACCACTAGGTTCTGTACTGTGGGAATGGTTGTTCCTTATGTATTCTGATGTAGATGGAGAGGCTCTATAGGCAGCAGAAAATGCACATTTGTGCATTTAAAAATCACTTCAGTGATCCCTAAAATGCAGGCAGCGTAAAACTTCAAACTCATCCTATGTGTAAGGTGAAACAAGGTGTGCAAAGAGGAAACCCCATAAAACAGCAGTAGATCCCTGGCAAGCATGCCTGGTGCCGATGGCAGCATCTGTTCTGTGTTGGACCACGGTTTTCCCAGAAGGTGCTGGCCCTTCTCTGGTGCAGGATGAACACAACAAGTCTGGGGCTACCAGCACCCGTGGGAATCTCTGTGGCATGGTGCTGTTGCACAGTGCTGGGCCCTGGAAGAGGAAACCTGAAGGCTGCCACACTGCTTCCAACCATTTGCCTTTGGGAAGATGCACAGGGTGGTTAAGATGTGTCATTGGAGGTGAAGCCCCTTTGTTCTTTGTATATCAAAGAGGAGGAGGAAGGTTTCAGGGCAGCTAGGAGGCCACTTATGTGTGTGTGTGTATATCATAGAATCACAGAATGGTTTGGGTTGGAAGGGATCTTAAACCAGTTCTAACCTCCATGCCACGGACAGGGACGCCTCCCATTGCATCAGGTTGCTCAAAGGCCCATCCAGTCTGGCCTTGAACACCTCCAGGGATCACAGAATCACTAGGTTGGAAACGACCCACTGGATCATTGAGTCCAACCATTCCTATCAATCACTAAACCATGCCTCTCAGCACCTTGTCCACCCATTCTTTAAACACCTCCAGGGAAGGTGGCTCAACCACCTCCCTGGGCAGCCTGTTCCAGTGCCCAATGACCCTTCCCGTAAATAATTTTTTCCTGATGTCAAGCATCCACGACATAGAATCATAGAATAGTTTGGGTTGAAAGGGACATTAAAGCCCATCCAGTTCCACCCCCCCTGCCATGGGCAGGGACACCTCCCACTGGATCAGGCTGCCCAAAGCTCCATCCAGCCTGGCCTTGAACACCCCCAGGGATGGGGCAGCCACAACTTCCCTGGGCAACCTGTGCCAGTGCCTCAGCACCCTTATGGTGAAGAAATTCCTCCTTATGCGTGGTCTAAACCCGCCCTCTCCAGTTTATCCCCATTACCCCTAGTCCTATCACTACAAGCCTTTGTCCCTCCCCAGCTTTCTTGTAGCCCCTTTCAGGTACTGGAAGGTCGCTATAAGGTCTCCTCGGAGCCTTCTCCAGGCTGAACAACCTCAACTCTCTCAGCCTGTCCTCATATGGGAGGTGCTCCAGCACTCGGGTCATCTTTGTAGCCTCCTCTGGACCCGTTCAACAGCTCCATATCCTTCGTATGTTGAGGATTCCAGAACTGGACACAGTACTCCAGATGAGGTCTCACAAGAGAGAACAGAGGAGCAGAATCACCTCCCTCACCCTGCTGCCCACCCTTCTTTTGATGCAGCCCAGGACAGGGTTGGCCTTCTGGGCTGCGAGCGCACACAGAGACTCCGGCCGAGCTCCGCCCCGCCCCGCCCCGCCGCCCTCGCCCCGCGCGTCGCCGGTGTCCGCGCGCCCCCTGCCGGCCGGCGGCGGGCGGAGCCCCCAGAGAGAGGGGAGCGAAACGTGACGCTGCTCGGTCAAAGGGTTTTTTAGCTCCGCGGCGGCCTTTCCAGCGCGGAAAGGGGCTGCAGGGAAGCTGGGAGGGGCTCTGTCGGGGAATGTGGGGATAGGAGGAGGCGGAACGGTTTTAAGCTGAAAGAGAGAGGTTTAGGCTGGACATTAGGAAAAAAATCCCACGGAAAGTGTCATTGGGCACTGGGACAGGCTGCCCAGGGAGGTGGTTGAGTCACCTTGCCCGGAGGTGTTTAAAGGACAGGTGGACAAGGTGCTGAGGGACATGGTTTAGTGATTGACGGGAATGGTTGGACTCGATAATCCAGTGGGTCTTTTCCAACCTGGTGATTCTGTGATTTTGTGAGGGGAGATTTAGATGAGATATTAGGAAGAAGTGTTTTTCTGTGAGAGTGGTGAGGCCCTGGCACAGGTTGCCTGGAGAAGCCGTGGCTGCTCCATCCCTGGGGGTGTTTGAGGCTGGGTTGGATGGGGCTTTGAGCAACCTGACCCAGTGGGAGGGGTGGAATCGGATGAGCTTTAAGGTTCCTTCCAACCAAACCATTCTGTGATTCTAAGGTCACGATCCAGGGCAAGCTTAAGGTGTTTTAGAAGCTGGGTGATCTGAACAATACTCTGTTATGTGTCACATGCGTTTGTCCTGCCTTATATCTTAAGTTCCTCAAAGGGATAGCCAAGCTTTCATCCATAGGTGAGAATTTTAGCTGTATGAAGCTCTCCTTTCTGCTTCCCTTGAAGAATCTCTCTCTGCTGTGGTGCCCAGTTATCCTCCGCTCTCTCCAGCTGAGGTAATGCAGGCAGTGATTTCATTAAAGGGAACCTGCAAATTCACTTTATCCCCATATAGGGCTGGACTTCCAGTACTCACAGTGTCTGTCTCTGCTTTGTGGTACTGGAACTCACGCTGTTTGGACACTCTAAGATGGGAGCATACTTTTCCTGAGTTGAAAGAAAGCTCTGGATTTGTCCCATCTGACTTGTGGGCATAGCTGGGCTGGAGCTGGTAGCCCCTCAACCTGCTGTCTCTAAGGGTCTGTGTGTGAGGATTTTCTCTGAGAGCTGAGCTGTCTTCTCTCAGAGCACTTCTTTCTCTGTGAAGCACACACAGTGACCAGCTCCATGCTAGCACATTTAGGTGGGTGGTTAAAACTAAGGAAAATAAGTCTGGGTCAGCATTTCTAGTCAAAACCAGGCATAGGGAAGTTGATTTCATAGAATCAGTGAAAAGTCAGAGAAGAAGGTAGCTCTTGGCTTGTAAGTACAATCGTATTTTATTTCCTATTTTATTTCTAAGTTCTGTAATTTCAGTGCTGACTTGTATTAGAATTATTTTTTTAAATTTCAATGACTAACTCAGCTTTGTGGGGTTGGTTTTGTGGATTTTTTTTTTTGTTTTGTTTTTTTAGTAAATGCTCACTAAATCGCAAATCCACAACATTTTTTAAGCTGGCTGAAGTTGCTCCGGTCCAGACTTTCTCTGCTTCTCATGCAGTACCTGTTATGGACAGATGAGGCTGCTATGCAATTGTTTCTTTCACTTTGAGGAGTCCTGTTTAGGGGACTGTCCCCTTCTTGCTAAACACTGCCTGAGGACTCTCACAAGCTTGGTTTCCCAAGAAGTCGTTAGGCTGCCTTCCTGGTTCAGTGTGTGTGAGGGTTTGGGGAACAAAAGTAGCATATCCTATCCAGCAGACACCTGCCGTTCAACCAGTGCTCCCTGCAACATGCAAGCTGAAGTTCCTTCACATCCCTGTTTTTAAAAAGCTACAAGGAGAGGGCATCTTTAGGAAAGCGTGACAATATGAATTCAGATTGGAGATCATAGAATCATAGAATAACCAGGTTGGAAGAGACCCACCAGATCATCGAGTCCAACCATTCCTATCAAACACTAAACCATGCGCCTTAGCACCTCGTCCACCTGTGCCTTAAACACCTCCAGGGAAGGGGACTCAACCACCTCCCTGGGCAGCCTGTTCCAGTGCCCAATGACCCTTTCTGTGAAAAATTTTTTCCTAATGTCCAGCCTAAACCTCCCCTGGCAGAGCTTGAGGCCATTCCTTCTTGTCCTGTCCCCCGTCACTTGGGAGAAGAGGCCATCACCCTCCTCTCTACAACCTCCTTTCAGGTAGTTGTAGAGAGCAATGAGGTCTCCCCTCAGCCTCCTCTTCTCCAGGATAAACAACCCCAGCTCTCTCAGCCGTTCCTTATAAGGCCTGTTCTCCAGCCCCTTCACCAGCTTTGTTGCTCTTCTCTGGACTCGCTCCAGAGCCTCAACATCCTTCTTGTGGTGAGGGGCCCAGAACTGAACACAGGATTCGAGGAGCGGTCTCACCAGTGCCGAGTACAGAGGGAGAATAACCTCCCTGGACCTGCTGGTCATGCCGTTTCTGATCCAAGCCAAGATGCCATTGGCCTTCTTGGCCACCTGGGCACACTGCTGGCTCATGTTCAGTCGGCTGTCAACCAACACCCCCAGGTCCCTCTCCTCCAGGCAGCTTTCTAGCCAGGCTTCTCCTAGTCTGTCGCACTGCAGAGGGTTGTTGTGCCCCAAGTGCAGGACCCGTCACTTGGCCTTGTTAAACCTCATGCCATTGGTCTCAGCCCAGCGGTCCAGCCTGTTCAGATCCCTTTGCAGAGCCTCCCTACCCTCCAGCAGACCGACACTTCCACCCAGCTTAGTGTCGTCCGCAAACTTGCTAAGGGTACACTCAATGCCTTCATCCAGGCCATTGATAAAGACATTGAACAGGGCTGGACCCAGCCCTGAGCCCTGGGGAACCCCACTTGTCACTGGCCTCCAGCTGGATTTAACTCCATTTACCACCACTCTCTGGGCCCGGCCAGCCAACCATTTTTCCACCCAGGAGAATGTGCGCCTGTCCAGGCCAGAGGCTGACAGTTTCTCAAGCAGAATGCTGTGAGAAACTGTGTCAAAAGCTTTACTGAAGTCCAGGAAGACCACATCCACAGCCTTTCCCTCATCCAGCAGCCGAGTCACTTTGTCATAGAAGGCGATCAGGTTAGTTTGGCAAGACCTGCCTTTTGTGAACCCGTGTTGACCGGGCCTGATCACCCAGTTCTCTTGCATGTGCTTCATGATAGCACTCAAGATCACCTGTTCCATGACTTTCCCTGGCACTGAGGTCAGACTCACAGGCCTGTAGTTTCCTGGGTCCTCCCTGCGGCCCTTTTTGTAGATGGGCACAACATCAGCCAGCCTCCAGTCCAGTGGGACTTCCCCAGTCTTCCAGGACTGTTGGAAGATGATGGAAAGGGGTTTGGCCAGCACATCCGCCAGCTCTTTCAATACCCTTGGGTGAATCCCATCCGGCCCCATAGACTTGTGGCTGTCTAGTTGGGCTAGCAAGGCTCTGACCACCTCCTCTTGGATCACGGGAGCCTCATTTTGCTCCTCTAGCTCCTGGGTTTGTACACAGACAGAACGACTTTCTTTACAATTAAAGACTGAGGCAAAGAAGGCATTAAGTACCTCAGCCTTTTCCTCATCCCCTGTCACTGTTGTTCCTTCTGCATCCAATAGGGACTGTATGGTCTCCCTAGTCCTCCTTTTATTATTTATATATTTACAGAAGGATTTTTTGTTCTCTTTCACAGACTTTGCCAATCTGAGTTCTAGTTGAGCCTTAGCCCTTCTGATTTTTTCTCTACACAATCTCACTTCCCTCCTGTAGTCCACCCAAGAGGCCTGTCCCCTCTTCCAGAGCCCATAAACGTTTCTCTTCTTCTTGATATCACTCAAGATCTCTCTGTTCAACCAAGCTGGTTTTCTCCCCTGCGGGCTCTTTTTCCGGAACATGGGGATGGCTTTCTCCTGTGCTGCTAGGATTTCCTTTTTGAAGAGCTCCCAGCCCTCATGGGCTCCCTTGCCCTTAAGTACTGTCTCCCATGAGACTTTGCCAACCAGCCTTCTGAAGAGTTCAGAGTCTGCCCTCTGGAAATTTAATGCTACTGTCCTGCTAACCACCCTCTTCACTTCACCTAGAACAGAAAATCCTATCATCTCATGATCGCGTTGTCCTAGGCGTCCTCCTACTGCCACATCCCCCACAAGGCCTTCTCTGTTCACAAACAGCAGGTCCAGGATGAGGCAGTATGGGGAATCACATCTGCTCCAGTTGTTGTTGAGGTTGCAATATTCTACAGTGTTGTTTTGTTATGTTACCAGCTCTGAATACCTGGATAGCAGCCTTAACCTCAGTGTAGGCACTTCCAGCTTCTAGTGGGCCAGAGTTTTGCAAACTTTTCTTTCTGATGCAGTCCTTGCTGTAGTTACACCTGCCTGGCTCCTTCTAGGTTAGATTACTGTAAAGCAGAATGACAGAGGACTGTTTACCCTTGAATGCTGCTGGAGCAGTACCTTTAGGTGATGGTGAAGGTGGCCACCAATTTTGCAGGATGACATTAGCACTGCGTACCAATGCTTCCATGTTCAGCACTGGCTATCGTTTCACTGCCATGAGCGCATTGAAACCTTGGTTTCCATTTAGAGAGCACCGAATGCCAGCTGCCTCAAGGACTGCCTCTCCCTTCTGCCAGAACATTTTTCCCTACCTCAGAGGCTCCTGCTGTTTTTACCTTAACATTAAGCTTGTAGATATTAGGGTAAAGCACTGTCAGCTGAAATATCTGGCTCCACGACTATTCCAGTTTGTATTCTGTCCTTAATCTTAGCATAAACAAATGCTAATGTAGGTTGTTTTGCAAGTGTATGATTTAGTGACATTACCAAATCTCTGGGTAATAGAGAACTTTCCAGAAGTAAAGAGTCAGTTGCATCAAAGCATGTCCTTGAAGTAGATTTTGTGTACAAAACTTGAGCTTTATTGAGTCTGTCTTTTCAGTAATGAGATAAAAAGAACAGAATCGGCGTTTAGGATCAAAAATAGATCTCATTCCATACGTAACATATGGTATAGGATGATGATATGTAACGAACAGCACACCTGACATCATCTGTGGGTGAGCATCCCCATGATGAAAATCACAGTTTCCAGGCAGAACTGTTTTGTACCCTTATAAATCTAAAAGAAAATCAGGTAGTTCAGTGCCATGTATTGTCCTGAGAAAAAGCATCTAGTTACTGCCGACCAAAATGTTCTTTTCTTTTTCCTCCAAGGGAACATATTGAATAAAGTATATTATAGTCTAGATAATGGCCAAAACCATTCTTTATTATGAAAACTTTATGCTCTTTTGTAAGCATTAGTAATGCTAGGGGTGTGTGGGTGGGAGAGCAGGTGGATAGAAATGGTAAATGGAAAAGCAAAATGGGGATAGCTATGAGGCTGTAATTTCTTGTCAAATATTTCTCCATATGATACCACTTTCCTTTAGAACACTTTTATAAAAGAGAAATATTTTGCAGTTCCTGTGGTCTTCAGGATTTTACTGCTTTTTTGTAAGCACAGCACTTCTGAAAGGCAATGGGAACGGGATGACTTAGGAAAGCCTTTATTTATCCAGATGACGTACAGTATTAACAGCAATGGAAATTTCCTCATGCTCTGGGCCAGAATCTTGTCTAAAAATCATCTCTGAGGCTCAGAGCATTATTCCTCTCCAGTGCTCATTTATTCTTCAACAACTCTTCCAAGCCTACTGAGAACGTACAAACTTGCTTGCTCTTGTAAAATTGTTTTCTTGTGCTTTAGAGATTGGATGTTTTTCCCTCATTATCTTTAGAAATTGGATGTTTTTTTCCTCATTACCTTCTACAGAGGACATAGAGTGAGAGCAGCGGCTGTAGTTGCTGCTCGCGCATAGATTTAAGTGGATTTCTAAGGCAGGCTTCACGTCAGAGTACCAGGTATCCTTCCATCTTATTTTTGCCTAGAAAATTCTCTCATTAAAATTCTACATTGTAGCAGCCAAATGTTTCAACTTTCAGAATTCTGTCTCAGTGTGGCAGTAAAGGTCATGGATTTTTGTTTCTATTTCAACCACTTTGCCTTACTACTGCTATTAGAAAATCTTCCTCACAGATAGTAGGAAAATGTTAAGACCATCTTGCTAGTGAGACTTAACAATGAAATCAGAGTCCAGAAAACTTTATTAACACTGAATAAACACAGTTATTTCTTCCACAGTTTGTATAGAAATGCATTTCTGAAGAGATAAGTTGCATTTTGATTTAAACTTGTCTTCATAATTATTCAGACTGTTTTCACAGCTGAAAGTAAAATGCAATGAGCTTGGAATATTGCTATGTGGATCTAACCAGCTAGTTTCTTTCTAAATTAATATTCAATTTTTAAGAATAATAAAAAATTAGGCACAAGAATGAATACTTGAAACCCTGTTAGCCAGAAGCAAATGATATAATGAGCAAGATTAAAATCAGTGCTTGCCCTTGCTGCTAGAATTTTGTGGGCATTTTATTAATTTATATGAAAAAAATCTGATAATTGAATGATTAGTAAGAACTTAATTCAGTGGGGCTTGAGTGATTTTTGTTGGCTTTCCCTACTGTGCTCCCCTCTCTTTGCCACCTCAACCTGTATGCTGGAGGCATTAGATCTGTATTTATTCATGTAACGAGGCAAACACCAGAAATGTGCTATTGACTTCATTGATTAGAAACATGTAACTAACACCAAAAAGACAACTGCGCAGAGGCATCTACAGCCAGCTAAAGAGTTAGGGCATGAGCAGAAAAGTCATTTGAAAGAGGTAGCTGTATCGGGTGGGATAAATGCTTTTGTCCTTCTACACTCACAAGTTAACAGTAATGACTGGTAATTATGTGAAAAAGAGATTCTTACAGGAAGCTCTATCTGGACAGTTTGCATTTGTCCATAAAGAAAGCTGGAGAATAGCAGAGCAAAGAGTCTCAGCCTACACATCTAGCAGGGAAAATGCTGCAATGCGATTTAATTTTCATTAAAAGGGTGTGTGAAACAGCAGGAGGACTCACTGAAACTCTGCAGATGGAGGGGGCAGGGGCAGGAAATCATCAGCAGGGAGGTGCTGTGCTGCAAACTTTTGTTGTGGAGAAAAGGCAAATGCATTTACTCTGTCAGCTGAGGGAGGTTTGTTTTTATTGTAGGCTATGTATGATGGCTAGTGTACACGGGCACCTTGGGGATTTTTGTTTTGGTTTGGTTTTAGTACCTGAAAACCCTTGAAAGCTATTGGGAAAATCTAGCAACAGTGAGTTATCCAGGCACTCAGTCTGACATCCCTGTGGATCAGTGCTCTGCACAAAACCCCCAGAAGGAACTTTTTCTCTTCTCAAAAAGGTCAATCCGTCAGCCACAAAAACAACAGATGTTGAAAGGAAGTAATTTTAAACTGTAAGATTTAAATTGGCAGCAGGGGAAGATGAGTTGCCAAAATGTGTCTTTGTTTTGCTGTTTTTGAAAGCATCAGATCCTCCTAATGGAAGACTTCCACGTTTGGTCCCTGCGTGGATATACTTGCATTACATTTAAACTTCTGTGGCGCAATCAGAAGGCTCGGGCTAAATAAAACAGCCTGTGAAGTGGCTCCAGAGCAGTCTTAGACCATGACAAGCTCTGTCCTGCCCTAATTTAGCACTAGTGGTACTAGAAGGGCTGATTTTTGAGGTATATCAATGAAGGCCACCATAGCTAGGAGTTAGGTGAAAGTGCCACCAGGCTGGATGAAGCTTTGAGCAACCTGATCCAGTGGAAGGTGGACCTGCCCATGGCAGGGGGGTTGGAACTGGATGATCTTCAAGGTTCCCTTCCAACCCAAGGCGTTCTATGATTCTATGAGAGGAAGAAGTGATGTCAGTTTTGGTCCCCGGAGCTTCCCAAATCCAGGTTTTGTGTCTGTAGGTGAGCACTTCAGTCCCAGAGTAATGGCAGCTCCCATGGCTTTTCCTGAGGAGCTTCACCTTGTTCTGGTGTGGAAAAGTTGCTGTAGGATTGAAATTCCTGCACAGAATCCAGTGCGTGTGAGCAAAGTTTAAGAAAAAGGGTTTAATTGGAGACTGTTGAAATTATCTAAAAAGACAGAATTTTAAGGAGAATAAGAGAGCTGATGTGATTTCTCATTGAGTATATAGAATGGTACAGAAACTATATAATTACTTTGTAATAAGTTGTACAGAATCCCATTTAATTATTACACATAACTACAAAGAAATAACAAGCATTTTATAAATGTAGTGGTCAGAGGAGAGTAATTGAAATGTTAATTCTAATCTTATGCTATTCTCATGTATTGATTTTTAAATTTGTGTTATCCATTAATTAGTTAACGTATGCAAAGTGCATTGAAGATAGCAAATGCTATAAATTACTATGTACTATTGTTTCTGTCATTATCTGTTAGGTTTAATTAGTTTTCATGCATTTTAATTGGATTATTGATGTAAACTTAGAGAATATGATTTCGGACCAAATGCTATCCTCAGAACCTTGGTAAACCAAGCAGCTGCAGTGCCCAATCATACAAACAAGGTAAGTAGGTTGTTTATGTAGATTGATACATAGAATCTTCTTGTATTTCTCCTACATGAATATGTGCATCTGGTGGCTTCCCTCTCCACTAAAATTATCCTTATCTAAGACTACTCTAGGACACATGCAGCTTGACCTACTGATGGTATTGCTGCCAAAGGGTGTGTTGCAGTGCTAAGCAGTGGTTTATGGCCCTGGAAGACTAGAAACAAAAGGATTGTAGCACAAAGATGAGAAGATCCTCTATTTACCTGTGGGGCCAGCACATTTCTGTCACCCTTTGAAGAACGGGACTTGGCTTTAAGCCACCAGTACCTTTAACAGTATCTGGTTGTAGGTTTTCTTTTTACCTTGCATGCCTATAATAGTGACAAAACCTGCTGACCTTGTCCTCCATTCTTGCCTGTGGTTCAGAAGGATGCATGGAAAATAACTGCTTCTATTCAGCCTTGTTTATTTATTTATTTATTTATAAATAACTGCTTTTGAGATTTGCATCAACATTTGATTCTCTTGGAAGAAAACCTTTGGAAGATTTTCCTTTCAGTTTGGTCCAAACTGCTTCTCCTTGCTCCTTTCCAAGATCAGGGACTTTCTGGCTTTATGTAAAGCTGTAGATGATCTAGATCCAGAACCTGCTTTAATTCCAAATCAGTAATTGAGCAGCTGGCAAATCTTCCCATGTTTGCTTGCAACAAGACTTTACATTCTGCATTTTTCAGGATGTTTTCATTTTAGTGCTTTTAAGACCCCCTGCTTCAAAATCCCACAAAAAAAAAAAAGAAGGCATTGCTATGGAAATTTGCTCTTATTATAAAGGCCATTTATCAAAGTTGAATCAGTTGGGATTTTCTGATACATAACTAAGTTGCAAAATTCACTTTAACATCTTTACATTTTTGGCACTATAAGGCACTTACCACTTAGATTAATGAAACTGTAAGAGAATTCCAGTTGACGTGAGGAAAAAAAAGTTGATTATGTGATTTTCTTTTTCCTTGACTGTTTTTTGTTAGCTATTTCCCTCTTCTATTTTTTTTTCTGTTATTTTCTATGTGCAAATGTCAGCCTACTTTTAATAAGAGATCAGGCATAAGGCAAGTAGGTAAGTAACTGAGCCAGCTATCACTCCAGTACTCCTTGCAAATAAGGGAATGAGGCCTATGGAAGCCAGTGAATTTTGGGATAAACTCTAAACTGTCTAACAGCTATTTGTTTCCATAGTACTGAGTTCCTGATAAAGTAGTGAGTTTTGTCCCCTTTTTTAATCATAGCTTTCTGTTTGTCAGTTCTGGGGTCCTACATAATAGCATCTTATCTCCAGTTCTTCAGACTTTGTAGAACTGAGCCAAATTGTCCCTATCTTCATGTATTAGGAAGTTAAAATATTTTGTTTAACCTTTGATAAATGTTTGCTATGTCATTCTAGGAAATTAAATTTCTGGATTAGATCCTCTTTTATTTCACATGGTGCTGCAGTTGTAAGAATTCCCTATGCAGTGAGCTTGCTTTGTGCACATTGTTTATCTAATGTTACAAACAGAGAAAATACTCATCACCTAAAGATCAGAGGGTTTCTTTTTTGGCCTCTAATATTTCCTTGTTGGAAGCAATTATTTTAACTACAGCCTATCAGTTTGTCTTCAGAAACACTTGTTCTTGGCAATTGTCATACATCAGCTGTGACAAAATGTACAGCAGTGTGATTCTCTTTCCCTTTCTCTCCCTGTATATTCCAAACATTACGGTGTGTGTTGTCCCTAATTGCTAGGAATTGGCTGAAGTTGAAATGACTTTGCTGGAAGTTCTGCACCAATGGTTTGCACTGTGCTTAGTTACATGTTATTGCTTGGAATTACCAAACTGCCCCCCTCTCTGTTTTGCCTTCGTTTCATTCAGTTTAAAATTTTCACTATGGTCTAGCATACCTGTGGCTGTGCAAGCCATACAGAGTGATTTTCTTTACTCATGAATTCCTCTGGGGCTTAAAAACCCAAATAAGTGAACACCCCCAGGGCTTCAGTGCCCACCTATTGGTGCACCATCTGTTTCTATTGTTCAGGCATCTCCTGTTGAATTGATTAAATAATAATATCTATGAGGAGTATGCTTAGATTAAAAATCACGATTTGGGTATTCATTTTCTTTTTGCTTTTACTGTTCATAAGCAAATAAAACAAAATCTCCAATAATGTGCATGTCATTGCAATGCTGTTTTATGCAGAACATGAAGATACAGCATGTAGTGTTAAGCTAACACTAAATAAAATAGTTCACTTACCTAATATATCGAATACAGATTCATTAAATAATTAATGGATTTTTCCTGCTGAGAGGAATCAGCAGAATAACTAAAGAGTGTGTTCATGGAGATGAAAGTTGCAGAGGAAGGTGGTCTGTGGGGATTGCTGTTCATTCAATAACCTCGTGAGCTGCCTTTCCAATGTATACCATTATTCCAAGTGTGGTATTGCATACATTAATATGTATATGCACATATTAGCAACCCCAAAGCAGTAAAGGATTTTAAAGTATTATTGCATGGCATGATGGTAAATATTGAGTTGATTGTTTGCTGAACTGAAAATGTAGCTTGAAGTCAAGACATCATTTGAACATATTCAAAGAGTCAGAACAGAACATGGAGCAAAGATGATTTTAACAGTGACACAGAAGCAGTTTAGATGCCTGCAAACGTGGCATGCATGAGCCGTTCTCTCTACCTTTCCACCAATGATACACTTTCAAAATATTTTATAAAACTTTACCTCCTGCAAGCAGCAGAAATGCTGTTAGGAAGGTCCAGGCCAATGCACAGTGTCATTGACAAGGCCATCTCTGGCATCCCTAAACCAGCTAAACAATCACTTCAGTCAGACTGAGTGTATTGATATGAGAACATCGCCTGTTTAAAAGCAGTGTTCTTTTCTCCCCTGCAACATCCACAAGACTCTGGTCTCAACTCCTCACGGCTGTTGTCCTTTGGGCAACATGCTATTCTCTCAGCCATTTCACATCAGCACATCTCCCTGTGGCTGCCCAGCTTGAGGCATACTTGCTGAAGGACCACTCTTGCTTTTTGAGGCTGTTGTTTTCCCTGCAACAGTGCAATGCCTTGAATCCACAATGGTTCTAAGGTTTTTCACCAATATCATCTGTCCAGGCATTTTGAGGTGGCTGTTTTGGTTTTGCTCTCATGGACTCCATAATCTTTTCAGGTTACATCACTGGGTATATAACTGTTTGACATAATTTTCACTAATATGCTCTTTAGAATTCTTGTCTCTTAATATTCATTTTTCTTCTCCTCTCATTACAAACCTTATAATCCTTCCATTTGACTTTTGCTGCTTTTTTTTTTTAGTGTGGTTTGTTCCTTCATTAGTTTAATGTGTGTATAGGATTACAGTGAAAAATGGCTGTATATTAGGCAGGACTGTCTTATTTAACTAGTTCTGCCCCTTCCCCTGCATTTTGCAGGAAACAGAGGTCTAAGGTATAGCTTTTAAATTCTAGGAGCATTGTCTTTTTATGTACTATATTGAAGACACTCTTCTTATTTTGCGGCTCTATAACTCCAACTCAAAGGGGTCATACTTCATAGCTAGAAGTCTCAGGTGCTGTTGCTGTACAAATAAGTAAAGAATGCTCAAGGTGACTAAATATGCTACGGTCTTTATTCCTTCCTGAATGGCAGTCAGAACCAATAGTTAATTGCTTGAATTACTAGAGCCAGTGGTATCTGCACAGAGCTTGAGGAAGTGAAAAGTGTGTCTATTAGCAGGCAGCTTCCTTCTGCATTTGTGTAGTTTCTAACTGATGTGAAGGCAACTACTGTACAAAACTGCTTTAGTCCCAGTTTAAGCCTGCAATTTCACTGGTCATTGTGAAGTCGGAAGCTTAATGATGCATCTGTGATAATTTCGTGGATGTGTCATTAACTTGTCTTTCTTCAACAATTTGTCTTGGTTTTCTCATTAAAAAAAATCACCTATGCATAACAATTAAGAAAAAAAGGTGTCTGCTCTCTGTTGCTTTCACTGGACAAAATGAGAACCATCAAGGTTTTGAATAAGCCCAAAATGCTTTGAATCCTGGCTTCTTGCACCAGATCACTGTGAAGAATTATCACTGAGCTGGAGATGGAGGATGTGACCAAGTATGTGATATATACTCTCAAAAATGTAGTGATTATTTTTAAACTGCAGTAGCAACACAAGGAGTGCATTCAATAGGAAGTACCACTTTCTGTAAGATAAGTTCCAAATGCTTCACTTCACAGGACTACACATATTGAAGGCTGGTTTTGTTTGTTTGTTTGTGTGTTTGTGGTTTTTTATTAACAAGGAATAGAAAAAAGCCCAGTTCTAAAGACTAGGGAGAAGAAAACAGGAATTTTCAGAGCTGCAGTTGATATAAAGGAAGTGAGTGTTGTCACAGCCACATCTGCTAGAGAGGTTGTGGTAATTGTGCTGCTTTTTATTCAGTAAATTTGAAGGGGTTTTGTCTTGGAATTCTGTCTTCTATAAAGAGCTGTACAGAACAAAGCACCCCTCAGATGAATCATGGCTTTAGGGCTGGCAATGCAATGTTGCAGGTTAACTCTGAAAAATATCCATTAGGATATTAACTATTCCTGAGTTGCTGTCTTTGCTCTTGAACCTTAACAAGGCCTCTGAGAGGGCCAACTGTGAAAAACAGCGCTCCAGATGCTGTGGTCTGGCCATCAGCTTTGAGAAGTGCTGTAGATTAAACCAGGGTTGCAGTGAGGCTATGAGATTGATATGGACAGTGTGGGTTCCTTGGTATTACACATTGCTTTCATTACTTGGTTTCCAGTTTTGCACTCAAAACCTGATGCTTAACTGGGTTTGTTTGTATTTTTAAGCTAGTCTAGTATTTAACAGTATGTCTAGAGAAATCTTCAAAAGAATCTCACTTTGCTTCCCTGTAAATGGGTAATCCCAGTAAAGATCTGAACTCTTCAGAATGGGAAGTCAAGATAAATTAGGACTCTATGGAATTGTTTCCCACTGAGCTCCACTGTGGAAGCTGTTACTTGGAAACAACAAGAGATAGGGAGAAATCTGCCTCAGCAACAGACTGCTAGTGTCTGGCAAAGGGTTAAGTGATAGATAAATAACCAATGATTTCACAAAAGCCCACCTTATTGTAGACAACAACTGTATTTTGGAACAATTAGTGGAAATTGCAGGGTCTATTTACAGAATACTGTCTTATACCAAGGGAGGAGGTGGGTATGAAAGGCGAGCATGTAGCAGCCAGAATGGGTGGGCAGGAGGCTTATTTAAATATTCAGGGATAAATTAGGATGATTATAAATGGTGCTACAAACCATTGAAGATCTGACCTATGTACTCTTTGTGATTAGTTTTATTTAAGCATACATAGCTTTACAAAGATATGAATAATAATCTCCTTTTCATAAAATATGTTTATTAACAAGTAACAATAAGGCCACTAAGGAGACAAGTTAAAAAAAGAATCCTTGAGCTTGAAAATACAAGTTTTTGTGCTGTAAGTTCAGGGAAGAGATAATAGGAGGCTTTCACTTCCACTTCATTAGATAGCTGATTTGGATCACGATTCTTAGGACTTAAGAATTGTGACTTCTTTGGTAAGATGCCTTATGTAAATGGACATGAACTCTATGAGTATTGGCTTTTGTGTAGTTATCAAGGAACCAAATATTCCAGTCATTTCTTGTCAGTTTTTGTTCATGATACCAGACTTCAGACTTGAAAAATAGACATAGAAAGGAGAGAGGAAGCAGAGGAAAAAATCATGTAAAAAATATCACGTAAGATATGTCTTCCAGGCATGGTGTTGCTCAATTTCTGAAACTTCTTTTTTTTTTTTTTCTTTACTCCAAAGACTTATCCTACCTTAATCTTATTCCAGTGCTTGTGCTTACTAAGTATGTTGTAAATGCTTAAAGTTATGCTTCACTGCAATTATGTTGCTGTGCTAGAGGAGGACAGAAGATTTCCATCTTTGTCTCTGTAGATGTAGTGCCAGTATTTGCCACTTTTACAAGGCTGGGGGAAGGAAAGGATTATGCTGTAGGACATGCACCTTTTCAACTTCCCACCACAGTCATCTATTTTACTTTCGTCAGCAATAGTGGAAAGAAGCATCTGGCCCCTTATTAACTCACAACTTGAATATGAATGCAAAACAAAGTCCAGTGTTACTGAAACGACGAACAGGAGAACAATTAAAACAAACCCACAGATGCTCTGGTTATGTGTCTATGTTGGATCCCAGCCAGAACAAACTGTTAGCTGTGCAGAAAAGTTGCCAAGCTCTTCACGATAAAATCAACCCCATAAAAATATTATAATTAACGATTTCATTCTAACATCTTTGTATGCCTTTAAGTTATTGTTTCAGGTACATTTTCTGCTGAGTTGGAAAGGTGCCTGTTTCTATATTTCATGCTGTTTCTAAGGGGCAATCATCTAACCACTTGTTTAATCTTGAGCAGTTATAAAGCATGTTCATTTACTTGTACCTCACTGAAATTAACAAACGAGGTTAGGAGTAGTAGCCAAGACTTGCGAAAGCAATTTCTGAGTCAGTTTGAGTGGCAGTGCCTTTTCCTGGCTCATCCTGTGAGTAATCTGTGACCTGGGGATCCCAGGTTTGCCCTGGAGGAGGGCGGCCACAAAAGTCTCCGAACAGTTTTCCAATGGAAATAAAAAGCAAAGTGCTCACAGAAGACCTTTGCAGATTTTTCATTCTGCTATAGATTCCAAGTGAAATCTACAAGTCTGGTTGAGCCACAGTCACCACGTATGCTCAGCAGGGAGTGCCAGTTGCTCTCCTCTTGCTCAGGACATCTTTGGTGGCTATCTGGAAGGCTCACTGCCATGGTGTGTTTAATCTGCTCTAAACACAGGCTGCCATCCATACCTGGGGCTGTGTGTTCCCTCCACCGCCCTTGCATCCGATATAGGTGCTGTGAGCCAGATCAGTGCAATCACCCACTGGAAAATCAGTCATTATTTTTAAGTAGTTGTTTTTTAATTTTTTTTTCATTGACTCATGAAGCTGATCCAGCTCACCACATGGCTGCATGATAGCGAGATCATGAGAAATGTATAGTGGCAATGGGAGGAAGTTCGTAGCAAACTTTGTTTTGTAAGAAATTCTTAATTTTGAAAAAAAAAAGAGATAAACTTTTCAACAATTTCAAGAAGTTTTTATTTGAGTTGATTTCTTTTCTTACAGTTATTTATTGTAGGTATTTGATTAAAGGGTTTAAAGTTGAACTGAAGCTGGGCTTTTTTCCTGTCTCCAGATTGTTAATATGAAACCATTTTTTTTCTACCTTTCTTTTACTTTTTCTCATAGTTGGGAATATATGAACCTTTTTCTCTCCCCAAAAAAAAATCTGGCATGAGGAAACTGCACGTTGACTAGTTTAAAAAATGCTCATAGTTGCACTGCAAATTATATTTGTGGAACTGTTTGTCATCTAGGTTGCAATAAAGCTGAAACATCAGCCAGTAGGGTTTAAGAATCGCGCAGTGTGCCCTCATGAAGTCAGCTTCATCTTAAAGGTCTGCGGTCCCTGCTATTTCCACCCATTTTCCCCCTTCTGCAGCTGTCATGGATGTGTTCGCTTTGCTGTAGTGCTGGTGTTGCTTGGGGGGGGAGTTCACAACTGACACCCTGTCAAAGTAAGAATGGTGAGAGGCATTCTGAAATGCCAAGGGCATATGAGAGCAAGAGCTTTAGAAATCTAACTGATAGTTTGAGTCACTTTCCCTTTCACATAACATACTGTCTTTACTCTCATTTAAAGCTGAAAAGCATGCTGGTGTATCTGTACCTGTTACAAGATTTATTAAGAGATACAGTGTAAAGAAACCATCCTGGAGCACTGGGTTTAAGCATGAGAATGGGAATATAGTGCATGCTGGATTGTGAATGCAGTGAGGTTTGGTTTCGCTCAAAGTTGGCTGTTTACTTTTACCTATTTTAAAGTCACAAGCAAAAGACAGGGATTCCACCTGTAAATGTTCTGGATACCAAGGTGTCAGTAATGACGGATTTTGTTTCTGGGTGGCTTTATCTAGGTGACATTATCTCTAATATACCTTGAGTGATGGAAGTGGGTATGCAAATGAAGAAGGAAATATATGGACTGCTTAGTATCAGTCTGTTAATTTTTATAAGCACTAGCACTCTATGCACATTGTATGAGACTCCATTAGGAAAAGTTGTTCTACATTTTACATTGCATTGTAAAATATTCTTATGTAAATGCATTAATCTAATTTATGCTGTAGTAGTGAATAAAGGAGGGGCAGCCAGGGTCTGTGCTTCTCAGGCTGGAAAATTAAGACTCCCATGATGGCAAAAGGACTTGAGGAGGAGTGGATGGAACCTGTGGTCCATAAGTGCTTGCTCAGCTGGTGTTGACAACAGTGATTTGGCTTTCATCACCACAGGAATCTCTTTGAGAGTCAAGGACTGTCAGGAAGAGATGGGATCCACCTAACCAAATCAGGCAAAAGCATTTTTGTCAACATGCTGGGAAACCAGGTAAGAACTTTAACCTAGGAAGGGACAGACAAGTGAGGAAGTAGTGGAACAGATTGGTAATCAAGGGATGCAGGGTGATATGGACAAGAGTCACATCAGAAATTACGTGCATGACTGAAGTCTGTCCACCTTTAGTGTATGCTCCTAAATTAGGAGGTACTGAGAGCACAGCATTGCAATGGAAGCTTTACCACTTTTCCTGCGAAACCAAAACAACTGGGTGGCTCTTTGAAAATTGCCTGTGTGGTAATGCAGACCATGTGGAGAACAGAGATGAGGAATTAGAGGTCTTCGTGCAGTTGTAGGGCTGTGATCTCTTTGGGATCATGGAGGCATAGTGGGATACCTGACATGACTGGGGTGCTGCCATGGATGCATAGAGACTTGTTAGGAAAGACAGGATGGGAAGGTGAGGAGGGGGATGAATTTTTGTTAGCAATGGGAAGGTGTGGAGCTCTTCCTAGGGATGAGTGGTGAGCCAGCAGAGAACTAATGGGCTAAGTTTAGAGAGCAGCCAGTGTGGGTGATGTCGTGTTGGGTGTCAGCTACAGACACATGAATGATGGGTAGAACATCTAGAAACAACTATAACTAAAATTACTTGAACTTTTCATTTTTAAAGCTTTTTCCACTTCCTTCCAATTTAGGAATGACATTTTTCAAGTCTGAACTCTTCTCAAGAGTATTTTTGGAAAGTCTGAACAAAAACAGTTTAGCCATCTTTGTGTAAAGTGACTGCTACAAAAGTATTCATTTGCTATGACACATTTTTGGCAGACAGCTTTTGAACAGCTTTAGGGCCGCACTGGAAATGTCCAAAAGTGTTTTAAAAATTATTATATAATTATTATTGGTTCTAATAATGCTTAGAGACTCTGCCCAGCAACTGGAAACTTAAAGCACTAGATGGTCTGCAAGCAGCAAGGAAATGCCAGTGACAGCCCTCGAGGACTTGCAAGAGAATTTGCTGCATATCTGCATATCCAGCGGTGAGCAGGACACCGCAGTGAAAATGTTACTGAGTTGGCAAAACATGGTCACCTATGGAGACTTAATTGGATCTTAGTGCACTTTGCTGCTAGCATTTTGCACGTGGTGTGAAAGAATTGACAGGAAGGGGTACTGCCATCCCCCTTGCCACCAGACGAAGGCTGCATACATCCCAGCACAGCAATCCCCCAGCTAATTTGTCTAGACCCTGCAAAATTGCAAAAAATATTCGCTTTAATGTGAAAAATCAAGTGTTTGTTTTGGGGCAATTATTGTCATCACCACTGTTGCTAACAGCCCAGGCACGGGAAGCACTCGGCATTTGAGCAGTGAGGTAGACGATCTGAAAGTAAAGTTTTAAAATTGCCAGGAGATGGGAATAATTATGTCACACTTCCCACACTCGTTTTGATCTTGTTACACAAGCGCAAGTGAATGTGAAATTAGATTCTCTCCTTCCCTCTCCTTCTAGAAATGTTCCAGATTAGTTTCACTTGATACATTTTTGGTTCCATTATTAGAGCTACATTTGTCCCGAACTTTGAAGTTTGACCTTATTAAAGTATTTCTAATGGCCATACTTTATGAATTCTCCTTTAACGTTTGTGTCTATACAATAAAGCAGTGCCTCCTGAAGACACAAATGTGGAAGTATTCCATACTGGTGGAGCACACAGTATTCCCTGAAGCTGTTCATCTGTGATCCATGCTTTCCATGGCATCTCACGATCAAAAGCTGTGAAAAGCTACTCCTGAGAAGTGCCATGAACATTGAGTTGAGGCGAGTCGACATTCTTCCCTGAAGCTCTTTGATTAAAAATTTTCAGACAACTTTTCAGTCAACTGTTTATTTCATGGAAAGAAATACTTTTGAACATAACATCATATGTCCTTTCAACTAATATACTGCTGAATTAGGAGAAAAAGAAAAGCCTGGTTTATGGCTGCCTCTTTTCCCAAGCTGTTCTTTTTTAGTTGCATTAAAATGGAATATATTTGAGCATAAAAGATGACAGCTCCTTTTCATGGCCTTTTACTGTATTTTTGCTGTGGCTGGTCAGATGCTTTTATCTAAAGCTTTGTTACTTACAGTGGAAAAATTTTCAGAGGATTTAAGAGAGTGATAGAGTTTTCAGAGAAAATAAAATTTTCACACAGTACTTAGGGCTGATCAGGAAATGGGATTTCATGATGGCAAAGCTCCGTGCTTTGTTGAAACCCTTGTTGACAGTGATGGACTCCAGGGTTCATGCTGCGGCTCAGCAAACATGCCCATCCTTCACTCTGTGGCACAGGCAGTGTTTGTAGCAGGGCTAGTGGGTAATT
This sequence comes from Phaenicophaeus curvirostris, assembly GCF_032191515.1. NCBI lineage: Eukaryota > Metazoa > Chordata > Aves > Cuculiformes > Cuculidae > Phaenicophaeus > Phaenicophaeus curvirostris. The sequence goes on along the minus strand of NC_091393.1, from coordinate 103,574,699 downwards.
CTCCTGCATCCTGAGTAGCAGCCTGTACCTATGGCAGCAGCTCAAATGTGATTCCCACGCCAGGACGTTGGCAAGTGACTGTTATGGGAGGAAGCTGGTATGGGATTCTGGGGCTGGCCTTGCTGGGTTGTCCTGTGACCGGGCTGGCTAGAACCAGGGTGTTTGGTGTGTTGCTGGGAAACTGGATGCATGAAAAATGCATCAACTGAAAGAGCATCTCCAAATGGTGCTTGGAAAGAGAAAACATGCAGGTCTTTTTGGCGAGGTGAAAATGCAAAGTGTGGCCTAAGATGGATAGAAGGAGAACTTTTATTGTGATCAGCTGATAATTCGAGGATAAGATTAGGAATAAGAACAGTGGAATAGCGTTTGATTTAACCATTCTTGTGGTAACTTTTAAATGGGACCAGAGCAGAAAATAATCCTTGGCTAGTCTGGTCCAGTAGCTGATCTCCCAACAGGCAGGGCAGAGTTGCTGGAGGCAGCAAACGCCAAGGGAGCCAGCTGGGGCAGCAGTGGTGGGACAGGCAGAGCACACGTTCTCCAGCTGCCTTCTGCAGAGCCAGCTCTGACTGTGGGGCTGCAACCTCATGATGCTGGTAGTAAGTACTTTAAATTTTCCCCTGAAGAGATAGAAACTTTTAATGTTGAGTAATTATAAAATTGTAAGATTGGAGGTAGTAAGGACCTGTTAAGTGAGGCACCTCCTCCGCCTGCTGGGGACTGTTCAGGGGGAACGAGGTTATTTGAAAATGGGAGTTCAACAACCTGTTCACCTAAGAGTTTCAGTTCATCCACTGAAAAATCATCTTTTGTACGCCACAGCAATGGATTATTAAGTTTTACTCTTGAATCATCTGCAAGGCAGGTTCATGGAGTCTTTGAATCTCTAGTCTTACAAGTCTTATGAGGAGCGGCTGAGAGAGCTGGGGTTGTTTAGCCTGGAGAAGAGGAGGCTGAGGGGAGACCTCATTGCTCTCTACAACTACCTGAAAGGAGGTTGTAGAGAGCAGGGTGCTGGCCTCTTCTCCCACGTGACAGGGGACAGGACAAGAGGGAATGGCCTCAAGCTCCGCCAGGGGAGGTTTAGGCTGGACATTAGAAAAAAATTCTTCACAGAAAGGGTCATTGGGCACTGGAACAGGCTACCCAGCGAGGTGGTTGAGTCACCTTCCCTGGAGGTTTTTAAGGCACGGGTGGACGAGGTGCTAAGGGGCATGGTTTAGAGATTGGTGGGAATGGTTGGACTCGATGATTCGGTGGGTCTCTTCCAACCTGATGATTCTATGATTCTAAGCAAATGGGGAAACGTAAGCCTCTCCCAACATGTCAACTGAATATTCTCAAGGAAGAAATAGGAATATCCCAATCTTAATTCCTGCGGGGAGCTCATTTTGCGGCACCAGTTTGAGCGAAGAGTCGCAATCATGGAATCATGGAATAGGTAGGGTTGGAAGGGACCTTAAAGATCGTCTAGTTCCAAGCCCCCTGCCACAGGCACGTCCGCCTTCCACTGGATCAGGTTGCTCAAAGCTTCATCCCACCCGGAGCGACACGTCCGCCGTGGGACATTGCCACAGGAGCTGGCGGCTTCAGCCGGGACAACTCTCTCTGGAAGCGAAGCCAGTAGACGCTTCCCTCCTGCACCCGCCCCGGCAGCCGCTGCCCGCCCCGCGCTCAGGGCCCGGACCCGCGCCGGGGGTTTGGAGGCGCCCAGCCCGCCCCCAGCAGCGCGGGGCGGGGCGCGGGCGGAGCGGCAGGTGGCGCCCGCGAGCCGCGCGCGGTCCGTGCCGCCGCCGCCCCGCCCGCACGTGGCGCCGAGGGCCGCCCGGCCCCGCCCCGCCCGGCCCCGCGCTCCGGCGTGGGGCGCCCGCTCGGGCCCCGCCGCCTCCGCCTCGCGCAGCCCCCGGCCCGGAGCGCTCGGTCGCCGCGACCGGGCGAGGCGCGGGCTGCCGCCACCTGTTGAAGGCGCCGCGCTCCGCGCCGCCTCCTTTGTCTTCGTCTGCTTTTGGGTTCTTTTTTTTTTTTTTTTTTCTTTCCTTTTCCTCGACGGGGGAAGTTTGCTCCCCAGACTGTGGCCCGGCTTCCTCCACACCCTTTCCTCCTCCTCTTCCTCCGGTGGATTTTTAACAGGATCCGCCGCCAGGGAACAGAAGTCGTTTCCCTCGTAACCCCCAGCCCGGCTGCCGCCAGGGTTGGGGCTGGACCCGCCCGGGAGCCCCGCAAAGAGCCGCCCGGGTTCCCCGCAAGGAGCCGCCCGGGTTCCCCGGTGTCTCGGTGCCCCCTCCGGCCGTGGCGATGTCGAAAGTGTCGGCTGAAAGTTGCGGGGCGGCGCCGTGCGAGGACTTGTCCAAGGTGTCGGACGAGGAGCTGCTCAAGTGGAGCAAGGAGGAGCTGATCCGCAGCCTCCGCCGCGCCGAGGCCGAGAAGATGAGCGCGATGCTGGATCACAGCAACCTCATCCGGGAGGTGAACCGGCGCCTCCAGCTCCACCTCGGCGAGATCCGCGGCTTGAAGGTAGCAGGGGGGGCAGGGTGGGACCCCTGAAGCTTCCACCGGGTCTCCGCGTCCCCAGCCCGTCCCGCCCGGAGCCAGCTCATCAGGTGGATGGTCGGGCAGGAGCCGGTACCGGGAGTAGCAGGAAAAGTGAACGAGGACCGGGGTGAATAGCGTTTGATCCTGCTTGAAAATCGAGGGTCCGGTTAAGGGATGACGGCGCGGCTGTTGTGTGCTCTGCCCCTGTAGGCTCTGGGCGATGGGGACGCTCAAGCCTTGTCACTCTTACGTTAGACTTTGCTGGTTTTTAGTAAGGTCAAGTGGCCCTCTCTGAAACGCACCTGAAAGAGCAGCGTGCAGAGCCCTGGATGTTCAAAAGGTTTTGTGTAGCTTATGCTGTTTTCTGTCACTGTTCTAAAATGACTTACTCCCTGTCGGTCAGCCTTGTAGGCTGCTGGAGAGAAAGGGCCATTTGCAGGGGGGCAAACCTTTGGGCTTGGTTTCTGGATGATCAAAACCAATTCCTAACTCTTTGTCTGAAAAAAGACATTACGGTTGAACTTGATAATCTTAATGGTCTTTTCCAACCTGAATGATTCTATGATAATGCATCCCTGATCAAACCATTTTTGATTGTCCACTTCTGCAGACTACAGGCAGAGTCTGTAATGACTTACCCCTTCTTAATTAGACTCTTCTGTTGGATGAGAAGCATAGTCCCTGATCTTTCCTCCCCAGTTCTGAGAATTGCGAAGTTAATGTGACTATTTGTAGAAAATTACCCTGATGCATCATCTACGTGTGTATTATAGACCTAGAAAGTTATCTTAAAGTAGATATGACGACAAAACATTTTCTGGCCTCTTGCTTTGAGAAAGGACATTGTTATTGGCAAATTCCAGTGAGGTGAGGTTGGAGGGAAGGAGAGAGCCAGATGCAGTGTAGGCTTTTGAATTGCTACCTGAGAGTACATTAGAAGAGGGTTTTTCACTTGTAGAATGGCATTAAACAAGCAAATTACTGGAAAAGTGTCTTTGATGATAGATATAATATAAATAATAGCATAAAATAAATAGCATGTGAGGGAGGACTGTGCCTGTCTCCTGAGTTTTCCTATTCTGCAAAGTATGAGTTTGTGTGTGTCCCCTCCCTCTTTGTGACAGCATGTGGTGTCTGGGGTTAAAAAAGACTCATCAATGACAGTACTTTAGTAAAAAATAAGGCTTACATTTAAAATGCAAGTTAAATTACAATGATAGTATCTTCGTCCTAGTTATGAGCAAAGGTGTTGTGACATGATGCAGATTTATGCATCTTCCAGATAAGTAAAAAACCACGCCAAGATGTGTGGAAAGGAGCAACAAATACCTCTCTCAATCTGAACTCCTTAAGTGAAGTTTCACTTCTGCCTTTTGTTCAGATGCCCCAGATGGAACTTTGAAAAATAAGTTGGGAGAAGGAGATTTTTGAGCCCTACGTTAGTGTCTGGACATCTACAGGCTTTATCCTGTATGAAATAACTCATACATGAGTAATAATGTCCACCAGTTGCTGGTTTCGGTGGATGGGTGCCTTATGCTTCTTTCTGGCTGATGAATTGTGGGCTGCCACAATTTTTTATGCCACCAAGGGGTCTTGGTAAATATCTCTCACCTGCACAGATTTTTAAAGATACCTTGCAGCCCCACTGAGATTTCTCCTTTGTCAAGTATTGGTTGAAATTGGTCAAGTTCAAAGCTATTTTAAGACAAAGATAAAACGCATACAGGCACGCAAATGCACTGGAGTTAGAAAAGCTTTCTTTTCTTAAGAGGCAGTACTAAAATGGTCTTTCCATAAGGCTAATTTTCTAAGAGTTATGATTAACCTCTGCTTCTAATATAATACATAAAAAGGAATGACTGTCTAGATGGGAGGAAGATAAATGTGGTCACAGGCCAGTTTAGTAAAACTAGGAGGATGAAATACTGAAAATGTTTTCTTTGGCATATTATTATGCTATAGTAATTGCTTGAACATTTTTGCTTCAGAGCATTTGCTTCAGAATGTTCCTCACTTAGAGGAGGACATGGAATCATGTACTTGATTTTGTTAGGAGTGAAAAATCTATAAAAGAAGATTATTTAATTTCAGAGTGTTTGAGGCAGTTCTGGTTTTAAATGATGACTGACAAGGTCATTTTATGCAAATGTGAAAGAAGATCAAACAAACCCCAAATATTTTACGTGTCTTAAAAAGTTCATCTTAATGTGTGAATATACTTCAGGGAACAGAGAGTATAAATGTTAATAATTAATTATTTAAGTGAGATTTCTGATGTACCTTGCGGTTTTATTCAGCAATGGCTCTCAGGTGAATATTTCTCAAGGGAGGGAGGTCATCATGAGAGAACTCATGATCTTTGCCCAGTTTGGGAGCTAAATTTGTCTGATGTTTAGTGTGAAAATTAATTAAGTACCTGAAACTTTTATGCTGTATCAGAAGCTGGTCTTTGAACCCTTTGAGATTAGCTCCACATCATAGTCACTTTTTACTGGGCAGCAGCTTGCTTTGTTTGAAGTGTGATGCTGTTATAACATGCCAGATCCGCACACGCAATTATTTATGCCTCACTTGAGTGCTTAGATGATGGCTTTATAGCAGTGCTGTTCACTGGGTTATATAATGGTATGATGTTAATTCTTTTAGACGCTTCTCTGCCATGATTATCTTTCTTTTGAAGGATATCAACCAGAAGCTGCAAGAGGATAACCAAGAACTGAGAGACCTTTGCTGCTTCCTGGATGATGACAGGCAGAAAGGCAAGAAGGTGTCCCGCGAATGGCAGAGGCTGGGCAGATACAGTGCCAGTGTCATGCACAAAGAGGTTGCCTTATACTTACAGAAGCTGAAAGAGCTGGAAGTGAGACAAGAAGAAGTGGTTAAGGAAAACCTGGAGCTGAAAGAATTGTGTGTGTTGCTGGATGAGGAGAAGAGTGGAGGAGCAGGCAGCCGGAGCTCTATTGACAGCCAAATCAGCCTGTGCCAGTTAACTGCGACGAGCGCTTATATTAGAGATGTTGGTGATGGGAGTAGTACTTCTAGCACAGGAAGTACAGACAGTCCAGACCATCATAAACATCATCCAAGTACTAGTCCAGAACGTCTTCAAAAAACTCGGGGTGAAGGAAGCCCTGAGCATCAGAAACACAGGAGTATCAGCCCGGAGCACCTCCAGAAGCCTAGGAGTTCTGGCAGTCCTGATCGTCACCTGAAAGGGCCAAGTCCGGAACATCACAAAACCATTGTCAAAGCACCTGAACAACAAAAGCACAGCAGCAGCAGCCCAGAAACTATCCCAAGGCACGTTTTGAGTAGTAGCCCCGAACACTTTCAAAAGCAGAGGCCTGGTAGTAGCCCTGAGCATCAAAAGCACAGCAGTGGCAGCCCAGATCATCTTCAAAAGCACACACCAAGTGGTAGTACAGAACATCTCCACAAAGTAAGGGGTACGAGCCCCGAGCATCTCAAACAACACTATGGAGGGAGCCCAGAGCATCTCAAACATCTCAGTGGAAGCAGCAGAGAAGGTACCCTCAGGAGACAAGTAACAGATGACCTGTCACCTCACCACAGGAGTATATACAATGGAATGAATGGTGGGTCAATACATCTAGTGAAAGTTCACTTTAAAAATGACTAAGGTAGTTTCAGTGCTATGTCAACTCTTTCTGAGGGAGTAATGTTTCATGTAAAATGGAAGGTAACAAGTCTGGTGTCAACATCATTTTTTTAGCAAGTAAATTAACTGGAATATACCTGTTTGTCCATCCAGCAGGTGTTGGATGTATTAAAAATGTAGAGGACGTGCATCTGGAGTGGTGGTATAAGGTATTGAGAAGCAGCACCTAGCCTTGATCTTGCTCTGTGGTTGGTAGATGTAATCTTTTTGTCCTAGGTAGATTGCTGCTTATATCAGACAGGAATTGCATGTGTTTCTTCCCATGCCTATATCTGAGTCAGCAGAATGGAGGTGAATGTCTCCAGTTTTGTTTCCACTTTCCTAACCTACCCAGCCTGTTGCTTTAAAGATCTTAATATTTCTTGTTTACTGATGAAAGGCTTCTTATATCCTTTTCTGTAGACTCTGGAAAAGACCCAGATGAAGAGCTAGGCTAAATATAAATGAACCTGATGGCTTCAAAGCCTTGAGCTTGCATGTGCTTAATAAAAACAAATTAAAAATTAAGGAAGACCTTAAGGGGTAGGTTTTTTTGTGTTCTTATAGCTGCATTTTAGAAAGACACCCAGTAAACACGCCTAGCTTTTAAAAGCTGTGTATCCTCACTGATTGAAATTAATTACTCCTTTTTTCAAGGTAGACACAAACAATTTAAGTATTTCATTATTTTGAAAGACGAGGGGTTACACCAATATTGAAATTAATGAGATACACCAAATGAAATGATTAAAAACAAAGTTCAAACATCCGATTATGCTGTAGAAATAACTTTATAGACTTAGCAGAATTTCCATAGTCTGATCTGTTTTGTTTCTTCTATGTGCTTTGACATATTTTCATGAAGGAAATTAATGTCATAGTTGAAAACCCATTTCTCAGACCTTTACACTTAGATTTGAAGTCAGGCTTTAAAAAAAGTGAGGATTTTGTCTTAGTAAATTGTCTTGGATGGAGTTCATCAGTCCATTTATCTATTGTGGTTAACTTGCAGAATGCATTCATTTAAGGTAACCTGATCTATAGGGATAACTCCAGATTAGTTTCTGTGAAATACATGTGCTCAACAGGGCTGGTGAACCCCGAAGTGGTAAGTGTAGAGACTTCTCTTTTTAATGATTTTAAAGTGATTTAATAAAATGAATCTATGACAACTGTGTGAAGATGTGTAATGCACATCTAAGGTGGCTTCTTAGTTGTGATCATGATGTTCATCATTTGTGTCACTGGTTAATGTAGAAAGTTGGACTATGATTATAAGTACGTTTCTAAAACTCCTTCACAGATAGAGATAGGATTTTATCTGCTCCCAGAATGGTGGGCTTTCTGATGATTTTTTTGGTCCAAATATGTTTGATAGGAATGGTTGGACTCGATGATCCGGTGGGTCTCTTCCAACCTGGTTATTCTATGATTCTATGATTCTATGAAATAGTCTTGTTAAGAATTCAGTCATGTCATTAACAGTGCAATGAAAGCAGTTGTTACTTTAAACCTGAGTTGGCTGGTGTTCTTGGTGTGGAGTATTTCAGCTGTCTACAATTTGGACTTGAGGTACAAGATGCTGGAGAGGGCAACTGGTGATTTTGGAGTCTATTTATTGTCTTTAGTCAGAGCTTTGCTTTCCTGCACTTTATATAATCATTTTTGCAGAGGACTCCCTTCACCTGTAAGTTGTCAAATCTTACTTCTTTCATATTTTTGTAATTTGATGCAAGCATGAACTTTAATTCTGACATTCATCTGACATTGGTCAGTGGTAAAAATCTCGACAGAGCTTTGCTCTGTGGAAGAGGCCTTACTTCAGCGAAATACCTGATCTTCACAGCAAGGCTGGATCATTTTGAATTTTTGTGTTTTGATTTTGTCAGCTACTGTAAAGTTGTGGAAAAGAAAAGTTAATATGGAAGTGGTAAAAGTGCTCACCATTATTACTTGTTATTGTTGTGAAAGTAATTTGTAAATCTTAATTTGCATGTTCTGTGTATACCTGTGTACATGAACCTGCCAGCCAAGTATAGATGGGGAACTGTACATTGAGCTGTAATGAAAATCCCGATCTTCTGCATCCACTGTAAGGAATGGTGAAATTGTGAGAACAGGAGTTAGAAAGTTGCATGGAAACCTGCTCCTAAACTCTGATGAGCAATATGAAAGGGTGCTATTTTTGATTCTTATCCCAAACCCACGTAGTAAGTATACTGTAGCATGTTGATAGAACCTAGTTTATTTTGAAATTTGGAGTGTATCTAGGTAGTAGATATTTGATTGCACATCTGTGTGATTATTTTGCAGTACTTATTGAAGTACCCGTGGACTGTCATTTGAGCAGCAAGGGTGAAGTGTTTGTGATCCTAAGCAACAAATAGCAAAGACTAACATCTTTGGACTCCTTTGTAAATACAGTAAAAAAACCCCAAAAAACTATGTAATCAGAACTTGCCAGACTCGGTACTGGCCCGTCCCACCTTCCTAGTCTTAACTGGACTCTAAATCAGGTCTGAGAGGAGAAAGTACTTCTCTGCATGTCAAACCTCATTCTAAAACATACTGTGCTGTCTACCTGAAATTGCTGTTCCTAATTGGAAAGCATGTTTGCAAACAGCCTAGCTGTTCCCATTGAAATGAGAGTGTCCATATGCTGCTAAGAGCTCCTTTTTACCCAGAATTCTAGTCTTGTTAGCACATGCATGACGACAGGGAAGCAGTGTATTCAGTAGAGTACAGTAATCTACACCAGAACTTTGCATGTATATAAAGATGTGGGGAATGGAATTAAGAGTACTTGCAGGTTTTTTAAAAACTTGTAAGCTAAAGTTAAAGTAGTTGCAATATATTACAGTGCTATCAGAAGTGTACTGTGTTGCTGTAGTCTGCTTTACAGGATGTGTTATCCGCATTAATCATTTGGGCTTCATGCATATTTTAAGCCATCATGAGTTATGTTGGATGTTACTTTAGTGTGAAGCTGTCTTTGGTCCTTAGGCACAGCTGAAGGAATAAAGGATGAGGTGATAACATTTCCTTTTGTAACTCTTCTCATTTTCTATGCTCAAAGGTTTGATCTTGGTATTTTTCCTTGTATGACGTGTCAGCTTTCATTTATAAGATTTTAAAAAACCCCAAAACTTCAGGTTTCTCCTACTTATTTTTTTTTTCTGAAATGGGTGTCCTCAACCTTTGGAGTGACAGAAAATGGGATGTGCGAGCTAAATTTGGCTTGAGGTTTGTCAATTGAAAACGTAAGTTTTATTTGGTTAGAGCCTTTAAAATCAGATAAATGATAACAATTTTTTCTGTGATCACACCTGAAAGTTCTGGTTAATGAGCACTGAGGTATTTGGGATAGAAAGGTTGCTGAAATTAGAAGAGAAAATACCAGTGATAAAAACATTTTAAAGAGAGCAGCCTAGACTGATATGTGACAATTTAATTCAGATACTAATATGTGGGATATACGTGGCCCTACATAAATCAGCGTGCTTTTAGCATTTGCAGTCTAAGTGGTATGTTTTATTCAAAGCAATTTATTATAAACTTTCTATTTTAGGAAGTCTGTTGTTTTACTCTGGGCTTTGGCTTGTGTGAAAGGTGGCTTTCGTATGTGCTTTTTGCTTCCTGCTGAGGTTATTAATTGAAGCAAAGTAAAACTGCTGACTAGCACTATCTGTACTGCTGGAGGTGTGAGGATTCTTACAGAACAAATGCAACAGCACCTCTCCTTGAGCAAAGTATTTGTAGGCCAAATGGAGATTTAGCTTAGATTTTGAACAGTTTCTGCTGTAAATATGCTCTTGATGAGGAAAATAAAATCAGAAAATACTGTGCTGAGTAAAAAGAGGAAGCTGCAGTAGGACTTAAGAGAGAAAAATCTTATAATAGTGTTACTGAGTTAACTGATATCCTCTGTGGAAGTAATGAAATGATGCCATGTTTTCATACAGATTTGCTTATATGTTACATCTCTTCAAACTGAAATGGAAATAATTTGCCTGTCACTAACAGCAATGCGCGGTATTTCTGTGTGACTTGAACGTTCCTGATGGTACCCACCACTGTACATCTGCCGTTGGGACCCTGATACAACATCAGTTACGCTTGAGTAACCTGTTGTATAAACAAAGGCTGCAGGGGTGACAGAGTTTCTTGTTTGCTGATATGAACTAATCCACTATTTGTTTCAGAAGTTTATTATTTTAAGTGAAGTGGTCTGAAACTTTGTCAATAGGTGTATTTCAGTTTAATTCATGGGTTTTATGTCAAACTTATAATTAATTTTAGCTTTTATATGCTGTAAGAGAACTGGGGTGTGATATGTGAATATATATGTGACTAGAGCATGCTGCATTTATTACCAAACTAATTTTTTTGTGGAGTAATTTATCATATTGAAAATGTGGCTTGTAATGTCAAAACCACGAACCTACTAGAAACTCATCTTGTAGGGATTTTGAGAGAAGTTCACACTTCTGTATCCTTAACTTCACTAAGAAAACCAATTTTGGCTTGAATGTTTTAGTATATGATGGGTCTTCCTTCCAGCAAAACTGTTGGTGTGTTAATGGGAAGACTGAGGTCTTTTCTCTGTAAATAAGCTTGCCTAGTCTCAAATAGTGAAGTGGATGTTGTAGCACTGTGGTTACTGAAAAGTTCAGTGAGTGAACAAAGTAGCAAACAGACCGGTGCTGATGGCAGAGGTTTGCTTCTATCCCTGTCTGTTTGCTGCCAGATGGGCAGCAGCACGGCATGTTACAGTGGCAACTACAGGAGGGATCTGTCTGAACAGCCTCTCTTGTTACAGGGCTACAAATACACCACAGCCACAAGTGGCAGACAGCACTTTCTGTTAAGTTGCTGCTTTGAAGTTTTCCACTTTTTCCCTTTTCCTTTTTGGTTGCATATCCTGCTACATAGTTGACTTTGTTTTGCAGCAAGGACTTGATGCTAATTCAGTCTTTCTTTGATGGAAGCAAGAATCAGAATAGGGAATGAGGATGTGTTATCTTTAAACCACCATCAGTGTATGATGTATCTTTTAGAAGGCCTGTGTTGGTTCGTGATAAGTGTATGTGTATTAATACAATGGGAGGGAGTTGGTGATGATTCTACAGCTTCTGCCCGTGAGTCATTACTCATTTCCTCCATTCATGAGGCGTACACCATTACATAGAAGTGCTGATACAGCCCATTCAGTAACTCTCCCTTCAGAACAGTGAATAGTGCCTTATCTGCCAAGCATTTAACCAGCACCAAGTGGAGGTTAGCAGCTATGCTGGCTGGCTGATTAACTTGACAAGTGTGGCTATATCGCTTGTTCTGAGTATCTGTTGGGATGTCACTGACATTTGACCACAGACCTCCAGAAGTGAAAGGCTAACAGTAAATCACACTGCTATTACTGACAGTGTCTTGACCAACACTCTGCAACCCAGTGCTTGTGCGTGTCCCCTGATTTCACCTACTAGTCTTATACCCGGGATGGATCTGACCTACTGATTTTTTTATTTTTGGTTATTTCATTGTGTGTTTTTAAAAATAATATATTTTCTGAGTAGTGAATGGATGTTTGTCTTGTTATGTACTGAAGACAATAGAAAAGCTTATTTGTTTTTTGTGGTCATTGGGTCAAGATGCAAGACATTTACCATTACCTCTGTTCTTCAGGAGCTTGCATTGCTGTTAACTGTTGTCTGCCTGAAATATGTAGGTTCTGTTCTGTTCTGTTCTGTTCTGTTCTGTTCTGTTCTATTCTGTTCTATTCTATTCTATTCTATTCTATTCTAATTCCATTCCAGCCAGAATAGAGAGTCTTCACATTAGATCCTTGCATCAGTGCTTGCTTGGAGAGGATGCTTTTAACTTGAGGACGAGACCTCATGTAACGCAGTCCTTTGCACAGCTTTCTGAGTTACAGTGTTATGATTTTATAATAGTAAAATAAGTTTTTAGAAATATTACAGTGATTAAATTGTCAAATTCTATGAATGTTGGCAGTTATAATGCAGAGTTAGAATATTATAACTCTTGGTAAGTGCTACTTGCTTAAGAGCTTCAGCCTTGTAGGGTATATTATATGTGTTAATCAAAGGCTGTCCTGTCTTTTCTATTAATAGAATCTTCTGGGTTTGAATTTTTTTAAAAATTTTATTAGGAAGTTAATAATGGAGAGTTGCTGCAGGTTGTACAGGGATGGGAGGTGAATGGATTAACAATTAGGAAAGAGCATAGCAGTCAGTATAGTGTGGGGTTAAAATTTTGTATGCACACAAAGTGCATAGACATTGACGGATATCAAGGACAATGAGGCATTCCAAATTATAGGGTATTTAATGAGGTATAATAAAGCTTTGTATACATAAGAAAATGACTAGCAATGAAAATTCATTGGCTTCTGAGCTAATAAGTCATGTCTTAATTAGTAAACTGAAGCACAGCTTATCTTAGGTCTTGTTGTCTTCTACATAGATAGTGACTGAGAGGGCATTGACAATTACCTTCAAGTCATAATCTTGATATAGATCTTGTCTGCATGTGCCCCATGAATAGTTAAAGGGTAGACTCTGCTAAGAGAATCAGCTAGGACTTGAAACACTGAGCCTCAAATTTAGTTGAATGCAGAAAGAAGTGCATCTCGATATACCACATCCACACTTGTGAATAAATTAAAACCAAATTATACAGTGCTTTTACCACAACCTTACACTTGAATCTGTAGACGAGTCCACTGTGTAACCATGAGTGTTCCTGTCCATCTGAAGATGTCTGCAACATTAAGCCCTAGTGATGAAAAAAGGGGCAAAGCATATACCATGGAATTTGGAGAAGTATTTTAATGGGATGCTCAGTTGTAACTAAAATCTTAAGCCACACTAGCAGATTTAGCCAGACACTCAGTGCTGTGACATGATGCGGAGCCCAACAATGGTAAATTCCTGGGAAGTATTGTACATTCCTTTGAATAATACAAACTGGAAGATAATATGGGAATCCTTGGGGTTTGAGAGAAGAGATCTGATTAATTTGATCTAGGGTGAATATCACTTTCTAAGTAATGGAAACTGAGGGTGACTTTCACTCTTGTGTGCTGTTCCTTTTTTATTCCATGGCAAAAGTCTTTGCATGCCTCTCTCTAAAACAGTTGATCTTGGTCCCTCTTGACAGGGGGGAGTTAAAATACTAATTCCATTGGTCTGATGCAGTGTGGCTGTTCTTAATTTCTGTAAGGTGGTTCTTTTTGCTTTGTACATGAATGAAATTTTTCCACACACTTGTTCACTGCTTATGCCTTGTAATATTCCTCAAGGACTTAATAATATGGGCTTCATTGTCAGCGTGAACTTGGAAGTACTGTGTAGTTTTTTTGTAATGTTCTTTGGTTTCTTTACATACATGACTTAAGAATCTTCTGTAATCTTTGGAGCATTCACAATCAAGAAATCTAAAAGCATATTTAAGTAAATGAGGAGAAAAATCCACACTTCTCTCTTTCCCCTCTTTGTGTCATTTCTTGTTTTGAAATCTGATCACTTCTGATGGGGCTTTCAGACACTGTCATAACTGAAAGATACCAAACAAAATTAAAAAAAAAAAGAGGAATGGTTAGCCTGGAAGAGGCCTTGGACAGTGGGATTGAAAGACGACAAGATATTCTAGTAATGACAAGGATCTGTTTCAGAGGAAATTAATTATACAAGTATAAGGTGGTGGGGAGAAAGTCTACTAAAGTCTTCTGTAGAAAAAATACAGTAATGATACTTGTCTGTGCACATTTAGTGTTTTTATAAATATTTTGGATTTTTTTTAGTACTTCTAATTCTGCAAGAAATGCAAAAAGGAGTCAGGATGTTGATTTGAGATCTGTGTGAGCATTTGGTACACAGCATGAAAACGTTTGCAAATTTATTGATTGTGAATGGGAAAGCTGCGATCTTGAGCTAGGCTGTCTTAAGAGATGAACAGTTATGCTGTGAATAACAAATATTCTAAGTTCAACTTGTAAGTTCTCTGAAACTTTGGGCATATTTGCATTGTTTCTGTACATTCTTGGGGAGCGGAAGGGACTGACTGGTTTGCATCTGTAGATGTAATATTTATATGTATAAGTATGTGTTTCTTCAACTTTTTTCTTTTTGCATGATTTATGTGAACTGTGCACTGAATTATTTCAAATATTGTGTCAAGTTACAGAGGGGGAAAATGGTGACAAGGTTTGTAATACTGGCTTGTAAAAGTCTGTATAATATTTTAAGTGGTTATTTAGACTAATCAAACACAGCAGTGTTCAAGCACTGTCAGCGGCAAGACGTGTTGTAGCTGAAAGAGCACAGTAACCCATGTGGTCACCAACAATATTGAATATCTTCTAAAGGTCTCAATTTTGGTACTTCCCCAGGGTTGCCTAAGTTATTCCAGAGCTTTTATGCCTGTAATATCAACTTCTCTAATTTGAGCAGTAGTTAGATACATCCTTCAAATATTTGGCCTCAAAACTCCTTAGATTTCTTTCACTGCATCTTTTGAAGTTCCTGCGAATTGTGGAAATTTGCCTTCATCAAGGCTTTTGGAGTGAGTACTTGTAATGTGGATTCAACAGCAAAAAATATATGCTTTTTACAAATGTTACAGGGCTGATTCACTACTAGGTAGGTCACGTATTCAAAGTTCAGACAAGCCTGGAAAAAAGCATTGCCTGATGATCTGTATCCCTTCTTGGTTTCTGAGTCCGTTTTTGTTTTACAGTGGATGAATCTTAATGATGTTAGAGATCCATCTTATGATTTTTGTGATCTGAAAACACTAACGATGACATTAAGATGAGTGTCTAAACATACTGTTTGAATATGAGAGAGAAAAAGAAAATTTTTGTTGAAGGCAGCTGAATACATCAAGCACAAGCATATGAACGTTATGAGGTAGAATCTGAAAATAGCTTAGATCCTGCAAAGTATTTGGTCACTTCGCTCCTCTTGGACATCATTGAAATTAGATGCCCAGATAGAAGCAAGATGCTTAAAAATCCATCCTTTTGCAGTGCTCTAAACGAAATCACTTATCTGTTATTGTTGTTCATCTTTTTTGCGTCTGTTTTAGGATTTTTTTGTAACATGAATTAAATTTTGAATTTTATTTTTTTGCAGTATCATTAGGTCCATAAAGAAAACATGAAACCAAAGCATTCCAATGTTTTTTTTCCTAACCAGTTCTCCAGCTGCCAAGACCAAAGGCTCTGCAGTCTTAACTAAACAGCAGAAGATGTCAGAATCTGTTTTCTTCAGGTTCAGGTGCTAAAAGCTTTTTAATTTACTGGTGTTGGAGCTTTACACCTGGTCTACACTCCAGTAATACCGAATACCACATTTTGATCTGTTTGCAGCCGTAACATGTGCAAATATTTTGAAGAACTAGGAGGACGAAAGCATCCTGTGCATATTAAAAGAAGTCCTGATTTCAGGATTAAGGCATTGGTATTTGCATATTTTATATTCTCCATGAAAGCAATAAAATTAAAAATTTCTTAACCTTTTAGATTATACTGAGAAGTTGTATACAGGCTGACAAGAATGAGTTGCTGGATTGCCCAGCAGCATGGAAGCAACTGAACAGACTCTTTTGGAAGCTTGGATCTCAGAGTTTTATCCTTTCATGTCACTGTGTCATCCTGGTTTTGTCAAGAATAAGTTGGATAGTGCTAACTCCTTGTATTGCTTGCACAGCTGTAATTACATCCAGTTGTAGACACGTGGAATACTGAAAAGATATTTGGAAAAGTCCAAAAAGGGATGTAGCACTAAAGGACCTGCTTGACCCTCTTTCATGATAGCTTTACAACAATCCAAAATAAACAAAGTGTATTGTACTTAAACGACAAGTCAACATTTATCAGCTGTCATCTGGAAATGTGTACTTCGGGCACTGAAGCTGAGTCAGTTTCCTGGGCAACATATTCTGTTCAACCTCTGTTGCTCGATGGTGTATTTTTATTTTATTTTAGTTTAGTTTAGGGTTTTTTTTTAAATTATTTTTGTTTTGTTTTTATTTTATTTTAACAAAACTGACAGAGTTGATTCTGATACCAGTTTGGAAAATGGATATTTGAAAGATTAGTAAATAATGTTTGAGAAATAATTTCTCTTTGTTTTGCAAGTAAAATACCTGTTGAATTTATAAATATTAAAAGGTCTGTATTGTAAATGTAGCAAACTTTGGCTCTGTCTTTCGGCTTTGTGTTTGGTAGAGGTGCACTTAGCAGATGTATTTTTGAGTTAATTGATGTTAGATACCAGTCTTATCTGTCAGTTAAACCTCAAAAGACATTTTTTGGATATGTGTTATCCTTGTTACAGGAGAAATAGGGTGTTGGCTGTGAAGATGCAGTCAGGTGGCACTTGCTCTTATATTCAACGTATTTAAGTGGTTTTAATATTTCCAAAATTTTGTTAGATTTTAATTTATTTGTTCTTGCAGTGCTGCTTAGCAATACCTCATGCTAAACATGAAACTAGGAGCTCTTGATACTTGTGTGAAAGGATCTGTAATAGAAGATGGAAATGATCAATAGATTTTCACTGCCCAGAGTGAGAAAAATCCAGATAATGTTTGTATTCTGTTTATTAGGAAATGCTGTTTCCCAGGGAACCAGGAGCATCTTAATTCCAAACACTGAACCTCACTGTGTCTGAGTTTTCACCCATCAGCATAGTATTCATGTGCCTCAGTAGTGTAAGTAGTCACGCGAGGTAGATGATGAATAAACCAGCTAACTGGTTTACTTGTCTAGCTAGCATGGCTGTTGATATGGTGCTTACCAAGTACTGGATTTGTGTCCCTTTATATGTGGTGAAACACAATGGGAAATGTTTTTTGAGAGAAGTTTCTTCACTGCTCCAGAAGTCTGATCGGGAATATGGAGAGGATAAAGCTGAGAATATTCTTTATTTTAGCCACATCCAGAGACTTTTTTTGCATCTATAAAGAAACATATTTCAACAAATATAGATTTCTTTATTTTAATGGTGTAAATTGGAAGTTGACCTATAGATTGTGGGCCCAGTTCTCTTCTATATGTAAACATCATCCCTTTAATGATCGAAATGTATTTGGGGCTCAAGCCACCTGGAAGTCTTTGGAGGTCCAGGGATGGATGAGATTGATCTTGGCATGATGCTGACTAAGCTGTCATCTGTGGGTCTGTGATTTCAAATCCATTGGTGCTTATCCTTGATGCCATGTAAGATGTGGGATAGAGGCTGACTGTGTGGAGGTGTGAGAATTCTAGTGATAGCTAGTCAGATAAGGCTTGGTATCAATTTAATTGCATGCAAGTTTGCTAATTCCTGTTCCCATAGAGTGGAGAGCATTCTCACAGAAAGATCTGAGCATCCTCTGCCATCCTTAAAACCAAGGTGGGCATCTTACTGCTCAGGGGACTCCCTTTACCTTCTGGTACAGCATCACTGCAGTGGGGTCATCAGATTTTGTATCCTGTTATCTTGGTCTGGTTTTGTGAACATGTTTTTAATTGTGTATTGTGCATCAAACTTAGCCCTCAAAAACCCAAAGCCCAACTCTGAAAAACCCAAACCCAAGTGTAACTCAGATCTGAAAGCCACCAAAATAAATGTTCAGTGATATCTTTTTTGCGTATCTGTGGTATGTTTAAATTTTGCTGAATTCTTGAATGCCTGGAAGGGGGAAAGACTGAAAATCTGTGATGTGTTGGTCATCAGCCTAATGATGTTGGAAACTGCCAGGCCCAGTCTGTTGGCCCAAAACTTTTGCTCTGGTTTGTGCTGCATAAGCTTGCTTCTGTGTTTCAGCGAGTTCTGTGAGCTTCTGAAAGGTCCAAAGAAAGTCTGTGATATCAGAGACAGGGACTGTGGTACATGCCAGGGGAGCTAAAGGAGAGGAGGGCAGTGCTGTTTTGTTTTGCTTGGTTGCTGTGAAAATGCATTAGAAAGTCCTCTCTCCACACCAACTTCTAACTGCAGACTACGAGCCTGCAGAGGCTTGAGGAACACCCTTGTTTGACTGTTAGGAGATAAAGCAGCTTTGACTAGATAGTCTTGGCTTTTCAGCTGGAGATGTATTAACTCATGGCAGTTCTAGCCCGGGATATCTCTTATGTTGCCCAGGATAGCATCAATGTGTGGAACATGCACTTTGATGTGCTTAGTGAGCTATGCATACAAGCTAACCTGAGTAAACTTTTCCACCTGTTAGTAGTACCTGGATATTAGAACTTTTTATCAGTAGTTCTTAAAACAGTTTAACAAGGAGGCAAATATTTTGATCATCATCTTGTGCATAAAGAACAATGGGCTGAACAAACAAGAAGACAGGATTAATCAGCCATCAACTAAATCTTATATCCAGATTTCCTGAGCCTTAGTTATGGATTATTCCATTGCATCATACATGTTCTAACAATTTTTTTCTTGGAGAAGTCTGTATCAAGTGTGGTGTGAAATTAGGACTGAGGTTACTCACGTGTCTAGAAAACACCTTTATGAATATTATGAACAATCAGCTTGATACAAACTTTTTCAATGTGTTTCCTTTCAAATTCAACTTTTAAACCAATGTTTCCTTTTTGAATTTCCTGAATTACGCTAACCAAGCCAGCAGAGAACAAAGCTATTTTTAGTTATATTTTGTGTCTGCGTGCAGCTGACGTATTAGAAGTTTTCAATGTACCTTTTTCATTTAGAGGGATGCTTACAAGTGTCTTTGCACATGGAGGAAGTGATCTACAATGAACCCAAACTTTGAGCAAGATTGAAGTTCTGTGATAGTTTTAGAGGAGAGAATATTTTTCTGTCTTGTTGTTTTTTTGGTTTTTTGGCCTGTTTTTAATGTTGCAGAATAGTTGTGTAGTTGAAGTTGTCTTCAGTTGGGAAATCAAGATGAAGATATGAATTGGAGGCATGGTCAGCTATTAGCTGGGGTTTTCGTGTTGCAAACTGGTACAATCAAAAGGAGTATTCATCAAATACAGAATGAAATTTGATAATGAAAGCTCTTATGCACTGAAAAAATGAGAACAGTGTTTTGGTAATATGGTAATTTGGCCTTTATCAGTCAATATCATTCAATAGTGTGGCGTCTTGTGAATATGCCAGGGAACAGGGGAAGCTGTACTTGCAGATATAAATCTGCCCAACGAGTCTCAGTCTGAACATCTGTGTGACTTGGCAGATGAGGAAGACAGGAACTCAGCGAACTAGTGTGTGTTGAGATTTTTTTGGCCAACTGCCAGTAGATCTTGTTTCTAGCAGGTAGGTGATTGCTGCTGCTCTCTCCCAAATACTGCAGGCTGAAATGCTTGCTTAAAGTCTTGCAAAGCAGCGGCTGTGTTTGAGGGAAGATTGGGTAAGGGTTCTTGCCATCTGCCAAAAGATGGAGGTTTCCTCTATAAGCTAACTACGACAGAGTTATTTCTAAAAGTGTTTGTGAATGGCACCCATCGGAATTCAGTCCAGGATTTTAAAACTACATAGTAATGTACACTTAGTGGGGAATCAGGACTTGACGTTCAAAAATGACAGCCTAAACATTTCCAAGTCAGTGATATGTGATGACAGAACTACAGTAACAATTCTTGTTATGAGTAGAGAGTTACTGCAATTACAGCGGCTTCCTGCCATGCTAAGTGGTGAGATTTTAATGTCCCTTCTTATGATGAAATGTGGTCTGAGTGCAATTTTAAGTTTCAAACCAGTGCAGACATTAAAGAGACATTGGTCCTGTTACTGTTTTAATCTCACTTATAAACTAGAGCAGATACCAGGTTGTGTGTCCTGAGCGTAATTTAGCAACCTGTTAGTCTTTCAATTATCTCCTTCCTAATTAGATTGGTCTGATTATGTGGTACTTGAAACAAGTGCATATTCTTAAGTTCTTAGGGCACTAGGTTTTGGGAAGAAATCATTGCCTTTCATTTTACTGGCATTTTGTCTTTCATGCTGAAGTATGGGAACATATGGTGCTACTTCTGATGTAGCACTTGTCTAAATATCTTTGCTTATAAAATTTTCTGCAGAGCCATATAATTTTCTCCTGTGAAAACATTCCTAATGTATTTAACCAGTTATATAACTACAACATGGGATTATGATTGTTTTGTCATTGAACTTTTACTGGATGTAGGTCAAGAAATTAAACTGTCAACTCCAAATAAGAAAAATGAGCAGTAAATAGTTAAAAATTGAATGAAGGTAGCAAGAAACATCATAGTGATGATTGCATAAAAAAATAAAATAGTTTATCTAAACATTTTGCATATATTTTGAAAGGGTCAAAATAGTAACACTATTTTTAAGGTGAATTCTTGGGATATCACTGACAGTCAGTAGACACGGCATCCTTTAATAAAGCAGCCAGAATACTTACCCAGTAACAAGTTACATCTCATGTTTTGTGTTCAGTCTAGTGAACACGATTTCCAAGTGGTGATGATTCTTCTGCCTGAGCCGTGTAATGCTTAAGTCATGAACGTGCATTAAAAAAATGTAAAATAGCAACACATTCATCTGTATACAATAAAAGTAAACTGAAAATGTTTCTGAGACGAAAGACTTCGGAATAGCTGCAAAGGATGGAGGAGTAGAATAACCAGATTATTTCTGTACATTGCTAAACTGTTCTCTGGCATGAGGGATAATTAGCAGGAGGCTAACTGGCCTGATAAATACACCTCTTCAGAAATGAGCAAAAATATTTTTTCTCATGAAATGATGCAGAACTAAAACCAGACTTCTTGTATAGCGGTGGGAAAGCAAGGATTGTGATTAATATGGTACTCCTGGAGTAAAGTAGCTTACCATGATACGGGTATGTGATGAGCATCATCCATATTGCCTGTCACTTTAGGAAATGCTCTAAAGTGTGGGACTGGTGCCAGACTGATGGTGGGGTCTTGTGCTGCTCTATTGCTTCTCAGCAGCTCTGTTATCCAGGAGCCAGCAGCTTAAGTGCAAGGATGGAGTTGGGTAGACTTTGAAAGACAAGCTGCCAGAAAATATCCTAGCATGTCTCCTAGGAATGTGGGCAGGTAGTATTAAACCAACACCTGAAGCATTGCTTGCTGCTTGGAATAAATGACCACTTGCCTCTTTTTGTGAACGGTGCTATAGGAATGCATGTCTGTTTAGTTATGCGTGCTGTAGTCTTGCTGCTTTTGAAAACAAAATGACTTGCTGTATTGTCATGTTGGATATACTAATCTAGCTAATGAAATCGCTTAGGTTTTGATACTGCTTTTGTTTATGCAGGTGGCTGACTTTATACACTTGTATGTTCCCACTGAGTTCACAAGCATTTAGAAGCAGGGTGGTTGTTTCATGGGTTTTTTTTTGTTTTTTGGCTGGTTTTTTTTTTTCAAGTGGTGTCATGGAAATATGAGCTGGAATTTAGAAATTTATTCCAGGGTAAGCAGACAGCAATGCCTTTTTTGCCCATAGTGCTCTGATTTGAGGAAAATCTTTCAGCTTTTCTTTCAAGAAGTTCTGTTTGTCCACTGTCTGCTTTCAATAAGCTTGATGTTTGACACAGAGACTGTCACTCCAGGTTTGAAGATGGTAAAAATAATAGATGTGCCCTCTGCCTCCCTGGGGTGCTGCCTTCACTGATCACCTCAGGGCTGGGCTTCTGCCCTCACTGAAGACACACTAGGAGCTGTCTCTGCAGCTTTTAGTAGAAGGGGAAGCATGTCATGGTCCCTCTCTCCTTCACTGGAAACACTGAACCAAGTATGGAGCTCTTGACAACCCATACACCTTGTAAAACACTACCAGGGATGAAGCATCTTCAGTCGCCAGGAAAGGAGAGAGAGCAGTTCCACCAGTCGTGCCTGAGGGGCTGGAGTGCAGAGGCAGAGCTCTTTTCTCCAGAGGGGTTGCAGATGGAGTAGGAAGTACACAATGTCTGGAAGCAGAAAGGAAGCACAAAATGAACAGTATCTCCTTTCTCTTTGCTCTTGAAACTGGGTTCCAAAGCTGATTACCATTTCTAGGGAAACGTCTTTCAGATGCGGAGTTAGTGTTGTAGCTGTAATGGGAGCAGGATGAGTTTGATGCTGAAGGTTTGAGTTGCACTCGAGTGAGTACAGACATCAAAGTTGCTCAAAAGAGAATTTGTAGTTTATGAGATTTTTTTTTTTTGAGAAAAAGAAACTAGATGAGTTGACACACAATCAGAGTTAGATTAAGAATGCATAGGTCGTAAAGTGAAGGACTCTGAAGAAGGGAAAATCTCATAATCCAATTACTCAAAGTTAGATTATGCTGAATTTGCACAGTTTTTTAACGATATCTCTGCTTCTAGAGAGCAGAGATGCAGAAAAGCAGAATTAGATTATAGTGGCAACCAGATCCCAAACATTTCTGAACTTGAAATGGTAGGAAATTATGTAGGTAATGAACACTTATGTATCACTTTTTTGTCAGTGATAAATATAATAATTGCAGGGGTTAATGACTATGCAGTTTTTAGTCAGTTGCAGATATGGGTTTGATATCCTTCCCCCCACATTCTGCTACCAGATGAAAAATAGGATATTTATCTGCCAGTATCTGCCAGCTATGTTGTAGCTGCCTTTGCGGTAGTGCTGATCTTGACTAACTCACAGTGGGTGCTCAGGCTTTTTACTTCTGTAGGTTCTCTGAGATCCCCATAACTTTTTGTGTCTTGAGCATTGAAAGTGCCTACTGGAAATCCTCTCTTGTGGTTTAGAGTGAAATACGATTACAGCTACTTCAAGCAGTCCTAACAGTTAATAGTGTAGAAATGTAAACTTCTTTTTATATATCCTCTACTCTTCTAGCAGAGCTTTCTGTAAAGCAGGACTCTTCCCCTGTGTATTGGAAAACAGAAGTCTTTAATAATTAAATATTTAGTTTTTCAAACAGTTGCTGCCATGTCATTGGTGAAAAGTTTGTGTTAGTTGATGAACTCTGCTACTAAAATTGAGCTTTCTTAATTAAAAAGGAAAAAGCAAAATATGTTTTCTATCCACTTTTTACTGAATTAATCTTAATGATTTGTGAAAGTCATTACTATAAGTCCTTTGATGATTATTGTTGTTGAAAAGCAATTATGTTGGAAGACCAACTATAAGTCTAATGTGAGATTAAAAACTTTACAGTGCTGCTTCCTCTGTCAGTTAATATGGGCTAGAGATGGTCTTTTGCTGCTGTTTATAAACATAGTTTAGTGTACTTGTGGACAATAACAGTGGTCATTGAATTATTTGGGTTCCCAGTTTTGCTGTTAAATAGCTATTTTCTTCTCTTTGTGCAATTTGTTGCTGCAACAATGTGTATTCTTAAAAATTGTTAACCATCTGTCTTCAAAGTGTAACATACATTGCACCTGCTTTAATCTGTTGGAATTTGACTGAAGATTCAGTGGTGGAAATGGGCAGCTTCAGCAATGCAGCAAAAGTGGCAGAAGTTGAGTCCAGCAGTACAGAAAGATCTAATAAAGATTTTTCAGAGGAAATTCCAGATGACATTCACTACATTGCTCTTTCAGCATTGTAGAGCTGCTTAAAAGCTTAGTGATGTGCGTGTAAGCATAATCAGAATGATGCATCAGGCCAGCGACAATGCACGTTACTCTGAATGAAAAAAATAGCTTAGTAGATAGGTTTGGTTGCAGTCATCTTAATGCACTGAAGTTGCATTTTCAATGTGTATTGCTTTATTATTGGTTTGGCCCTGAATGGTGGCAATTTACTGACAGCTCTAACCTAATGAGCTAAAGGGATGCTATTTTCTTCTGTAAGCTTTTCTGTGTGTTCCTTATTTTAAGTACAGGAGCAGCTTTTGCTGATATGAGGACTTGGACTTCTAAAGGGCAAAGTATTCTTCATTAAACTTGGCAGCACAAGACATCGTGTGGTTCAGGGGGGTCTGATACACTTGAAGTTCAGACCATGTTGATGAGTAAACGCTAATTAAATCTGGGGTTTGGAAACTGTGCTTTGGGTGTTGCAAAAGAAATGAAACACAAATCAAAGTCATAGATATTGTTGACCAGAATCCTCACAAAGAAGAGTAGTCTGGCCTTATTTTCTTAAACAACACAAACCCAGCTGAGAGTTGGGTGTGAGAGTACTAGCTGTCCTTGTACAGCACAATGTCATCCTCTGAGTGCTGCTTTAATGCAGCACTTAATTGATGCATTCTATTTGGGTTATATTCTGTTGCTGTTTATGCAGTGGGTGCAGTTTAGTAAGAAATAGACTTAATTTCTCTTGCGTACTGGTAAAAGATTAGTGTATGTGTTTTCTAGCTCTGTATAATACAGCTTGTCAGATAAACTTGGGATCATATCCAGACCCAACATGACTTTTGTAGTTTCAGCAACACTTTGCCTGTTCTCATGAAGGCTGACGTTCACCCATGCCAATGCTGAGATGTATCACTGCAAATCTGCCAGTGACTAAAATAGATGAAGACTGTTTTAAAATAATTGCCTTGTTTTATTTTGGATAGTGAGTGATGTATTATTCAGGAAGACAGGGATGTAGGAATTCCTCTGGGTTCCTTTTGTTAGTCCTCATCGAGCAGGTGTTTCAGTGACAGAGTGCTGTCTGATTAATATGGTAGCATGAAGTTTATGGCAGTGTGAAGTTTCTGTAGGTGTCTGTGCTTCAGCACTTTGGAAAAATATCTGGCTAGTTGAATGGGGGAAGAATCTGATGATTCTTTTTGTGTATCCATACGTATTAGCGTTTATTAATTTAGAAGGCCACTTGTCTTATTCTAAATCAACTAGAAAATGTTCACTCAATTGCACAAATAAGACTATCCACCTGCATACCTGTTATTATATCAGATTAATCAAATTTAAGAGTGAATTAATTTCAGTTACAAAGGCTGCCATGCATTGCTAGATAATTATTTAATTATATGTTACATAGATATAAGACACCATGTAACATACATGTTAAACTACAAATTCTTGGTCAATCATTATGAGGTTTGTTTGGTTTTGTTTTCAAGATTATCAAGAAACTTAGCTAAATAGCCTTACAGAGGCTTGAAGGCTTTCTTGAGTAATTTCTAATGCTTAGATTTAGCCTTATGACCATTTCTAACTATGGCCTTAAACACCTTTAAACTCTCAGGTTGTCCAAATGGTAGTTCTGATAAATTTAACAAATAATAATAATAGTTATTATTGTGTTTATGGTTATTCTTATTGCTTAAATTGCATAAAACTAACATGAAATTGCCTTTCTGTTCTAAAAAAATCTAACCTCTGTTAGAGTTTGAAAGTGTGGAGTGTAATGCAATGCTGGTACCTGGGGACTGCCATCCCACTGCCAGGGTATTTGGTGAAAAGTTAAAATACTTATCAGAGAGGTTTTTTACATTTCCAATTTAGTTCTAAGGGATACATGCTTTGCAGGGTGTTATGTAGACATGGGCTACATTCACACACCCAAACCCCAGGCCTCTCTTCCTTCCATACTGTCTGAATGCTTTTGTACAGAATTCCAGGTAGGACATGAATGTACAAATGGGACATTCCAGGTGTGTTTCAAAAGGGTAGGTCAAACGCAAGAAGGTATACAGGGTGGTCACATATAGATTGTATTGTAAGCTCATTATTCAAATACAGAGGTTGCCTGGGATTCAACAATAAGAGAGAAAGCAGAATGAATGCAAGAGTGTCGCCAATCTATTACTGCACCGAGGGCAGGAAATTAGACCATATCTCTGCAATAAATTAATATTATGAAAGTCTGAGAGACATCCTTGCTGTGCACCAGGGTTTATCTAATGCTTCAAAAGGACTATATATGACTAGCACTCAAGCTGTTGTGTTGTGAACTGTGATTACATTGCTGGAGAATGGAATAATTTTTTTCCCCATTTCCTTTTGACATAGTTTTGGTGACAGCTAGGGGCCAGCAGTGTTTGCTTGCTAAACAGGTGACTATAGATTGAAGACTGTTCTTGAGAAAATGTAGATTTTAGTCACTGATGCATGACTGTGAGTGTGATTTTTTGGCTGTGGTTTGGAGCTTCTTCCTCTAAGTCAAGGAATGGCATGAAGTATTTCACTGCATTTGGGGAAATAAAACCAGATGGGGGAATGCAGTGTTGATGGTTGCTGTTGAAGTTGTGCAGTTAGAGATGTACAGGATTGTGCCACCTTTATATGACCTGCTGTGCTGCAGTTATGCCTGTCATCATGTTTAGGTGAGGTTAAAGTCAGTGGAAAGGCTCACATTGACTCCCTTTCTGAACAGCTGGTCTGTGAATAGGCATGTGAAGAAAACCATGAGTAGGGCTTGCTTGGCAGGGCAGAGTGAAAAGGCAAATGGAGATTTGCCATAGGTACAAAGCTTTATAACTCCATGTCGATGAAAAAGGTGGTTTTAAATTTATCAGAGACTTTTCTTTTGAAAACTTAATATCTCAGGTTAAAAGAAGCGGGGAGAGCTGCCTCAGGTTTTGCTTTGGTAGCTTCTGACTGTCAGTGTGCTGAGCATTTCAGATCCTGGTTCTGTGACCCTGTGTTTGTCACAGCAACAGATATTTTGAAATAGTAAGCACAGTCTTGAGGGTAAATTGACAGAGCTGTGAATTTTTTGAATGTATCTTAACATCACATATTCTGGTCCTTAAGTATCTTGAATGAAAAGAGCGTAATATGCTTTTTCAGTCACCCCCTTTGTTAAAGATGTAAAAAAGAGGAGAAATACATACAAATATATCCTATGTTATTTCTTGTACACACAGAGGAGAGAAATGGAGAAATTCAAAGTAGAATCAAGAAAATACGGAACTATAATTGTTTGGCCTGTCTTCTTGCCAAACAATATAGTCCTTGAAGCAGGAGTACAAATTATGATTGCCAGGAGCAAAAATTGACCTTGCAACACCTGGTGTGCTGTAGATTAGTGGATGACATGGGTAGTTCCAAAGTACCATTTCCAGCGTGTTCAACCCATTTTGATTTTTGAGAAGAATGGAATGTCAAGAGAGAGGAAATTTATATTGGTACCCAGACTGGTCACACAAGAATTCTCTTTCAATTGTATTTTTACAGGAACATACATTTCATTCTTAGTAGGCGACTCTTTCCCTAAATCTTTGCCTCCCATAGTAGTTAAAGTATGAAAATCAGTATGTATATAGTGAAGGAAATGGGTGGAGCTGGAATAAAGCCTTGGCACAGCCAGCTATGTGTAATGCATACTTTAGAACATAAACAGAGAAGAAAATTTTTCTGTTTGCTCCAGAAAAGAATGGCTTGTAAGCCATTAGGAAAAGCAACAGAGGGATTTGGAAAATGCTTAAATTGCTTTAATTTCATTTTGATGGGAAGAAGAAATGAATTTGAACAAGAAATTGATCATTCATGGTTTGATCCTCTTGTAGAAATATTGCCATTGATTTCTAGAGGAACAGGATATAGCCACATTCTTTGCCTGCTTTTCTGTTGCTATGGATTATGGACACTCAAAAAAATACCCCAACCCCAAACAAAAAATCTACTTAACCACATGGAGACCAAATTAACTTTTTAATCTTTAATGTGATTGTTATGCCAGAGCCGTGGAGGCTGAGAAGTGATTTTCCTTGAGCTTTTAGTTCTCAGACTGACCACACACTTGCAGAGTAGTTAGTTGAAATCGTTAGGCCATTTTCTAAAAATCACATAGATATATGAAGCAGAGACCTTTTGATTTATTTTGAGCTATGAGGAATATAATGTGAAAACCTATTCAGGTTCTACTAGCGGGTCAGAGACTGCAGTCAGTTTAATGAGACACAGCTAAATTTGCCATGATGAAGTGCTGCTTCATGCATGAAATAGATGCTATGG
This sequence comes from Phaenicophaeus curvirostris, assembly GCF_032191515.1. NCBI lineage: Eukaryota > Metazoa > Chordata > Aves > Cuculiformes > Cuculidae > Phaenicophaeus > Phaenicophaeus curvirostris. Next base: position 103,546,642 of record NC_091393.1, on the reverse strand, counting down.
TCCTTTGCCGGTGATTGATGATTTATTACCTTTAAAACTGTAGAACCAACAAGCAGAATTAGTTTTCAGTGGATTATTCATTTTATCACTTGTTTGTCCGCCATGGAATCATACATGATTGGTGAACATGATTTCTAAAAAGCAAACTAAAAAATAAAATAGGAGAGATTTTAAAATTGTTCTTTCCATGACAAGACTATCCTCCTTTTACCCATGAGATGTTTTTCAAACCTAACCTAGCAACAGTTTATTCTGCAAAAGACGTTTACAGCTCAATTTATTCTGTTTCTTTATCAAATTACTGGTCTTAATCTTTAAAGATCTCAGGGGATTGACTGAAGCTTAAGGGTATAGATCATCCCTCTCTGCGTGGTCCTTTGTGACCCACGGCAGTTTCTTGGTTGATCTCAGCTGACAGCCCTCAGTTTGAAACCCCAGGCGGTGGGGTTTCAGTTGTCCTGAAATGCCCGCATCAGGGCTTGCTCAAATATGGGAATTTTTAGCACTAAATTATGTACCTGGGTTGACCCTTTAACTTCTAGGGAGAAAAACCTGTTTAGGCATGGGTGTAGCAAAAGTGAGAAAACTGAAAGAAGAATTCTTACAGCAAAAGATGGAGAGGTAAGTTAGAAGCATCCTGTCTTAAAGGAAATTTTCAGCTGTGGTATGTTGTTAACTCTTTGGAGGGCAAATATCCAATGCTACAGTGTTTAGTGGTTTCTCACGCTGCAAATGAGACTTCATAGAATTGTAGAATGGCTTGAGTTGGAAGGGACGTTAGAGGCCATCCAGTTCAACCCCCCTGCTGTGGACAGGGACACCTTCCATTGAATCTGGTTGCTCCAAGCCTCCTCCAGCCTAGCCTTGAACTCCTCCAGGGATGGGGCATCCACAGCTTCTCCAGACTTAGCTTTGATGCTTCCACTCTGGGGATCTGAAAATACCAGTGCTGCTTGCTGAGTGGGTGTCTTAGAGCTACACATAAATGTACGCAGCTAGCCTGTTCTGGAAGTTTTTATAATCTTGAATATATACAAAATGAGCTGATGATGTGTATTGGATCCTATAGGTTAGCAGCATGTATTTGAGTCTTGCCAGAGTAAAGAGCAGTTCAGCTTCTGAACAGCTTGGCAGCATCAGGCTTCAGGGTTGTACGAGCCTGCTGGTGGAAGCATCAGTGTCAAGCATACTTCATACATTCATAGGATTAGGTTATATGCTATGACAGTCTCATTAACACCAAAATGCTGGACTTCAGTGAAATTTTGCAGGTGCTTAGTGGTTTTTTTTGTTCTTGCCCTACAGAGATCAGGTGAGCTGATGACTTTGCTTTGTTCAGAGGTTGTTTCATAATCCTCCTTTATACCCAGGCTCTTCTGCAGTTCCAGGGTGACAGAAGAGTTTAGCAGTGTCTCAGCTAACAAAAGCAAAGACTCGGTGTTTTATTTAATTCTTTATTTATTTAAAAGAAGCTGTATCTTTGCAAGCAAGGCTCTTCTCAGTATTTGTAAGCTGAGCAGGGCCACTCTAGGTCATTATCTGGATTTTTAACCTCTGGAAAGGACCCATGTGTGTTAGACTGATGGAAAAAACATTATCTTTTGAGTCAGTCATAAATACTGTGAGGGTAAAGGTTGAAATACTAACTTGAGATTCTTTCTACTTGTCACTTGAAGTCCCAAAGACCAAGAGCTTTAAAGTTTTTCCAAGGCGCTCTGCAAACATTGATGGTGGAGTGTGTTATGCTTTGCTTCTTGTCAGAAACTGCTGTCTGATGCTGTGATGTGCTTCTAAGTAAATACAGATTCACTTTCTCTTCTCTCATCACAGCACCTATTTATTCTCTTTACTGCAACCTTGTTTGTCTTTTTACCCCTTCTTCCTGCCACTCTTCAGTATTATTTTTTTTTTTGAAAATAAAATAATTTAATTATAAGCAAAAATGCCTGCTGAGGATGGAAATGATCCAGGACTATGTCAAGAAGAGGTTATTGCCATCCTGGGGAAAAACTCCTTTCCCTGACCTGTTTTCTCCCTTGGAAATGCTGTTTCCCTTACGTTTCTTAACACATCTTTAGAAAATCCAGTGCTAAAGAATTTTAAAATTGATAAGCCTGATTTCTGCCTTCCATGGCTGGTAAAGTAAATAATGATCAGGGAACTCTGCAATCCCCCATACTCTGATTATGAGAGAACAACTGTGGTGCCCTCTGACTCTGAACTGCTCACAACTGATTGCTATCCATTACAGATACCAAGCCCTGCAGTGCAACAAACCAGTGAATGTTATGTTTGGTAAAAATCAATCACGGTTATTCTTTCTACATCTCCCTGTTCTGTTACCTGCCACCTTGGATATATCAGAATGATCAGTGTTTGGACTTTTATACTTATGTCTGGTTTGACTGTCTGATGAACAACTGTAGATGTGAAAGGACAGTTTTCTTACAGGGTTCTTGGCATTTCAGCCTTCACTCATGATAAAAATTGTAAAAAGTGAATGGATGTTGATGTTACAGTAGGCATGGATTTGTTTGCTAGAGCAAAGCTTTGTGTTCAGTACAGTTGTAAAACAATGATTTCAAAGTATTGGCTTCTGGAATGTGAAGTCATCAAACTTCGCTTATGGAAAAATCTTTTCATATTGGAGAAATGCATCTTAGTTCAGAAATAGTTTTATTTGTCTTCCTCAGCAGCCAAACCTTTGTGGACTCTACTGGCTCTCAGAAATTATCCTAACTTGGCTGCAGTGGTACTGCCTGGACATAGCAGAACAAACTTGGTCAAATCTGAGATCTGTTTGCTGTTCCTCCTGGTACAGACTTACCACATTTCCTATAGATTTTCTGCCTTATCGTTGAGGGTGCTTCACACCAGAAGGACAGGGTGTCATCCAGAGGGACCTGGACAGGCCAGAGAAGTGGGCCTGTGAGAATCTCGTGAGATTCAACAAGGCCAAGTGCAAGGTCCTACACCTGGGTTGGGGAAATCCCTGATTTCAATACAGGATGGAGGATGATGTGATGGAGAGCTGTCCTGCAGAGAGGGACGTGGGGGTGCTGGTTGATGAGAAGCTTGACATGAGCTGGCAAGGTGCACTTGCAGCCAAGAAGGCCAACTGTATCCTGCGCTGCACCAAAAGAAGTGTGGCCAGCAGGGTGGGGGAGGTGATTCTGCTCCTGTATTCCTCTATTGTGAGACCTCATAGAATCATAGAATAACCAGGTTGGAAGAGACTCACCGGATCATCGAGTCCAACCATTCCTATCAAACACTAAACCATGGCCCTTAGCACCTCGTCCACCCGTGCCTTAAACACCTCCAGGGAAGGTGACTCAACCACCTCCCTGGGCAGCCTGTTCCAGAGTACTGTGTCCAGTTCTGGAATCCTCAACATAAGAAGGATATGGAGCTGTTGGAATGGGTCCAGAGGAGGGCTACAAAGATGGTCAGAGGGCTGGAGCACCTCTCGTAGGAGGACAGGCTGAGAGAGTTGGGGTTGTTCAGCCTAGAGAAGAGAAGGCTCCGAGTAGATCTTATAGAGACCTTCCAGTACCCGAAAGGAGCCTACAAGAAAGCTGGAGAAGGACTATTCATAAAGGCTTGTAGTGATAGGACGAGGGGGAATGGGTATAAACTGGAGAGGGGCAGATTTACACTAGGCATTAGGAAGAGTTTCTTCACCATGAGAGTGGTGAGACACTGGAACAAGTTGCCAAGGAATGTCGTGGAGGATGGGGGTGTTCAAGGCCAGGTTGGATGGGGCTTTGAGCAGCCTAGTCTGGTGGGAGGTGTCCCTGCTCATGGCAGGGGGTTGGAACTAGATGATCTTTAAGGTCCCTTCCAACCCTAACTATTCTATGATTCTATGCTCAAGGCATGGACTCTTTCAGAACCACAAAGCCTTGGCTTTGCTCTCTAAATGGTAGAACATGTTTTACTGTTTTCTCTTGCAAATACTAGTTCAGTTTCCCTTCTGTCTCCATGGTGTACTCCTCACTTTCATTACCACAGAAGGAACAATAAGAAAAAAATGTTTTTATTATTAATAGTAGGGGAAAAATTTCATATTTCTGAAGCTCATCATAGGTTTAAAATACCTTATGATGCTAAAGAAGAGACACTAAAATTTGTTACTTTCCTTTAAAGAGGATCCTATGATCACTCTCATATTCTAGATGGGCGATGAAATTAGTTCACTTTTGTAGTAAGTTGTCAGATGTGACAACTTGAACAGATAGCAGGTTGGACTTAATTTTTATATAAGACAAGAAAGATGCTATGTATTTCAGTGCTGATAAAGGCACCCTTTCTTTGGACATGTTAGCAAAGTGAAAATAGTTCTGCAGGTCATGTGGGTAGAAAAAGGGTTTGAAAATGCCTTTGGCCAAGAACAGCATATGCATAAAATATATTACTTTTTAGACTATAAATAATTAGTAGAATTAGAACATGTAACAAGCTAAAAATAGACAGTAAGGAATGAGAGATGATCTTAAAACTTTGGAATAGAAAACAATGAAGGACTAATAACCTGGTCTTTAGATACCTGTGAGACTGGAGAAAGTAGGTTGGCTGGAGTTGTAGATTATGTGAAGTATTCTATTTCAAAAAAGCACAGACGTAATTTCAGCTTCTGGTTCTAGCAATTCAGGCAACTAGAACATTGCACTTCTACTTTGTGATGTCATTTAAATCTTGACCAAGTTCTCTCTATGATACTTGCAGAACCTTTGTGATTGCATCCCAAGGCAGAATTTGGATTTAGTGCCTACCTGAGGATAAATTACACTGTTTCACACGTCTGCTTTGCACTATATACTCCACTTTAGCTTTCCCAGTTGAATGACAAAGGAATGGCAAAAATGTATTAAAGCAGGAATGAATGCCTTGTACTGGAAATCCAAAACAAATTTGGAACAACTCTATTAGTGTGCATGAATTCACGCTACCTCTGCACCTGCTGAGGCTGACACATGCTGTAGTGGAAGTTTTGATTCTTAATCTGAAAGGAACAGAAATAGAGCTTTTGTAAGTGAAGCACCCCAGAAAGTTTGCCTGAGTAATGAGTAAGACGATTCATTTAATGGAGTTTTGTGGGTTTTTTTTTTCCCTTGAATATTCTTTTACTCAGAGAAACCAAAATCTTTTCCCAGAGCTGAGGTTTCCCAGGAGGGCAGAGTCGGCAGGAGTCATAAAAGCCTCTGAAGCCTCTGAAGGACAGAAGGATAGTGTAGAAGTGCAAGATGTAGTTTATAGGCAATATGCCTTACACAGGATGCAATGAGTGGATAAAACAATAAGTGGGTTTGGTGTCAAGTTTTGAAGATACTGTGTTAGAGCCAAGAAAAGGGGAGAAAGCTGGGAAGCCCTGGGATGTGCTGAGGGTGACATTTTTCTAGATAGAAGACATAAATAGCAGCAGTTTCAAAGGAAAATAGAGGTTGCTGAACACTGGATCTTTAATGTGCTGGTAGAAATTTGTGACAGGGCTACTTCAAATTATGCTGAATGTGCAAGACCTAGAAACATGCCCTGTGTCGGAATGTAGAAGATCAGCATTCTCTTCAAAAGTCAAATTCTCATGCAGAGTACTAGTCTATGGGGATTACTCAGGGAGAGATGTGCAATCACAGTAACTCAGTAATTGCTGCAATGTCAGATGCTGAATGCCACAGTCTGATACTAAGCTTTAGTGATGTTCTGGATGTCATGTCAGAAGGGATAGATCAGAAGGCAGGTGTCCAGGAATAAGTTGCAGTGCAAGTAGTCTTGGTGCTGATGCTATTTTTGGAATCTCTTCACTTGCCTTGGCAGTATCTTGATGAAATCAAGTAAGACTGAATATGTTTAAGGTTTTTGGAGTGGAAAGGGAATAATGATGTTTTTCTTGAGGCCAGTTGTTATCTCACAGCCATTTCTTCACTTCTTCTTTCTCTGATAGAAATTTGGCCTGATGACAGGAGTTTCTTCAATCTAATTTAGTAATAGTTGGAAAACAGATTTTTCTTTTTGTTTACTTATTTATACGTTTTAATACATCTTGCTGCTTTCATTTTCCTTTTCATTTCCTTTTTTTTCATTTTTCTTTTCTCCCTAGAAGACTTTTAACAAATGGAAAGACATTCTAGTGAGGAGGGAAGAAAACAGTTCCTGACTAAGAGCTGCAAAAATTAAATCTTGCATTTCCTTTAGCAGCGGTAATAGAAGGACCTTCTGAATGTGACTCTGTTGAACTAGCCCTCGGCAGCCATAGGGAACAGGTTTGTGTTGGTGATCCACATCACCAAATAAAAGTTTAGTGTTTTAAATGCCAAATCCTTAACTAATGTAAGGTGGCATAATGCAACAGACTGCTGACTGATTGAGAATTTGGCTTAGATTTTCAGATCTTCAAGCCATTGCATACATTACATCAAATAATGACAGCTCTTATGAAATCTGCAAAGATTTGGATAGTGGCCATCCCTGTGATGCATAAGTTTTTCTCTTACTTTTTCCTTCTATACCCTGACTTACTGTTTAATAAAATAAAACAAACCAGTCAATTTTAACTGGTAAGCTCAGTCAGTATTTCATCTTGCAACAAGATCTTCACCCAGTAGATCTTGTTGCAAGGTGAGCCTTTACATAGCCGTAACTCTTCTGTCACTTTAGTCAAAAGCAAAACTGCCTGAACCTCCATCTGAAAGCAGACCAGTCTGAAATTTTTCTTAAGGAATCCCATGAGTGCAACATGGATTTTGATAAGTTTCCAATTTTTATTTTTTTTGTAACTGCTTCACTGCATTACCATGGCACCTGGTGTGTGTAGTTGCCCCTCTCCACTTGATGCCCCATTTTGATGCCCCTCTCTGCTGGCTTTTCTGCCTTCTCTATAGAAGCCTATGCAAAAAGTATAGTTTTGTGTCTCAATAGAGCTGTAGCTTAGAATGCACTGTTTTTAATGAGCTGACAGCTGAGGCAGGGCCATGTGTTTATTTTATCATCTGAGGTACAAGCAAGGCCTGATAGCAAATCCAAAGGTGATTGATGCTGCAGTAGAACTTTGAAAATAAGATGAATTAAATTGTGGATAGAGTTTTCTGGGTTTGACAATTTTGCCTTGGGGTTCAAAGCTAAGGAAATCAAGCTCCATACTGTACTTCATGGGTTCATTTATTTACAAGAGCAGCTCGACCGGGATCTTTTTAGCCTGGCTTGAAATTCTAGCTTGATGGTTTTTTGAATAATAGTCTGTCTCCTGGCCTTTTCTGAAGCTTTAGGAAGAAATGCAAGCTGCATGTAAAGTTGCAAGAATAATAAGCTGCGTTTCATTTTTACAGGGATATTTATCAGCTGCTGTTTTTATTGTGCTTATACGCCAACACTGTTAATTTGCAGTTTTGTTCCTTAAAGGTTTAGAACTAAAGCTTACTAAAGGACAACAGATTTTTTTCAGTATTTCCTGGAATGATAAAGGAAAGCTTCAACAAAGAAGCATCAGTACTGGGTTAAAATAGAATATTCCACGTTTTATAGGTGATGGGCTAAATGTGTTGCTTACATTTGAGCCTCTCTCTCAGCTACAGCTTGGTCTTCATAGGGGTCTGGATGAGAAGACCAGTTATCTGTTAGCTTAAAACAGGTGAGGATGTGATGCAGGTGCTGTAGTGGGGTTAAACAGCAGGACCTAAATCTTTCTTAAAACAGCACCTATATTACTCTGCATTTGATTTGTACCTGAAAGTATGTCCAACAGGTATAGGTACATTAACTTTTAAATACATTTTGGGGTGGGATGGCCCTTACTCTTATCTTGGAACATGTTAGATTAAAGGAAAGGAGACAAATACCTTCATATTTGTAAATAGTAAATCCCCTACAATTTCATCATTCCCCATTTTGCTATTCAGTAACGTAACAATGGCCTGGGAACTGCAGGAGTAGACCTCCCAGAGGGTATCTGTGTATGTTCCTCGGGATCACTGGCTGTTGCAATACCAGTACAGGAGCAACCAGAGAAATAAATACCTATGAATTCACACAGAAAATGGAAAATGCTGACAAAAGTGTTGACCTTGCAGGCGAATGGGAGCTGCTTTTGATTCCTTGGTGGTATGTGAATCAGGTATTTATAGTTTATGCACCCATGCAGAGGGGACACTTCAGTCCTATATTTAACACTGCTACTTCTAGTGAAAAGGCTTACCTTTTCTTTTTTAATTTTTCTTAGCTTGATCTAAGCTCATGCCACATCTCATCTATTTCTGCCTCTAGGTGACTACTGCTGCATGTTTGCAGGTTCCTAAACGAGAAGAATAAAAGGACTTTGAGGCAACTGATGAGATTAAATTGATACAGTGTAGGACTGGAACTGAAGATGTTAGACTACTGCTATGCTTTCAAATGCCCTTTTTACCAAATAAGAAAAACTGTCTTTAAATAAATGGTTGGGTTATGAAAAGAGAGTGACATTTGAAAGACAACAAAGGGAACATCTGCAGAATTCACAACCAAGGCATGAGTACAGTAAGAAAATCCCAGTGAAGTAGCAATCGAACAAAGATTTTTTTCCTAGACAAGGTCTCAAATATTTGTCCTTCTGTGACCTTTTTAGAAAAAGATTCAAATGTCTTTGAGAGTAAAACCACATTGTGGACAGTGTTTGCTTGATATGAGTGTCATGCCTGGAAAAACAAATTTACACAAGATATGTTCCATAGCAAAACAAACTTATTCAAGATCAGCTTACTTGCATATCGTAAATGTCTCCAGTTACACTTGAATTTCACTTAAAGTCCTTGTATTGTGTCAACCTCAATATTTTTTAAAAAGATCTTCTGTCTTGTTTTCTGTTTACTAGTGCTAGTAACCCTCTTCCCTTTTTACGTAATTCTTTCCTTGCTGTTTCCTGTCACTTGGATTCATAAGGCTAAACAGCACATGGGAAGATTTTTGCTTCTTAAGAAATTAAATTGTTCTTAAGATAACTTTAATAGGGATGTGAAATAACTAAGGCACTTTTCCACTGGTAAAATGATAGCATTCTCAATGCTGATGTTGAACTTAGACATAACGCTGAAAGGAGGACCTGTGCATGTGCAGCATTGGTTAGAAAAAGCAAAGATGATGCTAGCATGTGGGGTTGTGAATGCCACAGAAAACATGATATTACACTTAGATTTTTGTATGAGCTTTATTGTAAATAATAAGTGAAATTCTGATCTTTATCTTGGGGACAAAAAAGAATTGATTGGTGAAAGACAATAGAAAAGAATTTAAGGTCTGAGGAGAAGAAGAGGGAAAAAAATTGAAAATATATAAATGATGAATCACTGCAGAGGACAGTTTGAAGCTTTATTTTACGTCTAGAAAATGTAGGAGATACTTTATGGGATATAATAGGAATTTCAAAATCAATTGAAGACGTGAACATGTTTTATAGATGTATAAATAAAATTTACATCCAAAAGAAATGGGTAGTACTTAAAAGGTATTTGTAATTGAAAAGAGACTGAAATGGGGATGTTGGGAATGTTCAGGGTCATTATAATCAACTGGCGTAAATTGTGTTCCACAATAATTACATTTCAAGATTCTGTTTACTTTTGTCTACTGAAGAGTAGGATGTGTTCCCTACTGCGAGGGACAAATTAACCTGTGTCAGCTTGTGGCAGGATGTTTGCTTGTTGCTCTGCAGCATCTTGAACTAATCACTGAGATCCTTGTGTGACTTCAGATCAGTGTGGCAATTCCTGTGTTGCTGAAACAGTAAGCGGATTTGTCCACCTAAAGGCTGTATTTACCCTTTTATGCTGGAGCTTTGTTTCTTATTTAAGTGCTATTCCAGCAATTATTTGCATTACTTATTTTTTTTAATAGATCATTTTAGTGCACAGACACATGCTTGTTTGATGAGGAACCTTCTGTGAAGAGTCTGCTTGTATTTGCATTATAGATACAGCTGGTATGTATTGTTTGGCTTGCCCTCAAAGTTAGCTTATCCTGAGGATTCTGTGATTTTGAAATCTGTGAGCATGAAATACTATAGCTTATTTTAGTGTGAGTGGATGCTTATAACTAAGGGAATTTTCAAGTAGAAACTTTGTTTAGGCTGTGTGTGCAGAAATAACACCATGTGGATTGAATTCTAAAGATATACACACATTTTTGTATGAAAATGCAGCTGAACAGCTAGCAAAGAGGTTGACTAGACATAAATATGAAACAAGGGTGAGGGAGAAGCCCTCCAGCAGTATCCACCAAAAAAAAAAAAAAAAGCATTACTTCTTATATACTCAGCAGCGTCAAGCAGGACAGAAGGTGCAGAACCAAAAAGGAGGAAGTGCAGAGTACCAGAGGTGTTTAGTTTGGGGTTTTACCTGCTCCCTCCCCTCAGCCTTATGATGGGGAGCATGGGGAGCACACAGCGTTGTTGTGTGCTTGGCAACTCCTCTCTATAGCTTGCCTACAACCCCATCTGTTTTTACGAAGGCAGATCTTTTTCTGTGATTCTGCCTGGCAACAGCTGGGAGAAGGTCAAAACATTAGTAGTGACTATTTCATCTCCATTAGGAATGAAAAAGTACGATAACTTCAAGTTACAACTTCTTGACCTGGCCCTCTCTTTCTGATATAGCCATGACTTATTCCGGGTCATGCCCTAAGAGCAATATCCAAATCTGTTCAAGAACAGAGAAGACCAAGTTGGTCTGTACAGCAGGTGTTGGTTACTGCCCTTCTGCTGCTTTCTCTCTTAGCCTCCCTGCTGTATCTTACATTAGCCTTGTAGGTTCACATGGGCTAGGTTGCAGCAACATAGCAAGTGTGCCTAACAATGTGAAAACACAAAAGAGTATTATCCTTTCCACGAAGACTATATACCCTAGAAAAACAACAAAAGAGAGGCAGAGAGCACTACACCAGGCAGCTATAACAGTCTGTGTGATAACAAATACATTGTTTATATATTTTCATATATTTCTCTGGATATTCTGCATGCAGGACTAAACAGAGTAAATTCCCTTCCTTTTCCCATGAATTCATCCACTCATCTTAGAGAATAATAGAATGTTTTGGATGGAAAAGACCTTAAAGATCATCCAGTTCCGCCCCTGTGCCATGGACAGGCATACCTTCCACTGGATAAGGTTGCTCAAAGCCTCATCCATCCTGGCCTTGAACACCTCCAGGGGTGGAGGTGTTCCTGATATCTGATCTAAATCTCTCCTCTTTCAGCTTAAACTGCCCCACCCCCCAACTTTGTCCTATCTCTGCACTCCCCAATAAAGAGCTCCTTCCCAGCTTCCCTGTAGCCCCTTCCTTTTAGTACGGGAAAGTTGCAGTAAGGTCTCCGCAGAGCCTTCTCCAGGCTGAACAAGCCCAACACTCTCAGCCTGTCCTCATATGTGAGGTGCTCCAGCCCCTTGATCATCTTCATGACCTCCTCTGGACTCGCTTTAACAGAGCCGTGTCCTTCCTGTGCTGAGGACTCCACTCTCCTAGCTGCTTACCAGTTTTGTTTTATTTTATTTACATTAAAATGAATAAATTTTACTTAATTCCTTTTTGTTGAATATTTAATTAAAAGACTTAGACTTGCAGTTTCCTATAGGGTACTGAATTGGATCATTTGAAGGAATTTAAATTCTTGAATAAGACCAAGTGGAAGGCTGGTGTTTGCTTTCATGTTTTATTTTGCTAGAAGTATAATAAATCCTAGGTAACGGACTAGGATTCTCTTGTTCTCAGGTTGATAAAGCCTCTATGGAAAGTATTGTTCAATTATTTTAAATTACAAAAGTGCCAAATTATAAACAAAGTCAGTGAAACACAAGAAGTTCTTATGAATTTTATCTCTTTCATTTTACATTGTACAATATCCTGCCCTTTATTAAACCACCTAAGGGATGAACAGTGAGTATCAAGGAGAACCCTGTTACTGTTCCCAAGGGCCTGCTTCATCCCTCATTTATTTGCCTTCTCATTTTTACTAAAACTAGCATCTCTCATCTAGAAATGATGTCGTGCTGTCAGACATGCACACACACTCTCACAGAAAACTTGGATGGAAGGGATTCTGTGGGGTTCAACTAACTCACCAGCTTGCCCAAGGCAGAGCCAGCTCTATCTCAGGCTTCCTTAGCAGATGTTTCTCTAACTACTTCTTCAAGCCCCCAGTAATGAACATTTCACAGTCTCCTCAGACTGTCAATACCATTCCTTTGTGGTTACCTTTATGAAGCTCTGGTGGATGGTAAGCCATTCCTATGCTTGCCTAAATGAGGAAGAAATTGTGTATTCATTGAAAGGTGAAATCTGTCATTGCCTCTCTGCTGGAAAGTGATTCTAGTGAAGATTTTTTTTTTTTTTGCATGAGATTTTACGTTATATTTTCTTTAAATACATACACGTTTTTGTTCACTCTCTTATTAACACATACATTTATACATACACACACACACAAACACACACATGCAGGCACTCTTAGCAGGTTTTATGTCAAGCGGTATAACCCAGAGTAATGCATGTAGCTTTTCACTGATGTGCACCTGCAGGTAGATGAGGTCGTAGTTTCTCTGGGGTGACAGTGGTTATGCAGAGTACAGTCCCTTTGACTTTTAAAGGATATAGTAAAACCCATATTTCTGTGTAGCACATGAATTCTTTCCCGCTTTCTGCTTATGAGCTTACGTATGTGAGATAAATCTGGTCTGGAGACTTCACTGCAGGAGGGTGTCCAGAGCCTGGGAAAAGATGAGCAGCACTTTGGAATAGATTTTAGGTCACAGGATTTTTTATTTTATTTTATTTTTTTTCTTAAAGATATAAATTTAGAAACTCATTAAAGCTTTGTCCTTATGGATTAGACATACTTAAAACAACTACAGGATTTTCTCTGAAGGATATGATAGAATTTGTTGACAAGATTAAGGACAGGCGAAGGGTGTCATCCAAAGCCCACAGAAGTCATCGAGGAGCTTCACTGTCTGTCAAAGACTTTGGATCTGGCCTTCAGAATTTTACAGAAGGGAGAAAAAAGAAGAGCTTATTTTGCTTCTTGGATAAGTAATAATTCATTATGACTTCCTAACAGAAACCATGTTCATTGATTTCCCATAGAATTATGTGTGGTGGTTTATAAGGCTAATTTTTATAAATGGTATCTGTTTGCAAATGTAAGCAGTCTCATACTGCAGTGTCTGTACAACTACCTTCAAGCAAATGATGCTATGAGCAGGTACTTTTTAAGCTTAATTTTGTTTTAGCATTATTTCTTTTTAAATCCAGGTATCTGTAAAATTGCAAAATAGGAAAAAAACCCCATATCTAGTTCAGATGGCCACAGCACTACAATTTTCACTATATAATTCTAAATTCTATTAATTCTAAATATAATTGCATGAAAAGAAAAGGAAGATCAGGGAGAAATATAACTGCAGGGTATAAATGGGTCTCTTAAATACATATACACTCTGCATTGAACTTACTTGCCCTGAAACCTTATTTTTAATCTTACCTCGGGTAATAGATCTCTCTTTAGCAGTTTCTTTTTAGAGTAACACCTTAGCCAAGGGAACATGAAAACTGTAGTCTTGAAGTCCCATTTCTGGAGGTTTACAACTCAAACATTGAAATGTCTACTCTCAGGTGAGATCTGCTGTATGAGATGTGAGGTGTCCTGGCAGTGAAGTTACACTATTCCATGTACTACTCTTTAGGTTGTGTGAGCTCCTCAAAGTGGCTTTGCTGAATTCATCTTTCTGTGGGACAGCAGCAGGGGAGGGCAATTGAATGGTTTTCCAGCAGTACTGTTGCTTTTCAGGCTCTTCACCGTTAAGGTCTCAGCTGAGAATGCAGTTACAGATGAGAAGTGCTCTGACCATTGAGGGGTCCGTGTTCTGGTCTGAAGAATGATTTCTGAAATGCAGAGATGTCTGTCCACCTTGTATACTTGATACAGTGTCTGGTATGCAATGTCATCCCTTCCCCATGGTGTTTTGTAATGTAGCCTCTTGACGTGATATACAGCAATTGCTGAGAGCTATTGCACCTAAAGAACTCTGAATGAGCAAGTGTTTCCCTGCATTTTAAGTGCCCCTCATTTACCTGAAACCTTTGTAGAACCTCATGCAAGGAGTTATTTTAGTAATAATTATTAGATTCTTATAACTTGCCTTTGCCTTGAGGGAAAGGAACTACTGTTAGTTCTTTTTGAATTGAAGGTGCTGATTTTTGCTCTTTTTTAACTGCTGAAAGGGAGGGTTCAGGAACCTGACAGAGGCTCCTCTTCTCACTGGCACTAATTTTGGAAATACTGTTTTCATTAACCCAGATGTTACAGAAACTAGCTTCTTGGATATACCTAAATATGTAGGTACTAAGGATTACATCTCTTAGGTAGGATAGGAGGTACTGGAATTTTTTGAGGAAGTGGTCTTGTCCTGGGAACTGTGATACATGGCTAAACCTTTGTACTCTTCATGCAAACTTGAACACATGTGTAGGATCAGGTGCTGAGTAAAATGAGCTTGGCATGTGTAAAGGTGGCAGCTTTGATCCTCACTTACATTTAATAAAAACCAGTTATTTTAATTTGCCCTTAAGAAAACCCTGTATTGAAGCTCTGGATATATGATAGCTGCTGCTGTAAATGCATTATAAAAGGATATAATATTTTGTGAAAGCAAAAATAATTTCCTGAAAGTGCTTTACTGCTTACTATACTTTCCTATAGGGGTTTTAAAACATGTATGTGATGTTGTTTTCATGAAACTTATTTTTTATTATTATATATTATATAATAATATTATTTATATATTTATATATAATATATATAATATATGTATAATATATTATATAATATATATAAAAATATATATATTATATTTATTTAAGTTGTCTATTAATCTCTTCTTAATTATTCATGGCCTCAAGCTCTGCCAGGGGAGGTTTAGGCTGGACATTAGGAAAAAATTTTTCACAGAAAGGGTCATTGGGCACTGGAACAGGCTGCCCGGGGAGGTGGTTGAGTCACCTTCCCTGGAGGTGTTTAAGGCACAGGTGGACAAGGTGCTAAGGGGCATGGTTTAGTGTTTGATAGGAATGTTTGGACTTGATGATCCGGTGGGTCTCTTCCAACCTGGTGATTCTATGATTCTGTGATTCATATAATTTAATTTTACATGTTATTGCCATAAGATATAGCTACCTTTTCTGTAAGACATTGTACTGTCATGTATTATACTTCAGGGCAAGGTTACAATTCAGTCATTATGTGTTATATCTGGATTTAAGAAACAGAAGAGTAATGACTTTCAATTAATTCTCTTTCTCTTTTGCTCCTTTTGGCTTTCACATCTGCTGCGTCTTTGACGTAAAATACCTTCAAACTGCAAGATTTGGTCTGATGTAACTTTAAAGAATTGTTCAAGCCAATTACATTTTTATATACTAATTTTGTTTCTGTGGGCTTTTACATCTCCATATAATTAAGATTTTTTTAAAAAGTCTTCAGACTTTTAAATCAAGAGAGATTTTTTTTTTTCCTAGTGACTTCAATGGGAACAGAGCTGGCACTTGGCTGCTTTTGAAAATAAGACCTATAATTTATTAAACAACAAATCACTGTCAGCATTTACAGTGGATTTACAGTGGATGTCAGCATTTAGAATGGGTATATACAGAATTTACACTATAAGTATACCCATTAGATTAATCCTTACAGAAGTGGAAGAGTTACTGTTAGCTTCAGCTGGGACACAGCTTGGCTGCCAGCCAAGGCCAGGCTGTTCAGTTTTGGCTAGTTGCAGTGGACCCTTTCTGAGGGAATTTGGCTTGATGGTGTGTGGTTTGCTTGGTGTCTGCCTGTCAGGCTGGACAGTGTGGCGGTTCTGCTGGAGTAGGCAATATGCAAACACACTGAAGTGGTTGACTCTGCAAGAGGGAAAGAGAGAAATGAAGAGGTCCTGTGGTTTACAAGGAAAGCTGTGTCTCAACCCAGGATTAGCACCCTTATTTCCTGATGCTGGTGTCAGTTTATGGTCTGTTCTTGGGGCTGGCTCCTCTGGCGCTTCAGTGAGGCTGCACTTCTTGACACAAGCTAGAGTTACTCTTGTCATGCCTAGAGCAATTATTAATACAGTAGTTGTATAGGAAAGTGCAAATACATGTATGTATTTGTATGGTATTTACATAATTTGAAGTGAAATTTGAATTGTTACGCTTTCATTGAGCTGAATGCAGGTGTTCTGATGGTGGAAAGAACTACTGAGAAAAGTAAGGGATGTGCTGCAGCAGGACTACACAAATTCATGTCTTGGCATTCTGTCTATTTGGGAAACCCAAGTCAGGGCATTTAAAGAAGGATACGGTAGTTTGAATTCCACCTAAGTCCTGTTTTGGGTGTCTAAATCTGTTTTAAATCTAACTTGAAACTGTGGGTGTTATGTGGGTGGTAGAGGCACGCTGTGGTAGGCGTATATATGTCTCTTTTGAAAAACATCACTTGGTGCTTCAACAGTGAGCACGTCAGGTCCAGACCCTCAGGAAGAACTGCAGCTCCACTGTGTTTCAGTTTGTCAGAGGCCCAGTGGCTGTTGGCAAGGCATGTTTCCTGATTGTTGACGACCTTGGTGCAGCTGCAACCAAGTTCTTAGCTGACAGCACGTCCTCTAGGACAGCTTCATGGACAGTCTCCCAGTTACTGACTTCACACCTGCCGTAGTTTGAAGATGCTTTTATGGTTTGCTTTTTTTTCTGAAAGGGAAGCTAGAAAGCTTTTATGATTTTTCTGACACAGAAGCCAGAAAGAGAATAAATGGGGTTTGTCCTGTATTTTTAGGGAATAGTAGTTCAATTAAACATATCTATATCAAATTTTCACTCAGTCCCTGCACATTACTGATCTTATCTGTACAGCTTCCCATCATGGCTCTTTAGGATGGGGATGTTGTTTGAACTGTTCTACTTCAGGAAATACATGTCATGAACATACATATGTCATAATGTTTGTTATGTTTGTGACGCTTTCAAAATTAGAAGCCTTTAAAAGAATGTGCTACAAGTACTTTCTTCCCATGGAGGTAAGTCAGGGAGTGAATAATCTTTGAAATGAACTGAGTAACTAGACATTTTCGCTCTGGAGGTGGGAAGAGACCCCAGGAATGAAAATGCGCAATTCATGTTTTGAAAGGAGCATCTAAAGGAGAGGATCTGTTCTGGGTCCCCATGCGTACAGCTTAGCTCACCTACAGGATTTGTGTGGGACAGGAGGACATGTAGTGGGGATGGGCAGATGTTACCAGTTCCTTGAACTGCAGGAGGACCCTTCATGACTTTATTCTCCTTTTATGCCTTTCAAACAATGCAACACCCAAGTGCAATGAATTCTTGTAACTCCTATGTGGGAGGATTAGCAACTTGCTCCTGTAACAAAACAGGCATATGAGGTCAGTCACTGAAAATACTCATGAAAGCTCCCAGACACTGGTGTTTGAACAGTATATGTACCTGATGCTTAGTGACACGATTCTCCAGCTAAAACTTCAAAGTTGGTCAGAACTTCAGTCTCTGAGAAACAATTCTTGTGTCCATGCCTGGCTGCAAAGGGGGGATGCAGAGAAACAGTCAAAATCAGAGAATCATAGAATGGTTTGGGTTGGAATAGACCTTAAAGTCCATCCAGTTCCAATGCCCCTGCTATGGGCAGGGACACATTCCACTGGATCAGGTTGCTCAAAGCCTCATCCAACCTGGCCTTGAACACCTACCTCCAGGAACTGGGCATCCATGTCTCCTCTGTACAATCTGTTCCAGTGCCTCACTGCCCTCATAGTAAAAAATGGCAAAAACACACATGATGGATCAGACAGATAATAGAAGTGACAGACCACGTTATGGCCAAATACAGCCCCATCTTGTACTAGTATTAATCTGAAAAAATTAACAGCAAATTTAACCTGTCAGAATAAAAGGCTTTCAAGAGAGATCTTTAAACTGACCTTGGCTCAAATTATGTCAGTTTTGCTAAATCATTCATCTACCCCTGCATGTCCTAAACTAGCAGCTATGTGCAAAGTTGTACATGCAAGAGAATACTGTTGTATTAAAATGAAAGTGCTGTGAAAACACAGGGATAGATATACTGACATGCAGATGGGTGTTACTTACCAGTAATCACTGTCATATGCACTGCACCTCTTGGTAAGCCGCATATTGAGCAGCTGAGGCTGGCATAAAAGAACATCTTGTACAGATCTTCAAATACTCTGCTGAAATCTCTGTTTTTATTCAGTGTTAAATATTTTGTCCTCCCAATAATTTTGTAGAATGCTGAATTAATTAATGGGAATTGGCAGTAGAGCTATTCTTGCAGCAAATACAAGATCTGCAGCATACTAATATTAAATGGTGCATATTTTTTAAAAGCTGTATAAGCTTTCAAGAAGTTTTATTGTGTACACTAGCAATTTGTAAAAGGCCGTAAGTAACACACTTGAAAATGGACTTTTTTCACTCCTTTGAAACTTGTCTTCTGACTTTTCTTTGCTACAGGATTTAACTTAATTTGAATGTTAGTTTTTTCCCCCCATTATTTAAAAAAGCTTAGTTTGCATAAATAAATCTTAATCTTAAATCTTTGTTCATATGCCCTTCATCTTGCTGTCTTTTTCAAAGCATATTTGTCTTTGGGTTCTCCAAAATACATGATGTCTGTCCCAGGGTCAGAATGATGCTTCCGAGTGTGAAATTTGACAGTGTGCATATTTATCCAGCTGATAGACATGCCAAATATAAAAAATGTGTTTGACAAGAAAACAGGAAGCAAAATGTTGAAGACGTAGATGTGTAGGTCCACTCTTACTGTTTTCCATCTGCTTTCAGCTATTTTTGTTGGCATATTGCTAAATGTACAAGCTAAGAGGTATGTTGATGGAGGATATGAAGATGTAAGGAAGCTGTAGTGTAAGGCAAATACTTATTGATTAATTCTGAGTCTCTAAAATTGTCAGACAATGGCAGTAGTGATAATGAGATAAAATCTGAAAACTTTGTTGCGATGCTTTGTGAGAATTTCTTCAAGTAGAGTAAAAACTGAGAAAGGGCTTAAGAGTTTTGTAATTGTGATTGCCTTCACAAAGAGAGGAATCTTATTTAAAAATGTTCATACATCATTTGTTCTAATGTAATACACAAAACCTATATAAAAGAAATTTTATCAGGGGAAACAATAATTAAGCTGTCCTGTTACCATGAAACAGATGTTTTTCTAAAGAGCTCTGCTGGGGATAGCAATCTTACCTTTGATTATGTGCTGTTACATTATGAAAACTGCAGCTCAGCCAAACTCATCTTTCATTCAAGAAATTTTCAATTTAATTTAGTATGAGTTTATTGACCTTAATCTTGGTATGAACATTGGTAAAGGTGACATTTCAAATAAACATAATTTTTCTGCAGTCTTTTCACAGCAAAACTAGAACAGATGAATGACGGACATGAAATAATCTTACAGTTAAGAAATACGACTTGTAAAATTTGGGTGTTTTGATTAACAACATCTCTAATTTCTGTTACGCTTGGTTAGCTTTTATATTGTGGCTCATAGTGCCAGGAAGACGTAATTACATTGTGAAGTGCCTCACCATGCTCTGTTAGACTGAGTGCTTGGTAAGAATTGCTTAAGGTCTCTTAAAATCTGTGGCAGCAAGAGCAGCAGCTAAAAGCCAATTACTGGTGAAAATGTAAACTTAACAATTAGCAGGTAAAGGCTAGTGTATGGGAAATGATTCTTGGTGTGGTGCAAATATATACCAGACCAGTAATACTGATTCCATGTTGCTGGTCATGGGAAGGAGATTGTCCTGTGAGAGCTGCCCTAGCCCTGCTCTGAGGCTGCAACTCGCATTGTGAAGCTGTTTATAGAGTTGGGCAGGGGATGAGAAGGACTCCAAATTTATGCTTAGTTTTGGTCCCCACTTTGCGTATTTAAGTTGACTAATATGTGTATTTAGCAAATGAACAACCATGCCTCCCCTGGGTCTGTTGTGACCCATCAAATTCTGGGCAGCATTGCTGCAGAGAGTGGTTGGTGTGCAGCTGAACTTCTGCTGAGGTACAGAGAGGGTGTGCAGCAGCCTGCCTGAAGTGTTTATGTCAATATACATAATAAAATATAGTATTTATCTATCTGTCTCTGCCCTGAGTAGAGCTAAACTTTGAGCAGTGTGTTCATCCGGTTGTGTGTTGCAGCACAGGCTGACTCCTTCCTTTTTTGCCGTGGCATCATCTGTGCCTGGCAGAGCTTGCCCAAGTTCATGGTTTGCTCGCAGTAATGCTATGTCTTATCTCGTGTCTGCTCTGATATCAGTCCTCTCCAAAGCTATGTAACCCATTTTACTGCACTGTGGAAACAGAAGTGATGAGTGGCAATACACCCTGCCAGGGGTGCCAATGCAGTATCA
The DNA here is from genome assembly GCF_032191515.1 of Phaenicophaeus curvirostris. Taxonomy (NCBI): domain Eukaryota; kingdom Metazoa; phylum Chordata; class Aves; order Cuculiformes; family Cuculidae; genus Phaenicophaeus; species Phaenicophaeus curvirostris. The sequence continues at coordinate 103,526,195 of NC_091393.1, read as the reverse complement.
GCAAGGGGAAGCAGATTTTAAACTCCCTTTTAATTTGTGCCGAGACATTAACTGTGAATTATGAACCAGCAGTATTTAATGAAATACTCAGTATTTAATAGATTGGGCGTGAGTCTGCTTAACATGTAGGATGAAGTAAGTGATGTATCCGATTGGATTAGTGGCAAATTTAATCTAGTGTGTGACACTGCTGATTCAAGTATTTTTAAAATTTTTTTTTAGGTTCAAAGTGACTTTGGCTTCTTGTGATCTATTCAATGCACTAAATGAACTGTAGTCTGTATGGGTTTGATCACTTATTTCAGTGGGGAAAGGAATTTAATTTGAGAGGGTTGCAATATACAGGACGGAAAATTAGTTTCTTTACAGTGTAGGAAAGCTTTTCTGTCATATGAAATGTCCTCAAATATGTTCCCCAAGCAGTAAATAATAATAACTTGCAAAGATGTTTCCTCAGAATATCAGCACTTACTGCATAATTGGTGAAAACTTGTGTTTTCCATGATATTTTCCAAACCTGAATCCAAGGGACAAATATCCTTTTTCCCTGTAAAAACACGTATCTAAATCAGCAGATTAGATTGAATGTTCTTACAAGATGAAGATAAAAATCTGTATAAATAATAGATTAAACATGGGGTGAATTTTATTCTTGCCTTTGTGGGAAAAACATCTGGCAACTTCATGAGTATTTTAAAACTAAAAGTCAAATTGCATTAGTTCTAGTTCAGTGTGTTAAACTTTGAAATAGTGATGTGCCTCTGGTTAAGGATTAGGAACACTGGTCGGGATATTAAATGTGTCTATGATGGGTTCTCCTGTTCCTAGGAAATCACTGTGAGGTAGGTAAGATTTGAACCCCTGGGGATTATGGACTGAGGCCTCTTTACAAAATTCATAGACATGGACATTTCTACACATCCAAATGTCAGCTCTTGACACATTCACTCTAGGCAGCCTTATGGCACAGTCGCTTACTGTTACTGTGCTACCATACAGTTGAGCAAGAAGAAGTTTAGATTGGATATCAGAAAAAAATTCTTTACTGGAAGAGTGGTGAAGTATTGGAACAGGCTGCCCAGGAAAGTGATGGAGTTCCCATCCCTGGAGGTGTTCAAAAAGTGTGTAGACCTAGCATTTAAGGACATGGTTTAGTAGGCACAGTGGTGCTGGGCTGATGGAACTCAATGATCTTAGAGGTCTTTTCCAACCTTAATGATTCTATGATTCTAAGAACACGTGCTGATGTGCTTTGGAGTGAAAGAGAGTTTGTTTTCAGTTAGAACAGTCAGTTCTGCTGGTAGTTTTACTCATATGCGTGAACATGTATATAGAAGTGGGAAAAATTTGTTTGCGGATGAAATTTCTGTATTGATCAAAATACCAGAAACTAGATCTGACTAATGCTTACTATAAACACACTGTGCAGATGCAGAGTGTGTGTGTGTATATACATATATTTCAGCTTTCTATGTGTTATTTTGAGAACTCAGTTGTGATAGAAATGCCTGACTTCTGTTTTTGACACTGTTGACTGGAGTTGTTACATATGTGCTAACAAAAATATTTCTAATAAAACAGAGTGAAACTCCCTTTTGATAGCACTGCAGCTATTGTTGCACTAAGCTTGGTATTAACAAATGGGCAGTCGCAATTTCAACTTATTTTAATGTATTTATTTTACAGTTTTGAAATGTATTTAGTTGCTAGCTGAGGAAGGAACCTGGTTAGGTGGCACCAGTCATGGATGTTATTTGGTCTTTGACAGGAGTTGGTAGAGAAAAGTAGGAATTGATATTGCATGGTGAGTGTTTCTGAAAGAAAATTGGCTGTTGCCAGCATTTAACATGTTCAGTGGCAAATGCTTTGATGTTCAAGGGACTTTCTTCAGAGTTACTGGATGACTTGAAGAAAACTGTCTAAAAAGAAAAAAATCACTTCTTTTTAAGTTTACAGAGAATTCTTTGCCATAGCATAAGAAACATTGTTTATGTTAAGAATAAGGCAGTAAATATAAAAGGTGATTTTTCTGAAAACAAGTTTACTGATTATTACTTACTTCCTCTGATTTTACTTTTCCAAATAGGTCTGCATTCCTCTAGCTTCCACAATAAGAGATTTGTCTCACTTGTTAGTTCAAATTGAGGTCAAGTTTCCTTTCTCTGACTCTGCCTCCCTTTCTTTCCCTTTTCCATTCAGAAAGCTTCAAATCCACATGTGAGTCTATCCAAGGTGGAAAAAATATCAACTCAGTACCACTTTCTAGCCTATGAAATGTTTTAGAGATATGTTCATTGTCTTTTTTTTTTTTTTTTTCTGCCTGTTGGTATTAGTGGTTCTGCTTGCTGCCCAAGTGCTTGGTCTACCAAATTCTGTTTGTCAAGTCATGGCTGCTGCATCCCTGGAGGTGTTCAAGGCCAGGCTGGATGGGGCTTTTAGCAACTTGATCCAGTAGAAGGTATCTCTGCCCAGGGCAAGGGAAATGGAATGGAACTGGATGATCTTTAAGGTCCCTTCCCACCCCAATCATTCTGTGGTTCTATTGTTCTATGAATTTGCCACTCTGCTGGAAGAGTTCAGTTCCTGCCAGCACTGGATTCTTGAGTACTCAAGAAAAGGTTATCTCAGCTGTCTGAGAAAAAGCCATTTTTTTGGAAAGCGCGAGCTGTCCCAGGCTGTACTGGTGGTTGTCAGCAGGGAGGCATGTAGTCTTTAGTGGCTGCTCTGCCCAATAATTCTGCTACTGCTGTTCTTGCAGAGCCTCATTGAAATGTGTTTATGCTACAGGAAAGGCAAGCTTATAATTTTCCTGAGCTCCTGGCACATTTCCAGGAAGAAGTTGTTTTGTGTGTCAACTGTTTCTGGAGTCAGTATGTCGTAATTGCTGCTATTAGAAGAATGGGAGGAAAGGAGATTCCTTATACTCTCCAACCCCATGCCGTGAGAGTTTTCTTTCAGTCTTCATTAAGACTGAAAGTTTCTGTTGAGTGTATGAGCAGCAGTCTTTTGCGAAACCTTTCCTTCTCTGTGGCCAGTGGTACAAAGCCCTGCACAAAACCTGCCTCTGAACTGTTAAGTCCCAGTTTCTGCTGCAGAGGAGATATGGGCAGTTCTCTGGCCAACTCTGGTGGAGGCCAGATAGCTGCTACCATCTAGGAAATACCAGTGGGTTGCTGGGGGTCATCTTTGGTGTAAGATTTCTCACTGTATTTAGGTACTATGACAATGCTTAATTGAAGTACAACATACAGTGCCTATGTGCAGGTGGATGGAGGAAGCATTGTGGGATGTCCTCCAGTGGGTGATTTGCCAGCTGGGGCAGGTGGGTTTTCTTTGTGTGCACAATGCGATAGAAGTAAAGCAATGGATGGTAAGTGGTATAGTTTTTCTCCTGCTCTTTCCGTAGGTGAACATGCAAGCCAGGATGACCTGATGAATGGCAGGAAGTAATGCAGATGGATTTTCAGGCTTCACAAATAACACAGAAAAGGAGAATGTAAATCTTCTGCATAATTTATTACTACAGATCTTATGTTTATGTCATAAATCACATGAAAAACGTTGTTCATAAACTTAATTTTGGTGCAATTGTTTTTCAGTTCCTGCCAAAATTTTCTGTAGAGGAAAAAACCCACAATCTTCTCTTGACTGTGTCCATTTCCAGCAGTGAAAAGGAAATCAGGCATTCCTGCAATTATTATCAAAATTCCTTTGTCTCTGCAGGGCAGGAAGCCAGACGGCATTGTTTTAATGGCATTTCTCTAGCCTTAAACCTCTAAGGCTGTCTATATTTCTCAATTTTCTTCAGAAATTTCAGGATGTTGTCTGCATTTTGTTATGGCAGCTACCCTGACAGCTCATTTATATACTTATTCTATCTTCCTTGCCCTCAGCACTATAGTATCTGAGCTGATCCCCGTGTAATAAAACACTCACTGGTCTGATATTGTTGTCTTTTTAACACACGTTGCATTGGTCATATGTAAACTATATAATCTGATTTGTAACTTCCAACCCCTGCCCCCCAACTGTTTTACTTGTAGGTTTCCTTCAGTTTGTAGTTACAGTCATATATATCTTTTATTGTCCAAGAACTCTAGGAACAATTATGTCTTTTTGTCTTCATTTCAGCAAGTCTCAGGAGATACAGTCCTAGCTTTCAGCTGCTGAGAGAATGAAATGTTGGCATTTTTTATTTTTTTCTAGAATTTATTGTATTTCATGCTGTTATATTTCAGTTCCATTATTGGCATTAAATATCTAAATGTGGTAACTATTACTGTACCAGACTACCTGCTCAGGAAATGCTCAGCTAATGAACAAAAATCTCTCTTCTGTCCTTCTGTCTGCTGAAAGAGCAAATTTTTAGTCCTAGTAATCCTATAAAAGACGCCTTCAGAATATGACCAGAATGAAATCCTAATACTTCTAAGGAAGGTAGTGAGTAAAAGGACTCTGACCTCACATGCACGTGTGCACACAAACATGTGTGGTTTTCATTTTTGAGGTCTGTCTCATTATTCTTTGTGCACCATGTACTGTAAGAGGGACCTGATGCTGAATGGGGCAAGAAAGGGGCCTTGGGAAGTTGTGCAGCCCCTCTCCCTGTGCCAGGACAGGGTGACCAGTAATGAATTGCTCTGTGTAAATCTCAGCGTGAAGGACATGGCAGTTTCCAAGAGCCTTTGTAGCCAAAAGCATTTCTCAATTATTTATATGTTTAGGGAGAGGAATTACGTAAATTGCTTTCCCATTAGTGAAGTAACCAGGAAACAAACAGGAGACCTTGTTGAAAATATTTGTTTTGTTTTGATGATGTAGATAAGCAGCTGTGAGAGCTCTCAAGTTTGACTGCGCCATGAATCATTCTCAGCTTTGTCTGGATGTTGAAGCCCCTTGTACAGCTGAACACAGTACTATATCCCTGATTAAAGTAATGCAGATGAATAAGATTTGCAGAATTGTCACAACTGTTTATTTACCATTTTTATGTTCTAGGGTACTTCTTATCTTTGACTGATTTAATCCCTGTTGAATTAGATGGTCCTTGAAACATAAAAGGAGAAGGCGCAGGGGCGGTCAGCAGGAATGTGGCATCATTTTGCGTTTTTAAGAGACTGCTTAGAGTGAGAACTGCATATGTTGATGGCTATGTTAGCAACAAAGATGTATGGGCAATTCTGCAGAAGGCTTACTGTTAGGGCTACTTGGAGATATATTTGAGTCTTTCTCCTAAATATTTTGGAAGTGTAGTAAAGTGAAAGCAGTTCATTAACCTCTGATCTGGAAGATAATCATGTCATCCTAAAGCCCAAAGATTAGCTTCACTAATACTGGTAAAAGGACATACCAGTGGAGGGGCTGCCTCCACACCAGTGGAGGACAGGCAGCAGCATCCTAAGGGAGCTACCACATCTGCAGTCCTGGGAACTATGCAACCTATATGGGATCATTAGAGAATCGGTTATGCTGACCAGGAAATGGGCAGCTGGTTATTGAACATGCTCATTTAGGAAATCTTGACTGGCTTTGCTACAAAGGCATTGCAGATGTATGGCTAGCAGAAAGGGAGGGAGAGCACTAGGGGCTCAGCCACTGTTTGCGGGGTTTGGGAGCTATAACATTATACAGTTGTTAAACTGATAGCTTTAAAGCACATAAATGTGTTCAGTGCAGTTTATCAGTAATGATACATGCTCTGCTTTGTTACCTGTGTTTGAGATTACTTTCAAATTATTAGTGTCTTAATCATCACCATGTTAATATAGTAGCAGCATATTATGATTGCAGTGAAATAACTGTGAAAAGGGGCTGAGAATCCAGAAAACTGTGTTTATGTGGTGCATTTGGTTTCCTCTGAAGTCCTTGTAAAACATACGCTCCCATGTTTTATGCCTCTCAAGTGTTATTGTTCTAAGTTGCTTAATGAAGCAGATTTGTCTGTATATTTTCCCAAAATGAAATGTGGTCTTTGATTAGTTCTTTGGCCTGGCAGCAGCGTAGGATGCAGCCACAGATATCTTGGGGAAGGCAGGAAAGGCAATGGGGCAGGGTAAAATTTAAGCTTTGGTTAGTGAGAACCACGTGAATAGGGAAATGTGCTAAAGCTGCCAAAACCCTGCCCCTTGGAGAGCTTGGATGCCCCAAAATGTGGTGTGGCAGGGTTCAGCGTGCAGCAGCTGAGTCCTCTCTGCCTAGGAGTCACTGCCTGGGCTAAGGTTCAGTGACTGCTGAGAGTACACAGAAATAATTGCATAATCTCAGCATCATATCAGGGCTCCAGAGACAGTGGGTCAGATCTCCAGAATTAAGTAAATAGAGAGGTGACAGCAGGGTAGGATCCTGCATTAGATGGGTCCCTGGTCAGCTCTGGTGCAGTCATCTCTATGCCCTTGAGGCTGGGTTTGTTTGAGGTACCTAGAACATGCGGGAGACATCTGCAGTGTTTTCCAGAGTGCTGAAGTAGTTTAGTGATTTCAGTTGAAGCTGGACATTTAGACTGATTCCCGAACTCTGAGATCCCTCACAGGGCTTTCCTCTCTCAGAGATTTTTTCTGGAGACATGGATGCTCTGACTGCAGAGGAAGCAGCCCGGGCTATCGTGTTATGTGGCCTGGCAGACTAACTATTGGAGGTATGAGTACCTTCAGATAGTGACATACTTGCACTGATAGATTTTGGCTTTAATCCTGTGTCATTTTTATACTTCCTTGTGATATTCTCTTCCACAAACAGCCCAAAAAACTCTTACAGAAGAGATGGAGGCTATATAGACACCCTTCTCCTCTGCTATCATGTACCTGCCACCATGAAAAGGATAGTTAATTTTTCCTCAGAACTAAGTTCTGAGCTGAGATTGCCAGTGGAGTAATTTTACAAAATGGTCATCTTTCAGCTTCAAATGTGACCAGGCTCAGTAGGGACAGGAAGACATCATGATATGATGGCTCCTTAATGGGCTGTGGGAAGCAAGAGAGTGGTTTCAGTCTTGAGGACATATTTAATCTTGTAACATCTTTTACTACATTTAATAACCTGTCCTAATGTTAATCACTCTGTGCAGAGGAATTAATCCAAAACCTCCTTTTGTCCTGATAATTTAAATCTCCACTGTGTTTGCCTACATCAGCCTATCTTTCTCTGGCAGTTTTCCAGCTTCTGCTCTGGCCTGACCATGGGAATTCTCCTCATCGCTCATCCATAGGAATGGAAAATTGTGTAAATCTAGCTTCTCTTTCACCTGGGAGACCTCCTGGTTTTGTAGTTTTTCCCCACTGAGTTTCCCAGTAAATATCCACCCTCTAATAAGACACTTGGGCTCAGCACGTTCTCCCACTGTGCTGTGGAGTTGCCCTAGAGCTGCCATGGTGAGCTGCTGTAGTTGGGCCCTGGCTGATGCTCTGCCTCTGGGAAGAGATGCCATATTGCTGCCAAGTGCTCAATGCTGCAGGTTCCAGCTGCTTGGACAGACATCTTGGCCATGCAGGCAATATGCCCTGGGCCAGAAGTTGCCTGCGGGCACGTGGAAGCACTGGATGTTTTGATGCCTTTGTTTCTAGAGGCAAGAGGCTTGGGTGTCCCTCTTTGCTGTTTCTTTCCAGTTAGCGATGATGTCCAGCCCTCCTAGGAGCAGGCGCTGTGTTTAGCCACAGGCTCTGTGATGCCTTCCTGTTGAGTGCCACCTGACAGCACTCATGCACGAGCCAGAGGTGTGTAGCTGGTGGGGGAGACTGATGGGCAGGTCTGAAAGTCAAAATTACATCTAGTACTCGTTAGAAAGCTTGACTCACTATTCCAATATGAAATTGTATATTGGCAGAGCTTTTAACACAGCTAGGTAAGATATTAGTGGAAGTGTTCACAGCTCTGGCAGTCAACTCAAATAATTTTTTTCCTCTTTTTCTTTTCCATTCAGTGATTAAGATTTGAAATATGGACTTAAAGCATTGCAGAGAAACATCCCTACTGTTCAACACTATTTATCAAATACATTTATCTTATATATGTATTTGAATAATGATGTCCCTTATCGACTCCTCATCATTCATAAAATACTGGGATATGTTTATTCTATAACCACAATATTGTAAAATGTTTCTGAGGTCTGCTATTGCAAATAAAGTGAAAGCTTTCTATAAATACACTGAATTTCTTCTTTCCTGTATGGCTTACAGGCTGTGTACTGACTTGGTTTTCGCAATGAAGGCCCATAATGTTTGTTGTGGATATCTGTAGCGTGTGTATGTGGATGAAGTGGCTGGATGTAGGAGAATTTCTGTTCTGTTGCTTCACACTAATCGAGATCAAGTGGCAGAACCATTTAAAATTTCTCATATCTTTAACTTACACATATAGTTGGGAGATGATGTAAGCAGTGAGAACACCTAGGGTATAAGTCTCTTAATTTACCTGGTTAATTCATGTAGCTTGACATATTTTGGTGTGTTTGTGGAGCATTGATTGCCACTGTAACTTGGTATTTGGGATGTGCTTTAGTTCTGAGTTGGAGATTGCGTGAGCTGCAATGGCGACTCAGAATGTGAAGGTTCTTTGTGAATCCTCACAGGGAAGGAATGAGAGCTGATCTAAATTTAGCATCTTGGCATTCAACCTGCTGTTTTCCATCTCTTCCTTCTCCTCTCTGACATTGGTTAAAGGATTGATTTATTCATTTGGTTGAGGCAGTTGTTATCCCCCCTGTGTTTGCAAAATGTAAATGCTACTGTTTTTGTTCAGCACGCTGCATTCTGAAAGCCTTGCTGCCATCCAGATTGCTGTATTACGGGAATGGTTTAGAGCACTTAAGTAGGTGTTCTTAGTAAGAACAGTGAGAAAAGCCACAAAAAACTTGAAAAGATGATTGTATTAGGGTTGTATAATGCGTTTAAGAAGGAGTTTCCCCAAACAGTATTGTGTTGGTTGCATTTTTTCCTGACTCTTGATATGATAGGTGTCAATTTGCACATCTGAGTTTAAGAATGAACATAAAAGACTTCTGACCCTCTCATCAGCAATTCCTATAACCCTAATACAGCAGTTTCACAGATAATAGTTGAATTAAATCCTACTATTATCTTGGGTTATTATTATTATTACATGATACTTTTCCCCTGAAGACCAGCACTGTTCTGCGCGTGGGAGATGCTGTTGCCATACTGGCTCTCTAGCAGGGCTTACGCAGGGCTTTGTGCCACAGTCTGTACACCTTCGTTCGCTGCAGGATGCTTCTGTTGCAGGAAGTGGAGCAGTGGCAGCATTGCCAGCAAGTCAAGGACCTAGAAACAGAGCCTGAGAGGATGGCCTTACTGTTCCTCTTGCTTTTGTGGCACTGTGTGCTCTCCAGATACTTCTTGAAGCTACAGTTGGATAGTTGTCCAGGTTCTCCTAGGCAAGACTACCTCACTGGAGGCCTTTCTGAACAGGGAAATTTTAAGGGGTTGGGAAAGGACTCCCTGGCACAACTTCCTGTGTGCCATGGTCTGCAGCTTGTGGACAGTAGGATGTAGTCTGCTGCTCTATACTTGCAGTCTGCTGCTCTATACATGGTCACCAATTTCTTTAATGCTTTATGCATTAAATCATATCCTTCCCAGCCTTTGCCTCTTCATCCTGACTTGTTCCACAGAAGCCCAGAATGTGAACTGCTGATTTTACTCACACGTGGTGATGACTTAACAAGGAGGAGTAGTGCAGGTTGGTTCTTCCTGCGTATGTTCATGTGGTTATTGATCTTTGTTTTGAGTTTTTGCATCGGTATTGTAGTGGTAGCAAGGAAAAATGTGTGCACCGTTGCTCAGTGCCTTGAGAAATGTGGAAGCCTCTGTTTCTGTTCTCTCAGGAAGGTAGTTTGAATTCAGTTTTGAGTCACACAAATAGTAACCCATGAAAAGATAGTTTACAGCTTGCGTATCTGCCTCCTAACGAGGCAGAAGAGAAGCATAGAAGTGATTCATAGGTTTCATCTGAATCGGAATTCCTGGAGATGATCTGATTCAGAATACCTGGAGTTGTAGTTTTTAGTTTTGAACTACATTGTAGACTTCCAAGTAGAAGCCAGTAAAATTATTAACTAGAGCTTGCTGTACCAATACTAAAATTCTTGACCAAGCTATCTTTTCCAGAATATGTTTCTTCAGCATGTGATGGTCTGAGCCTGAAAAATATAATTCTATGTGAAAAGAAAGGTGGCTGTGAGTATCTGCAGGGATGCTAAGGGACCTTTAGTGTGTGTATTTGGCACCCCAGTGTGACCCTCTGGTCTTCTGTGTTTTGCCCTAATCCTGCTGTTGGTGGGATATTTTCATTTATTGCTTTTTCATTTCAAATGTACTGCAAATGGTTATTTGACATGGGCACAGCAGAACCGGGAGAAGCTGGAGGTGGCTGTGTGGATACATAGAACTGTAAAGGCGTGCATGGTTTCTCACTGGCCATTGCAGGGCACCCAGGGCCTTTCCAGCAGGGGGACCACTTAACAGATGCAAATCAATGTGGTCAAGAGACACTGGTGTAAGGTCAAAATGTCTTTTTGCAGATTTATTTCTATGTACCAGTAGTGAAACTCTCCCTTATTTATCTCTCTGAGACAGTGTGCTCATCTGCCTTCCTTTACTTAGCAAAGCTCAGGCTTGCCTTTTCCAGTCTTTCATCTGATTTCACACAGGAGCTCACTGAACACCCCTCCGCTCCTGCTGTGCTTCCATCTCAGGGGATGTGCCTGTAGCTTGAGGACACTCATAATGAGCAAATGAGAGTGCGGTGGCATGGGGACAAACCCAAGCAGTTAAATGGAGCCAATAAGGATTTTACCAATCGTGAAACACACAAAATCAATACCAGAACAAGCTAACAGCCAGTGGGAAGGGTTTTAGCAATAGCATAATGGATTTGATTTTCTCAGTTTTCATCAATAACGTGGCAAATGCATTTAGCACAGGCTGAATGGAGCTAACAGGGTATCAAGTGCGCCAGTAAGAATAGCTTTTCCGTTCTCACCTCTAGCACCAAAAAACCCTAAACAAACCAAGGTTAGTGTTACACCATTAGTGTGACAGTGTTATCCAGCCGTTAGCAAAAGTGTTATGGATGGCTTCAGAGAAGAAGGAAACAAAATCTTCCCTTGTCTGACATCTGATATCATTTTTAGGTATATTCCTTTTGCTCTATGAGAGTTTTTTAAACTTCTCTTTTAAGTTTTTTTTGTAAATTAACTCAGCTTGAAATTTTGTTGCACCCTAAAGCTAAACTTGCAACAAGCCCTTCAACAAACACCAAATGAAATCACTGAAGTTCACAAGTGGAAGCCAGCCCTGTATTTTCATTACATTGTGTCACAAGAAGCATTTGGTTGATGTCGGGCATTCCTTGGGTGACTTCAGCAAAAGTGACCGACCCCCGAGGTGCTGCTGCAGCCGTGATGCCTGCCCCTCACTACAGGGCTGTGCATGGCAGCGTGGTCAGCGCAGACCCACTCCCTACAATCACATCATATACAATGTCCAAGTGGCACCTAAATCCAGACAAATTCAAACATATTGGCAATCTGAGTCAGACAGCCTTGATGAATCATTAAAAGCATGGCTAGGGCTGCCTCAAGGCATCGAGAAGTGGGTTTTTTTCTTGTAATAAATAGATAATTTGTGATTAAAAGCTGCTGCAACTGAGAAAACACTATTTTTGTATGAAATTTGGATAAAAAATGTTTGATTACAGAGATATTGTAATTAGTATGTTGTGTGAAGTGTGCGCTGAGAAGGGGAAACACAACACATGTTGCCTGAGAAATAAAACTAAGTGGCAGAGGTAACATTGAATTCTGAGTGTTTGGATTAGCATATGTAAGCTTTTCCCTTTGCTAGGATTCAATTTTGAAATATTCCGTGAACTAGCTAAGCTTAGTTAATAATATTTTTAATTAGAGAGAGAAGTCAAGAAGTGCTGGATCTGTAATCACAAGAAATCTCAGCTCGAAGTGGGAGAATTTCAGACAACAGCAGTATTGAGAGATGCAAACTTCACATTTATGCTAACGCAACAGTGTTTGCTGTCCCAAACTTTCTGAGAATATGTGCCTTAGTGGTAAATAGCTCCTAAACATTCTGGTGAGCTTAATAAAATTTTGCCTTCGGCAAACGTCTTTCTGTCTACATGACAGCACTAATCCTAATGTCACTGCATTACAGGGGAATTCGGCTGTGCTTTAATAAGAAGTTCTCCAGCACTTATTCAATAGGAGCGTTATGCAAGATGTGCAACCATAATAGAAAAATCATAGAAGACAGGGCTAAAACTGACCTTCAGAGGTCGTCTAATCCTGCTGCTAGGAGGCTGGATCTTGCCAGTGTAAACTCTGAGCAGCTTCACCCATTTAGAGATGCAGGTGGTGTAAATTTGCTTTAGTGTGAATCCAGCAGTGTGATTTTTCTAATATTCAACCAAGTTAGCTGAAAGGGGATGGATTGCAGTATGACATGTTTTAGTCATGAATATTAATATTGAAGTAATTAAAGCAGATGACTGGGAATTACAGGACTGGGAGATACTTTGCGTGGCACTGAATTTGCTCCCCAGTTAGCATAGAAACCCTTTCAAAAACGTATGAAGCTGTCAGTTAATTAGAGGAGGATTTAAAATAGCTCTTGCATAGTCTTGTTTTTCATCTTCCATTTTATTGAAAGATTCTTTAGTTCTCATTGCAGGATGCTCGGTGTGGATTTGAATGACCAAAATAGGATTTGATATGTAATTATTATATTCCACCACAGTGCAGGAAGAGCAACATAACAAATTACTTTCCCTGTTGAAGTTGAATAACTGAACCTTCATCACGATACATCAAAGTATCACTACACATAAAATGCTAAATTCTTTGCTGAGGTGAATTGTTGGCAGCAACGTGTATTGGGATGTGACAGCAGCCTTCTGTCCAGCATAGCATCTTCTCTTTATGCTGGTCATAAGTTAAATGGCTAGAGATCAAGGCACAGTATTGCTCTTTTCTCCTAATACCTCCAGTCCTCTAAGCATTTTCAGCTTGGAGGATTTTTCTTCTAGGCCCTGTGGGATGTCTGCTTAGCTCGTCTACTGTATTACTAGTTTTCTCTAAAGTTGAAAGATTCTATACATTTTATTTTTAACTTCCAAGAAGCTAGAAGCATCTTTTGCATTGGTGAGTTTATCCTATAAATTTAGTTAAAAGGAGGTCTGTGGAATCCCGGTGCTCAATCTCTGCAGACAATTATTATAATCGGTATTTTTTAAAAATTTACAAAAATGAAATTTTAGTTGTTGAGCTAAAGCACTTCTTCTGCATTGCTTTCTGAAGTTATATCAGTACTAGAGGTGCTGCAATCTCCTACTCTTTCTTTACCTCAAATACCCTTTCATTGGATAAAATCCCTTCGACCTGCTATATTGTGTTTTGTTACTGAAACTCATTTCAACTAGTAGAAGTGTAGGTCAAACCCTGGAATTTTTGCTTTCTGTGGGATTCTGATCTATTTTATTTGCAGGGAGCTGATAGCTGAATAGAGGACCTTAGTCTTCAAGAAGTTCTCCAGTGCAATCCCTCAGTTGCCTGTGAGTTGTAACCCTCCAGTCTCTGCAAAAAATCCCAAACCCTGTAACAGGACATCCTCAACCATTCTGAAATTGCAAAGAACAATCTAGCTTGAAGAACATTATGAGTTACTTGATAGACTGAGGCACAGTTACACAAAAATGGATAAAACCAAGGCAGAAATGTGCCTTAGGCAGCATTGTAAGGATCTGATAAAGTTTGACGTAACCCCAAAATACCTACTAGCTTCAAGAGTGCAGCTGTCAATAGAAAAAGTAGTCAGCTATGTGACTGGTGGTGTTCTCTAATAACACGCTAGTGTGATGTACGTGGAGAAAAGGTGTTTTTTCGCTGAATTTCCCTACAAGCTAGCTATTACCATCTCTCTAATAATTTGGAAAATAATTTTATTTTCAGCCCTGGAATGGAGCACTACATGGTGATCACATTTTCAATCATGCTAAGAGCACAGGAAACTCAAGTACGGAAGTTCATTTGGGAAGAATCCATTCCCAAGAATGGGAATTGTTCAACATTGTTGCCTTGTAGAAGTGCCTAGCCAAATAATGTAACCAAGCTGGAATAATGTAACCAAGAAGCCCACAGGTGATGAAAGCAGTAATTTGGCTGCTGCAGTATCATGGTTCTATGATCAGATATTGTTTAGATGTGAGCCCAAATGAATTGTTTTTAATTGAGTATGCATTTGATCTCAACATAGTTAACAGTTTCTCTGCTATTGCCCAGAATATAGTAGAACTTTTTCAGTGTTAATACAGATGCTGTTTTTTCACCAGTTGGGTTCTGGGAAGAGGTAACTCAACAGATATGTGTTTGGAAATTTATCTGTAAGTTGTCTGCAACGCAATTTTAAGATTCTGCGAATGGGGGAGGGCTTTTCTGTGCACTTACAGCTCTGTGAAAATGAGCAGTGTGAGATGAATCTGCTTGGGTAAGGATAAAACACCAAAAGCGTTTATGATTAATGACATCAGCTAGGGATCATCTTGTTTCAGAGCAGTGGCTGACTGACACATTGTAGCATCTGATTAAATGCTTTATAATAAGACAATAGAAGTGTTATAGAAGTGATGCTAAGTTTCTGTGCTACTTTCACTTTGGGACACATTTGGTTTTGGCTCAGATACAGAAGCTGGAACATTACTATCAGCAGTTATTCTGTTTCAGTTTAAATTGCTTAATTGTCTTGTGAAAATTTGCCTGGAATGACAATGGAAGTGGTATCAGGTAACTATTTTCTTTCTGTATAGCATTTTAAAATCTGTTTTTTATTTAGAGCTCTTCACAGGTGTTCAGGCTGATTAAGAACAGATGGATCACATAGTCCTTCTCATACAGACCTTTAGGATGCGGCTTTTTTTTTTCAAGTTTGCTATTATGTCACCAGTGCCACTGTTTCACTTGGTGTATTTTCAGTTCCTCCACTTCTTATGTCCTTGACTGGCTTTTCTGCTCATTTTTCCCTCTGAGCTCATAGCATCACAGCATAAATATATTAACAGATACTGAAATATATATGCATCTAATCTATGTGTCAAGGAGACTCATAAATAAGGATTTGCTAGATGAAGCCTTTGGTAGATGACCTAATTTTCTGTTTTAATCAGATTACAAAAGGAGATTTAAATAACTGCTTCATACTTTAGAAGGAGTATCAGGCACAGAGATTTCAGACTAAATCCTAAGCTGTTATGAGCTGGCATTGTGAAGTTATGAACTGACAGCAGACTTGTGTGATTTGGAGCAGCAGAGATCACAGCTCTGGACTCTCAACATATAAATGAGGAAGTAAAACTGAGTGGCAAACTTTGTGAAGAGCTATATGAAGAGCTAATTAATGATGAAACGTAAAATTCCGAAAGACTCAGAGTTGGAGAAAATCCAGAAGGGAGTTTGCATGAGTGGGCTGGTGAGCATTGCTGGGATGTAGGACTTGAGCATGCAGTCTGAGCCCAAGCTTATATAGCAGTGGTCTTGTAGCTGGTGCATTTAGAAATGGCTAGTGACAAAGAAAGTGCCTATGGCAGTCCCTCCAAAAAGACAAGTCCACAGAAACAGTCTTCTGTAAAACAACTGATAGCAGAGATGAGATGTGCTGGGAGCTATTGCCTGTGCTAATGGCCATAATGGTGAGGGAGCTTCTGCGGCTCCTCCCAGAAGTGCTGCTGCTGGGAAGGAAGCTGATTTGATGGGAGGGACCCTGTCGTATGTAGTTAATTGAATAAGCTGTTCGTCTTCTAAGTGCTCATCTGAGCTAGGATTAGCGACTCTCAAGAGATGCACCCATCGCTAGCTATGAAAATCCTTATGCAGCAGAGCGCACAGAACCTCAGATTACCTCTTTCCCTTATATTGTACAATGCTATTTTTAATCCAGTGCCTTGCTGTGTATTAATAATTTTTGACAAATAACTTCATGTTGTGTAAATTCCCAGGCACTGTCTACGTGCATATTTTAGCCTATTGCAGTCTCGTAAGAGCAGTGACACCTCATTTCCCATCTCACCTTCATTTTATAGACAGGCTGGCGTGGTGATTAGGTACCAGAGGAAGCTGGTGCACAAATTCATCTGTCAATTTAAACCAGTGAACAGCTCTGTTGTCAATGCAGGCAGCTGACAGTCCTGTCCTGATAGCCATGGATTCCGTACTATTAATCATCAGAGAGAAAATTTTACTAGTTACATGGTCATAGGAGCACAAATATATTACTGGAATTGGCATCTCAGAGAAACTTAGTGGGTCATTTGGTCAGAAGTGAGTACGTGGTGAACTTCCATCTGTATACAAGGGAGGTACAAGAGACAGGAGTGTTTCTGGACTGAAAAGATATCTTTTTCAAGTGCTACTTTTCCCAGGCATGTATTTCTCATAGATACGTGACTTGAATAGCAGAAATTCTGTGCAACCCAAGAAATGTGTGTTAAGAAAGCTCTTGGATGCTTTTAGGGGATGGATCATGGATCTACTCTTCTTACATAAAGTTCTCGGAAACAGAGCAAACTAGAACTCATGTTCTCCATAATCAACCAAAACAGCTGACGAAGGTCAGTGAAGTTACTTGTGAATAAGGTGGTCAGGATTTTGCTCTTCACCCAACCCCATGTAGCAAAGCAGTGCTGTGACAGCATGTCCTAGCATGGCACTGCCCTGCCATGTGAGGAGCACGTGCTGTGAGCAGGGCTGTGCCTTGGGCTATTGTGCTCTCAACCAGGCTTCAAACCCTCTCAGGGCCCTGAGGACACCCATCTGGTTCCTAACGCAGGCCCAAGCTGTGACAACACATCTGATTCCTAGCAGAGGCTGAGGCTTGAGCCTCCGTGCTGGCAAGCTGCTATATTCCCTGCAGGAGAGGTCACAGCTTGTAGGGGAGGCTGCATGTGCACCACCAGACCTCCATGGTGGAGGGGCCCTATTGCCTGCACCTTCCCTCAGACGACTGTATTCTCTTTCTGGGCTTTTCAGTGGTGACTTGGTGGGATAATGCATTACTCAAATACAGTAGAAGCTCACAGATCTTGCAGGGTGGTTGGAAGAACTCAGGTCTGTGTGCCATTTCTGTAAGTTATCTTGTGTCTGAGAAGGGACCACCTGAAAGCACAGCAGTTCAGAATCACAAGTAACAAGGAATTGGATTAATTACTGTATCAGTGTTATTTGCACTGCAGAGGAGCAGAGCCAAATGTTTTAAAAGACTTTTGAGAGAGGCAATCTGCTGTGAGTACAAGGCAGAATGTGACACAGGCTCTGACACCAGTAAACACAAGCAGATCTCTGTGGATAATACGAGTTTTTTTTCTTTTTGATTTTTAGAATCAACCTTGTCCTATGTTAGGCAGCTGGAGGCAAGAGTAAGACAGCTGGAGGAGGAAAATCGCATGCTGCCCCAGGTGGGTGACTTCTGTTGGTGGGAACAGTAGCCGGCAGCTAGACAGTAATGCTCTAGTCTTCGTGCTTGAGATGAAATCAGTATTGCTTGTGATTTGACATTACTGCATTTGAACACTCAGGCTGATCATTCGGATAATCAAAGGCACTCACATCTGTTTGCTCATCTTGCTTGTGATTGAGTGGGATATTTATTTAAGACTGTGACAATGCTTTAATTAATTTTTCTCCTTTGCAGATGTTGAAACCTTGCTAAGAAAAATTCACAGGAAGCCGCAACTTATAATTAATTAATTTAAGGGTTGAAAATCACACTGAACTGACCTTCTGGTTTTATTCCAAGAGCTTTCTTGTTGTTAAAATACCAAGTACTTTTTATAGTTAACCAAAATATTTTTCTCCAAAAATGCAAATGTTTTAAGTAAAAATAATTGGGTTAGATTATTTTTAATATTTCTAGGAATATATGAGATACATAAATGCAAGACTGAAATTAAATTAAATAAATAAGCAAATACAAAGTCAAAGCTTTTCCCAATGTGTCTCCAAGAATGAAAAATTTCAAAGTTCAATAAGAATGATTCATATGCTTGTGGTTTTTTATGTATACATATACATGCCAGTGCATATTTCTATTATATTTTGTTGAGTAATCCTTAGGAAAATCCATAAAGTCTCCAAATGAAGTTACCCACTGGAAGAAGTAAGAAGTTGCATTTTGTTTAGATAAAACACTAGGATAAATTAAGACATTGGTGTGAATAAGAAAGGTGTTTTTTTTTTTCTTGAACTTAGTACTGTTATTTGAATGTAAAACCCAAAATAGCAATGTAATGTAGTAAGAAGTAAAATCCACTGGGTCCTTTGCTTTCTTAAGGCAAAGTTTAAGTAAAATGTGCACTTTTTTCCCTCATCTATAATATGACAGTTGGAGGGGCCTCTATAACTCTTGTTTAGCTATTGACTCACTGCGTGACCTTGAGCAATTTATGCAACTTCTTTGTACCCTAGTTTTTTGATCTGGAAAAGGAGGGCAGCAAGAGTGATTAAATGTCTATATACAGTCTTCAATAGGAAAGACAAAGGTTGATCTTCAACGACAAAGAATATTATTTTCTTGTCGAGAATGGTGTTCAGGGTAAATGTTAACAAATCTACCTGAAAAAATAGTACTGCGGTTTGTCTTGGTTCTGGAGCAATGCTGGAGGATAAATTGTATAGAACATACCTTGTAGCAAAGTCTTTAGAAGTGACTTTGTTTTCTTTGTCTGGGATTTGAGGTGCTCGGGTGGAGACCCATGAAATATGTTACCAGATCTTGCCGAAGACTGGAACACCTACACTGTGCATGTTTAGTTCATTGGAGATATCTTAGATGGGGTGCTAAACCCAGAAAATAGTGGTTGTAAAAGTAGCAAATAAGCCCTTAGCTGTTCCACAAGTATTTCAACCAAAATGTGCTGATTGAGGAGTTTTGAAGGGGAAGAACTAGGTGAGCAAGCCTGCAAAGTGCTTTTTAAATACACAGGTCAAAGTTTGTCTTTGTTTGGTTTTGCTGGCACAAGGATCTGTAGTAGAGCTCTGAAAAATCTCCTAATATTACTGCATACTTTATTATAAGAAATAATGAATGACAAGGGCTCATGTTTCCTGGCATATCTTACTCACCTTTCCTCCTAAAGAAAGTCATTGCTTTAGGGAAAGGGAGGAAATGCAGACACCAAGCTTATTCCAACTTTGCACTCGATTACCTTGGCATTACACTTGCATGAGTTTGTTTAGGGGATTTGCTCTTCCTGTGAGTAACACCCTAAATGTGATTGGGCCCCATCACAAAGACAAGGACAAGGGATGGAAATGCATATGATTCTGATACTGGTTCAATTCTGTTTAATGGGAGGAATGGGAGTTTGCTGGGCATTAAGCCAAAGTAAGTGTATTGACAAATCAGCTGAAAATACACGATGAGCTCCGCAACTGATGGAGGTTTCTGGCACAGCTTTTACTCAATTACAGTGTTGTGCTTTAAAATTTTGCCAGTGCTTCAGTAAGAGAGTGCCTTCTGCTTTTTGTGTGGCACCTCAGTAATGGTGTAATGAAACACCCAGAGGGTTTGAGAGTTGCAGGACTGCGCTTAGCATGAGAGGGGTAACGACTTGCACTCTGGAGTGGGATGCCTCTGCTAAGTCTTCGCTGAAGAGTCCCTGCTTTGCTTTCTGGGGCTTTTTTCTCTCCTTTTGCTACTCTTTTCTCCTTTTTCCCCTCTGCTTTCAATATCCTTTCTTTCCCCCCTTTTCTGCTGATGTGTCACTCATGCACTGGCACATTTGTTGACACCCTCTTCAGATAAATCACTCCTTTCATCTGTCACTTAGGTGAGGTTCTTTTCCAATTTCCTCTGCCTTGCTTGTCTCCCTCCATACATATTAGTTTTCTTTTCGGAACAGCAGAGACCTCTAATGTAAAGATTTTATTAATATTTAGTGGCAAGAATATTTCCAGAGAAAATGGTTTTAAGTGCTACCATCACTGTTCAAATGGAATCAGAGTTTCTGTTAACTCTTATGTAGTGAAGGGCTTCTTTGTCAGGAGAAATGCATTACCACCACAGAGCCAATATTTTAGTTTGATCAGGTAATAGAAAAGGTATAAAAATGCATGTATTCACTTCAGCCCGCTAATGTCTCTTCCTGTGCTGCACAGTTTTTCTGGTGGCAGTTAATGGCATAGTAGTGGGTTTAAAAGCTATAAGAAGCTGGAGATGGGTTGTAGGTTTGTTGTGTTGGTGAGAGTTGTAATTAGCTGTTCTGTTGTCATTTTTATTTTTTCCCTTCTCTCAGATAGCACATAACTAGAGTATGATCCAGACCCAGACCCTTTTGTTTTCCGGCCACAACTAAGATTTTTGTGCAAGAAAGCAGATACTTTCCAAGATTTATGATATGCAGCTGGGTCTTCTGTAGAGAATGCAAACTGTGCTGGCTGCGCCTGAGACAAGGGGTGTGCAGCTTGTGCTGGTGCATCTCAAACACTTGTGTAGGTAAGGGTGTATGACAGCAGTGTGTAGAGGCAAAAGGATTTGAGTGAGAACATTTCTGTTTTGCTGGATGGATTTCAGGCTGGAGTAGTTGCCCTGTGGGGCTGAGACAGGAAAGCTCTGCAGCACATGGACTCTGGCAGTGCCGCCACCTTCTACTGCCTCAAAATAGACATGAAACTAGAGCATGGATTAAGTATTGCTGCTAACATTAAAAAAAACCAAGCATGATAATATGGCCAGTGCTGTAGCCAGAGCATAGTGTCTGTGTATGTTGTAATGAGGATACTCAGCTACAATTAAGAAAATATGTAGGGACCAAACAATGAATTCTGGATCCCAGTTACAGCTTCCTGGGCTGTGACAGACCTGTTATGTCAGTGAGTGACTTTAGATAACTGAAAACAGGAGTGTCCTCCCAGACTTAGCGTGATGCATAACTGCTCTCCACGTCTTATGCTGGGGGAAGTAAGATCTGGATCTGGCATCCACATGTCAATTTAGTGAAGATATCCTTGGATTTTCTTGGGGGTAGTATTTCGGGGCTGATAAGCTCTGCAGAAATGTTATGGAAATACGGGCATCTGTCATTAATGACAGTGAATGTATTTGCAAAACATATACTTGGCAAGCCACCTGATTTACATTGCTTCAGTTTTTCTTTGTTTCACAGAAGGAGGGAACAGGGGGCAGAGATGGAGAATTGTCAGACATTTCTCTCTTCTAACTCTTTATCTTTGCAACTTGCTTTGCCTTTTCATGAAAGGGAAAGGAAGTATTGCTAGGATGCTGCTTCCCGAGTGAACAAACTGCATGAGGCCAGAGGCTGGATGTTGGGAGCTGACTTCCTGGCTTCCATAGCATGCGGCACCAAAGCCACGAGGCACATGTGGTGCAGGACTGCACCAAAGCCCATCTGCTCCCACTCACACGGACTTTTCTGCCACTGTTTCCTCATTCTTTCCCTTGCAGGTCTTTGGGTTCCTTCCCATCTCTTTTTGTTGAATCTCTTTCAGTTGTTGCTGCCGGCACTTTTTGTTGCCTTTTCCATGCTTGCTAGCCTTTTCCAGTCCTGGTATGTTTAAGTGTGAAAAGGCAGGCGTGACTCTTAGGTACACACTGGTTTATTTTTAAGCATTTCCAACACTTTCAGTTTCCCTCTTTCTTTACCTTTCCTCTAGATTACCACACTGTATTTCAACCCATTCCCAAATCTTGCAAAGACCTTTTTGCTGAGGTCTGTGGGTTTTATTTTCCCTCTGCATGGCATGGCTTTAGTTATAAATATAGTTAGAAGATGGGAACTGTTTGGTTAGTATTTTTTTTCGTAAAATCTGTCACTCACAGTCCAATACTGTTTGTCGCTTCCTTTCCGTAATGCGTAGAAGAATAGGGAATCCTTCAACCAAAATGTAATTAAAACCCATTGAACAAATCCATGTTATCTAATTATGTCATCAAATATTTGCTGAAAGTAAATCAACACTGTTAACCTACACTGTTCTTTTATGTGTTCTCATTGTCAGTTTAAATTAATAGGTCATTAATGGAGCGACTTCAGTTTACAACAGCTAGATTCTGACCAGACTCTGTCTCAAGGTGTCATTAAGCATAGCTCTTCCATTGTGGTTGGCCTGGGCAGGATGAATGGCAAGAGCCTATGGACTTGATGTTACCAATATACAAATTCAAGAAAAAAATGATGTACAAAAAGAGTTGCAGTTCAGAGAGAAGGACAGGAGACTTCACCTCTCTCCCCCAGAGTAATTTCTGAAAGTCTGGAGTTACTTTGTACTCATGATTTTCTAGTAGAGGACACTGAATCTTCCAGATTTTACACGGTGGTGGTATTTATGTGTGACCTCCAGGATTTAGAGGTATTACAGCCCAGAGCTTTTTTCTCTTATAGATTCATTAGAAAAAGGGGTTTATGTATGGCCTGCTGAAAATGGTTGTTTCTGTGGGTTTATAGCCAGCAGTGGTTTTGGCCACTCAGAAGTCTGAATGTGCTTCAAATATACTTTGAGGATATGTGGATTTCAGCAGCAGTATGCAGAAGCAGAGGTTTCTCCTGAGGTCCTTGAGAACAGGAATTATGGAGAATAACTACAGCATTTTAAAATTGTGTGCTTTAATTGACAGGAAAGTTCCCTAAAAAAAATGTTGCTGTTTTGTTTAGTACATTATTAATGCAGCAGAGCAACATACTGCAGCTTACTGCTTTCTGTTTTTTCCTTTCTCTTGCCTGTTTGAAACAAGCTTACAAACACAGCCTGCGTTTTCTTGGAGCTAACAGGGAAATTGAGGGCTGGAGAAATCAGAAAAAAGCATTGAAAATCAGGTAGTGATTGAACTAGTGTGGCAGTTACCCAGCAGGAAGGATATTCTTGCCAGTAGAGCACTTGCCTCTGGGATAAAAGGCAGCTGGAGAAGGAGGTCTTTTGCATTTACTGAGGTAGGTCTCCAATGGCAAGTGAATGGAGCAATGCCTGGTGGACAGGAAAATCATGTTCTCTCAGAAGCTTTGGCGAGGTGACTGCAAGTGTCCTTGGGGCAGAGATGGACTGTGTTTTTTCCTCCTCAGCTATCCCTGTGTGCCGCGAGGAGGTTGTGAATCAGGCAGCAAGTGGCACACTTCCTCTGGAGGGGCTGGCAGATCAACTGCTGCTGACATGAGCTGTGTAGCGTGCTTTGCACTACAGCGGCTTTCATTCATGACTGCCCATATCAACAGTATAGACTGAAAAAATCATGTTTTCTGCTGGCTCAAGTAGAAAGGCTCATGATTAGTTTTCTCCGTCAAAGAATATTGTGTTCTACACAGGGGTCTTTATTCTGACCATAACCAGGGTACAGTGCAGGGTTTGCCTCTGGCACTATAGGACAATGGCCTGAATATCCTTCATGTTTTGCTGTCAGTGTGAGTGAGATACTTGATTTCCATTCATCTATTTCTTTGTTATGTGATATTATGGGATTGTGTCAAATTTCCTGTGCTTTCTATTCACTAGAGTTGTGTGTTGGCATTAGATATTTTGCAGATTCACTTCCAGCAGAAAGTGGATCTGCACATTTAGTGATTGCACTCTGTTTTTCATTTGTGGCAAAATGTACAGGGGATCTTATGAAGGGTTTACCTGTGCTTTATGCAGTGATATAATCTGCACAGAATATGCATTAGAGTCAGAGGAGGCAACGTGAAATCCATGCTGTAGTTTGGGCAGAAGGGCTGGACAGGAGCAGGAGGAAAAAATATTGGCAACGTAGGATGAGCAAAAAAGTAAATTATTTCTCAGACATTGATGTGCAGCACAGTTTATTCATGATGTTTAAAGTTAATGCAGATTTCAGCACTGTGGAGCCATTACTTCATCCCTTCTGTCTGATTTAGTTCTACTTACACAGCTTTGTTAGAGAAGGTCTGGAGGAAGGTCTGAACTGTGACAGCAGCACAATTTGCAGGATTTTTGGGTTTTCTCATCTTAGGGCTTTAGACGTACATTCTGTACTAATTTCCCCAGCCTTTTAATAATAATATTTGTATTTTACCATTAAAAAATGACCAAAAATCTTTGCTGGCTCTGGAGTCAGTAATGAAACAGAATACTCTGACTATAAAACTCCAAGGATGACTGAGGGGATTTTTCCTAAACCAGAACCACTCCAATCTACTTTATTACCCGTTTTCCTTCCTCTTTAGTTTCCTTTCCCAAAGTATAGCATTAAGCCTGCCCAGTCACTAACAGAACTATAAATCCATTCCAAAGAAAAATAAGTGCTAAATCTCCCTTCATACATCACAGCAAATTGCTAATATTCATTGCTATGGAGAACTGAAGGATGATACACTGTGTGCTGCCCTAAGTGTGTGCCGGTATTGTCAGCCTAGTTATGAGACCCATTAGTGCCCACTATTTCACTTTACACTGCATCTATTGCTTAGCAGGCTGGCAGCACTGAGATGAGTTCATGTTCCAAATAGGGTTTCATATTCAGTTTCAAGTTACCTTTCCTGTGGGCTTAACATATGCAGCATTCTCATTTTTTTGAAAAATTGTTCTTAGGGTTTTTCCTCAAACATGTGAGGTTCAGTCCTGCAGACGATTGTGGGGATCAAGTCTAATGTGTTCAGTAGCTGCAAAGGTTCTCTCTGTGATGTGTCCTTTTGGCAGCATTGGTTATAAAGGCCTGGGTGTATCCTGACAGAGTCATGCTCAGCATACTATCTTGCTTTGGACTGCAGTACTTTTCAAGTAAACGTTTCCAGGCAAACTGGATCTGTGAAGTTCAGTCTCATGACATCTCTGTGCCCTTTTTCTCCCACACCCACCTTCATCTTTCCTATTGTTTAGACTATAGACAACCCCCAAAAGACTGAAACATGCTATGTGCTTGCTCAGCAGGGCAAATCAGTGCACGTTGGGGTGCTGATTCTGATCGGAGGCTCTTTACACTGTCGTTATTTATCCTTCAGATATGCATTTCCCATATTTTCCAGCAGAAATTACTGCTATGTTATTTCTTAATGTTTCCTACAGTGTTTCTTATTCTGTAGGAAAGGCACTTGTCATCTCTTAAGCTTTGAAATGTTTTTCTTCTTTGTATTTCTCGTATTTTAAACAAAAGTCTGCGTGAAGAATGACAGTGAAGAGCAGGTCAGGTTGAAGGCACCTCGGAAGCACCTACTCAGGCCGTCTCTGTCGCTGCAGCTATCACATTGCTCTTCATGAATGCAGCAGCGGTATTTTTAGCAATCCTCCAAAGCAGGCTGCTCGCTCAGGTTACCTCAGCACTGCAGTTACTCCAGGAGATGCTTTACATCTTGCAAAGTTTGAGGTGACTGGGCTGTAACCATTTGGGTATCTTTCATTTGTTTTTCAGTGTCCTGAAGAACCCTTCCAGGTGTTTCCTGGGAGGAAAAAGCCTCCAAGGTTGTCACTGTTGGGTATAAATGGACTTCTCGCAGGCAAGCACGGGGACTTGGCCTGACACTGGGGCAGCCAGAGGCAGGGAAGGAGTGAGCTGGCAGCCTGGAGCTCCTGGCTCCTTCCCTGGTCTGCTGCCTCTGATCTTGTGTTGCAAACCTTGTAGCAATGTTTAAAAATACGGGTTTTCTTGAAGAAACAACCTCCAGAATTATTGGTATAAAATTAGACATTCTCAAAACCTTCCTCTGGAGCTGAACTCACCTCTCTGAGCCTTACAGCACTTTTGTGAGGCATTGGAGGTACATAAGGAATTTTATTACTATGTCCTATTTTTTCAGATAGACACCCTTGAGGATTAGAGTGTTTGAGTGATGCTCAACAGCTTGAGCTGCCTCATGTGGATCTTGGTTACTGTGGCACAGAAAGATGGGGACTTTGGAGTAAAACAGGCCTTCAGTGCTTCTTAGTCTTTTTAAAAAGAGCAATAAATAATTTACATCTGTTTTAATTAGTTACCAATCCTTTTCTTTATTAAATAGTTTTTAATTTTTTGCGAAGGATCCCATTAGGATGCCAGGAGGGGCGGAGGGGAATTACTGCTCTGCAGACGAGCCAGCTAGCGTCAGTGGACATGGCTCAGCCTCTCAGCAGTCTGACTCAGTGGTAAATGCTCTGAAGGTAACACTCCTCCGGTACAGTCCATGCAAAATGTCATGTCTGTTACTCAACACATGTCGTATTGTCCTGGCAACATTCCTGTGGACACCACTGGGATGTTACTGTCATGAGTGGGATCGTTTTTCTGTTTGTCACTCATTGCATCTGTGGACTGTGTGTTTCTTGGGGCAAAGATCCGACCCTTACAGTGGGGGTGATGCCAACTGTAGCTGCTGTCCAAATTACTTGTGCAGTTTTTCTTTGAAACTGAAGGTGGTGTTTTTCTGAATAAGGAAGTCTTTCTACTTCATCTAGGATGCGTATTTGTTCTCCAGTGCAATATAGTGGATTCCTGTAACCCATGCAGAGAGAAATACTTTAATGCAAAGGTAAAGCCAATGTGCATGGCATATTCATAATAAAAATAGCAGAACTTTGGGTTCAAGGCAGTGCATCATGATTGCAAGATAAGTGTTGAAACTTCAAGAGCAGTTGTGATTTACTCTGAAGTTAGGGTTGGATTGCAAAGAAGTGTGTTTTATTGTTGAACAGCAATTGACACAAGCAACCAGAGGAGCAAATTTGCATGTGCTTACCTATGTCAGCAGTGAAACGTGCAGTTAATGAAACTTAGAAAACTTTATCAGGTGATCTGAACCAACATGTGGCTGAGTTCACCCTCTCACTGCAGCATGGGTGTCAGCTGTGTCTGTGCTTCTCTGGAGAGGATTAAAACCTGATGGTAAGCTAAGTAGCAAGCAGGAACTCTGTATTCCTCTCCCCTAATGCTGGCTCTGACATGATTTTTTTCTGGTGCTTTGTGCACGTCTTCTCTCCTGTACATCACTCAAGAGCTAAACTGCTTTAATATTCTTTCGGTTAAGTGGGTGCTATTTCCCACCTATACAGATGTCACAGGGACATACTGGCTACTTGGAGGGGGTAGGTTTGCAGTCCTTCAGGGAAGAACTGGAAGGGACTTCTGCAGATATTTGCTCTGTTTGTGAGCTTTGTGGAGTAGCACAGTAAGAGCTCAGCAGTGCTGGTGACTTGCCTGAACATTTGAGTTTATGTGCAGTGTGATTATCTTCCACATGGCTGGGTGACATTGACTTCTCCTCCATGAAGCCTCAGGAAATAGGTTTATGGAAGTGAACTGTGCACAAATTACAGCAATCAGATCCCTTCCTGTAATTTAAAACCCAGGCACAGGGCTTCACCTCAGACACCTCACCTGTTTTTCTGTCTTTGCAACGGGGCAAGCAGAAGCAGCAGAGTGCTTGAGCCCGTCTCCCCATGCACACAATTATGGTTCTAACGGCCACCCCAACTACGTCCCCATTGGCAGCACACTACCTGTGGTACATTGGTCTTGCCATCATACAGAAGAGGTACAATGAACCACCCTTCCCAAATGCTGAGGAATGCCATGGTCAGCAGTGCTCAAGATCCTGTGTGCATCTTCCATGTATTTCACCCGCTGTTGCCTACAAAATAAAGCTATGCCAAGTAATTTTGTGAAGAGCTCATGCATAATTATTGTAAAAAGCTTTTTGTAGTTCTCTTAAAATACCCATTGGCAAAGGCACTTGCCTGAATGGAACATTTAACAACATGCTTTTGACAACCTGTAATAGCTGGTTGGTGTAAGTGAAATATTTGAACAATGGCTGATACTTTGGTTGCTGAAATGGATTGATAAGAAATACACAGAATTTAGTTCAATGTGATGTGAAAGCTCAGCTTTTAGTTTTCTAGGAGGTATAGCAGCAGTCAGAAATAGATATAAATTATACTGTTATATTTGAAATGGAAAGTGAGCTGTCAGCTAAACAGACTGCCCAACCTTCCTTATCCCCAGCCAGGGAGGGAGACCCTGCTGTTTCCCAGAGTGAAGCATGCAGGTTTGGTCCTGACTTTCTGGGGAATGCATATCTCCCACTTGCATCACTTAGCAGAATCAGATGCAGGAGGAAGAACAAGCTGAAGTATGGAGCCTGCTTTCTTTACAAATTTCACAATGTGGAATTCCTGCAAGAAAAAAAGAGGAATAGTCTTTGTTACAAAACCTCATTGTTAGCACAATCCCCTTCTACACAGCAAGAAATTTAAGGAGCAGGATTGTATTTTAAAGGGACGGATCCATAAGAATACAGGAGGAGGTCATTGCAAAAATAGTGCTGTTTTCTTCCCGAGTAATGAGGAGACTTAAAAAAAAAAAAAAAAAGCCTGTGAATCTCCTATTGGTTGAGACAGTGGTGACAGAGAGAAGAGCTTTGTCTTGCAGTTTGTCTTCTGAGGAGTCTTCCAGTATCTGATGTGCGTTCAGGGTTGCTGAAAGAAGAAATTGCCATGTGTGTTCTCATACCTGGGCCTTGGAGATCTTCCTCACCCTGCCAGTGGTCATGGGATTATTCCCTATTTGCCAGTGGGTTCACTAGGGATATATAATTAGTTATTTCATATGGCAGAATGTGTTTCTGTTTGCAAGTTGTATATGGCAAAACTGCATGCTTGTGCAAGGAGATGTGTGTATTCAACACAGGTTTGCTTTGCAGACCATGGTTTATATTTATCTAGTCTGCCTGAATAACCAAGGGCACAGGCTTACCTGCGAAACTTGCATTGGGTTTTCCTGTCCTGAGTTCAGTGACACCTGCTGGAAAATCCAGTATGCCATCTGCAAATTTATTTGAGGTGTGCTTTAGTCGAAGATGAGGTCTACAACTAATTATAGGAAGTGCTGCAGAAAAGTAAGTGTACCCAGGAGGTCAGGCAGGAAGATTTAATTATCCCTCCTGTCCTGAAATCCAGAGCATGATAATCTGTCTAATTATCTTTAAATGCAATTGGTCAGTTATATGTGTATGCCCATAGTCAGGAAGGACTCCTGAAAGCTTAAACACACTCCTACTCTTGTTTCTGCCTGCAAAACAGATTTGTAAACATATCCTTGTCTTGGAAGCTCAGGAAAATATAAATCAGCAGGCTGTTAAAGACTCTTCTGTCTCACTAAGGGTAGCAGTAAGAGTCTTAAAAAGATTTGGCTGGAGAAATGTGCAGTATAATTTTAAGGTGTTTAATTTTATATTCTACATTGGGCCTGGAAGGACCTGAAGATGCAAAGTATTTTTTGTTTAAATGCTGACAGTGTGCCCTTGAAAATTTTATATGGAAATTAAGTCAATTACTGTTTCTGTAATGCAATTGCTGTTTTATTTGCGACACTGTAATTTTAACATGTTGGTTAGTATTGATCAGAAAAATCTATGTGTGATAATATATCTGAAATAAAGTACTGTGTGACTCAGCTGACCTGAGTTTATCCTTTGTAAGAATAAAATCTGGCAAGTATGATGAAGTCTGGCTGCCTCAGTTTACCCATCTCTACAATGGCCCCTATGTATTTTCCTGCCTACACTATTCCTTGGCAATGTGTGGATAAAAAAGCAGTTTCTAACTAATATATATTTGATAGTAATACATAAGTTTGTGTGATGTAAGTAATGCCACTTCTAAAATGGTGATATACTAAATTTGACATTATCGATTCACTTTTGTAAACCCCAAATATATACTTGTATTCTGCCTTGTCTTTGTGTTTCTAGCCATTCAAAGCTCTGCTGCTGGCACTGAAATGCTGACTTTCTTTTATAATCTATATCTGATTTGACTATTGATCTATTACTATACTTTGAAAATAGTTGGCTTTTTTCTTTCTGGCTTTGCTTTTTCATATATTCATCTAGTCCATGTTAAAAGTACAGTGGATTTGTGATAAACTAATTGTAAGGTTTGTTTCTTTTGCATTCTTATTGCAGTTCCTTCCAGTTTATAACTCAGTGTTTTCCTCCAGCTTTGTACCCTGTGGATATTTTGCATGAAACATTTGCCATGGCATCATTTTGCCTGTGAAAACAGTGCAGTGATGACAAGATTCATTTTAGGTTCTGTGATTTTGGTGCATAGTCTTGGTTGGTACCAAAATACAGTTTGGATGTATAATTCATATTGTAGGAACTTTATGGTATTATGTGATCTTATTGCTATTTTATTGAGTTAATGGAGATAGGAGTTCTCTCCTCAGGTTGTGCATGTGGTATTGGTACCACCATATCAACAGTGTATTTGGGAATGTTTTTGCTTTGTATTTATATACTTGCATTGTCTTAGGAGAACATAGCAATATGTAGCAGCAGGTTTAGAGCTATTTTATCATGTATTAGTGAGCATGGAGGTAATTACAAAGGATGGCAATGTTTAAATTATATCTGGAGGGGTGTTAGTCATGATTTTCCTCAGGCTCCTGGTAGGTTTTGTTTGCAGGGCTGCAGTACGCTTACTTGGGCTAGCAGCCTAGGAGCCAAAGGGAAGATGGGATGTGCCATATGGAATTGGTGGGGTGGCTGAGCAAGAGGAGTCAGGAAGCCCAGAGATCTCCGCAAGGATTTCATGCTGCACGTGAAGTAGCACAGGCCTTAAATGCTACCACAGCTGGCAGGTGATGTAGCTGCTCTTGGCTGCGGTTAGAGTGCAGGTCTCTGCCTGACTTCCAGAGAGAAGATTGCTCCATCCTTTCACTCCTGTGCGTTGGAAGTAAGGTAGAAATGAATTTTCATGACTTCCTTGTGAACCTCATAGCTGTCCTTTATTCAGTCAAGGTTTCTGCTGAAATTTTGAGTGAAGTTTTTGGTACTGGGCTATTGATTCTGTCATAACTCTTTTTAATGCTTTTGAGTGCTTGTAAGCGCAAATTAGTTCCATTAGTGCTGCTTGGGACATGTCAGTGTTGAACAAGTGAACTGAGGAAAAAACAACCCTATATGCAAATCAAAAATGCATCTGTGATGCAGAGGGGCAAACAAATATGTGAACAGAAGGCAGCGATATGTACAACTATTGTGACTGTGCAAAGAACTGTAGCATAAAAGGAGAGTTTGAGGATAAATCTGCAGAAATTTAGCCTCTATGATGTCACATTTCTGAAGAGGAGGCAAATAGAATTACTGTGGTGCCTTTGAGACCCAGATATTTGTTGCACTGTATGCACAAGCAAAAGTTGTTGTTGATAAAGATTTCTCCATTTCCTGTCCATAAAAATGGCATAAATATTCCTTTTGACCCTACCTTGTCAATTCTGTTTAAGATGTTGGCTTTCCAGGGCTGTTTTGTATGTGTTTGTCCCTTCCTAGCAATCAGGGGTCATTTGTTCAGCTGGAAATCAAGGACTTTTAGAAGTGTCACCTTTCAGTTTATTATTGTGTCAGCATTAGCTGCTGGTAAATATTGTCTAATGTTTATTGACCAGAAAAATTGTAGGTACGATATGCCTTCTCACAAGAGCTATCCACAAGGTCTTACTCTTGATAATATGAAGTTAGGAACATCAGCGACAAAACACTGGGAAGAAATGCCCATGTTCTCAAATTCAGCCCTCTTCCATTTCTGCTGGCTCAACCATAGGCAGCTGATTTGGGAGGTTTCACTGCAACCCCATTTTCGTATTTTCACCATGGCACAGAGTTTCACAACGCAGCAAACATAGCTAAAACACATGCATATTTTTTATGATTACAACATGATCCAATCTGTTTTCCTTCTGATTTTGGGCTGCAAGATTCTGACCATATGGAAAGTTTGCAGAGTGTAAGTTATGCCCACCCATTAGTATTTTCATGCTTATACTCAGATTTTCTTCAGCGAAGGCTCAGAGGAACTGGATTATTTTTCCATCTCTTGCACAGAATAACAGGGGTTGTTTTGCCTTTGCTCATCAGCTGTAGGAATCAGGGTTGGTGTTGTCTTTTCAGGGTGTTATCTTCCCAGGATGCAGCTGCTTTGTGTTTATTCAGTTCTAACTAATGTAATCTCTGTTCACTCCTGGGCTTTAGGCACTGTTAAAATACAAATAATAAATAATGATGATAGAAAACAGTTTTCGCCTTTCTCAACAGTCATATTGCTGTTGCTCCAGAGATTAATGGGTAGGTTTAGTAGCAGTTATACTTTAGTTGGTTGCCAGCTGATTATTATTATTAAATAGAAATAATTTGAAATTGCAATACATGTTGTGGTAGTAATCACCACTCTTGATTCTGGTGGCCCCTGGAAGAGATGCCTGGTGATACAACACAAGCTACTGGTTCACTTGCTTGTAATCAGTCAAGCTTTTTATAATTCATAAAGTACTTTTTGTGATTTTTGGTATAACTTCTCTGCTTTTTAATTGTAACATGGATGTTACGCAATCATGAATGGGAATAGATGTGAGTATGAAGAAGGAAACTTTTATAACCTGTAGTCCACACTAAGAAAGAAATTGCTAATTTATACTAAATTGTAGATTATTCTCTGATTCGACAAAACATGCAAGCGTGTATAGAACAGTGACTACACACACAATTCCTCTGATCTCAAGGAATAAAAAATGAAATTACCCAAGCACTTTAATACCTTGCTTGATTTTAAGAGGAAAAAGTAAATTCTTTGGAAAAGGGGAGAACTGCTCTGTGCTTTTTGAATGAGAAATGTTTAGGTTCTTCTGGACTGAGCTTCGGGCTCCCGAGTTGTGTTCTTGGGGAAATAGTTGAACAAAGTTTCAGTTGAGGCCTGTGAATGCCCTCAGTTTTGTATCTGAAGCACAAAATATCCTGGTGATGCACGCACTAGTTCATTTGTCTCTGTTTTTAATATTTTTTATGTAGAAGCATGTGCTTTCTGTGTTCAGAAGGAATGTTGTATGCCTTGAGAGATATTCTCTTCTGTTGTGTGTCCCTCCCCTCTGTCCTTACTGTGCTGCATGATCTGCTTAATGAATGTGGCGTTTCCAGATGCATGTCCGTATGAACACCGGTACATCTTAACTGGTGATAATAAGATCTCTTTCCATCCCTTCCTTATAGGTTGTGTGGAGGAAACTTGGAGATGCTGCAGGGTCGTGCCCTGGAATTAGACAACATTTGTCAGGAAATCAGTATAAAGGACCTATGTAAAAGGCCCTAAGCAAGTCCTCTCTCTGAAGAGAAAGAGTTTGAACTGTTGATGAGAGAGAAAGAACTGTGTCCAGAGCAACTTCCCAGCTGACGACAGGTTGCCTGTATGATGAACTACAAGAGACTTCATTGGAAACTAGTAGAGATTCTGCACAGAGATCTTTCAGAGGAGCCGTTTTGTCAAGTGTCCCCTGAATACTGCTGTTTCCATATACTGGCTTGTGAAATGCTGGTGCCACATTGTCACTTCAATACATCGCGTTTAGAAGCACTGAGGTATTTCCATCCTAACTAAAAGATAATTGGGATTCTGCAGGAGTTACGTGAAATAAGCTTTATTTTGGCTAGTTACAGGGGATCTCTAATAAGATGAATGAATTTTCCACTGGATATAACAGAGGTTTTTCATCAGACTGGATAGGCATTGACAAACTGTGCCTTTGGTCTCTGCAGTTTTGAGAAAGTCACTTCTTAGTAACTCACACTTCAGTCTGCAAAGTATCGGTTAATGGTGCTTAGGCAATTTCCAGATGATTTTTTTGCTTGGTAGAATACCTGCCTTTGGAGGTGCTAAAAGACCATAAAGTCTTCTATCCAGCCAGTAGTGTAGCATAACTACAGTACTTGTAGTGAAACACAATTTCTTTCTAAATGGAAGTAAAGATTACTTTCTTTTCAGTTTGCTTTGATGCACATCTTCTGAAGACGTGTATGATGTTTGCAGCCCTTTAATGAACAGAATACTTGGGTATTACTATTACAGGTCTCAAATCAGAATTTCCATCAGAGGTTGTTTTTTTTTCAAGTATTTTCCAGTTGTCAAGATGGCTGATTTCTACTCTTTAATTTAGAGACATGCTGGTTTATTTAACAAGAATCTATAAGGATCTAAAAGATTGTACTGCATTATAAAAAAAAGCGTTTCTTGCCACTGTAGCGTTCTTTAAAAGAAAAAGGTTTTATTATACTCGGAGCATGTCTTTCATTATTATGAGGCAGAAAGCTCTTGCTCAGATTGCCTGAGATTTGACCGGACAGCGCCCTAGATGTGCTTAGTTTATTTTTATCTGTGTGTAAGATACTAGTTGTGTGTATTGAATTGCAATGATAAGTATTTTGTGTATATCTAAAAGCATTGATAATTTCATGTATGAATGTGCAACAGGCTTGTGACTGAATGCTGTTGATTAAGTTTTTACTATCGCTGAGCATCAGGAAGACTAATAAATGTTTAAAAAAAATAGGAATGCAACAATTCCTGGGTTTACTGTTTGTTCTTGGTTACTAAGATTTGAGCCAAAGTCAGAACCTTTGTTTTCTCTGAGCTTGTAACCTATGTATTCGTGGGCTATTTGCAGTGGACTGTAGCTCAGTTGCTGTACAATCTTTTGTTATATAGGAGTATGATGTAAATCTGCTAACTGTCTTCAGAAAAAGTGTGTTAATTTCTAGCAGTAATTATATTGGTTTCTGTTGTTACTTTTTACTTGGTACCATTTGATGTAAAGCCTCTGATCCAGCACTGTTTTCTTGGTCAAAACTCCTGTTCACTCTATCTCCTTGAGCTGGAAATGCAGAATCCTCCCTTCCATTTTGAAACATTGTGCTCTTGCGAAATTTCTTATATATAACCCAGCTGAAACGGTTGTCTGTTACTTTTACATGTTGTTTTCTCCCATATGTATTTTTTGCATAGTTAAACTTAAATTGTTGTATTCCTATATATCTATATATATGTATGAAAAAATGTAAAACCTGTACTTGTGCCTGCAGTGCGTATGTGCAGGGGTGATTTGAGGGACACTGGTCTTTTGACACTACACTTGTGTAAATTTTGATACTGTATTAAAACTATTTTTTTACAGTTCTGCATACGATTGAGTATCAAGTATCTGTGTTTATCTTAGCAACAATAATAAATTATAGAATCTCACTGTTGTTTGCTCACCTTTAATGACCGACCCTGTGAAGTGCGTGGGCTCACAGTTTGCTTTGAAGGAGCTCTTTGGAAAGTGTCCTGCTTGTTTGAGAAATTATCTGCACGTTGTAGGGTTTTGTTCACTTTCTCTAAAAATTCCCAGATATGTAGACTTGCTTATATATATTTTTTTTTATGCTGAGGCAGCTGCTGTATGCATTATGTATAGACAGAGGGGCTGCTGCTGCCAGCCATATGCCCCAGGTGTGAAGTCTTAAATCCTCAGCTGTGCTGAAAGGGCAACCTCAGAGCACCTGTGCGATGCCCTTCATCTCCCTTTCTTGCACAGTTGAGGCTTTGAGATGAGGAGAGGACAACATGGAGCTCCTGGGGCCATTTTGCTCAGGTAAGAGATGCAGATTTGTTCGTGGTACTGGTGGAGGCTGGTTGTGTCATGCTGTGTGTTGGTGGCCTCCTGTGCCTGCTGCATCTCTGCCCTCGGACTGGGCTCCCTCATCCACCAGCTTGCACTTGTTGGGACAAAGTGCAGCAAGCTGCCTATTGCTGCTTGTGCTAGTAGAAAACTTGCACTAAATTTTCTGGGAAAAAAAAAATACTTAGTACAATGAATATCTTGAAGCTAATAAGTCCTGTGGGGACTCATAAAAATACAGCTTACTGAGAGGAGAAAGTGTGCACTGTGTGGAGAGAGGGTCAGTGCTCCTGAGGGGTCCTGTAGCCTGCTGATGTATCTCTGTGCTAATGAATAAAAATTGCTGCAGTAGTTATGAACCTTCATCTCATCTGTCTTGCTCTCTGCCCACACGCTTAGGCATTTTTCAGTAACATGTAATTGCGCCAAGCCTCATGGACTCCTCATTCAGTTGTTTTTATCATAATTTTGCTTTAGTTGGAAATTTGCACATGTTACGGGGCTGTGCCCAGCTTCTGAGCTGAGTATGAATGAGCTATAAAATTCACTGTGTGAGTGAATTCTAAATAGCACTTGCGTAGCAGATGTAGTGAGTGGATTTTACATTCTGGAGTGGAGAAGAGATGCTTTGCTGAAGGGTTAGAAGGGAAAGAATGGCAGTTTGTTTTTCAGCAAGTGAATGGTTTCAACCCATTCCCCAAAGGCTGGGGTTGATGGACACGTTTATGGACACAGCACACAGCCAGCGTGCCCTTTGTAATGTTTTGAGCACAGCCAACCCAACCAGCCTGTGCGGCATGGGGATGGCACCCAGCCCTGTGCTCCTTTGT
Organism: Phaenicophaeus curvirostris; assembly: GCF_032191515.1. Classification (NCBI taxonomy): domain Eukaryota; kingdom Metazoa; phylum Chordata; class Aves; order Cuculiformes; family Cuculidae; genus Phaenicophaeus; species Phaenicophaeus curvirostris. The sequence goes on along the minus strand of NC_091393.1, from coordinate 103,489,933 downwards.
GCTGCCTGAACTTCTCAAGCCCCAAATAGCTTTCTGTGTTGCCGTTGGGTGTCTCCCCGACAAATACCACGCTGCTAGAGCACTGGTTTGTTTAGTTCTTAACATAGTTTTGAAATAAGTCCCTGGCTGGTGTGAATTCTTTATACTGATCTTGCCAACTGGATACAGAAGAAAGTGTTTCAGCCACATTTTTCCTCACTTTCAGAGAGGAAATGTTGATGAGATTGTCGTTTATTGTGAATTCCTGTGGAAAACGGTATCAAATGCAGCTGCCAGATATATACTGTCAAGACCTCTTTATGTCTCCACGCTTGGGGTGATCCATGCACACAGGAACCCTAGCCATGAATGTCCCCAAGCCAGCAAATACATCTGTGACCCTGGTGATCTGAAAACCTGAAGGTAAGGACAGTTCACTCCGTGGCAGCTCTGCCTGAACTTAGTAAATATAGGTTCTGCATTATTTAACCAGCCAGTGAACAGGTGTTTGCTGGGCTGCCTCATGATTATCGTACTCTCTAGCACATGCATTCAGGTCCAGAAGTGAATCATGAGATGTTGTTTGCCAGAGCTGGCAACTCTGATCATGTATGCAGTATTGGGAGTGAGGGAGATGGAGAAACTGTAAAGGAAGAAAGGGCAAATGATTTTTTTTATCTTTTTTTTTTTTCCAAAGAACCTCTCTTACCCCCTCAGTGACTCCAGATTCTTCATGACTTTTGTATCCCATAAACAGCATGGTGTGGCTGAAATTTTCAATATGCAGAAGAGAAACTTTAGTTGTTATGAAAGGCCAAGTACTGGGGCTGCTTCACAAAAAGAACAGAGGGGAGGGGAAGACTTAGTAAGACTACATGGGATGCTCATTGGTGCTCCTGCTGACTTTGGTGCAGAGGTCAGACAACCCAAAAATGAAAGTGTGAATGAAAAATAGAGTTTTAAGTAGTCTAACGTAAAAATCTAATCATGTTTTAAAAACTTCAGTGATAATGTGGACCAGAGACATAGACCTTACTTAAACCTTTCTTAGCTGAGAAATCTCAAACAATTTCATGGGAGTAATTAGAAAACAGACATATTCATGGAGAAGGATGAAATTAAATTAAACCATAGCATCTGCTGATATTGATAGGTCTTTGCTGGCCACACTAGCTCCAGCCCTGTCCAAGCATTTGTGTTTTTTCTGATGCTACTGGCTGGTAGGGAAGGACTCCGGGGACTTCATTACATGTTTCCATCTGAAACAGCTTCCTAAGCACCTGGTTCACAAAGAAGTGCCAAAATAATAAGAATGAATTATTTTATGTTTTTTAGAACATGATAATTGCTTGCTACTTGAATAAGAATTCTTTATAATTTTCTCCTCAACGCAGTGGCCATAGCTCTAAAGTTTCAAGTTTCTTTGGTGTTTTTTTCCCCACTACTGTGAATAGGTTGAAATAAATTTAAAAAATAATTTATTTCTACTTCTTCAGGTGAAAAATTAAGGCTAAAAATAACATTGGGAACCCATCCACAGACTCTGGAAAGAAAGGACAAAGGGAAGGGGGTACTGGGACCTGTCTTGCCAGGATCCAGGCTGCAGGTGAATTTTCTGCAGTGTTTACATGACCGGTGGTACAACCTATTTGCTAGGAAACTCACCTGTACATATGGCAGTCACAGAGGATTCTGAGAAAGGCTGTGTGAGAAAGAAGGTGGTTTTAACATTTTCTTATATATATTTAGCATTGCTCTTGGTAAATGCCAGGGGGCAGGGTTGGCCCAGGAGCATTAGTGTTCTCTGGGCCTGAGCACCTCAGCTGGAGAGCAGGATGGGGTTGATGGCATGTTTTTTTCATGAAGCCTTGGAAGTCCTTAGTGACACAGGAACTTCTTGGCTTGGGTGAATGCACTGAGCGCTGTTAATCTGTAGCATCACTCATGGCTTAAGCATAAAGGTCAGCGTGTGAAAGGAAAATACTCGAATGTTGAGGTGGCCTTTCAAAATAGGTCCGGTTTGTTGTCGGAGTGAGGGAAGTTGGCTTGAACATCAATCTGTGGCATGGATCTGTCGAGCCGATTTATTTTCACAGGCATTAGGCTTTGTAAGAGAGGAAATACACTGTCTAAAAAGGCATCATTTTTCTCCCCATGCTGAAGGGGAAGTGTTCACAGACTGCTGCATGCGCCCATTTAGAGAGTCCCAGAGCTCACCCTACACAACCTTGAAAATCCCAGGAAAAGAACACCATGAAACTTGGGAGCGTTTCCATGGGAACTGTTCCTCTACTCCTGCTAATAAAATGAATCTACAACACAAATGATAACAGGTCCCAATTTCTGCTCCAAACTACAAACTGTGAGCACTACAAAGAGAACCAGTAAAGAGCAGAAGTGTAAATCAACAAAACTGCTATAAAGAAAACCCTTGGGGGGAGGCGGGGGAAAGAATAAAGATCATTTTAATTATAGCACATGCAGCCAACGTAAACCCCATGGATTGTGTGAAATCAGGTTTGTTCTTCTGATACACAGCAGGAAACCCTGTAGCAGATCAAATACATTCAGGGACGCTGTCTTGCTAATTGCTGCTCCTAGCTGAGCCAAAGCAAACTATTTAGACAAAGGAGAGAATTCACTTTTTATTTAGTATTAATTATGAAATAGCATGTCTAGATGTGCTTCACAATAACACTATGTTTCCTGGGGGGAAAAAAAGTAGTTCTAATCCTGTGAAATAATTGGAGACTTAGCCTAAAGCAACAGGTTGGAATCCCAACATGTGCTTACAATTAAGTGCGAGATGAATGATGTCTTCGATAATGCCTTTCCTTCAATCACAGCAGAATATAAAACCATTTTAAACCTTTCTTTACAAGTATTTTTGTATGTTCTCACCTTACACAGACATAAAAACAAAGCATTCCATTTTTTCTATTGTTACTTCTGCATTTCTTCCGTTTTTTTACTTTTTAAGCCTGTTGTCATGGCTACTTTGCAGCATCCCTTTGGCTTCTCACTAAAGATTCTGGAGTTTTGCACTGGGTATTTTGGGACTTGGATGTGTCACTGAGGTAGTCGCACTTTGTGCTGCTGGTAGCCTACCATACGCTGGCTGGAAGTTTTATTTTCCTCCTATGCTTTTCTCCTGCTGCATGTGAGTGATGTCTTGGAGAAGCTCAGTTGCACATTAGCATTTGTAGTCACAGACAAATAAAAGCAAGGTGGCCAGGTTGAAGTTGTGCTACTGTGTGCCAGGAGTGAGTTGTTCTCAGAGTTGTCTAACCACCTTCTACACCTGGGCATCAGGACTGGGGTCACTGACGTTCAGGCTAGGTGGTTGCATGACCAAATAGAAAAGGGGAGCAGTGATAACTTTATAAGCATGTGTGGCCCAGTTTGTAGGAAGTACATGAAAGGATAGAGTAGGAATTGGCTGGGGTTGAGGGCTGCTTCTTACTGTTATATAGCAGGTTCTAGTCCTTGCTTGGGTTTTGCTTTATTTTACATCGAGCTTTGAATATGCGTAACTGCAAGAAATGGTTCTTGGAGGCCTTTTGCTCTGGGTTGTGCCATCTTGAAAGTCAAATCTTCCACAGCAGGACGAAAACATTCTTCTTTCCAAGGGAACCAGCTATAACAGTTAGTGTGAGGGCCTCTAAAATCCAGGCTTTGTGGTTCAGTTTCTGTCTCACTGAACAACAGTCCCCTGTGCCTTTGCTTCACTGCCTTCCAGCACCCCCATTTGTCAACTCCCTGAAAGAATGTTAGTCTTTTGGTGTGCACAGGGTCACCCTTCTGCCTTGCTGGCAGAACTGCTGGCAGGGCAGCCTTAAATGGCCAGCAGATCTCTAGGGCTGGAGGGGGAGCATATGTTAGATGTCTTTTAATGGTGGAAAAAAAAAAGCAGCACATCATAGTCAGTGAGCCTTTCATAATGATGCATGAATTGAGCTGCTACTGAACTTACACACAGTATAGTAAGAGAGTAATATGTATTGTTAGTTTTCTTGTTGTCGGGGTCAACATGAGGGGAGACCACATTGCTCTCTACAACTACCTGAAAGGAGGTTGTAGAGAGGAGGGTGCTGGCCTCTTCTCCCAAGTGACGGGGGACAGGACAAGAAGGAATGGCCTCAAGCTCCACCAGGGGAGGTTTAGGCTGGACATTAGGAAAAAATTCTTCACAGAAAGGGTCATTGGGCACTGGAACAGGCTGCCCAGGGAGGTGGTTGAGTCACCTTCCCTGGAGGTGTTTAAGGCACAGGTGGACGAGGTGCTAAGGGGCATGGTTTAGTGTTTGATAGGAATGGTTGGACTCGATGATCCGGTGGGTCTCTTCCAACCTGGTTATTCTATGATTCTATGTAGCATGGTACAGCCTCCCTCTGCTTAGGTGCTCATGCACGCTCTCTGGGCTTTATTTGCAGGTCACTGAAACCAAAAGAACTTAAGTTAGCTTATGGTTTGGTGCATAGTGCAGTTAGAGGGTGTTGCAGATGGGATGTTGTGCACTTCTGAGCAAAGGCTGTTCTCTGCTATAAGCCCAAAAGACAGTGTACTTCTCTTGGTAAGGCTCTCAGAACACTTTCTCAGCTTTCTGATTGGAGTACTACTACCAAACAGTTAAAATGAGAAGCTGAAGTAAAATCAAAAGCAAAAAGTCTTGTATCCAGGCTACCTATTTGTATCTTGTCATTAAGTGTCATCTGCATGAGTGATTTCAAAGTAAAACATGCTCATTTGGAATGGTCTGTTCCCCGCAGACAGGTAGAACACCTCACATCCAACTAAGGTAACCTGTAGCTAGGAGGGGCTCCTAAGCTTCTTAATTTAATCACAAGAAATAAATTTTGTACACACATTAAACAAAACAAAAGACTTTGCCTCCAGAGGTGAATTATAGCTAGAAATTTTTGTTAAAATGTTCATCTTAATTGTTTTGCTATTAACTGTAAAAGGGTGCAGAAAAGGTAGAATAATGATGGATGATTAAAACTTGTCTTCATAAATTCCATTTATAATATTAGGGGGAAAATGAAACAGATGTTGGAGGTGGTGTACTCCAAGATGGCTTCACTAGAGGAGCAAAGCTGTATAATTAGCACAATATTGTCTGTTTCTATGGAGGAAAATACCCACTGAGTATCCAAAGGTGTCACAGAACATCAAGAAGGGCCATCAGTCCCCACAGCTGGGGCATGTACCCTTTGTGTCCCATGGGGAGAACCTGGTCAGCCTGTCCCCAGAGCGAGAGCATGATGGTGCAAAGCAGAGCTGCCACCATCCTTCACCTACTTGAAAAGGTACCTTTGAGTTTGATACATCTCCCATGGTTTGCAGTCCCATGCAGAACCTGGCAGAGTGGGAGCAAGGCAGGAAGGCACCAGGATGTTTCTGTAATTATAAATTATGCCATATGTTGCCTGGAGTTCAGTCTCTAAAGTCTGCCTGACCCCAATAGCATGTGGGTGTAATTAAGCTGTCTGCCAGAGTGGATCTGCCTGGTGACTACACGTCAGGGCCTGACTGTGGGTGACAGCAGAGGAAAGGGGTGAAGCACCTGAGAACCTTGACAAGCCACTTGTGAATAGTTGAGCTGTTACCACAATTTAATCAGGCTTTGAAAAACTGAATGCTGAAGCAATTCATAACAAATAAACAGGATAGGAGTGGCCTGTAATCATCTGCAGGGGAAATTGTTGCTGTTGGCCGTGGCACGTGCCAGCAGCTGAGTGCCAGCACGGACCAGACTCTTGAGCTAGACCATACCAGATGTGGAGGGCTCATCCCTGCATGTTGGTCAGCCCTTACTGCAGTGTTGCTCTGTGATCAATCTAGTTGGATTGTCCTTACGGTGAAAAAGTTTTCCTTGCATCTGCCTAGAATTTTCTGTGTTTCCATTTCTGTCTCACCCTTTTACTGGGCACCTCTGGGGAGAGGCACACATCTTGTGCTCCAGCCCCTGGTGTAGTCCTCTGGGCTTGTTCTGGTATGTCCATGTCCATCTGGGGAGACCAACACTGGACCCAGCACTCCAGATTTCCCACCAGTGCTAAGTAGAGGGGAGGATCCCTCCGTCAGCAGCCCTACTTTATAAGGGTAGTAGATGTGTTTAAATACTCTAATGACAACGGCAATGAAGGACTCTGACAGACTGGAAACTACAGGAATATTCATATATAGCATCCATAATCCATATGTGCTTATGTTAAGTAATGGCTTTACTGTGTCCAACAAAATGTTCTGCAACTGCTAATGGAAAATTGACATTGATGTAAAGGAAGGTATGTGCCAGCAGTTTGTAATAAACATGCTGCTGTAAAGTAATTCCAGAGAAATTTTCAGATTAAAAAAGATAGAGTGGTTACCTACAACGAAAAAAATAAAAAAAAAAAAGAATAAAACAACTATGACTACTTCAGAGTACCCGAGTACCTCCCCTTGGCCCTTTGAAGCTCTTCCTTTTCTCAGATGAAAGGTCCATGTGATTAGATACTTGGCTTTTTCTTCTGCCTTAGCAGGAAGAAGGAACAATAGGAAGAATATGGCTTTTGATAACATTCAGACAGTGAGTGATCTGGGCTGCTGCTGTGCAGTGCCAAGACAAGGCAGATAACCGTTTATCTTTGATCTTGATGAAATAATTGACACTCAGCATCCTTCAGTGACGCTCACGTGTCAGTTGAAAATTTCCTTAGCTGTTTTGGTCCTGTGCTGTTCGTGAAGGAACCAAGGAGCTTGTTCCTGCCCACGTCTCTAACCCGGAGAGGTGTTAGGAGTCCCCAAAGGCTCTCACTTCCCAGAGTCTGCTCTATGAGGAGGAAGGTTTTCTGGTTTTGGGACAAGCTGGCCATGTCAGGATATCTGTGTGGCTGGTAACCATGTCTCATTGCCGGTCTCTATGGGACACATCCTGACATGCCAGCTCTGATCTGGCCATGCTCTGTTTTATCTCTTGTGCTTTCTATGTCAGAATACAGGAGGAGAGCGAGGTTGGGTCCTCTCGTCCACTCCTCCTCCTCTCCAATCCAGCCTTGTGGGGCTGTTTCTCATGTATTTTTTCCCTCTCACTCTTTGCTGCCAGGCAGCATTTTGTCCATTCTTAAGCCCTTTTCCCCTGAGGTGCCTCTGGCAAAGCAGAGGGGCTGCACTGTGCCCTGGGCTGGGGCTGCTGGAACTGAGCAGAACTGGCTGGAATCAGCCATGCCTGGCAGGAACATCCCCCCTCTCTCCTCCCAGCACAGCTGACACCTGGGCAAACACACCCAATATAATCATGATATGAATTAAAAATCCCACCTGAATTTTCTGCTTAAAGGCATGTAGAGCCTCTCAACAAAGCTCTGGGTGGGCTGAACTCCCTCCCTGTCCTCTTGGAGGTGGGCAAGGAGGGACATGGTGCCTGGCCCCACAGCCCAGCCTGTGCTGTGGGCAGAGCCGTATCCTCCCTCTTCAAATTGCCTCCCTTTGTGGGTGTTTCACCAAGGAGGAATTAAGATTTGGGAAGTGCTGAGACCTCTGTCACTCAATGCGAGTGAGGGTACAGTCCTGTCCCCCACCTCTCAACTGTGCTGTGCGACTCTGAAGGGGGAAAAAGTGGTTTGAATTTGGAGATTTCCTGTCATTTTTCATCATAGAGGTGATAGAGGCGATAGAGGCACCAGCAGAAATAATTCGTTTGTCAGCTTAGTGCCCACAATTAATTTGTGCATGCCCAGCAGCCACCAATATCAAAGATTGAGGAAAACTTTTTTGATGGACATTATAAAAAATTAATATGAGATCATATTTCACAGCATTGTAGAATGGTTTGGGTTGGAAGGGACCTTAAAAGTCATCCAGTTGCAACCCCCCTGCCATGGCCAGGGACAACTTCCACTCATCCAGCCTGGCCTTGAACACTTTCAGGGGTGGACATGCATGACTTTGCTGGGTAACCTGTGCCAGTGCCTCCCCACCCACACAATAAAATATTTCTTTCTAATATCTAATCTAAATCTCTCCTCTTTCAACTTAAAACCATTCCCCCTTGTCCTATCCCTGCAGTCCCTGATAAAGGGCCCCTCCCCATCTTTCCTGTAGGCCCTCTTTAAATGCTGGAAAGCTGCTATAAGGTCTACCCAGAGCCCTCTCCTCTAGGCTGGATAACCCCAACTGTCTCTTCCTGTTCTCATACGGGAGGTGTTCCAGCTCTGATCATCTTCATGGCCTCCTCTAGACTCCCTCCGACAGATCTATGTCTTTCCTGTGCTGAGGACTCCAGAGCTGAGAGCAGGGCTCCAGGTGTGGTTGCACAAGAGCAGAGAGGTAGAATCACCTCCCTTTGCTGAATTTTAGTTTTCTGTTATCATACAAAATACATAAACAGTGAAGTCCATAAAGGAGAGAGAATGCAAGAGGGAAAGATATTTAGTGTAATTATCCCATGCTATTCATTTGAACAGGGAGGAAATATTAAGCAGAGTGTCTTTTTCCCTAGGATTAATTAAATATGTTCCCTAGAAGGTTTCTGACTAAACTGCCTATTAACCACGTTTGTAGTTCCTATTTCATGCATTATTAGGCTCTGAATTCCAGTAACCTCAACAAGAGGTACTAAAATTACATAAACTAAGGGATGGTGTTAGAAGAGAGTTGAATAACCAATCCAAAATTATTCTCTGACTTGTCTCTGTTCAGATGTATCCTGCAAGTTTTCATTCTTTAGAGGAAAGTAACAATGACAAAAGTGCACGAAAAATATGATTGCAATGTCAGAGTCTTAGCTGAACTATAACTGCACACAAAACCAGTTTTTTTTTGTTCTATCTTCAGCTACCTGAGTGATCTGTGCAATATTTAAACCCCCTAGGAAATGCAGCGCCAGTTTTGCTGGACAAACATCCACTTAAAAGAAAGGACCTGATTCCCTTCATGTTTCTGTGGCTGCTTTACAGATGCAATCCTGTTAACTGGGATTTCATGGGCATAAATGACTGGAAAATTATCTCAAAATGATGCATTTTCTGGTCTCGCTATGATGTGTCTGTTGAGGAGTAGGTAGATTACATGGGAATTGTCAAATCTAGCAATTAAAGAGCTTTAAAATTTAATTTACCCCTGTGAGTCCTTTCTTGTGGTGAAAACATCTTAAATGTTTTTTATCTCAAAGCAATGGTAACCACACCTGGTGGAAATCACATGTCCATGTGTTGTGGTTGTTGGTGAATTGCCATTGTTAGCCACTGCTGGGAATGGCCTGGGGCCCAGGAAGGGAACTAGAGACTCTAAACCTGTGACTATAGTAAAAATGGTAATGCACTTTGGAAGAAGTGACAAGGCTATTCCAATAAAACCTAAATGTACCAGATAAGCTCCTGAACTGGTGCCATTGGGTATACCTCAGGTGTAAGAGGAGTTTCCATCTCTGTACCTCCTAGGAAAATTTGGTCCATAAAGACTAGAAATTTAGTTGTTGTGATCAGAAGTGGGTGTACTTCACAGGCAGTCTTGCTCTCATAAATAACTGTAGTAGAACAATTAGGTATTTATTGAAAGGATAAAGCTATTGTAGTTGACAAACTCTACAATTCTAGCTGAATTACAACAAAATACAGATGTGTCATAACAAAAAAAAATCTATTGTGTCAAGTACAGTTAAGTATTATTTGCAATTTGATTAAAAATCAGTTTAAATGAGTTTTAAAAGGTGTTTTCTTCATTTTGAAGCTAGATTTTCGAAGGGCTTTCAGGGAATTCACAGGATCTATCATATATCTTCCATTCCTGTTTGCTACTGTGTAACTAGTTTATGTGGCTCATAAGAACTCTATAAGGTAGCAGAGATACAGCAAGGATAGTTTTACATGGATAAGGCACTAGCCTGGACAAGATGTTTCTCTCTTCATGAGTACTTAAATTTTTTTTCACATTGGTCTGTGATTCATTGGATGCTTTGCTAAAACTTCTTGTTCAAGGGGAATCTGTCAGATGGGATTTGTTAATGTCTGAAAGACAATGCTGTACACACGCTCAGTGACATTTTTTGTATACTGTTGGTAGAGACAGGTAAGTCTGTCAGGGTTTACTCTGGGTTTGTGGAGCCAGGTACTAAAGCATATGCTTAGTTTTTTTGGTCTTAGCTTAGTGTTTGTCTTAGGATGTGACATGGCATCATTTTCTGTGGTACCACTGAGAGATACGTGTGAATGCCTGACGGCCTTTTTTTGGCATCACCACTCAGAAAAATACTGCTTTTTGAACTTTACTCCTGGGGGAAGAAACCTCCAATCTACTTCTGATTTCGTCCCTATTGCTTCAAAATAATTTCAGAAAAGAAAGACAGGTCCTAGACAGCCTTATTAATACTATTAATACCTTTTCCCTCTATTGTAAAATTCCAACAGGCGCCTGTTGTTTTCCTTAAGTTAACACAAAATATTTATTTACACAAAGAAATGCCCTCATTTGTTTGTGAGATACATTTGGTTTGCATGTGTAACTGCTGTGCATAGGAACATTTGTTGCTGATTAGAAGATTATGGTCCAGTTTGCAATGCAAAGTGCCTCTACAAATGGATTTTTCCCCTTCGCCTTGTGGTCTCTCTTCTCAACTTGAGTTTTCCTGGTGCAAAATGGTCTTCAATCAGAGAAAAGACCATCTGTGTTTTGTTGATGCTCAGAGGAATAAAACTTTGCAGATGAGAGCTGATTTCAGTCTTTCTACTTTCCTTCCTTGATGCTAGAGTTGGTTTCGTGGCTGTGCCAAGTAAATTGGTAGAGTCTGCTGGGCATTGCAAAATCAGGCTGATCTGTGTCTGGGTGTCTCTCTGCTCCTGTTATCCTGTTCATTTTGTGTGTGATTTTCAGTCTGTCAGAGAAATACTGTTTATCCTGCAGGCAGTGACAATAAAACCATCGCGTTGCGTGATGCTTTAGCTGTATGTCAGAGACCCCTTCCCAGCTGCTGCCATCGATGGGGCTTCTCCACTTGATGCAAAACTGGGGGCTGGAGAGAAATAATGCACAAAGGAGGAGAGTTTTCTGAATGCCTTTGCTAGTGCCACTATAGTGGGCACCGTGAAACTCCTTGTGATGTAATTGCAGGGGTGGTTTTGATCACTACGTGCAGTGCAGCTATCTAAATCTGAACACATACATTTGTTTCCCCCTCCTGGCCGCGGGGTTTGCAGCAGCCAAGAGAGGTTTCCCTCGAAACTTAGCAACGCCAATTTGTTGACAGTGGGAATGAATAACGACTGAGCTGTAGCACCTCACGGGACAGTTCGCAGCTCTGTGGTATTAAGCATCAGTGTAAAAATGACACCATTATACGGTTTTTTTGCAGTGTCTAATTATTTGCTTGTGAACGAGAAAGCTGCTATTTCCCTGCTGTAAACGTGGCCTAATTCTCTGCATCCATTTCTTAATCAGGGATGCATCCTCTGAAGGCTGCAGTGCTGCACCAAGAGGGGCGATGCAGGCAGGTGTTGCTGTGTCTCTGGTTTGCTGGGCTGTCATCTTCCAAAATAGTTGAGCAGATTTTCATCTGCAAAACCAGCTCTTTAGCTGGGGGGTGGGGGGGACCAAAGAGGCCCCTGCCTGAGGCCAACTGCCCTGGCACCTCTTTGAGTGGTAGGTGACAAAGTTCCCCAGCAACTGATATGCTTTCAAAATATATGTATTTTCATTTTAAAGAGAACTGATTCTTGTCTGATGGTCTGTGCAATGTATCAATTGTTTGCAATTTTTACTTACTCTGTTCATTTTGTTGTGGCAGCAGGTTTAATAAATTACAGAAGACAAGAATAAAGAGGAAAATCTAACCCTTAGTCAGAGCACACAGGAATCATGTTGATGTGGGACTTTTATTTTTCCCCTCTGTAATGAATGTACAATATTTTTCTCCATTACTAGCTATTGGCTCTGAAAGTGAAAATACAGAGGCTGGTGACCCAAGGCCATAGATATGAGGAAATGCTAGTACATAAAACCATTTGCACTAAAATATTAACCTTGTCCAGAAGATAAATAATGGTGTGTGTTAGTAGTGGTAGAGTGATGGTTTGCTATCAGCCCTCATTGTTTATCCCAGGCAGCACTTTGCCTCTGGACTAAGAGCTTGATAGGTGCTGTCAGTCATCATGGTGTAGCAGGAATCAAGATTTTGTGTTTCACACTTAGCTTAGTGGATCAAAAAAGAGAATTCAAAAGGCAGAATTGATTATTAATTTTCTGAGTGTGCACGTTAATACTGCTGCAAATCTCTATGGCTTAGTCCACTTCAGCATCATATGATCTTTAAGCGACTAATGGCATGTGCTTCAGCACTTGTGCCTGCTTGCTCCAGATCTTTAGATTCTGAAGAACTTTAAAGAGAATCCCTCTTTTTGGCCAGCAGATTCAGCAGCTCAGCAGTGACATTCAAAAAAAGAAAGTGTGCCCGTTAGTTTTTAGTTTTATTGTTCATGCTTGCTTTCCCTGTGCTGCTGCCTTGAAGCTTTCATTACCCAGTGGCGAGTTGCCTCACGCACAAATCCTGCAGCTATTTTCTGCCTCAGATGGCCAGTCCTGCCCCTGTGCGATGCACAAGCTGAGGACACCTTGGCACCAGTCATCTTTGTACTGTCTTTTGCTTCCTTAATCTGAGGGGCACAGCTGAAATGCAGTTGGTGTGGCAGGAGCTTCCCAGGTTTGTAATAAATTTGCAGCATTGCTTTTGCAGCTTCTATGGGTGAAGGTACATCAGGGACTGCTAGATGTGAATCCTAAAGAGTTATCCTTAAGTGGTGTTGTCAGCGTACTTGAACTTAAAGTGGATATTGCTGAACACGTTACAAAGTTTTTGAAACGAGTTTGCCAAATTGATATTGTTATAGCACAAGGAATAAATAACTAGTGGGTTTGCCTGGAGTCAGTCTTCTGTGGCCATTTAGAGCTGATGATGCAAGCACAGATTGTTAAACAATTTTAAGCAGACCCATTTTGAACCTTGTAAAACTAACATTTAATGAAGTGAAACACGGATCAATGGTAAATTTTGTGCAGTGGCTCAGTTGTATTGATTACAAGGTTCAAAGACTTTCGGTACGGACCTGTTAAACATCTATAATGTTAGAGTTGAAATGATGCTTGCCAAATGCTAACAAGGTTGAAAGGCAGTGTGGATGCGCTTGCTTCCTACTTTCAAATAACCTGCCATTTTTCATTCAGAAAGGAGGGGTGGGAGCTGTTGGTCACACAGAAGATACTCCTGGATAATTTTTATTGGGTTGCAAAGAAAGGCAGAGACTTCTGTGCTGGCACGGTGGCAAAGGAACCACTGCAGCACCTACAGCTGCTGGGTCTGAAGTGTTGGTGCTCTCACGTGGCACTTGCATGGTATAACAATTGTATTTTTCTTCTTGAAGTGCTTTTTGTTGTTACATGTATGCATGCACTTGTACGAGTGCCCCCTGCAGCATGGCCCTTCCACAGTGGTTGTGGCCCTTCCACAGGGCAAGGATATGCTGGAGATGACATCTCTCTCAGTGGCTCTTTGGTAAAGCAGATGAGAGTGTAATTTAGCTATATTTGGCTTTGGCACACTAAAAGCTGGATCCTGGCTCCAGTCTGATCCCCTAGTGAGACGTCTGTAATTTCTAACCACTCAAGGATGTCGGTGGCTTTTTATCTGCTACACAGATATACGCTGTGCTCTGCAGTCTCAGCCAAACCATGCACCCCTCCTGCCCAGCAGCAGAGTGGAAACAGAAGATTTATGATCAGTCAGACAGTACGGCAAAAATAAAATCAATATAGATCAACCAAAGAGTTTTAATCTTGCTTTATAATAGCTCTGTATCTATCCATTCCCCATGTCTATTGCACATTACATCATTGAACACTACTTGCCTGCAAATCAAAACATTGTCGTGCAATATAATATGTATAAACATGTATACACACATCACATATGCACCACTTTCTGCATGAATTATGTGTGCGCTTGCACGGAAACAAACCCAACCAATTTTCACGGCAAGAATAGCAGTGCAGTGCTGTAGGCAAATAACCGGATCTAGGTATGCTGTGTTTGACCCTGACAGTTCATGGTCCCATCAACTGGCTGGATGATGTTCACACACTTAACACCTGGGTATAAAGGGTTCTTGTTTCATAAAACAGCTGCTACCTCTCCCACATGTGATCTGACAACAACCATCAAAAACATAGCAGTACACCAGGGAACCGCTAAATATAGTATGGCCTGAAGTTACAAGCTTATGTTTCCTGGATTTTTTTGTTGTGAATCCCTCCTTACGGATGGTGCAGCAGAACTTAAAGGTCAGGTGAACAAACCAACAGCAGGGCAGAGAGAGGAAGAGGGATCTCTACCTCTGCCACCATGGCAGAAAGAATAGAGAGAAACAGGGAAAGTCCATAAGGAAATAAAGGACTATTAACTCAAAATGAGTTTTTGCTAGCCTGCGGTAGATAAAGCTGCTGCCAACTCTTGTATAAGGAGGAGAAAGCAATGCTGAACTAAGAAAGCGTGGGAGCTTGAGCACAGCAGGACGTTGGCCCTGCACTGATAACTCGGAGCTGGGTGGCTCTGCTGAAGCTCAGCCCTGGCAAGCACTCTCCAGTCAGGGCAACATTGATCCGACACATAGCAGCTCCTGCACAAGAAATATTGCCTTTAGGAAATGCACAAGGAAGGAAAGCTTTAAATCCTGAGTGTCTTAATTCAAGATGACTTGTCACTGCTGCAATAACACCAATTTTGCTCCTACATAATATATTACTTATTTTACAGAGGCTGAATGAAGGAGAGAGCGGTCTCTTGCTTTGTGGTATGAAAACATTTATGGAGAGTTTGGCACTTGGTTTAAGAGCTTACTCTTTTAAAGATGTGAGATCTTCTTTGTATTACCTAAATAGATATATGCTGTTTCCGGGAGCTATTACTACTGCTGGGCTTTTATGACAGTCTTTATATACAGTTTCATTTTGAGCATGGGACAGGTCGCAACATTTCGCTAACTCAAAATGCCTGACACTGACAAGAGAAAACAAATATCATTAAATAAGAAAGAGTTCAGCAGTGTACAGGCTGATTATTTATAAATAGGTCTGCCAGTCAATACCTGATGGCTTATTGAACTTTATGAAACTCCTGGTAGCCAAATGTGCATTTTAAGAAGGCATTTGACCTTGGGCATCTCTCCTGCTGGGTGATGTGGTCTGCTGTGTCAGTTGTTCAAAATCAATAACCTCCAGCACTGTTCTATTGAGGGCTCTTGTATTTAAGAGTGATATTGTAAAATGTGACAATATTCTGCTGATGAATGACTCAATACTGGTATCCCTGTGGGCAAGGGTGGGCAGGGTTATGTGGTGGCTCTAAAAATGCACTGATAATGAATGAGGAAAAAAACTGCTGGGGATGCCATTTTAGTCATTTAGCGCTTGGGTCCACTGCCCTTGTATCAACCTTTACCATCACAGCCCTGGGGTGCCTGAGCGAAACCTGTTTGTCTGCTGTATTTCACAAATTTCATAAGATTATTAAGGCTGTGAAATTCATACGCTGTTGTTCTCCTGCTCTTAACAGTGCTAGCAGAGTGAAGGTGCCTGCACGCAGAAATAATTCTTGTCTGACTTGTACACAAAACCAAAGCTATAGCCAAAAAATCAGTGCCTAAGTCTCTCTTTTAGGGCTGGCTGGACACTTTATGCTGTTGTCTATAAATAGATTTAGGGAGAACAGCTGTCTGATGCAGGAGAAAATGGGAATAAACTAACAGTGGCTGCATTTATTTTATCAATTGGAAGAAAGCCTCAGGCTGGCAGAAGTGTCTTCCTATAAAAGGTGAAGCAAGAAGTCAAATATCTTTTTAAGATTGACACTTAGTTCATGTGAGGGGATGTAGACTGGCAGACAGATGGTTGGGTTAATTGGCTTGCAAAGGAATTTCTCTGTGCCTTAAACGTTTAAGGATCCAGACTAACAGAGATACTGCGCATAGAGGAGCTTCAGTACACAGTATCATTTCAGCATCGTTGGCACCATTCGTGACCTAGATTGAATATGGATTTTCTGGGTTCCTGGTTATGGAACTGTTTATCGAAGTTAGGATGCTGTATAAACTTCTTATAAAATAGTTTGACAAATCTGTTTATGCCAAACAGCTGCTTTATAACTTGCCTTTTAAAACGTGTAGTCTGTCAGAAGAACGATACTGTTGCTTTCCTGTAAGCATGCTTATAATGGCTCCA
This sequence comes from Phaenicophaeus curvirostris, assembly GCF_032191515.1. Lineage (NCBI taxonomy): Eukaryota > Metazoa > Chordata > Aves > Cuculiformes > Cuculidae > Phaenicophaeus > Phaenicophaeus curvirostris. The sequence continues at coordinate 103,473,709 of NC_091393.1, read as the reverse complement.
AATGTCCATCTCTTTAAACAGACTCCTATGTCTTTAGCTTGACACAGACTGAGAACAAAAGAAGCAGTATATATACAAGTGTATAAATAGATGTGTAATTGCAAATGTCCAAAATAACTTTAAAAATAATGTCTTTTAAATGCTTTATGTGCTAAAGGGCTCAGTGGGTCTCTTCATAATATACAATGTGATTAATTTGAATGAGAAAAACCAGTCATGCAGACAGGCTTTACAGCTAATGAGAAGGATGCATAAAATATGCTCTGCCTCAGTAAGGTATTATTGTCATCTGACATGTTTGCAGACTCCCATGGAATTTATTTTGCAGAAACTTCTGGTAATGCTGCTGATGGAGTTAGTGAATTATTGCCTCTTCATCTTGAGCCTTGAACTAGTTCTCTGTGCAGATTTTTGGAAGATTCTTTTGTATAATTCTGAGTTTTGCACGTTGTCAAGTGCATTGCATATAGGAAAGCTTATCCGAGCAGCATAAGCAGTGAAGTAAGTAGACAGTAAATGGCATTCCTGCACCACTGCTGGTTAAATTGTCAATGATAAGCAAAGACAGTGGACCTATAAATCCCTTAATTTCCTCTAATAAATCTTGGAACTTTGTTGCCTCCTTTGGTCCCCTGTACATCACCTGTGCAAAGTGTTTTTAACGTGAGTCCTGGGCCTTAACAAAGGGGACTGGTTGTCAAGCATGAAGGAATCTCATTGAGACACTTCCAGATGGTGACTGATGGGGACTTTCTGATATTCAGTAGATGCCTTCTGGTAGAGTCTGAGGGGGACGTTGTCCTAAAACATTTCCTGTTTATAGAAAACTGGATACTTTGGTCTTTCAAACTAAAATTTTCATGCATGAAGAAGAATCAAGTACCTTTTGCTTTTGCATGTGCTATAAGAAACCTCTTACTTAAAGAGAGTACAGCTTTGGTAAGCATGGTGAGCATATTTTTAGTAACCATGAATGGCTCTAGACCCGCCTGAGTATTTCCCGGGACTTGGGTATGTAATCAGAACCAGTGTCCCTTCATCCACTTCAGACATTTGATGCGAATAAGTGCTGTGCTGAAATAACAAACGACAAGCTATAATTAGCATATGTAAAACACTGACCCAACCTCAACCTGAACAAAAGAGGTTGCTTGGAAAATATCTTGAAGGGAAATCCCCCTAAGAGTAAAGCCTAGTAAGTGGTTTTTTCTAATGTGCTTTGGTGTTGTTTGAATATGTGCTTATCTTGTACCGTGTGTAAAACACCTCCCCATAATTTCTACCTGAAATTTCAGAAAATTCATTTGGCTGGTGTATTTCATATCCCTTGCTCAGTCAAAAAGCTTATTTTGCCCTCTAGCTTCTAAAATCATCCTTTTACAGAAAGGATTTGCTACCCTGAAAGAAAACAGGCAGAAAAAAACCAGAAGAGAAGTTGCTAAACAGGTAAATGACAGACTCGGCCTTAAACCTTGCACTTGCAATTTATTTGAAGAAAATGTTCAGGGTGTGCGAAGACAGGACATCTGTTTCATGTTATTCCCAAAGCAACCTGCTTATTCAGCTGCAGACAACCCCACCTGCTCCTGTAATGAACTCGAATCTCACAATATTCACCCTTTCAAACCTGAACAGAGCTAAAGCTCAGCTGAAGCAGAGTGGCACTGCCTAAAATTTAACGTAGGGTGAACTGTCTACACACGTGCTGTTCAAGTCTCTAAGTCCCACGCTATTGGAACTGTGATGAATAAATTCGGCATTACTGAACATGGTCCCAATGTAGAATGTTCTATGTGAAATATATGTGAGTTTGGGGACTCGTGAGGAGTCTGGGCTCTGGCCTTCAAGGGAGGATTTTTCAGTGTGATCCTTTCCTTAATGCACTGTTGGTGTTTGACATTTGCAATCGACTGCTTACACAAACTAAAGAGTAGCAGAAAGAAACTGGTGATATTTTTTCATCCCTGAGCTTTAATTTTATAAAGTAAATATCACAAAGAAATGCTTTGCAGATGCTTTTTAGCACAGTGAGCATAGCGCTTGGAGAATGCAGTTGAAATCCTTGGCTAAGGCTGCAGAGTCACTGTGTTTCAAAATTGATATGACTTTGGTAAAAACTCTGGACCAAGTACTTGCAGCCTGCAGAGATGCCTGCAGCAGTGGGAAAAGTTCTTCAAAACGGTGAAGTCATTCTCTTGGGCAACCTTGTTTGGACCATACAGAGACAGGAAAGGAATGCCCTTGACACTCTGCACAAGCGACAGATCCTGGTCTGAGCCCCCAGGTATGAAGGTGTCCATGGTAGCATGGTGCCCAGGCTCCTTTGGAGACCAGTGATTGAAAGATGTGTTCAATTGTAGCTGATCACTCTGAGCTGACATCTCTTGACCTGTGCACCAGCATAGTAAATGGGGCAGCAGGTGAGGCAAAAAATGCTTTTTGTAAACCCCCAGGGAAAGATTTCTTCTTGGGCAAAAACATTCCTGAGACCATTTCTGCGTGTCCTTCCTTATACCACAATATTTTGTCTGTACAGCCTGATACGCGTTCCCAGATGTAGATCCTCTCATTCGAAGAGAAGGACGTTTGGTGTTTTTCTCATACTAAACACTGCTATTAATTTGCCATTTACTTTGTGTGGTGGTTTTTGCTTTTTACCAGTCACTTTTTCCTAGGCTAACCTTGACAGGAGAGTATGCATCTCTGATGGATGGAGCCCAGGAGGGCTTAGTGAAGGATCCTTAGGATGTGGGAAATGAATAAGGAAAATAAGTGACAAACTGAAACTCCTTATGTTGGCATCTACCAGTAGATACTCAAATAAGAACAGTGGGCAGCCCCAGTCCAAACACAGCAGGCTCTGAAGAAAGTGTGTGAATTCAGGCACTGAGTGATGCAGCAGACTAGAGTGGATGTGGCTACTTTGCTCTCACATACAATTCTGGTAATTTCAAGGTGGCTTGTGTTGGAACTTAAGATGGGATAGCGGTATCTGATAGCCCTGAAAATGTTGTCTGTGTCACAGATCAAAAAGACCATCTCTGAAATGGTTAGCATGGCTTCTCAGTGTCATCTAGAATATCACCAGCTGCAAAGGAGACAGATTTTTCTCTCCTGATCAAATAACATTCCTGCTTTTGTCATCCACATTAAACAGAGACTCTTATTCCTGTTGGTATTTCATTTTGTTTGCCACTGGTCAGGACAAATATCAACAGCACTTATTGGTGCCAACACAGTCCTGGCTGTGACACTGGCTTGAGATGCATTGGTGACTGCAGACCATCCTGGTAATGGCTGGAGGCACTGAAGCTGCTTAGCAGCTTTGTTTGTGCCTCTTCTCCCTTTGACAGAAAGCCTGTGTCCCACTAGTCGCCCCCTGCCACTTGCCAAAAGCAAGTTACAGCAAGACCATAAGCCATATGATCAGCTACAAAGTGAAATCTCGTAGCTCTTGCAGAGGATAGATGATTATCAGAAAGCTTTTACATAAATGCTAGGTTGAAGGAGTCTGTGGGGTGGTTTATAATAGGAGATTCTCTGCTTGCATGTTGGACCTGAGTAGATGAAACTCAGCACTGGTAACACTATTAAGGATGTGTGAAAATATGATCTGCAAAAAGCAACCAGAAATTGCATATAATGAAAGGGGATCTGCAGGTAAGTGTTTCAATAAAGACCACTGTGAGAATCATAATTTTCATAATGGTAAAGGGCAGATCCTCTCTGCTGCTGTCTCTCAGGAACATCAGATCCAGAAAACAGAGCTATGACTTTCCCTGTTGGAGTGAATAGGAGCAAATATCCACTTTCTCCACAGGAAAAAAAAATAAAATTGGCAGTCATTTTTTTGCCTGATGTACAGTGCTCAGTGTGGAGCACTCAGATTGTATCTAAATGCAGCATTTCCATTTGTAAAAGAAAAATCTCATGGTGATTAGTTTAACTATGTTTGGCCAAATGCCAGGTAAAAGGCTAGATGCAAAGGCTGATAATACGTAGCTATTGGCATGGTTCTTCACAGGTCCAGATACGCTCCATTTCCAATAGCTTTCGGTGTCCTTACTGACTTGTATTACACAGCCATTGCATATACTGACTCAGGTTAGGCAGTACAGTACACAGCTAAGTGTCTTTTCCAATGCCTGGTACTAAAATTTATGGTATTAAGTTGGTATATCTATGGAATTTAGTATAATGGTTTTCTCTTTGTAAATTGGGTGGGTATTTCTTATTATTGGCAGTTAGACCTGTTGGGGCAGAAAAATAAATGAGAACAGGGAATTACAGAAAGTTGTGAACTCAGTTGAACACCAGTCATAGATAATTATACTTATTAAATTGCAATAATAGCTGGTAACTCCGGCATGGTAGAAAAAAATTGAATCATCACTGGAAGAATGCCTTTGCTATTTGTAGCCAATTTCACATGCTTAGTAACTTAGTTGCACATTGATTTCTGTAAATGGTACTTTAGCTCACAAGGTAGCATTTAGCACGTTAAGTGAAGAAGAATATTAGACAGAGGGCTGTTGGACTCCTCAGGTCAGTCAGGTCTCTGTTCTCACTTATCAGATCACAGCCTGTAATACCTACCTCTTTACTAGGACCATGAGAAATGAGAGGGTATGATAAAAAAAATCTGCACTCCATGAAAACTATCCTCTTAGCAGAAACGGTCAAAGCACAAGCACTTGTCTTGAACCTAGAGGAGGTCCCTTCAGCCTGGGACCAAGACATGCTTATAGAGGAGATTGTTAGGGCTGTATTTGTCACTGCTGTGTGTATTGCACCTCTTCCATGAAGAAGCAGGCATCTTCCAGACCTACTACTGTAATTTTTTGTCTAGTGAAGAAAAAGTATCATATACACAGCAGATGCACCATGCAGGTTAATATCCATCATGGACAAACTAAGTGAAAGATGCAAAAGCTTCTGCCTATTTACCACAGGGCATACTGTAAAATAACTTCATACCCCCATTTAGATTCTGTCTCATTTAATTCACTGTCTCTATTAATTTCAGTAAAACAATTTATTAACAGTGTTGATATAGTTATTATCTCTACTAGTCAATATATAGTTCTTGATACCTCAGCAGATTATTTGCAGGAATCAGGTTTTTTTTAAGCATTGTGATTATTTGCTTTAACAGGTTGATTACATTCCTGTAATATTCATGTTAATAACAAAAACTCTTCAGAACTCCATTAAAAGTCTCTGTTGGTAATTTGAAAGAAAGGTTAGCTGCACCATTCCTCATTCAATTATGATCAAGTTAGTAACTTTTGATGGATACCTTAAATGATGCTATCCTCCCTGGGCATATCATAGAATCAAAATTAGGCTCCTTTTTCATTCAGGGTGTAAGTAACACCTGGAATGAAATGGTTTTCTAGCTAAAGCAGGTATTTTCAAAAGAGGGAACTGCTCTGTTAAACTGCATTCAGCCAATACTGCGGGTGCCTGCCAATAGACTGCAACCCATAATCTATATATAAATTAGAAAAAAACCCTTCATGACAGGAATATTATTAAAGCTGCAAAGTCAGACCCTTGGAGGTAGAGAAATGCCAGCATCAAAGTTTCCTGGGTGACCTCAGTTTGTCCTCTCCTTCCTTCGTGCACATGCATAATGATGCAGCTTATAATTACACAGCCAAAAGTTATTACTTTTTTATGTCATATCACTGTATTCAGTACCCGAAGCAGCCTCGCTCTTGGGGCTCTGCAGTGCTGGGGTCTTGGCTCTGGACCATTATTACCCAAATAAATAAGGTGGTTTATGGAATAACACCAGAAGTAGAAGATTTCTGCCCCGGAAAGAAATGTTAGGGGTGCTGGGCTCTTACTTCCACAGTAAGTTAGGTACCCTATTAAAGGCAAACTTACCACATCATGGATAAAGATATAAGAATGTACAAGTGCTGTCGGAAATGGTCTGTGGGCTTTGCACACGGTGTCATGAGGAAAAATGTACTGGAATTTTTCCTGGAGATTCCCCTGACTTTGTGTCTCTGTGTCTGAGAGCATTTGTGTCTCTGGTGAGCCCCTGGTGGGATTTTAAGCTCATTTAAAAATATCACTTGTGCTTTATAAGGAAATGCACTTCTTGGGGAATTTGGAGCATCATTCTGGCAAGAACAAACAGGACAAGTTTCACCAGTCATCTGCTTCTGCATTTTAAACCTTTTTCTATATACTTCTGCTCCTAGGTAGTATAAAAGACTTTTTTTTTTTGAAAGACATGTCAGGATAGTATAGTTATGTTTTTTATAGAACACAAATGGCAATATTTGCAACTTCCAGACAAAAAAAAAGTTAATGGAGTATGAAGTTTTTATCTCCCTTAAACAAATTTAACAACAATACAGCTACAGGTATTGGTCACTGTTGTATACCTTACTGGCCATTTCACAGATCTGTTCTTCTATGATCTGATATTTTTGTGCCCAAATCCCTGCCACGGCCATGGGCTGCTCTCAGCATGGCTGGAAGGAACTTAGCCTCTGCATCTGAGTGTGTGTAAGGGGACACCTCCATTACCTTAGCTGCCTTTAATATACTCCGAAGTTTTTTTGCTCTCTATTAAGCCTCTGCTACCAGTGGAGCCAAGATAAATGAAATTGAGACTGGTACATAAATGTGTGCCGTGCTCCAGTCGGAGCTTCCAGCAGTGTTGAGGGCATGAGAAGAGCTATAGATCAAGCTGTGCTCTGTCCTCAGCTAATCTTTTCATCCTAAATCTTCTCACTTTTGTTTGGGTCCCTATTTTCTCATTGTCAGATCTGAAGGTTGACTTTATAAATGGTTTTGTACGATTTGGGCCAGAGGGTGTCTCAGCATGTCATGTCTGTACAAGACCTGCCTAACTGCCTCATAGGGATCAGTGTTTGTGTGTGTTTTTCTAGTCTCTGTGAATTAATAGTGTAATATAGATATTTAAGCATGAGAGAAGAACTCTGGCCAAGAAAATGAATAGAAAGTCACGTTTTCATTATTAACTTCTCAGTTGCTATAACTCTGTTATATTGTGTGTGCATAGTTGGCTCTTGTTTTTAACTTGTTCATTGTAAGGACAATGAAAGGGGGAAAAATATCATTTTATTCAGTCTGGGTTTTTTGATACAGCTATTACAGATGATAGGCTAAGTTTAAATTTCTGGAACAAATGTGTACATTTACACACGAAAAGCTCAATTGTTTTCTTTTTTTAAGAGAAGTTTTTGTTTAATATTGGAATTTACTCTTGCTTTAGAAGGAAAAGGAACTACTGGTGTAGAGACAGAGTGTCATAACAGAAGTTAAACTGAAATTAGACATGAAAGATATTTTTTAATCTTTTGTCTCTGGAGCCTGAGAGAGTGCTCTCTCTCCAGTGAAGTCATCATGAAGAGGAAAATTCAACCTCATAGAAAAATGCTTTATTCCTCTGAGACAGAAAAGAAAGTTCAAGTTGAAGTATTTTTAAGAGCCTTAGTCTTTCTTCAGTCAGACTATACAAACCCACCACTTCTTGTTCAATTTGTGGGCTACTCTGCAGTTTTAAGCATCTGGCAACATGGCCCAAATATCAGCACAGACTCCATCAAACCCAGGGAAATCACTCCTTGAAGGCAGAGGGAAGAATAGAAATGGTTTATGATGTTATTCATTGACTAGTCGATGTGACTGTACAATGAATCTAGTAAAGATCTCATCCTAGCATACAAAGTTTGCGGAAATGGAGCAGAAATATTAGGTTACACTGGATCTCATCAGTAGCCGAAGGATTTACAGATCAAAGCGAGTGTCACTGACCTTCCGGGGCAGATTTGGTGCAAGAGAGTCTGTTCTTGCCAATGATTTTCCTTGTCATTTAGTAGCCCTATGTGAATTATCCTTCAGCCTGGTTTCTGGAAGGGAAATATCATTCCTGGAGGCAGGATCAAGCTGCTAAAGGTTGTTCAGAGTTAAAAATACCACTGGTTTGATTTACAGAGAGAAAAGCTAACCTGCGAGTTTTGTAGCAATAGCCTCAGTTTTCTTTCTCATGGTAACGGGTGGAACCAGGGGTGTGCAGATAGAATGAAAATGCACTTGGGCTTGTGTTGGGGAGCACTGTGTGTTAGCCATTTAATTTATTTTCTTCAGTTGTGTTTGCTCACATGTGGCTGTAATCTGGTAAGCACCTATTTCAGGTAGTATTCTACCTAGAAGGTTGTGCCTAAATTGCAGAGATCTAAAAACTCATGTGGAGTTTTTCTTTTCCAAACTAAAATATCATTAAACTCAGCAAAAAAAGTGCAGCAAGTGTAGCATAAGTGAAAGACACGGCACACTCGTGGTGTAAAGGCTGTACTTATGAGACAGATGTCTCAAAGACAATGAATATATGCAAGTCACACTTGCAGTTAAGGAATATCCTTATACCCTTGTAGATCCCCATCCCAGGGTCATAAAGTTGTGGTTTTCCTTTCCTGGGTTGGGCTGGTTACTGAAGCTTATGTGCTAGTAGACTAGTTTTCTGTCATCTTGTTGACATACACATTTGCCATTTGCAATTAATTCTAAATTTAGATACATATGCATTCCCCAAAAGAAAAGAATCTGCTTTCAGTGATCTCCCCAGATGACAGGAATCCGTCTTCTGTACTTGTTCACTTTCTTTGAGTTTTTGAGCATGGAAAGTTACACAATGCACCACTCTGCAGGGACCTGCATGGTGCTTTTTAATTGTGCACCGTAATCATCTGCTTGTTTGCAACCCCCTGCAATGACTTAGCTTTGTCCTCCAGCTGAGGGCATGACAGGAACTGACTCTGCAGGCAAAAGGCACGAAGGAAGCTGAAGTACTGCTGAAAGCCTCTGCTTTCATGCTGTGAGGCGGTTTTGGATTGGCGAGTGTAACTTTTTGTGAACTTTAGCTCTCACCTCAGCATGTATTTTATAGTGTATTGATCAGTAAAGGAAGCATAAAATACTATATAAGCCCATGTTTTCTTCATCAGTTTCCATTACCCAAGGCAAAACTGGATCCAAAGGGCTGGGATCCTAAAAAGCTTTAATTCCTCTATAAAGACATGCATGACCCTGGATTAATTTGAGGTCAGGAGAAAAAGGTGCCACTCAGCATTTCACAGGAGTTTGAAGGCTTACAGAAGTGAACCCACGATATACACCATGATAAACTTTGGTGGGATTCAAACTGAGTGAAGCAGAATAAGCATTCATTGCGACATCCATGATGAAGGAGCTGCAAAGTTGTTCTGCTTTTCCAAAAAAAGAGGTAAAACACAGGACCTGTACTCTTGCCTTTATTATGCTTTGCATTAGTAAAAATCTGTGTATAAGCTCTGTAGAGAAATAGGGGTATTCAGAGTTGTGAGAAATCACCTTTCACCCAACTGTCAATAAAAATAGGGTGTTGTGGAAATAAAAAGCAATGGAGAAGGTCCAAGACAGATGTGACTGCTTGTTTAAGTCATCTGTGATTCAGGCCCTCCTCTGTCTGAAAAACCAAAAATATAAGCGTAGAGATGGCAAAATAACCACAAAGTTGAATCAAAGTGCAACCTGCTCAGATATTAGTTGAACAATATGTTGAACCAGCCCTCAAGCTGGTTCAGCCTCATGGAGCAGATAAGGCTGTAGAGTGAGATGGGTCTTTGGTTCCTTCCCAGAATATTCATCTTCTGGAATCCTTCCCAGAATATTCATCTTCTGGAATCCTTTCTTGAGCTTTAGCTTTTCTTTCCTAAAACTGTAATTCCCTACCTTGATGAAATCTCATGAAATATAATCTGCATGAATGTAGTTGCTGCAACCCTGTCTGTATTGAAATGTATGCTTTTATATTTTACGACATCAAGAAATGGTTGTGGTTTTTTTTCTTCAAGGCAAAATTCCTTAAATTCTTGACAGCTTTTTGAAGAAAAACCCCAAACATTGTACATGGAATGATAATCTCTGGGAAGGTGGAAGAGTGCAATAAATATGAGTTATAGCTTAGTTGTTTTGCTTTTTAAAGGTGAGGTCTTAAATTTCTAAAGTGGCCATTTAGATGCTAAAAGGCATAAATTTTCCAATTTATTACAGCACATTTTCTGCTTTATGTCCAATAAAATAATATAGATGTTCTTGACAATACACCTCTGTCATCACATGTTATATATACCTCAAATATATTCCCTCAAACCAGAACACCACTGGGCTGTGTTCACTTTAGTTTGCTTTACTGATATGTGTGATGGGCAGAAGCTGGAATGAGCTCTAAAAACTTAATGGATAGTGACACCAAATCAGCAAAATGTTAAAAAGATCATGTAATCCATATATGGTGTGTAGCTGGACTGAGCTCTAAACCATACCTGGCTTCCTGTGGGTTGTGCTTGATCTGGAAAATGGATCTATGCTACAAATGAAGTTTCATACCTCTTTTCCTTTACTGTGGGGGATACTGCATCTTGATATTGTGGAAAAAGCGAACCTGGAGAAACACAAGGAGGACAAATGCAGATGAAAGCACAAAGTGAAAAGTCATGTGCAGTTCTCTGCTGGGCAAGAGTTCCTTCTGACACCACACCAACTCCAAAAAGCCAGGTTGTAAAGCCAGGGGCAATATTGCTTCTAGGAATCAGTCAAGCCAGAGCCAACAGGCACAGGGAAGGAGCTTGGCTGGTTATCCCAGACCTGTTTATTGTGTACTGCTTATTCCTCACTGCAGAGCAGATGGTATCTGCATGAGGTACTAACTTCAAAAGCAAATATCTTTGCAACCCAGGCAGAGTTTTGCCAGCTGTCAATATGTTTGTTTTTCACATAGTGAAATCTGGGCCAAATTATGACAAGGCAGTCAGCCTGTACGTCTCCCAGTCAAACCAGGTATATTACTCAGAAAGAATAATTTGCTGTAGTTTTAGTAGTATTTTGTATGTTTAATAATTTGTCGTACTTCTATAAGGCCTGACATTTCAGGGGTGTCAAATGCATCTGACTTAATTGCCTTCAAAATGCAGCCAGAAATAATCATTGGTTGGGCAGAGCCCAGCACAGGCTGCACTGGGCACCCCATGATAGCACAGGGACTTGAGGAATATGTATTTACAAGCTCAGAGTCTTGATACATTGGTTTTAGCCATATAATAAATCACTAAGTAATTTCTTTACCTACTATAAGGGAAAGCAATGTAATTTAAAGTATTAATATTAGTTTGCTTACATTTAAACACATATATGAATTAACTATGTGTATATATATACTCTTAACCTTTATATTTAATAACTACACGTTCTTATTTATATAATATAAAAGGATATATAGTGAATAGATAATACAGCCAACACTGTAAAATATACAGCATATTTTTACTAATAGTAAATTATTTGCTATATTTGGTTCACTACACTTCAGTTTATTAACATGAGTTTTAATTAAGTCTAGTGAAAATGTTATCTGTCTCCTGTAACAGTTCAGTAATAGAAATAGAAAAAAGAGAAATAGGACGAATTCCAGCAACAATTTGGTTTAATCTCTTTAGGGAAAAGGAGAGAGAGAAAAAAAAAAAGACGCATTATGCTTTCTAGTGGTGAACATTAGGGTAAATTCTTAAAAGATCTAATGTTGGGTTGAAAAATGTACAGTTACGTTTTTCCTAAATAAAGATAAGGTGATCCTGCATGTATGTGTGCATCTTCTATGACAGACTGAATTATAATGGACCACACTCATGCCTAAAAGTAAAAGTAGAGCCATTTTCATCAATATTTTTAAACTTAACCAAACTGAGGGTAAAATGTCATAAAAATCAAATGTGTTTGTTGCTCCGTCTCCTGTCTCACCATCTCTTCAGTGTTTGAAGTGCTGATTTGGCCATGACTAGCAACTAGCTTGTGAAATAAATTCCCTTTTATAGATTGAAAATGAAGTTTTTAATGACCCTCTGCTTGAATTCCTGCTTTAGTACCATCAGATATGTATGACCCTGTTTCATTGTTGTCTCTCAGACTAATCACATTTAAAAATACATTTTCCCAAAGCTCAAGACCTTGCTTATATTTACCAGTGTGAGACCAGCCTTTGCTCCTAGCCTCAGGAGCAGTCCCAAGTGTGCAAGCTGGCTGTGGACAGAATGAGTGGCTCCACTTTGGAGATAAATACCAATGAGGATGATATTTCAACTGCTTGGTAATAAAATCAGGTCATAAGAACTTATGGGTACAATTGAAGGAACCAACTTTCAGGGTTTTTATGTGGAGGTAGTAGGGCTTATTTTTTGTTTGCTGTACGATATACTTATTCGTAAATATTAAGTGCGTCTATTTTGAATACTTGTAAAATAAACAACCAATTTAAGAGCTGTACCATAGATGAACAAATTACAGAATGGCACTGTTTTCTATTCAAATACCCAAGAGCGTGTGTGGAAATGCAGGTGATAATGTACTTACTGGGGGTGAATTTCTTCGTTGAGAATATAGGGAGCTCATAAAGGAAGTTATTCTGGGCTCCAGTTGCCCTGTTGGTTGCATAAATTGCCTCAATGACTGCAATTTCAGTGATATGCCTTGTGGTCACTATGGGTTATTTCCAGAGCGTATCTGGGATAGGGTAACTGTATGACAGGCACAAAAAGGATATTTTCCAAATTGTGGATGTTTTTCCTGGTGTAAATAAGAATAGCTCTGACAAAAGAGCGTAGTAGATGGACCACATCTGAAGACCTTTCAATGTAACCGTAATTTTTCCGTTGCTTTTTTTGGCATATGATTCAGCATCCTATTCCTGGGAATTTGGCTGAGAAGCTCCATAAAGCTATACAAAATCTGGAGTTAGCCAACCGTATAATTCCACTTCTGCTTAAGGAAATCAATGTGACATGGAGTAGATGATGTTTCTTCTATGTTTAGTTAATTTGATTTTTTTTTTTGAATATTCAAAAACCATTACATCCTAGCTTGTGGATTTCTGCCACATGACTGACTTCTTGCTTTTACCTACAAATGAAGAGTTGGATGGCTATTACTGCCTTTTTCCTGTCAAACTGTCTTGTGAACAGCACTGCTGCTTGGTGGTTCAGGTTAGCAGTGAATTCAGACACACTTCTCAACTACCTAGCCCCTTTACTTGCTAAGTTATACCTTGTCTTAAATGGGATATTGACATAGCATGAATTTGTACAGGAAAATGTCTGGAAGACACTGAAGAAAGTATTAGGTATGTTCATTTTTATTATTACTGCAGTATTCACAGAGATACAATGCCTAGTCAAATGGTGCACAATTAGTTTTGAAACAACTCTGTGTTCTCATATTTTCTACAAAACCTTTTGTCTATATTAGATCAGAGCACAAATACTTGGCAAAAGGTATTAGTAAAATTTTGCTGAATGAAGTTCAACAAAAAAATGACAAAACATCTCACCTATCTGTCTTCTAAGCAGATTGGACTCTGTGTTGACATATTGTTCATTGCTTTCATGCTTGGAGATAGCAGAGTGCCTATGACTCTCTTAAGAAGTGCAATAGATTTTCTTCTTCCAGTCTGAGTAGAGCATTTGACACTTGGAAATGCTACTATGGTGCTTGCCTTCACTTATCTTCTCTTTCTTGTCTCTTGAGCCTGCCAGTACATCACTGGAAGTTTTTTGTATTGTGAAGGGCTTTTTCATTCCTTTCTGTGTTACATGATGTGTTCATCATTTACATTCAGGGGAAAAACGAGACTCTATAAGAGCACAAGGCCACATGCCTTGGGAATCTCAGCTCTACACACCTTTGACGTGCTTTTGATTTGTAGGTACTGAGTTTTAAATCTATTTTAAAGTATTTCTTTTGCAATAGTACAGAATAGCCCTCACCATGAAATACAACTCTCTTGTGCTAGGTTTTGTAGAAATATTTTTTTGGCTGTGTGGCTAAGGCGCCCTTTCAAATAGCCATGATGTGCTCTTATTGACCGCTGAAGGAAGCTTCAGTGTGAGTATAGATATACTAACTTATAGATGTATTAACTCTTCTCAAATTATGTCCTCCCTATTTCTGCAAGTACCTGAGAGTTTTTTGTTTTAATCTAAGATTTTTATTTTTTTTTTATCACTTGCCTTGGTGTAGGGTACGATAGTGTTTCACTAGAGAAAGTTCTGGGACCCTCCCAAACTCTACTGCATTAACTTGCAAATTAAATTGGTTCCTTCTTCCTCAGCAAAAGGAGAGTTTTAAACCCAGCTCTAATCTTTGTGAATTAATGAGACACTTCCAAAGCCACAGTAAGGAGTGTCCAGGTGGATGGGAGAAGGACTGGAATAAAACTTGGCTCCCATCCTGGGCTAACTGTACAGTGCTGATGCACCTGAAATGTTCCTCTGTGGCTCTTCTGACCCTCTCCTGTGTCTTGTTGCACTGCCAGGACAGCACTGCCTTCTTGCTCTCTCTCTTTGCAAAAATCCACATTGTCCTTTCTAGGCTTTCTCTTCCAACTCTTTATTGCTTTAGTAATACTGAAAAGATCTCCTGCTCAAGCTGTAAAATAGGTAACTGGTAATAATAGCAGAAAGAAACCAGCGCAAGAGATTTACTGGTTTGACTAGAGCTTTGTCTCCAGGAAATCTCCTTCTGATCTCTCAGAGCAAGTGCAGAGAAACATTGCAGCCTTGCAGCCTAGCTGAAGCAAAAAGCTAGAAAATAAAAAAAAAAAAATACAACTCCACTTCCACACCCCACCAGAAGGAAGTAAAAGCATCAACCAAAGATCTCCAGTAGCTATGTAATTTAAGGCACCAGCTTTTGTGTGATGACCCAGCCTCTTTACTGTATACAACCCTGTGGCACTGGACTGTGCTGCCGTCACTCCCCTACAGCGCAGTGACCAGGCATGAGACCAGTGTCCTCTGACTTGCACCTTCTGAAAAGTGGTTTGTCCTATGCTTTCAGCTATAATATTTGAATGCAGTTGCTGAAAGCATAGCAGATGGATCTGTGGATTTTGCACTGCAAAGGGAAGCAATTGCATTAGGTGCTTTGGGAGAGGGCTGAGAAGCCCCTTGCATGGCCTTTCCAAAACAGTACGCTCCAGAGCTATTCCTGAGCTTATTAGCACTGAGCCCTACTAATTCAAAGAAACTGCTCTAGGACCACTTGGGAGACAAGGGAAGATTAAATAAAAGAGCATAAGTGCTTGAAGATGAATCCTTAATACTCCTGATGAAAGGAGGCTGGATTAAATGAGAGTTGCACCTCTGCCTCCGTTAGCTTCATTTCAGTGCAGAGATAGCTGAGCTCCTCCCCAGCTTCCTCCAGGTGCCACCAGAAATCAGCCAGCTCCAAGTAGGAGGAAAGTTCAAGCCATTCTGGCATTAAGTTAATATATTTTCTAGAGTCCTACAATTTAAAGGGAAAAAGAGCTGTGTAGAGGACTGAGAGGAATATCGATTGAGACTCTTAGGACCTGGTGGCAAAGGATTGTTTAAAGGGTAGAATGAGTTTTATGAACCCAGAAGTGGTGGTGAAAATGATGAATCCAAAGGAAGCACTGCTCAAGAATAATTTTTGTTGAAAGAAGATGATCTCTAGAAGAAGGTGTATCTCTCAAAGTGCTAAAAAATAGCAATAAAGTGTGAACAATAGGACTAATCCTTCTATTGCACTTTGAAAATTAAGGACAGACCTGCTGCAATACAGGGGCTCCTACAGCTGGCAGGCAGGGTGATCTTGTGCTGGGGGAATTCACTCTTTCTCTGGGCTGGACTCCTGGCTTGGCTCCAGACTTGCCCATAGGGATTTCATCACTCAGAAGCACCCTGTGAGCGTGGCTGGACATCAGCAGCTACTATGACGGCATGGGTTTATGAGAAAACCAAATGGATGTGTTTTGTTCTCTTGGAAAATCCTCATAGAAACAAGAAAATAATTGTACAGGATGCTCTTAACTCACGTTCGAGAGCTGCCACAGGATGTATAAGTGGATGCTGGGTGCCCTGGCTGTCCTGGAAGGCAGAAAATAATCTATGTATGAAAATAATTGATGTGCACAGAGACTGATCTTTTAAGAGTCTCCCATAAGTAAACCCAAATACCAAATACCTAAGAAAGAGCAGCCTCTTCACTTTCCTATTTTCAAAGATGTTTGTTACTTGTTAGGTGGGATCTGATTTTAATATCACCTATCTTGCACTGCTGCAACTGGTGATTGTTCAAGTCTTTGAGCAAAGATTTCAACTGGCAGGTCTGGTGCTGCCAACTGTTCCGTGAAGGTTTGCCCACTTTTTGCCTGTGTTATTTGTAGTCTACCTGTTCAAGTTTTTCTAGGAAGAGATTTAAAAAATGCTCTGGTATGGCCTTTTTCAGCAAAAGGATTTTATGTTGGTCCCAGGAAGACAATTGACTTGGCTGAGCTGCATCTCACCGCTTTTAAGGGAATCATCCTGGTGTTTTTAATTCTGGCATCCTTATCGGAATATTATGTCATTTTCTGAGAGCCATGAGGTTACTAAACCACTCTAAAATCTGTCCTCCGCCATCATTTTGGTTGTTTCAGCACGCAACTGTGCCTTAGCTGGAATTGCATCCTCGTTCGTTGCCTTCCCTTGCAATCCTCACTGAATTGTCATTAATGGAAACACCAAGCAGCTTGTTGGCTTTGTTTGTGCTGGTTTTTTGCATTGTGTTTTTTTAGGCCTGGCAGCAACTGGCATATTAGCAACCACTGAAAACATGTTCCAAAGACAAGGGGAACTGACTGGGCACAGCTCACCTGAAGGAAATTAAATCTTGCACCTCACATTCAGAAGATCCCCACATATTTTCAACACCAGTAGGTGCATTAAGATAATATCAGAGGTTTAAACCCACAAAAGCCATGGATTTTGGGCTTCAAAATGAAGCTCAGATTTTAAAAATACATCTGTGTGCCTAAGCAGCACAGCCGATTCTCCACAGGGAGTTCCCAGGGAAGCTGGTTTGAAGCTGCAGCAGATGGGCACAGCTATGTGCTGGGGACGGATTCTGTGCTGTGCTGCTGAGTTGTTTCTGATGTCTTTCTGAATTGTGTTGTTATTATAACTACTGTTACTGTCGAGGCAAAATGTAGAGATGGTGCAGTGAGATGAAGACACTGATCTGATTATAGTGACAGACTATGAAAACAAACCTTTCTCTAAGAGTAGAGTTTTGACAGTTAACATTTTTTTTTAGTGCTTTCTCAAATCACTCGATATTAAGTTGTTTATTTTCTCACTGTTCAAAGCAAAAGCTTACATGCATTAGGCATGCACAAATATATAAAACTAAGTGATTTAATGAAACAATCAATAATTTTAAGCCAAATATATACCTCTTAAAATTCCATTGAGATTCTTTTTCCAGCCTATGATAGAAACCACACAGTTGAGCGCCATAGTGGGGACAATATTCCAGGCTGGCAGGGTAGCAGGTCAGTGAAGCTTTGGGACATTCAAAAGCCAGTTTCAACTGCACCTTGCTCAGCTCAGCTTTGCAAAGGCAGTTAAATGAGAAGTGGTTACTTGAGCCAGAAAATAGTGGAGACTGATTGCCGATGGATTTATACCTCACAGCTGATTGTGGTTTCAGCAAAGCCTTTCCTGCAGCGTAGCCGCTGATATGGCATGAAGCTTGTAAGAAAGTCAGCTTGTAGTCGCTGAAGAATGGAAAAAATACTAACTACATATCCAATCAGTTCCGCTGGTGAGACAGTGATGAGCTTTCTACAGAATTGTCTGTGGAAATATCTTCTTTATTTTGGAAACAAAAACATCTAGAATAATACTTTGGGGAAAAAAAAGTCTTAGCATTTTTGAGAGGCAAAGAAGAAAAATACCATACAGTGATTTTTTTTCTACAAACATTATATCTGCAATATCTGGGCTTTGTATTTCTGTTAGCAGTTTCCATTTCTCTCCTATTTTTACAGGTGAATTTTATATATGAGTTTTGCCATTACCTGGGAGGCAGAGGACTTGCTTTGTTCTACTGCAGCCTAAGATTCCTTCTGTTAGCAGATACTGGGCAGAGGGCACTTGGATTTGGACAACTGCCCTCTGTGTTGTCCACTGAGTAATGTGTATTGCAAGTGATGTCACTTGCAGCTGGGATGCCTCTCCCAGGAATGTGGGTGGCCTAAATGATGGGCTAATTTCTGAGCCTGGGTGAGAAGAAGGGGCTGTGATCCTGACAGCAGTTGCCCCTCAGTTGCTTGCTCTCTCTCCCCTCCTTCTCCTCAGGTCCCATGCTGGTGCATCCATCCAGAACCACACTTGGCGCTTCAGGGAAGGCTCTGTAAAACTTCTGTACGCACTCATGTTGCAACTTTTTGGCATGAGAAATGGTATCACTGCAGACAGGTAGCAGCTGCTCTGGTATTTAATCCTTTTCTTTACCCTGTACTGCCTAACTTGACTACATAATTCCCAAAAGTCAAAAAAGACACTGAGCTGGAGGTACCTGCGAGACCTGAGGCCAATGCACCAATTCATAGCAGC
Source organism: Phaenicophaeus curvirostris (assembly GCF_032191515.1). Taxonomy (NCBI): domain Eukaryota; kingdom Metazoa; phylum Chordata; class Aves; order Cuculiformes; family Cuculidae; genus Phaenicophaeus; species Phaenicophaeus curvirostris. Next base: position 103,455,236 of record NC_091393.1, on the reverse strand, counting down.
CAGGCAAACAAATAACGCAACAACACAAACAATCATACTTCAGTCTGTGCCTCCGTGCCTGATTCTCTCATATGCCTTTTGGCTCAAAACAGCCATGAAAGTGCTGCTTGGAGTCTCCCCAGACTGCAGTGAGCAGGTATTTTGAACCCTAGGCTGTGAGGCCAGTTGTTAAATACGCACATGATGTATCTCCAGGGGAGTAGAGCTGTGCCATAGGGCAGCAGCTTTGGTCCGTGTGTGATGCTGCTATCTAATGAAATGATTTCTTGTTCCTACGAACTGCTGACCTCTGCCACCTTGTGGAGTCGATTTTCAGAGGTATATGAGGTTCTGTGGTGAAAGAAAACTTTTCTTTTAGCTAGTTTGAATTCTCCATGAGTTGATGTTTCGTGCTGGCAAACTTGAGTGGAGTTTTGCTTTACTTTGTGAACCAGCACCAGGCAGACTTGGGGCCGCTGCAATTGTGTTGGCTGGTGGGAGCAGGTCTGGGGCTGGCTCCTGCCCTCCTAAGAGCAAACACACAGCTATCAGCTTCGATAGCCACAAAATCTTATTCTTTACTGATGTGTCATATATGTAAATTGCATCTTGATTTATGAAGTTTATCGCTGGAGAGGTTGTTACCTAACTGTCACGATTTAGCCCTACCCTGCTAAGTCTTGGCAGCTAAAACTGTGCAGTTGAGCTTCCGAAATCCCTTCCAGCCCTGCCACCCTCAGGGAAAGGGGAGAGGGAAATTAGAGGAAAAAAACTTGTGAGTGGGAAACTAAAACTGCAGATTTAATGAAATTGTAAAAATAACAATAATAATGAAAATAATTAGAAAGTAAGAAAATATGTACAAATATATGAGATTGCTCCCCTACCCCACCCCTCGATTACTCTATGTCACCTCAAGTGCTGCAGAGCAGGCACAAGGGAATTGGTCCACAGCTAGGAGGATGCTGGACTTAGGAACTGGATTGAGGAACACATGGATCTGGGATCTGGAATAACCAGACAGATGAGGTCCTTGCTGGGTGTCGGCCATCACAGAAGAGACTGAGACGCTCGTAATCTCTCAGGTTTATACAGAGTATGATGTATTTGGGATGGAATACTCTGTTGGTCAGTTTAGAGTCACCTGCCCTGTTTGCCCCTCCTCACAGGTGAGGTCCCCTTTTCTACCAGCTTGAGGATGGCCTTGGTTAAGTGGAAGCATTGGCATTCTCGCATACCCATGCCCTGTGTTATCATTCTAGAGAAGAACACTGTCTCAAAATCATGCAGTTAGTTTTCAGAGAATGAAGTTACTTACAGGAACTGAGTCAGTCACAAAACTGACTCTAATTTAGCTCAAACCACAACGCTAACAGAAAAAAAAGAACATTTATTTGTATTCATGTTTAATAAGCATGAGCCAAACTATAAACTGCATCAAATCCAATGCGGATTCCTTGTTGGGTAGTGTTAAATCTATGTTGATTTATAAATATTTTACCTTCTTCTTTGCATACTACAGGGTGCTTCTTAAGATGGAGAGCAAGGGAAATTTGTATGGTATTCTACTAAATGGCAAAAGTAACATTTGCACCAAAGAACACCAAATGGATGCTTTTAAAATTGTGCACGTTTATTTAAATGCGGGCACCAAATATGTCTGTTTGTCTCAATCCTTCCTTTCATTATAGATTGCTTGTTACAATGTCAGACACACCTTTGCCAATTAGAAGTTGCATTTTTAAAGAGCGAAGATGCTGCAGAGGAACTGGTTGGATCACACCACAGTGGTACCTGCACACCCAGTGTGTGCTGAAGAAAGCAGAAATTTTCCTAAGCGTTTTTGAGGGGATGGATCATCCTCTGCTCCTGTTCCTTCACCATTTGCCATGCTACAACTCTTACTTTCTCCAGCATGCTTGCAGGATTTGGGCACTGCAAACAGCAGATAGCACAGCAATGTGGACGTATAGGGGATATTTGTATCAGAGTTATATACCGTGTCTGCATTATTGTGTCAAGGAAGAGTTCTTTGATGAAAGTAAATATTAACTTTCTGCTTGGATCTGTGTCTGCAAGGGGCAATGGGAGCGGGATGCTGCTTTTTCCTCACTGGTTGGATGATGTCACTGCTTTTTCTCAGCAGAAATGTTCTCCTTTTGCAAGTGAAAAGAGGATGCCTCAAGGAAATCTATTTGCAGTGCTCTGATCTGTATTCCCAGTGGATTTGGGGCTGTCAGCACACTCAGTTTCCAGCTGCGAAGAGTGCAGAAATCTACTCTCTACTCCCAAATCTACTCTGCCAAGCTTTCCACATTTCTGACATTTTTTTTTTTTCATGGTTCAGATGGTTGCTTTTTATGACTTGTTATAGCACTCCTATTTCTTAAGGCAAATCAATGGCATCAGCCTTGCATTTAAATGAATGTGTGTACTCAGACAGATGCAACTAATGCAACAGGAAAATAAGGTTAGAGGTGATTTGGGGATTCTTCTGATCTTCAGGTGGAGAAGGTCAGCTCCCACCCACATACAAGTTAGGAGATTATCTGACCTGATAAGTGCTTTAGACATATTGTAAATGGATTTTAACCCTCTGGAGCTGCTGGCAGGTGGTATGGTGTCATTTAAGAAGTGATGTTGTTCTTGAACAAGATGTGTGGCTTTGAAGTATGGTCTTGGAAGCTACAAGACACTTGCTGCCATGTGGCAAGGGAGAAAACAGCATCAACTTTGTGGCCAAAATCACTCAATACACCTATTGATACTTCTTTCTGCAGATGATTGTATTTTAGGTGTAAGTGCTCTGCTTTTCCTGCTGCTTTGTCACTCCTGTGGTTGTGGAAATAGTGCTTTCTACCTGAGAAGAGCACAGAAAGCGAGTGATTCCCTGGCTGGGGAATAGACCACAGTCTGTGAAAACGGTGTCTGTTTTCAAGTGAAAGATGATCAAACACTCTCAACAATGTAGGCTAATTTTACAGAGCTTATCACAAAAACTGTTTGATCTGCGCACACTTGGCAACACAAGCTTTGGGGGCAGCACTCTGTCTGGCTTCAGCAGCACAACAGACTCATGCCAGAAGACGCAAACCAGGAGGCTGGAACATGATGTGAGACATACATCACTGTGCTGCAGGGCTGCCTCGATGGGAGGGACACTGACCAGCTCATCATACAGGTGACTAGCTCATCACACGGGGCCAGGAGCAGCCACAGCCCCTGCACGCAATCCCTTTGGCTTACAGAAAACCAGAATGAATCCTACCCAAAGGCACTTCAGCAGAACTCAGTTATGGCTGTGGTACATCTGAGATATTTTGTCTTTATGTCCACAACCAGTTTCCCAAAACAGAGACAAGCCCATGTGCATCCAATTTCTTGTTGAGGTTGCAATGTGTGTTGAAATACACAGGTGGAAACAAAGTTGTCTGCATCCACTAACTGTGGATCATATTTGCTAATTTTTGTTTCTTCTCATGACTCTTGGATGTGCTACACTTTTGGTGCCTCTTGCTCTCAGATAGCCAAAATTCACAGCACTTTGCTGCTTTTATCATCAGCCTTTTTACTAGCAGAAAGGTTGGAAATGTTGTTGTGTATCAGTAGTATGCAATTCTTTGTTCCCATGCGGTTGAAAAGACTCCTGTTAATAGCTAAATGGGTGCAATAGATTGAGACTGTCCTCACTCTGATCTGGGGCCTGTGGGTGACTAGGAACAGTGACAGCAGTGTGTGAGTCTGGGAGGAAGCATTGAAGTCTCTTTGTCCACCAAGTGATTGGGATACTATTTTGTTTACACAGTCGTGCACTTTGCTAATAAGGCTAAGCCTCTATGCAGTGACTGAGGATCACAAATTCATCTCCTGCTATGTCTTCTTATAAGGAAAGCTTCTGCAGGCAGCAGGCAGTGTTAGTCTGCAACAACTGCAGAGTCGATTACACTGTTTGACCTGGAGCACTCTGAACTATTCCTGGCATGAGAAAATCAGAGAGATTGGACTTTAAATAAGTAAAGGAAATATTAGAGTTTATATTAAACCATAGAGAATTAAGGTACAATGTTGTATTTAAAGTCTGTAACATACACTGTGATGGGTTACTATCTGAGTGATTCCAAGCGAGATTTTGATCACACCTAGCCAGCTGCTGTTCCAGCTGAAGGGGTAGAAAATCCAAGATAAAATGCTCAGATGGAATGACCTTTCCCTTTCTATATCCCTATAGATTATTTACACGTAAGCCTATATTCAAACCTAGATTGCACAGCTGGGTTTTAGTGTAGACTAAACCAAAATATTGGATCCAAAGCTTTGCAGTGTTCAAAGTGTAGTAAATTATATCATGGCTTATTCTCCTTTCTGGTGGGAATGAGGTAAAGTGAAGTTCTTAGACAGAACTGAGCATAAAATGAAGAAAGCACCACTGCAATATATATTTATTTCTTCCACTTCTGGAAACAGAGATGAAAGTCAGGGAAGGCAGAGGGATTGTCCTAATGAAATTGACAGTGTAATTTTAATTAACACAAAACTGTTTACATTTTAAACAAAACCATTTAGAGTTTGACCAGTTTGCCGAGGTTAATTTTCTCCTTTCTTGCACTGCCGATACATTTCTGCTAAAACATTATGTGTTTAGCATTGACTTCCATTATAAAGATATTAGGACTATAGGAGGCTTTTATTCGCAGCAATCAATTGCTAAGAAGATCTGTATGTGAAATACGGGGACTAAAAAGGTTATTCCAGTAAATGAGCAGTGCCAGGAGTAGGCACACGGCACCATTTGAAACGTTAAAAAATAACTGGATTGCTACAAGGCTGCTTCTTGTTTGGTTATTTACCCATTTGGTGTCACTGAGCATGGGGCTGTGCTGGGGTAAGGATTTTACTAAAGACCTGGGGAACAGAGTCCCTCCCTGGCCAGGGTGAGGAGCAACTACAGACTCAGGATTGATGGCCACTGAAAGAAAGAAATTGCATTAATTAACACCCCACAGCTTGTACGAAGCACTGGTGTGTAATATATCCTTAAAATAGAAATGTAACATCTCTAGTGTTATGAAAACTATTGTTTTTATTATGCTTCCCTCCTTGCAAGACTGGGGAGAAATAATAAGAGCTGCCTGGACAAAGGCAAAATAGTAGATATTTTCGGTGGAAAATCTTTGGCTTCATATTTTATTTCCTTCACTACTCTTGAGGGTATACAAGAAATCTTTCCTGGTTATTTTCACTTGAGGCAACGATGCACCAGAGTGATATGTTATAGCTTATCCTTGTGCAACAAACATCTTCAATTTACTTTTTTATAAGCCTACTAATTTTTATGGATTTCCAGAACTGTTTATGAACTGAGGAACAGCTGTATGCTGCTAAGGAAAATAAAAAAACTCCAAGTATGATATCTTAAAAATATCTGCACTGAACAAGCAGCAGTCCAATGCATTTGTATCTTGGAAGTGACTGAGATCCTTCACAGCTAACGGACAGCCTTACTGTCTTCACAAACTTTCAGCTCCAGGAGCAAAGATACGCTCTAGATATTCCCAAAACGCTGTTTACAGTGGGCTTGATAGCAGCTGGGACAACAGATTTGGGGGCTGTGTAGCAAAACTCATCTTCAGCATGAGGAGACAGACATATGACATGCGCATGACTTGCTGCCATGCAATATGCTGCCCTTTGGATTTTGACTGTATTTTGGAGCAGTAGGAGTTTTATGGACTTTGTTTGGCATCTCTGGTCCCTTGAGTGACCAGAAAAGTTATCATGGCCCAGCAAAGCTGCAGAGGGCAGGGAAACAGTCTAGGTGAGTAGCTTGTGCTGTCAAGATGGCCCAACTTAAGCCACATCCAAAAATTTTGTGGGTGATCAGTGGTCCCTGGGTGGCACTATGTGCCCTCTAGTCTAGATCTGAGATTTTTGCTCCAAGACCTTTGAGCAAAAAGGAGGTGAAATATATGGCTTCTTTTTGCTCAGAGAGGCTCAGAGGTCTTGGAGGAAAATCAATTTACTTGACAGACTTGGCAAGGACAGCTTTCAGCTGGTGACTGGCCTCCATCCAAGTTCTCCCTTACAGGGACAGGCAGGATAATTTAGCAGATATTGTTATAGAAAAATGGGATAACATATTTGAGAATATCCAAGTGACTGAAGATCTTAATGCGTAGGCACTTGGGAGCAAAAATCTGTTTGGTACTTGCTTTTTCCTCCTGTTGAGCAAAGAAATGTATTTGACCCTGTTCTGTGACAGGCATTTATTCAAAGTCACTTTGAAAAAGAGCAATAGAAAGCATCAAAATGGTCCACAAATGTTCGAACATTATGATTTCTCTTGAAAGCATGCAAGGTTTCTACTCAGTCTGTGGATATACCATGACTGATTTTTTTTTTTATCAACAGCTGGTCAAATTTCTCATTTTTCATTAGCTTTTTTCTTTTTGCTCTAACTTTTTAACCTTCTTATCACCTCTAACGGAGTGTGTTCTGGGTGATTTTAAATGAAATGTCAACACCACTCTTTTTCAAGAAAGCATCACTGTTACTTTAGACACCTTGAAGACGGTTTATTCTACCATAACACAGCAACGGAAAAATACTGTTTTTACTATGTGTTAAACCCCTCTGTTTAGTTTTACTATCATTTGAGGTTTTCTTAGGATTTAGGAATCTCTGAATACTTCCCATGTGTACAAACACCGATAGGAGACATCACTCTGGTGTGGTGGAGAAATGCATTTTTCAGTTTATTAGAAATTAAATTCTTAACTGTGACAGGAAAATCAAGAAGTTGAAAAGCGGAGAGGTTGGCGTACGCTCTTCTCACTCTCCAGTTCCAGTGTGTCAGTCCTGCCTTCAACTTTGCAAATGGATAGATTTTATTGTAGCATTAAAATGCTGCATGAAGCAAAACCATTTGTTAATATGAATATACCTGATGGTATTTTACATGAATCCTATGGTTTGTTCTGCATTATTAGGATGGAGGCTGGTTTAAATTCATTAGGCTTTCATTAAGAGTATTCTGTGGGGCTTTATTCACTGTTGCCTTTAAGCTGTGGGGGACCGATATAAATGAAAATCTTGGAATATCTATCAAAGAAGGTTAATAGGATTAAACACTGCCTTGTTTAGCAGAGAAATGATAAAATCATTGTGACAGTACAGAAAGAAAATTACGGAATGCAAATTGTAAGTCCTAAATGTTTGCCCTTGTTTGGGAGCCTGTATCTAGAGGAACCATGTGGTTATCCTGCTTTGAAGTCTCAAACACCTGAAAATTAGTGCTGCAAGGGAGTCTGCTGCTGACCTGCTCAGCTAATGCACACAATGAGTGGTAGGGAAGAAGAGTTATTCGTGGGGGTGGTTTTACAGATTAGACTCTGGCGTTGCAAATTTGGGATCAGATGTTTGAGTTCTCAGAACATCTTAGACAAATAATGTCATGATTGATTTAGCAGAGCTGATTCAGCCTTGAGGTAGGGAAAGGAGTAACTGACCTTTTGGGATCTCTTCCTGCTCTCCTTTCTATGATACTGTTATCATTCTGGTCCTCTGAGACCCAGATGTGCAGTATTTTGCATCTCAAAGTCAGCCTGAGAGAAGGCAAAACAGGTTCAGCTGAAAGAGATAGAGAAACATTTGCAGAAGTCACTGAAGTATTATTACTTAGCATCATTAACTTGAGCTTTTAACCATAAGAAAAGTGCCATAAAAACTTCACAGCCTCTTTCTCATCTCTGGTCAACAACAGCTTCAGAACACACAAGAAAAATAACTCAATAAAGCCCTTTACTCCCCGTCTCTGTAACAGGTGCAATAGGTAATGGATTAACATGACAGGTACTTTACAACCTCCCTTCACTTCTCACTGGCTGCCACATGTTCCTCTGTCCCTGTATTACAAGGAGAGGAGAGCCCTCAGCTGCCACCTCTCTGATTTTACCAGAGCTATGCCAATTAAATAGGCTTTTCTGTTTTTATTATGGAAGAGTTACTTTTACCTAATGACATTTCTGCTGACTGCTGCTCAAATCCCCTCTGCTTTAAAGTCAGCAGCTGCATCTCAGAGTGACAAACAAAACAGTTACAGAAGAAAATGTCTTCTGAAGTGTTGAATATAAAATTGTTCAATGGTAAATAATGCAGTCTGAAAAGGTATATTGGGAAAATAGACTAAAAGGAGAAATCAGATTTCATGTACTCTGTTTTTTTGGTCTTTGCAGTTAGAGGCATTGATAATGCAGACTTAGTGAGAAGGACAAGAAAACTCAGGGGAGACACAAACACCAGCACATGCACCTCGGGAACAAAGAAGCCAAAAGGTTTCAGAAAAATGTTCTTTCTTCTGCTTTCTAGGTCTTCTGCTTAATGTTTATTGTTTTGGGCTTTTTTTAAGAAAAAAACCACATTTCTTTCTTTTATCTTATCCTCTTTCTTCTATTTAATCTCCTTTCTTAAATTTCTCATTAGTTTCTGCTATGCAGTTGTGCAAGATCAAATGTTGTCAGCCTGCACTGATGAATATCTGGAAGTATTATATAATTCATCCCACCCCCAAATCAGGTTAGAGCAGAAATAGTACTTTTCACCTTTGAACTGCCAATCATGCAGCATAAAGCAGTTGTTGGCATCGTGTGCCATGCCAGAGTTTTGCCGGCACAGTCAGGAAGACAATTGCATTGTGGATTTTTAGCAGGTTTTTGCCTTTTTTTTTTTTTTTTTTTGCGCATGAAACTCATTAGAATAAAGCAGTGACTAAGCTTTGTAAGAAGAATATGTTCTTTCAAAGGCAGACTCATGCTGGCAGGTATCCTGTTTGGGCTCCCATTGCCCCTGCTTCCAGTGGTGCTCTCAGTGAAAGGGACTAGATCTGTAAAGGGTCTTTATAAATGAGGATCATGAAACTCCTTCCAAGCCCTGTTCACTCAAGATATTAGTCCACTCTCAAGCTACTCACTTTTAACGAACTTGCCATGACTTCAGTAGGTTTACCCATGGGTCAAAAAGGGCTGAATTATGCCCTTTACGGTAGCCTGGTGCTAAACTGGGCAATTTAATTCCAGAGTTTCAGAGATCAGACCCAATAATTAGTCTAAATTTTTCTAAGTCTCCATTGAATCTGTCATTTTTCCTCACAAGTATTGGGACGTAGTGGGGAGCCTCCTCAGTCACAGATGTGTAATCCCATTAAATATGATGGGTCAGATTTTTCAGCCAGCCGGTACATTTGATTTGGAGGACAGGTTGCATTTGCAGCAGTGTAGAGTGGCAGTTCAGGCTGACTCTATTGAGTGAAATAGTCACACATTCTATGTGTTTCGTGCAGGACCAGCTATGGTAGTTAGTGAATTGAAACCAGTCCAGTGAATGGGGTACCTACCAACAGTCAACTTTTTAAGTAATTAATGGATCTACTTATAATTACTATTTCAGTATTTCTCATTTATTCTACAAGAAAGGCTGGCAGGACTGCAGCTTCATATTTCTTGGTTAGACAAAAAATATTTGCTAGTGACATAGCATCTCTAGGGAACACCTCAAAACCAAATAGGAATGCTTACTCTTTTCCACTGGCCGTGACCACTGGTCTGTGTTAAGAAAATTTATTTTTCCTATGTTTACTGTCAGAGAAGAGTAAGTTTGTTTTGTCTCATTTTAAACCTCCTTGAAGCATCTGCATAAACATTCACCTGTTGCTTGGTGGTACCTAAATAAGAACTGAGCCTTTTGTATGCTATGGGAATAACATGGAACTACTGTGCTGAGAATGCAAGCAAACAAAACCAAGATTATTGATCTCTTGAAAAATGAATGTGTGCATCTCCTGGACCTTCTAGTGTGAAATAAGAAGATCTGAGCAAATATGCACACCTGAATCTGTCCCCTTTGCTACTTACCTTTGATAATTTGGTTGCCAATGTGTTAGGATAGCAGCAGAAACACGTAGCAGAAATCAAAAATCCAAGTGAGAGCTGCAATGACTTAAAAGGTCTTGGAGAAGATGAAAGCTGCAGAGCACAATGTGTAAGAGTAAAAAGTCATGTTCCAAAATGGGAGCCCAGTTGCATCAGAGGAATTAGAGAGAAAATAAGTGTTTTATACAGAATTAATCTAAGGAAATCACTACAACTATTTGGAGGCCAAGCACTAATTTGATCACAGGAGATAAAATTTCTTCTGTTTCACTACAGGACATGGAAAAATTACTGGCTCTTTTATTTCAGGGTTCAAGTGTATGAGAGTTTTATTTTATTATCCAAATGCTTCCTACAAACAGGATATTTGCATGTGCAGCATGGTAGGTGGCCTGGAGATGGTTCAGGAAAGCAGCCACCACCAGTCTGAAACAAGAAAAGGCGTTGGCGGGTCAGGTTTGGCAAAGGTCTGGATATGAATATATATAAATACTTCAGTTTTGTTTTCTCAGTTACATACCAAGTGCAGAGCAAATGAACTTGCTTTTCTCTTTCCTATTTCTGTGTGTTTGGTGTCCTTGCCTCTCAGAGGAGTCACTAGAGAATTATTAGGTAAAAGCATATGTGTGTGTATATATATGCACACATATAGAGATATATTCTCATTAACTAAAGGACTAATTAAACACACATTATTGATTTAACTGGCTTCTCAACATCCAACTGTACTGCTTTCAGATCTGGGGGAAACCCAGCTTTGGACTTGCGCTTTGCCTGCAAGTCTCCAACATGAACAAGCCTTTCAATTAGAGCTGCCTCTACCATTGGGATTACTATGTGATGCTTCTGATACAGTCAAAGCACTTTTATTGGCATAAAAAACACGGCACAAGTGCTGTTTCATGAGGTACCTGCGTTGCAGCCCAGTCTAGGAAGCAAGGTGTGGGCCCTGGGTCCCCCTGATAAATTTAGGGACTCCCCCTGGCTGATTAAGGTAAAAACCAACATCAGTGATTGGTGTAAAAGGTTTTTATTCTCACAGGCAAGAATCTTGGGAATAGGAGAAGTGTCAGAATATCAAACCCTCATCAGGAACAATGAGTGGGAGGAAAAAAGAAGCAAAGGAGGGAAATAAAGAGGAACCAAAAGAAAAATAGCACAGATTCACCACCCCAGGGCTACGGTGCTATGGGAATCCTTTCAGAAGGGGGGGCATGCAAATGGCCCTTCTAGCAGGGTATTATTTCTAGCTTCTGGTAGACCTGCACAGTGCTTCTTCTAGAAAAGTTCTGGAATGGAATGTAGGGGGGCTGCTGCTTCCAGGAGGATCTCTGGGAAGTGAGCACGGCTGGGCCGCTTGCAAGAGGGAGATAAGGTGTTGAAGAACACTGTCTCTGCTGCAGTCTCAACAGCAGTTTAAAGCACCCCAAAAGAATCAGATCCTTAGTGCAGGAAGTGGAAGGAAGCTGAGGGACATCATTGGGATACGCAGAATTAGAGAAACAGTGACGTGTATTTAAGACTCAGGAGTGCTCAAGGGAGACAGGAGGAAAGAGAGTGAAGGAGTGAACATTGCTGTTTCCTCATATAGTGTAAATGACTCAAAGGGAAATTCAACCACTTGGAAAGGAAGTTTGAAATATAAGGATTACTAAAGGGTGTTGAGGAGGCAGATGAAAGAAAGTGTGAACCTGCAGAGCAATGCCCCAGTCCATGCTCCAGTCGAAGAGATGCTAATGTAGTTCCTAGCTATTCAAAGACACAAAAGCAATGAATTAGGAGACTGTATTCCCTGGGGAGAGATCTTCATGAAGATGGGAAAACATCTCTATGCTACACATCAAACCAATAACTCTGTGCAATTTTTTCAAGCAAAAGGCATAAAGGCAGGAAAATGTTATTGGAATATGTAGTAAAAAAGAACAAAAAAGAGGCCAAATCTATTTTTGGTTTCCAAAAATTTATGGTTGTAATTAGTAGAAATAAAAACGGTAAATTTCCTCTTTCCATCAGGAACGGATGACGGAAAGCTCAAACCTTTCTGTCTTAGTTCTCATTTTCTACCTTTTCCTTCTCTGTATTAACCTGTCTCTCTTTGTCCAGTCCAGGTCTAAGAAATTAGTACTATCTGGCATTATGTTATATGCTAACAGTGTTTTCCCTACTGTTTATAAGAAAAGGTCAAAATGGCCCTCCTTGCAGACAGCTTATGGTCTGTGGGACAGGCAGCACAAGACACAGAATCCACCTGGAATAACCTAGGGAGCTCATTTCTTCTTTTTGTCCTTGTTATTGTGTGCTTGCTTACAGGTATCAGGAAATTGGCCATTTTTAAGTTGGAGTAAGGTACATCTGGGCACAAAAACATGTGATGAGGAAGGCATGCAGCAAGAAATAGGATTGTCAGAAAAATGAGGATGTGACTCTGAAATAGCCATAGGGTATTTAACAGAGGGGATGGAAGGAGGAGTCTGCAAGACAGCACTGCTGCTGCACTGGAGATGTACCCCTTTGGGGGCCAGAAACGGCTTCCCGTGCATGGAAAGAGCTGAGGTGACAGGCTTCAGACTCCATACCCTCTTTCTTGTGTGGAATCATTTCTCTTAGCACTACACTGCTGTATTTGGCTTTCCAACACAATTACTGCCACTTTTGTGAATTTTGATACAAGAACATCTCTTTGTGACTCAAATGCCTGCCTTCCAAAGATTGTGTCAAAATCTAATTAAGAATAATTACCCTGTCAATTGTCTGTGCTATTCATTCCTGTAATTTTGTTTGCAAGGCTAAAAGATTTCTGCTGAAAGACACATAAAATGATCTAATTTTTTATATTTGCCTTCAAAATCTTCACTATGATGTTTTGAATACAGCATCTCTGCAATCAAAAACTATTGCCATAACTGACTCTGAATAGTTGTACTACAAGTACCACTATTAACATTACAGAAATTTTTACTTGCCCTACTGATGAGGACCACCACGCTAAGCCTCATGAATAAAATCTAGTGAGAAGATACCTGCAGGAGTGTGTGTGTGTGTGTGCATCCAGCACTGGTTGCAGCCTGCAGCATTGGCAGCTCAGATGGGGCAAAACCCCTCCAGGTTTGGGCCAGGCGAGCAGGGAGTGCAAAGACCCTGACAACGTGAGGTCCCTCCTTTCCTGCTTACTCCCACTTACTTACTTGCTTGAATTCCTGCCAAGTCCCTGAGTCTTTTTGTTTGAACACACCTGGGTCAACTTCTGCCCTCAATTAGATGTTGGGTCAATTCTCGCTTTAAGCAGGTTTTCATGAGAACAGCTGAGGGCAAAAACTGGCCACAGAAAGCTGATGAAAGTAAGAACATTTACAAATCTTGTGTATTGTATAAGCAGAACGGGCATAAAGGACAGTAATCAGGAGAACAACATTCTTCCCTGTCTTGTTGAAATAAACATCTTTTCTTCTAGGGCAGAAACATTACTTTTTATATAGCAAATTGGGCTGTTTTGTTGTTTTAATGGATTTATAAATTGAATTTCTTATTACCAGTGACTCCACTATTGTGATGTTAAATGGCAGGAAATTGGCCTGCTGTGTTGCAGCCACCTCTTATAATAAGTACTTTCCTACACCCTCCCCATTCTAAGAGGCTGGGTTTTGAAAACCCATGAACAAGGACCTCATGGAGAATTTGATTCAGTTCATCTTAAAAGCTAAATTAGAGCAATTGATCATTTCATTCTGGTGATCAGAGTCTCCCAGTGGAAAATTCTGAAACATCTGTAATAGCCAGACTTACAGAATAACAATAAGTGAATCAGAGCTGTTTGGAAACTTATTTTTCAGCTCACTTGCAGTTATGAATGTCATAATAATAATCTCAAATTTTTTTCAAAATAGCTTGAAGTCAAAATAAAATGGAAGGTCTCCATTTGATTACAAGAACATTTGTTTAAAAATAAAAGTGACATTTCTAAGTGAAAAGACACATGGAATGGAAAGATACATCCAAGTCTTTATTTAAGAACATTGGTAGAAGTACTTAGATTATTCAAGAGCTTTTCATTTTTGTTTTCCACATGGGGCTTGATACTATAGGCACGCTACTGTGACACGGTGTAAAGTATCTTTAGTCTTCACAAATCAGACAAAAGATGTTGTTTCCTGAAGAGAATGCTTCCCAAAGTCCAGCAGAGATCACTAATTCACTTTATTATTACTAGTCACTATTTCTTGAAACGAAACAGTTTCATTTGTGAACAGATAGATGCTCTACATAGGTCGAACCTTGAAGGCTTTGTTTATATGAAGTTTTTACAGAATTATCCCAGTGTGAGAGAGACACATGTTTAGTGAGCCCAGAGGTCTAGTTAATGGTATTCTTGGAGCAATGGTCTCTTCTGTGAGAGGCGCACATTGTGGCAAGAACAGCAGCAAGGCCAGTCTAGAAAACTGTGAGTGGAAAGCTCCTTAGGCAAGGAACATAAGTCAGGGGCAAACTTCAACGAAATGTCAGCCAAACAGTTGAAAAACAAAAAATAGCTAGGAAATCTTCCATAATGGATTCATATGGAATTGCAACTGATGCGTCAAGTACCCAGTGAAACTTTGTATTTATTATGCTTTCCTTTGCACATGTGGTTTTCATAGGTGCTGGAATGAAAACATGAAGACAAGCCTACAGAGCCCTCTACATTTAAAATTAATCACAAGGAAATATCAGTATAGCTGGTTTGCAAAAAAAATTTCCACATTTGTGCATCTTCACTTTTTGTCCTTTTTCTGGTTTTAATTTTGCTTTCTTGGGTGGTTTTTGTTTTACAACAGTTCCAAATACGTGACTATTCATCATACTAACACTGCCTGTGATTTCAGCTGGCACAGGCATTAGCAGTCTCAGACTCCATAGCACTAAGGCATGAGCAAAAGCAGAAATAAAACTTCTGTCTTAGCTGAGCAAGCTTGTGGCTACTATATTAGGTATGCACAATTGCTACCAGTATGACACCGATTTTAGTGTTAATAATGAACTCAAATGTTTTGTAGCATCTTGTGTGTTTTCCTTCAAATCGTGCTCCAGAGCCTTTTGAATCTAAAGTGACATTTTTCATAAGAAAAATAATAATTCTTCA
This sequence comes from Phaenicophaeus curvirostris, assembly GCF_032191515.1. Taxonomy (NCBI): domain Eukaryota; kingdom Metazoa; phylum Chordata; class Aves; order Cuculiformes; family Cuculidae; genus Phaenicophaeus; species Phaenicophaeus curvirostris. Next base: position 103,440,218 of record NC_091393.1, on the reverse strand, counting down.
TGTTGAAAACAAATTGATAACACGACCTGAGTGCTTTCTAACAGCTCTGAAGCTGAAGGACAAAGAAGTCATAGCGTGCATTTATCTTAGTCACCTTTTCCCTAAACAAAGCTCTTGTTTGCCTCTCTCCTGCTTCTCCATATGTTTATAACTTTTAAACTCATTGGACAATTCCTACCTAAGTTTACAAGCGAGAAGAGCAGAAATCTCACAAATTATTATGTTGATACAGATTTCACAAAACTAAGCAGAAGGAAGTAAGAAACCGACTAGAAAAGTCTATTCCCAATACAAGAATCCAGTAAGGATTTTTACTAGACACCAAAATGCTATTTTGGCAAACTTGACCAAAGTAGCTGGGGAAAAGGCTCCACTGATGTCTTTGTTAATTCACCACAACATACAAATCAATATGAAACAAAACTGTATTGACTCTTGAAACAATGTGGTCTTGAAAACAGTGTATATTGGTGTTTTACAGTTCTTGCGGTTTTGTCTCCTTTTTTTTTAAAAAAAATTTAAAAAGGTAATCCCGTTATATTTCTGGGAATTATGAATGTTTAGATTTGAATATTTTGTGATTAAAGTCACACCCAGTTTCAGTCTAACAAGTTTTCTATCCAACAAGCTTTGCAGGGAATATGCCTACAGTTAGAATTAGTTTACCAAATGAAATCACCTCTGTAGCAAGGAGGGCTTTCACAGCTATGGACCATCCATCTCAAACACAAAATGCAACCATACAGTTATAATGTGACACAGGTTTTGAGAGGAAAATATTTACTAAGGAGAAGGGAAATGATAACACTTCTCTGAGTTAAAGGAAAGGTATGTAAATAAATATACCCTCTGCTTCTATAAGACTATTATATTGATGTGCGTGATCTGAAAATTATATGTTGTGGAAATAACATACCATTTCAGATAGGCATCTGAGTGGCTTTCCTTGATTTCAGACACATGTAGGATAATTACATGCTCCAACACAAATCTTAATTTGAATTGTTCCACAAGAAAAGCCTTTATTTCTATGAAGATATTTTAATCCTAGGGCACTGAATAAACAAAGCCTGGGAGGGAGAGATAGCAGCAGCTCCACACTGGGTGAAATGGACCTGAAGAAGAAGGACTGAGACATGTTCTTTTATCTCAAAGCATGGTCCAAGATGCAGTGCCTAGCCCATTTTCTCACGCAATATTTTTTGCACTGGTATACAGAACATGGTATAGATAAGATTTAGGGAAGAATGTTTTTTATCACATTGTTTGACAACAACTTGCAAGGTGAAAACACTGTGATAGAAGGTGTGAGTGTGGTTTTTGCCAGACTATCTGTGAGATAACCTGCGTGAGCTCAGTGCAGAAGCATCGCTAGGAAACTCCTGTGGTTTTGAACACACTGACAGCCTGTGCACTCATAAGTAAACATCAGGCCTAGTTGTAATGGGTGAGTTTCCATGGAAAAAAACCCACTGCAGCAACAATAAATGCACTAACTTTATTTTTAATGAATTTCCATTATCAGTTCACTGTGTTTGGGGCAAATGAAAGCCTTCCTTTCAGTTTTTATGTCTACACCCTGAAAAGAGGGGCCAAATACTGTTGTTACTTTGTTAAAAGCAGAAATTGTTCCAAACATCCCTAAACAAACTAACCTAAAAAATAGTGGAGTAAATAACAGGATTTCAGGTTTCCAGTGCATTTATGAGCTGCCTTCAGCCCCATGGAGGGGTCAACTCCCTGTTGCCAAACCTGGCAACTAACACTTCGAAGACTGCCGCTGCTCGGGCAGGTTTGGTTGAAGCTGAGCACTCAGATCAAAATTTGGCAAGGAAAATAAATGGGTCAGTGTTCTATCCAATTTATTCCTACTAACATTATTCCTTTAGGATAAGGGGCTAAAAATGAAGCAAGGGTAATACATTGTCATTATCCCTTGTGTGCACGCAGGCACGCAGGCATTGGAGGATATGGGGATTAAACCAAAATACTGTCACTCAAAAGTATGGAGGGTATCCTGATTTTTATCCAAGCTCAGTGTTTGTATGGGTATTCAGTCTGTCAGGCTGTAGTTTTGTCTTAGTGGTTTCAGCCTGCCAGCTTGCTAAGGCTGACGAGGTTGTTTTTCAAATGAAAGAATAAGAAAACTTATTTGTGCTATTACTCTCAGACATCAGAGTAAAACTTCTTCTGTAGGCTTATTCAGTTTTTGTGGTAATTTTGCAGGCAGCTTTGTATAAGCATATCCGAGCCACTGCTTTATTTGCAAGACTGGGTAGGACTGTATATTTTCTGACTATGGCAAAGAAATCCTTGAGAAATGAAATGCCTTAACCTGACTGTTTTTGAACATTGTTGATATTGCCAAATTATACCATTTGGTGAACAAGCTGAAAGTTCAGCATGTCCCCTGAGTTTTTCTAAAGCTCTTTTAAAGCACTACCTTTTTGTTTCCCTGTGGAGACTAGCTGAGAAGTTAATGGATGACAGATTGGGGGATGACTCATCAGCTATTTGTTATTGTGCATATATTGTATATTCATTACCCTTGCCATGAAAGCAATTTCCAGATCTAGCAGGCAGTTGTGAATCAAGCTGATATTTTGAAGTGAGGGAGCTTCTTGGGGAAAATGAGAATGCTGTTGGTACCGTGTACTGACAAAAGGCTGATTCTTTTAGTGGCTCAGGAGAGAAGCTGCTGTATAATAAGGTGCCACTGTTTGAACTCAGGAAAAAAAAGCATCCCAAGAATGTAATAAGAATATACAATTCACCACTTTTATAGGCAAGCCTGACTCAGTATGAATCTTCAAGCTTTAAAAGCACAGGTTGAGCTCAGTTATTTGAAAGATTCAGTTTTAATTCAAATTAAATGAATAATTTGAACAAATAACTTCAAAGTTGCCACCCAATCAAGCACTAAGTCAGGGCTTGAAGAGACTTGAATCTCTGTGTGGGATACATCTTTCTGTCTCCTTTCTACATGGAAAACCACTTGATAATTAACATAACTGTGACAGAGAGTGTTGTTTTGGTTTGTTTGCTCTATGTTAAAGCAGAGGTCAGGCAGGACCTTATGGCAGGAAGGGGAGACCTACTTCCCTTGCATAGTTATGGGACTTGCTCAAGAGTGAGCAAGAAAATGGGAAATTGCTGCAAGGGGCAAGTAGCTGTGGGGCCAGTTTTGTAAGGGATGGGTGAAATTTCTCATTGGCAAGGTGGGAATAGTATATTTTTGTTGCTACGCACAATATTATGGAGGTGGCTGGAAAGGACAAGCTGCCTGCACAGCTGCAGTGGCATCCAGAAGGTACAGGGAAATAATACGAAGGTCACGCACCAGGGTGCAGGATGAAGCCCGTGCTTTCTAATGTGTCACCTTGTCTTGGAACGTAACTGGTAATTTCCTACTTTCTGTTTCCCAAGAAAATGTGCTCTGATCAAGGTTGGACTTAAATGCTGAAGTCCTTTTTGAACTCAATCCTCTTTGAACTGTGTGACCTCTAATGAAAGCTGGGGAACTTTAGAGAGCAAAACAGCTTATCTTTTCCTTCTCTTTGCTGGATGGATGCCCATATTCTGTTTCAGATCATTCAGATTTATTTTTGCTAAGGAAATGTTATTTATTCAGCTTTCAAATGTTTGGTCAGCTTATTAATTTTTCATACACATGAGCTTTGAATATTTCTCTTTGAAATGCCATAACTAACCTCATTTTTTTTCCTCTGGGCAATGTATTTGACTCTCCAATTATGACCTGCTCCCAAAAGTTGCCTAGAAAAATAGTCAAGGACAAATTCTCCAGTTTGTGGATGTCAGATGGGACTACTACAATTATGGAGTTTGCATTGCAGATATTGAAAGGGATGAACATGCACTAGTTAGTATGCGAATAGTGTGTGTGTATGTGGGGGGGGAGAGCACACAAGACCACAGTGATCAGAAGTTAAGAACAAATGGCCTCCTTCTCTGCTCAAGTCTCGTCTTCCAACCTTGCTATCTTTGCAAATCCGCCCTCATCAGTGCCACTGTAAACTGAAAATAATCCACTCGAACCCATGGAGCTGCAGAGATCATAACATTAGGCAAGTGGATTTCCTTCTCCTTTGGCTGAGGATGAACTATCTCTACTGTCACTTTAGTGTGGTTTTTCTTTTGTTTCCTACTGTTACTGTTACTTTATTCTCTGGTGTTGCTTTAACAGACACAGGTGTTTTGCTTTTTGGGCAATTCTTTGTGATGCTGAAATGATCTAAAAATGAAGGTTTCTTTCCTTTGTTTCTTGTATTTTTCTTGCTTTACTTCAGGCTTACTTGCAGGTTTTTTTTCTCCTGTATGGATAATGTGGAAACAGCATCAGCATGGATTTGCTCTCCTTGCTTACCACATACCGCCCCTTCCATACAGAATTTTTTTGTCTGAATATTCCATTTCCAACTTCTCTAGCCTTCATTTAATATTAATCCTTAATTATTTTTTTCTTTAGTTTTTCCCTGACAGAGTAATTTTATTTCACCCAGGACCCTCCATTACACTGCTATTTTCTAAGCTTCAAATCCTACTTTTTGAGTTCAGATCTTCTGGCTGCAGGCTTCAGCTGCCTCATATAGAGATAAATGAAGGTTCTCTTTTGTTATATGGTACAGATTGCCATTGCCTGCTCTCCCCATAACCTGCTCCTCCAGGCAATTCATTTACACATCTTTGCATATGGAAGTTGGGAACTGCATTATAGACCAGCACTTATTTATTGGCTCGTGTCCTGTTGTTATTTTAATAGACGTGTTTTGGTGTCTTGTACACCCACCTCAGGTACTTTCTCTTAGCAGTTTATTGTCTCCATGTGGTGTTTCTCTTAAGTGTTTTACAGCACTCCAACCCAGGCAGTGGCTGAGCTACAAGTGCAGGAGAAACCATGTGTCATAGAAAGCAATAGGGTGTTGGTGGTTGGCATTAAGGTAGTAGAATATCACAGGCATCTTTGTACAAGAATGAGATGACTAAATTAGTTCTTTAAAATTCTTATTTGAAAGTTGTCTCCTAACTTTTAACTGTTTATATAATTTATGTGCATTTATTGCTTGTACTTGGTTATTCTTAGAAATCAGACAAGACCACGGGCTCAGGATCCACGTTTGAAGGAGCTGATGTAAGCTTGAAAATGTCCCCTGTTTTTACCATTAACGTTTTTTCACCTAATCAGCATAGAAAAGGAGGAAGTGGAGACAAAGCCACAGCCCAGGCACCTGAACAGACAGAGCAGGGGGAGTCCAAGCTGGCCAGCTTTTTTTTGATGTGACACATTGCAATAGCCAGCCCTAAAAATAAATCCTTTGATATTTTTGTGTTTTGGGTTTCAGAAGGGAGTGTGCAAACATCCTCCTGTGAGACTAACATGCTGTAAAAACATATCTTTATTGTTGTGTCAGAATTTATAGTTAATATCTGCAAGTTCTGCCAATATACCAGTAAATATAATAGCATCCCACCACAACAGAATTTTGTATGCAGACACAGACCTTACTAGGATATAATTGGTACCTATTGCTGTGCTTTCAAAAAAGTGCATTCAAACACATTCTCATGGGAAAAAAACTGATGAAGTTCCATGCCGGGAAAGTCTGAGACCATCGACAGACTTTTAATGAGTATCAGGTATCATTTCTTCTCTTCAAGTGCTGCTGAAATATGATCTTGCCCATGGAGGGCACTCAGGAGCCAATACATCCATTTGGAAAAATGAGTTTGTGGTACTGGTGGGGCAAAGTATGGAAAACCCCCCCAACAAACCTGATGTGGAAAAACTCTCCCATGTTGCTATATTGCTTCAGCAAACAGTCTGAAGGAGCTGAGCAGTGATATAGCACAGGAAATTTAAGCATTCAAAACTGACCACTGTGTGTGTACTAGAGCTGGTGAGCTGGAGCTGCCTTCTTAGAGGGGAGGGACCTGTTTTTCCAAAGCCTTGTGAAGGGATCACGAGGGCAGGGGTAGAAATATTACCTGATACGTGGTTCCAGAAGGGCTACGTTATTACTACATGACATGTCAATGAATGGCACTTTATGTGTTAGAAATATGTGGACAAAATTATTAAGTCTGTATCTATTAAAAACATTAAGTCTGTGTTTATCACCTTGAAGCCAAAGATATCGGATGCTATGGCAATGCAAATAAATTCAGTGCAACAACAGGATATGTGAGATATGGTACTTCTAGCCTGGTTTATTACTGTATAGCACTTTCCTAATGAAATGCTTTGCTCATAGAAAAACAACCTTAAAAATCTGGAAAGATATGATTGACAGACTTGATTCCAAGATTTTAAGACTCTAATTTTAGTTTTCTAATAATTTTAAATAGGTCTTACATTATATTTAATCTTGCTGTATCTTGCTGTGTTGTGAGACTTTGTGGTATTGTTCAATTTGCACATATGTTTGGAACTGAAGGAAGTGTTGGACAAATTCCCCAGCACATAAATATTTTGAACACATTTTGAGGTCCTCTTTCTCTCCTGTCTACCATACAAAACTCAGCATATTCTTTTGGCTTTTCTGTTATCGTGACATTCTTTCAATTAATTTTGTTTATTGTCTAAAAAAATTCCATATGTTCTCTTTTTTACGCTCTAAACCTTACAAATACCTGGTAGCTTGGTTAGATACTCTGGATCGATGAAATAAGTCAGCTCACAACAAGTGCTGCATGAACCATAGCTACAGACAGAGCCGTTCTCACAAAGTGTCCATGTAAAACTGGTCTGTCTAGACAGCAAGTATGACTTGAATTTCAGTAAATTATACTATCATTCAAAGAAAAAAAAATCCTGAATAATTTTGCTGCTCTTTATTAATTCAAATGTCATTCCTATTTTAATTCACACATTCCCAGCTAACGTTTAATTAAAACAGTTATTCTGGGGTAGCTGTTTCTAATCTTCTTCTAGCTGTGCTTCAATTTCTGTTGTTGATTCACTGCTGATTTTACATTCACAATTGATTGGAAAGGTTTATGCTTGCTTTAATGTTAATCTTTAAATACTTGCTCACAATAGGGGCTCTCAAATGCGTATTGTATTGGACTACATGATGAGAAACAGTCTGCATTTCCAGGCTGGCGAAGGATCTCTCTTCCTGATATCTATATATATATCTACATAGACACATGTACTTTCCATAATTTTTGCTCCTTGTCTTACATTATAGTTTTTATAATTATTTCTTTTGTTACAAAACTACCAGATATCACTGGAGCCACACAAAGTAGCCATCAAGAAAATATTGTTTCCTTGATACCTGTATCAAGTGGTCATGTGTCTTTGGAACAGTAGGTTACTGAAAAATGCAACCACTTGAAGGCTTTTCCTCCTGTAAATGTGTATTAGGAATTAATTTGGGCACATAGAAAACATGTTATTAACTTGCTGTATCATCCATAGCCGAGTAAATTTAATGTGGGTCATGCTGACTAAAATACAAATAGGAAAGCATAACACAAGCAACACAAAATAAGTTACTCGTTACTAGTTAAAAGACAAAGGGAAATGAGAATGGGTGCCATGATTTAGACTATTGCAACATGGTTCACTTGTGTCTTGTGTGGAAGATGGCTTCCAGAGACAGCTAATGGCTAAGCCAACCAGGGAATGTGCCCCACTAGACCAGTTGTCCATGAAGAGAGAAGAACTTGTGGGAAATGGTATATGTGCGGGCCATCTTAGGCATAGTGATTGTGAGATAATAGACTTCTTCATTCTTGGAGAAGGGAGGAAGGGGTCAGTAGAACTGCCGCCTTGGACTTCTGGAGGGCAGACTGTTTAGGAGCCTGGCTGGCAGAGCCCTCTAGGAGGAGGTCCAAGGGGCAAGGGAGTCCTGGAAGGATGGACATTCTTCAAGGAGGAAGTCTTAAAGGCATGGGAGCAGAGTGTGCCAAAAGGCAAGCCAGCAGGAGAGAAGACCAGTCTGGCTGAACAGAGAACTATGACTGAAAATCAGGAAAAAAGAGGAGAGTTTTTGACCTTTGGAATAAAGAGTAGGCAACCCAGGAGGACTACAAAGATATTGCGAGGCTATGCAGGAGGAAGTTAGGTGGGCCAAAGACCAACTAGAACTTAAACTGGCTACTGCTGTAAAGAACAGTAAAAAAAAGTTTCTATGAATGTATTAGCAGCAAAAGGAAGGCTAAAGTGAATCTCCAGCTTTTGTTAAATGTGGAGAGAAGCATAGTGACAAAGTTTGAGGTTCTCAATGCCGCCTCCTCCTCAGTCTTTAATAGTTAAGAGTGGTCATTCTCTGGGTACCCAGCCCCCTAAGCTGGAAGTAAAAGATGGGGAGCAGAACAGAGCCCCCATAATCCAAGAGGAAATGGTTACTAACCTGCTGTCCACCTAGACACTCACACAGGTGTAGGGGGGCTAGATGGGATCCATCTGAGAGGACTGAAGAAACTGGTAGATGTGCTCACCAAGCCACATCCCTTTGTTCATCAGCAGTCCTGGCTGCAACATTCCCATCCATATTCCTGCAAGGATGTGGTTTGATCTTTATGACAAAAATCATAGAACCATCCAGCATGAACAGACCTCAGGATGTTACCAAGCCTCAGGGAAGCTTGGTACTTGTGTCATTCTGACAGACCTCTGTCTAACCTGTTAAAGCTACATAAAGACTTTGCAGCTCTCTGCCTCTGTCACTCAGTGTTCTTACAATTAGAAAGTTATTCCTAGTATCTCCCTTGAATTTGCTTTTCTGCACTACTCTTTGGCCTCTGTGCTGGTAAGTGCTGATGCCTACAGACCATTCCCTGGAAAGCTGGAGTTGCCGCTGCTTCAGATTTTGGTAGTTTTTCCTTTCGTTAAAGCCTGTGATAAAGACAGTGAAATTACCATCTAAATTATGGAGTTAAATGCTTTAAACTCTTTCAGATGTGTAATGCACATAGGGAAAAGACATAATTTAAAGCAAGAGAAGCTGTTGGCTGTTACTTAATGATCCCAGGGAAATCTTTGGTTTCTATAAAGAAGAATGAAAGCTTCAGCACAGTTAAATATATATTATAGTGTCTTCTAACAGTATGAGGTAGTTTGTGTCTTTCATCCCTGCAGATATACTTTAACTTATTATATGTTAAAAGGTCAACTTTTGGTTTTTTTTTTATGTAGAGCTTTGCAGTTCTTTTGTGAATGCAACAATCTAAATAATTCATAAGAACAGAGACATCAGCTGTTGGTACCACAACCAGGCAACCAAGTAAGTCCTAATTCATGACAGACTTTTATTTCTTGAAGGCCACAAAAGATGTAGCTGTGCACTACCTGTGCCAGGTTGTGGTATGTTGCTGGAGGCTTGTTTGAATTTCAGGGTATGTCTGGCACCTGAAGACAAGAATAAAATAGGCAGAGAAAAATAGTATTGATTAAAGGGAAATTTCCTCTTGACATAACCTGGAAAGTGCACCTTAGGTGCTTAATTAGGAACAAGCCAGGCAGAAATATTGGAAAAAATTATTGACAGTATATCTAAAAATAAGATGGCTGCACCTCTTGTAAGAACAAGTTTGGGGATGTCAGGCATAGCAAAAATCAATGCCATAATATGATAGACTGATGGCATATCAAAACAGCTGCTGTTAGTCACTGCCTTATGTGGAACCTGACAGTCAGCACATATTTGAGTGTCAACTGTCCATGAGGTTACAAACATTTTTATCTGAAATGACTGTTGTTTTTGAGAACGAGCTTGGCCTTCTTCTCAAGATGTTAATCTAGCTGTGATTCACTCCTAGCTTGTCCCTGGTATTGTATTATCTTTGGAGAAGCAGTTGCGGCAGAGAGAGTGTTCGCTGGAAATCTGTCTTGAAAGTTATGAGCTGCCTGTTCAAAAGTTTTGGGCCCATCTCCTAGAGCACAATCTGGTGACAAAAATCTGCAAAATCAGAAATTCTGGAGGTAATGACAGTTTTCACTCTCTTTATAGGAAGATCTATATACTCTTCAGCTTGAAGATTTTCATCTTGACTCACTGCAAGAAATAATGTTGCTATATGAAGGAACTGACTGGGGCTTTTATCAGTCTTTGATTTTTCCTGCTCTCTCAAGACTATGCAGGGCTAACTAAAAGGGAATCTGGAATAGCAATAGGAACAATGTAAATTCTGTTTTTTACCTCTTATGAATAACAGGGGAAAAGTAATTTCCAGCTGCCAGGACTGATTAGTACAATTTGACTGCAAACTTATAGCAGCTCTTATACTATCCAGGTACTGTGTCTATTTGCACACAGATTTGACAATGTAATTGTCTACTGACAAAAAGCACAGTGAAAGAAAAAATACAAGTAAATTCAGAGAAAAGAGTTCTTACAATCTGCTTCTGTATTTAAATCAAAATTAAAAACTTACCTTTTGCAGCAGAAGTTCACTTTTTCTCAACAGAGAATTCTTGGCCAGCTAGGAGACGTGGAGTCAAATTTATTCTGTCTCCTACAATGTAGACCCAAAGCAAACCCACTATACTGCATGAGTGAAGGTCAGAATATCTATCATTCAGCCTTTAATGATATGCTTTACATAATAAAAAAAAATCTACAAGTGAGGAAACATGAAGAAAAATGAATATAACCACATCTACTATTAATGTGTTTTATTTAGAAGACTACGTCAACTTTTCATGTTGGACAAGCTGACCAATTCTGCACTGATATGAGACTCAAAACCAAGCAGGGCTCTGACTTTATGATGTCAGCCCACCTCTGCTAGCACTGGAAGCAATGCACATTTTAATACTGACTGCAGTGGAATTAGGACCTATGGCAATCACGACTGCCTTTGAAAATATTCCTCTCCCTGTCTGCCCTACTTTTCTGCTTCATCAGAATTTTAAACCTCAGCATCAGGCTGATTTTGGAGGCATTTAGCAGTCAAGGCACTGTGTTTGATAGGAAAATATGCTGGGGAAAGAAAAAGCTGACTGTTGCTCTTGAAATTCTATACTAAGTTGAGATTTCTTTTAGAATCATAGTATTAGTCTGAGATGAAGTGAAAAGAAATGGGTTAACAATCACCTTTGGGACAGATTAACAAATGCCGAAGGGAACGTAATTTTTTTTTTTACTTCATTTAAGTCTCCCTGATTTAGAATTTTTTAAAAATAGACTGGTAAAAATTTATCAACTTTTCTGGTACAAGTCTCATTTATCTTTTTTTTTTTGTTGTTGTTGTTTTTCTTATGTAAACAGTTTCGTGCTGAAAATGTCTGCTGTGAATCCTGGTGCTGTTTCTTACTGTTAGTGACAAGGTTCATGGAAGCTGGCAATACCAGAAAGCAGCTTTTGCAGAAACACTGGTGCAGTCTTGTCCCTGCTGTGGTCGATAGGAACTGACCGAGGCCAAGAGTAAACCACAGGGTCAGAGTCATTGGTGGGAGTGTGCTACCCAGGGGGAGCAGAAGGAGATTAATTTATGAAATTGTGTCAAGTGAACAAAGGCTTTCCACACACACAATTAAAGTAGTGAGAAACAAATTTAAGGATGAATTAGATGCTTTGAACCTGTCTCTTATTTAAAACTAATGATCCATCTGTTCCTTGGCTAACACCCTGACAAGCATCTGACCAGTTACATGACAAAGATGCTAATATGAATCAGCAGAATCTCTTTAACCAGACAGAGTACTGGAAATTGTTTCTTTTTCTGTGTTTCACATTAATTTTAAATATCGCTCCCGTCACACTAGAGATGTCAAATAAATGACAGGAAGGAGATGAAAAGAAAAAATAAAGCTAGACTAGGAGTAAGTGTTAATTAAATCAAGATCTGGAGTAATAAGAAAGGTCTCCTTTCATATCTGTTGCATATCAGCCTTCATTTAGGACCCACTTTCATCTGATCTATGGGGCTATTTGTAATAATTTCTGGGAATATTTCACTGTGATAAAGCGTCTGAAATATAATCTCTCCATGATAGAACTTTGTCACTTGACATAAGTCACTGACTGCACTGCTGTGCTGTCATCAGTATTCTGATCTCACAAACTTGACGTCAACATACATATGATGAAAACTATAGCTTATGACTGGTAAAGAAATGTGTTATACAATATCTATATGTTGACAATCATGGGACTGAAAGTAACCGATGCCCCACTCCAACCACATTTCTTTCCCTTTGAATTAGCTTTCAATTATTAGAAGTGGTTGACAGTCTTAACTTTTATGAAAAAGAAATCAATCACATAAATATTTACAGTAACAGTCAGGAGAAAGATATCTAATTATTTACTGAGTAGAATTTGATCCCAAATTGGTATGACTTTAAGTGTGTGTGTGTGTGTACAAACATTCATACACATTTATATGTGCATATGGGTATGTAGAGATATAGCTACAGATATTTTGGAATGACGTGCATGTATATGTATCAGTGTCTGTATGTATATATTTTTGTGTGTTTATATGACTGTATACAGATATCTCCAGGATACAGTCTTATTTATCATCTAAATATTTATCATCTAACTATTCAATAGAAAGAGTTATGCAATTTCTCATCAGTCTAGAAGCCTCCTTTGATCTGAGACAGGTGTTGCCTGTTGCAAATTATTTTGGAAACTGTGAGCTGTGCACATCAAACTATGATAACTCTAGCTTATTTTTGCATCATTAAAATTTGTAAGCCCTCAGGATCTGTGGAGCTGGTGTTTTGTTTTGGTTTCCACTGTTCAAGTCCTTCTTGAAAAAGTTATTTTAGCAACCAAGGTGGATCATCATAGAGAGCATTAAGACTATAAGTCTTATAGCAAACAATAATGTTAAAATTTGGTTACAGTTTCCCTTCTGGTTTGTTTTTTTTTACAGCTTCTACATGACTTCATCTTGGTCAACGCACAGTCTTGTGAAGGACCAGATTTATTTCCTTGCTGACATCCACTCTGGCAGCAGCCACAGTGACAGGGAAGAAAAAAATATCATCATCCACTAGTAACTGCTCAGTGAAAGGTGCTGGGTGGAGTCTTCTGGTAAGTGGCTTCTAGTGAGATTAAATTTTTCCCCCAAGTCCTGGCTTCTGGGCTTCAAGCAGAAATCCAAATCCAAATCAGAGTGAAAATAAAGTGTGTTTTCTATTGTTCATTTTCAGTTTTACAGCTAGCGTTGTGGTTTAACAGCAAGCTGGGAACTAGAATATAAATATTGATGTTTTCTTCCTGGAATACATGTGCTTTGATAGAGTATTTCTTTTTATAGGAGTATAGTTTGATGCATTCATTTATAAAGGAGTGAACTTACTGAAATGATTCAGTTTCTCCCAGATAGGAAGCCCTCATAGTACCAATTCTGTGTCGAACATTGTGCTCTAGTGAACAGCACCCCACCATGGGCATGTCTGGAGTGAAAATCTTTACCTAGGTAGGAAAAAAACCATACCGCCCTTACCAAAGTTAGGAAAGGAAGGGGAGACATTAGTACATCATTCTCTTTTTACAAGTGTTTAGCCAGGACAGGAGCAGGAAGTAGCCAAACACGTATGAAACACAGTGAAAGTGTTTCCTAAACAAAATATCTAGGATTTGAAAAAGTTTTCACCCAAAATTTTTAGCAAGTAGCTCTCTAAAGTGTTTGTTGAGTGGTGATAACAGCTTCATATCCTTTGATGTTCTCACCATTGGGAAGACTGAACTGAAGGCATGAAAGATTCTTGGCAGGGAAATTTCCTATGGTATTTACAAACCTGCTCAATTTTTGAGCATTTCTATTTGTTTTTTTTTTTTTTTTTAAACTCGTTGGTACTACCCAAAACATTGCATTGGCTCTTTACTTGCAGAATAACAAAATTGCACAACATGAGGTAAGCCCAGAAAAGGTTACTGACAATCTCAAAATTGGCAGAATTTCCCATTCACTGTGACTGATCTACCTGAATTGCATGAACTGAAGAGTCAAGGTGGGAGGTTTTAGTAAATGCTAGAAAGGTTAAAATGCACAAATAACTTTTGTTGTAACACAAACTTAGTACACTCTGCCTGAATGACAGAAATTGGAGGAATGAATCAGTGAGTTTTCTTTTTTTGAAATAGCCAGTTATTGGTGGTGAATTCATAACTCCTAGGCATAGGTCATTTAAATAACTAAGCCAGTCTTACTTTAGATACATTCTAACATCAAACACTGATTATGTCCGTCCTGATTCTCTTGGTCTATAAATTAGGAGCTTGTTGTTCTTCCAGCATATCTGATATTACTCCAGTCTTGTTTGAGCTGGTGAAACTCTTGAGGAGGCTTCTCACCTTATTTTTCACCTACTCTGGGGTTCTGCTTTGAGTTCGAGTGTAGGCGATTTTTGTTATTATCAGAGGAAAGGAAAACACATTCATTCAGCAAACTGTGACAGCGAACCAACTTAGTGTTTTGTGATCTCTGAAATACAAGTTTGGATAAGATTAATGCATTCTTTTCATTGTCTTTACCCAGGTATGAGTGACAGTAAGGTAAATGAAGGCAAATTTAACTGATATCAAGTATCAGCTGTTTGTTGTTTCTGCGGCACTTCAGAAATTCATATCTATCTAGATTTATTTAAATAGTAAAAACAGTAAAAATTGTGAACTCTGCCTCAACCCAACACAGTTCTAAAAATATTCATTTGTTGGATTTTTTCTCAGAAAGCTCTGCATGTAATTTTGAATTTAGGCTGTTTTCCACTTTCTTTTATGTATCCTTCTTCTAAATGATGCCTGTTAAACTCATGAAGGGCCCCAGTTGTAATGACTGCCTTGCTGAAAAGGAAAATTTTCTCATATTGCTTGCAATGAGGATTCAGTTGTCACCCATGAGACACCATTGGTGTAGTCTTCGCTCTTTGTAGCCCCCTTATTCTAGTGGGTAGGATATAGCATCTGTCCATTGCATTTAATTTTATTCTGTCATGCTCTGTAGAGCCAACTTTAGGAGGGGTGGCCTTAATTTCTTTAAAGGATCTAGAATTTCATTATACTGTAAAAAGCTGCAGACAACTTTTATAGCATTTCAATGCAGGCTTAATTGGATGTGCAAAATGCAAGTGTAATTACAATTGTGGAGGAAGCTCTACACAGATACTTTGGCTATTTTTGGACACAATTATTCATACTGCATTCATAAGAATAGTAACAGTGTATACAAATCCATCCAAATGCTTTCTAAATAGCTTCTTCTAGTCCTCCTAACCTTTTTTCATTATGGAACCACAATGAAAAAAATCTTGAATGGCATTCACAGATGCAATTTGCCTTGCTGAGACTTCTTGCAGGAAACTGAGAAGCAGCACAGAGGCTTCTGAAACACAAAAATTCAAAAACTGCAACAAAGCCTTTTGTGTGCAAAGACTTGAATGTGGAGAAGGTTTTCTGTGGCTGCTGGAGGCCCCCATTTGGATGAAGATGAGAGGGGGCACAGCACTGGCCAAGCCTGTAGGGAAAGAGTTGCAGCACAGGTGTGCCTATTGATGAAGGGAAATGAAAATCTTTAGATCCATTCAGTTTTCCTGGATTGATGGAAATGCCAGTTCAAGTGCATTTACCCAAGAGGAATAATTATATTCCCTAAGTCTTAATTATGTTTTCTTGTACAAGTACACTAAAAAACTCACCAAAAATAGACTGTTTTCAAACTTATACCACGCTACCTCTTGGAAAGTTCTAGAGCAAGTAATATAATTCAAATATAATTTCTACCGTAGGACACAATTAAAATGTACACATATTTAAATGGTCTGACTAGCTCCTCTTCATAAAGCAGCTCACCCCAAAAAGAATTTTTTTATTTTATTTTTTTTAAGGAAGAGAAAAAGGGAGCTGAGAAATTCCAGAACAAATACTAAAGACAAACTGACAGGGCAGACATGATCTTACCTATGGAAAGCCACAGATGTCTTCCTGGCTCTGCTCAAACAAGCTTTCCTCTGGACATGTAGGGCACCAGCACTTCACACAATGGTTTCAATGGCCAAAAGATGAAACCTCTTAAAGGCTTTGGCCCATTAAGTGGTTATAAGACTGATTGTTGTCAGTAATTATAGCTGGAGGAAGAAGGGCTGGAAAAAACTTTGAGGAAAAAAAGAAAGAAAGGAGACATTAAAAGAAGATGCAAAACATACAAATAAAATAAAACAAAAAAGTAAAAAAGGTTCTTACTGGAAAAGATTGGTCAGAAGGAGCCAGAAGACTGCGAGTGTGTGGATGTGCTTGGGTTATACACACACTTCTGTGTTTTACTTGTCTTATTAGTTAAATGAAATCTCAGCTTTTATGTTAAGACCATAAACAAAAAAATTGCATCTGGAAGAAGAAATTTCGGAGCAGTGGAAATTTTTCCTTGCTGGTGTTTTACCTCCAAATATGTATAAAGATTGTGGTAAAGAAGTTAGAGCTGTCATGCAATCTGTTACTTTAAAACCTTCACTCATTTCCACTGAGGTATTGATGATGCTTCTATTGGGCTTTAGGCAAGACAGCACACACTATTACAGTTGTGCCAAGTATCTCTGTTTTCTGTTTATGTAAACCTTAGCTATAACATAATCAAACAGTACTAAAACCAGGAGAAAAATAACATTCCTGACTGTAAAGTTCATCAGTTAAATCAGAGGTTGTAGTTACTATGAGTTGCAAGAGTATTTTGAATACATCTAACTTTTAATGTTTATTTTCTGTGACCTGTATTATGATATGGCAGTGATGTAAACTAATTGATTCCAACAGCCAGGTTTATAATAAGAACAGTGCAATTAAGCCTTCCTATGGACAAAGAAGTGTTAAAACCTTCTGAGAATGACTAAATGATCTATTATGTTTCGGCAACTGCAATCTCATTTGCTACCTGCTGTTCGTTTTGTGGTCACTATGAATCAATTATTTCAGATAATGTGGGAAACAGTCCATTTATGAGACTCTATCAAGAAATCATTATTCCACTAGAAGCAATGTACTGTTCCTTAGAACTCCCTAGCTGAAGGATATGGATTCAAAAATATTATCTTCCTTTCTTTAGCCTCTTTCTTAAGGGGGAGGGAGGAAGGAGCAGGAGGGCTGTTGGCACGTTCTCCCAGAATCTTTATTGACCAGTTGTCTTAGTCTAAGACATTGTAGATGAGAGTGTAGTACAGTATAGATCATTTTATGCTATTCCCAGCCACAGGTTATGGCAGTGTGGTCAAGAAAGTGCTGACACTGGAGCAGAAGCTCTGCTCCTCAACAGCAACTTGGGCTGTTACACATGATATATATATTTATCTATCTCATCTATGTATAAAATATGCCCCACTGTCTTGCACAAGGCAGATATTTGCTACACACTAGAAGGAAAAAAAACGACTGGCTCTGAAAACTCAATATATGAAACCTGTCAAGTCTAAATTGCTGAAAAGGAGGGCACACACTGAACTGTGCTCCAGCCCAGGCACAATTCAGTTGGGCAAACTGGGTTGTCATCTAAATGACAAGGTCGCCAAGGAATGAATGTTGTAATATTTCTTTTGCTGTACTATGCTGTAATAATTTTTTTTTATAGTCGGTTTATTATGATGGAAACCTCCCACTTCTAGTCAAATTTCCACTTATATTTTGGATCCTATTTTTTTTGGAATTATTTATTTTACAAACAAATTAGCAACCAAAGTATTCCAGACATATTTCTTTCTAGACAGTTGCAACTCTTACTGACTTTCTCCCTTCAATCAGATTTATTTAAGTCAAAACATCTCTCTGGTAACATGATGTCTAATGGTAATGTGGATCCATGTCATTTATTAGAGGAGTGTCTCCTGTGTGTAGAGCTGGCCATTAAAACTTGTGGCTATAAGATGAGCTGCCAGCACATAAAAAGAAGTGATAGTTATCTTTTCCTTATCCCCTCAACATAGCTGAAGAACAAGTAAAGTAGGAAATTTTTGCCTCAAAGCAAAAATAGACTCTGAAAAAAAAGATCATTACATAAAAAGTTATATAGATGAAAGCTCCCACTCCTATTACCTGCTGCTTGAAGAAGGCTCCGCATATTGATGTAAAAATCACAGAAAATCTCCTCATTATTGCTGTCTCTTTTTTGTTGCTGTAACTTCAAGAGGCCTCTGGCAGAGTTTGGTTGTAGATTCATTGCATTAAGCACTATATGAGCACAGAAAACAAATACTTTTTTCTGGTTTCCTCATCAAGGGAAAAAAACCAGTGAGGAAGCAAACAGACTCCAGTCTGGAGTTTGGGCTTTACTTTACCCATAAGAGAGTTCCTGTTCAAACTGTGCATCTGTCCCTTGGGTGTGAAATAGAGTTGTGGATGAGAGAAAGGTCAAAGGATCATGCTGGTGCCACTGGGCACTAAAACTGGAGAGGTGCTTATACGAAACCAGTGAGAGTCAGCTGGTTTGTCCTTTATACTCTTGGATTTGTTCCTCCATTCTGCTTACAGCAAATTTAAACTGAAGGAGATGTCTGCTGTAATGCTTTTTTTTTTTTTTTTTTACCTAAGTCTCATTGCTTACTAGGGCAAATTCTCCAAATATCCTTCTCCTGCGGTTTCAGCAAAGACAAAATTTGCCCCTGGCAGAGTTGCCAGAATAGATCTGGTACCATCCTGCTCTTGAATGAGTGAATGTAGTGAATAATTACTGACTTTTTATTCCCCTTACATTGATATAGGGTTGAATACACTGGTTTGCTTCCTGGAGGGAACCCTCACTAAACTACACTAAAACATGACTAGAATAAATGATTACAGGCCTCCCAAAGGCTTTAATCAGTACAAAGTGGCTCTGCCAGAAACCTTCCTGACGGTAAATCTAGGAAATGCAGCAACTCAGTAACTCACCGCCTCTGTTATTAACTGAAAGCTCACTGGGTTGTTTTTTTTTTTTAGGCTACTGCTTTATGATTCTGCTGTTTTCACAGCCCAAGAAGTCAGCTGTGCCCTGGGGCAGTGGTGAAGGGAGTGTAGCAGCTGACCTCTGGATGCATGCAAGGTATCAAGTATAGCTGAACAAAACCCTCTGGCTTTGAGACTTTGGGATTTAACTTTGATTGACCATGATTAGGGGTCTGCTTCATGCTAGTACAAACCCTGAAAAAAAGCAAATGCAGCATAAAGCCTCTGTGGAATGACACGGGAAACCAAACAATTATACAGCAAGAAATATGCTGAAATACTGTTTTTTCTAGAGAAGTCCACTGCTCAGTATAAATAGCTCTAATGATACTCAGAGCAGGACAATGCTGTCTGCCATCCTGGAAGAAGTGCAACAGCCAGGCTGGGACAAAAAGAAAAATTTGGTGATGAGCACATATCTTCCCAGAAGTACTTTCTTAAGAAAGGCAACTTAGGTACATGTCACAGCAAATAGCCCCTCAAGAGCAACGCAGACCTCCCCCTGCAAAGGCTCCTTTCACTTATGGAAACACAGATTCCTGTAAGGCCCTTGAAAATAGGGTTATCATGTCTACCTACAGGCTGACTATGAAAGTATAAATCTTAGTACCTGGAATATGTTGCTTCCTCATTCATTTGTTTCTCCTTCTAGCAAACTGGTTCTTTTAACAGAAGAAAAAAACCTTCATCAGTCAAAGTTATGTCATGCTTTCCTCAGAAATCAAACCCAATTCTTGTTAGGGCTTCCTATTTGATTCCATAGTTTGCACATGTATACTTGGCTAGAACAAAAAATGCATACACAAATAAAACAAGAAATTAAGCCATTTTTTGTGATGCTCCTTTTTCTCTTTTAATATTTTTTCTTTAATTAGATAAACTGCCTTTATCTAATTAAAGGCAAAACACCTTATCCCTTCAATTTTTACTAAATAAGCTTCATTTTCCTATGAATCTGAACTATATGTGCTTGCAAAAAAGCACCTTGACGGAAGTGAGTTGTTTAAAGGACACAATTCCTGCTACGGAAATCCTGTAGAATCTAAATAATAGTTTTGAGTAGATTAAGAGACAGAATTCCTTAAAGAAATAAGGTACCATTCCAAATAAAGCAGATTCTGGTGGTGGTTTTCTTTTTAATTTTAGAGTACCAAGTAACTTCCATCTGCAGAAGTATGTAAGGAAACAGAGAGTGGCAAGGCATCTATGATCACTTGTACTCTTCAGCAGCCAATTTACAGCACTTCCATGCTGTGAACACAGTCCAGGTTAGTAACAAAGATTTCTCAAATTTCTTTTGAAATCAAGGTGCTGCACCTGTCACCTGAGAGGAGATATCCCAAAAATTCAAAAACAAAACCAAGGTGTTGGCACCAGCAATGCCTGCAAAACAGAAGTGGTACTTTGTGGTTCTAGTATGTAGTCTCTTAGGGCATATGCAGGATGATCCCCTCCTTTTGGTGGTTCAAGTTAATTTGGTGTCATTCTCTGGAAGTGCTAAACTCACTTGTTGAGAGGATGAGGAGAGAAACATAATTTCCCATGACAACTTAACCCTAAGCGGTTATCCAGAGCACTGGGGAGATATTGCAACATCTGGAGGAAAATGCATTATCCTCCAACCTATCACTGCATATGGAGTAGAAGTGTTCTAACCAGCTGGTTTCTACCAGCTGGCTGCCCTTTCCTAGCAGAAGAAACTATTTTTATTGCTAAGAAGGAAATGTATGGGTTGGTTATTGCACAGTTTTATCCTAAAGCAAGGGCAGAAACTGTCTATAAATGCTTCAAGTCTGGATGAGCAGAAGGGAAAAAAATCTTTTGGTTCCAAAGCAGTCCAGAAAAGGCAGTGTAGCTCACCTAAGTACTTCCATTTGGGGAGAAAATACTACTTGTTGGGAGCCTCATGGTGGTGTTACCATCATCTTCACCTTGCAGAGAAGAATGCAATGACTTGTTTAGTCGGTGGTACTAAGCAGTATTTGAATTTAGGCTTTGCTGTCAGGACTTCCTGTGCCAGTGCCTTTTTATTCCAGGAAGAATATTCCTCATCAATCAGGTCTCTGTTACAAGACTTAAGAAAAATACAATATTATCTCAATTAAACAAGAGTGTTTTTCTGCAGATCTATCACTCCAAATGGAACAGAATGACAGCCAGATCAATGTATGTCCTGTAATTCAGAAAAGGCATTAAAAAATGTTTCATCTAGATTACAGGCCTATTCCTTCTGCCAGTGCTGTTTTCAGTTTTTGGCTGAGGATAAGTGGGAGGCTATGTGTGTGAGGGGGGGTGTGTTTTATAATTAACTACTAGTGATTAGTCACCCATGTTCTTTTCTCTTTGTTTATCTCACACAAACAACATTGGGTATCTGATCCAAACAGATCCACTCCAGAATCACCGGAACGCTGCTCAGAATGTTGGTGTGTTGATAAATGCCTGGTGTTATTTTTCCTTCTTGGCAAGTCAGGGTAGTATAAAGATGGGTGAAGGAAAAGATAAACATACATAACGCTTTCAGAGAGCAGGCGGGTGGATATTTCTCAACACAGATTGTAAGCCCCTGTGCCATTTTAATGTATCATTATAGTAATGGGAGGTTTATGCTAGCAATACTTGCCTTTTTTTTGCCAAAAGCACACATTGCCTAAATTGAGACTATTGATGTAGTGCTCTCCTCATTTAAGGTGCATTAGAGAACTATAAGAAGAGAAATGTGGAGAGGGACATTGGGATGCTATTAGTGAGTTGCATATGAAATTAAATGGGAAACAAGCAAATGGTCATCTCATTGTAGCACAAAACGTCTGTCTCTGCATGAAAACAAAATCCTTCTCATTCCATTTGCACTTTGTGTTTTGGTAATTTGCACAGCACTGAGAGGTATTATTCATTCAGCATGGCTAATGTCAAATAAAACATTTTGAAAAAGGCTATTTAATTGTGCTTAGATATCATGATATCTCTACTAAATGTCCCCCAAATGGAGACTCAAACAGCATGAATGGTGACGCATTCTGCCGATGGCCTGTGCTATCTGCTGCCTCAAGGAAAACTTAGTTTTTATGTATTATAAGCATGTCATTTTCATATCTAACATTTATGTACATAAAGAAAGAGGAATGGATGGAAGAAATGATTGAGGGAAGGAAACACATGGAGGAACAGAAGGTTGGAAGAAAGGTAGGATAGACAGATAGAAGGACATAAAACCAGAAGGAATTTAGAAAGGAGGGAAAGTTCAGAAAGAAGGAAGGATGGGAGGATAGAAGAAAAAAAATGGAAGGAAGGACGGACAAAAAAATATAATGAAGTATGGAATGAAGTATAGAATGAAGGACAGTAGGAAGAATGGAAGGAAGGGTGGACAAAAAGTACGATCAGAAGGACAGAAGCAAGGCAGGATGTAGATGGGTGTAGATGTGTGGTAAGAAGGACAGATGGTAGATGGGTGGATGAAGTACTCAGGGATATGGTTTAATAGTGGACAGGTAGGGTTGGACTCGATGATCTCAAAGGTCTTTTCCAACCTAGCAGTTCTATGATTCTATGGAAGAAAGATGGAAGGAAGGAAGGATGAATGGACAGAACAGTGGAAGGAAGGACAAAGCTGAGGGAAGAATGGATGGAAGATGAGATGGAAGCAAGGAAAAAAGGACAAGCAGAAGGACAGATGGTGAAATGGACACACGTACAGCAGGACAGACAGAAGGGAGGCTGGACAAAAGGAAGGAATGATGAATGGAAGGAGAGAATTAAGGATAGCAGTGTGGACAGGAAGGATGGAGAGAAGGAAGTATAGGGAGCAAAGACAGACACAAAACCAGAACAGAAGCAAGGACAGATGGAAGGAGAGATGCATAGAAGGATGGCTGTAAGGAAAGAAGAATGGACAGGAGGAAGGAAAGATGGACAAAAGGAAGAAAGGGTGAACAGAACGGTAGAAGGAAGGACATAGAGACAAAAGGAAGGATGGAAAGAAGTACAGAGAGAGGGAAGGATGTACAGAAGGCTGGACAAAGAAAAGGTAGGTGGACACAAGGAAGGACAGATGGATGGAAGAATTGAAGAAGTGATGGAAGTAAGAAAAGAAGGAATGATGGACAGAAGGAGGGATGGATGGAAAGAGGGACACACAGAAGGAGGGAAGACAGGAAGGATGGATGGAAAGAAGGGAAATACGGGTGGAAATAAAGGTGGATGGACTGAAAGATTAAAGGAAGGATGGAAGGACCAAAGGAAGAAAGGATGGATAGAAGGAAGGATGTATGGAAGTAAGTACAGAAAGGCATATATAGAGAATAATGGATGGAAGTAAGTAAGGGTAGACAAAAGGAAGGAAGGAAGGAAGAATGGATGAGGGAGGGAGAAACAAAGAGGGAAGAGAGTGCAGAAGGATGAAAAAATGGATGGAAATAATGACGGATGAAAAGACAGAGAGAAGGAAGAATGGAAGTAATGGTGGATAGAAAGACAGACAGAAGGAAAAAAGAAAAGATAGATGGACACAAGGATGAGGGCAGCATGGCTAGAAAGAAGGATGGAAGGACTGATGCAAGGGTGGCCAGACAGAATGAAAATAAAGAAGGATGGTGGAAGGGGCAATGGCAGAAGAAAGAGCAGATGGGTTGAAGGTAAATACGTATGAAATGATGGAAGAACAGATGTAAGGATGGATGGAAGGCTGGAAGGACAGAAGCAAAGAAGGATGGACAGACGGAAGTACAGATACATGGGTGGACTAAAGGATGGATGCAAGGAACAAAGGATGGAAGAAAGGAAAGAATGATAGAAAGAGGGACAGAAGGACAGAGAGAAGGAAGCAAGGAAGGAGGAAGGAGAGGACAAAAGGACATACAGGAAGATTGATGGATGCATGGAAGGATGAACACAAGGAAGATTGGACAAAAGGAAAGAATGACAGCTGGAAGGATGGCAGGATGGGAGGACAGAAGGAAAAGATTACTGGATGGACAGATGGAGGAAAGAGTGACAAGTACAAGGATGAATGGAAGGAAAGATAAGATGAAAGGACAGAGAAAGAGAGACATAAGGACAGAAGGAAGGAATGACAAGGGTGGATGAAAAGAAGGAAGTCAGGAGAGAAGGAAGATGGGAGAAAGGGAGGAAAGAGATGAAAAGACTGAAGGAAGGGCAGATGGAAAGACTGAAAGAAGGGTGGAAGGGTAGATGGAAGGATGAACAGAAGGAATAAGAGACAGAAGGATGGAAGAGGAGTCAGAAGGAGGGAAGAATGGATAGAAAAGAAGGATGGAAATATGGACAGAAGGATAAAAGGAACAACACAAAGAATGAGGGAGAGAAAGAAGAAGAGATGGATGGGGAGTAGGAAGGATGAATGGAAGGATATATGGTAGGAAGGGAGAAGTACAGATGGAAGGAAGGACAGAAGAAAGGACAGATGAATGGAAGAATAGAGGGACAGAAGGAATGAAGGACAGATGCATGGATAAAAGGATGGAAGGATGGATTTACAGAAGGGCAAAATGAAGAAAGGCCAGATGGAAGGAAGGAAAGTCTGTCTGATGGGTGGTTGGATGGAAAGAATGACAGAGGGAAGGAAGAACAGATAAAATTATGGAAAGAAGGAAGAAGAATGAAGGATGGACAGATGGAAGGATGCACAGTAGTAAAGTACAGACAGATGTAAAGAATTAAAGAAGTACAGATCAAGGAATGGATGGATAGAAGTATAGAAGCAAAGAAGCATGGATGGAAGGAAAGACAGGTGCACCAAATGATGGCCCAATGCATGCAAGGAAGAGAAGATGGACAAAAGAAAGAACAGGAGGAAGAATGGGCTGATGGACAGAAAGAAGGCAAGATAGAAAGTTGGACAGAAGGAAGGACAGATGAAAGCACGAGCAGAAAGAAGGAAAGACATAGAGACAGAAGGATGGCAGGAAGAATGGAAAGAAGGATGGAAGGATAGAACGGATGGAAGAACAGAAGACAGGACAGAAGAATGAAAAGATGGTTGGAAGCAGGGAAGGAGAGAAAATTAGAAATAAGGAAAATGAAAGAAGATGAAGACCTGTTGCTTGATGAGTTTGTCAGCCGTGCAGGTCCTGCACCATTCCAGTTTGATGACTGCATGAGATGCTGTCATTCTGGATATGATAATTACAAACGACCCAGGAGGAGAATGTGCTCTGACCTATAAGTAGGCAAGGTGAACCATTTGAAATTTTCTCATCTTTCTCCTGCTTTGTATTCACAATTTTTCTCACAAATTAAGAAAGCCACAGTGTTAATGAGAAAGTTGTACTGAGCAGTTTCAGTTTTAGTTTCATCTGTCAGACGAGAGATATTTCCCCTGCTATAGCACTACACAAAAATTATTTCACGAGAGAATAAACCAGCAACAATATTTGCCACCTGTGCTGAAAGTGTAGCTTTCCTCCAACAAAACCAGAACTTTGGCAATCATTATAACAGGTCAAAGCCACCCATGAGAACTTGTGTCAGATTTTGCAAAGGAAAACTTGGATCCCAGCCTAAACAACCTGAGGATGCTTTTTACATGTACATTGCAATTCATCTGATGTATGGTCTAGTGAGAGCAAGAATGACCTAGTTGCTTCAGCACTGAGCCTGGCTTTGGAGAGCTGGGTTTAGTTCACAGCTCAGCCAAAAGCTAAAATATTGGACATGACATGTGCCTGCTTTTCCCTCCTGTAACAAGAGATTATTGCTTCAGTACTTCACACTGGTGAGAAAAGACAGAATTCATTAACCTCTGTGTGTTCTCAGATACTCTAATCACAAAAGGTCATATATAAATTACAGTATAAAACCAGCTAGTTATTTTAGGGGGTTATTCTAAGAGTTAACACACCATGAAATATTCATATTAAAAAGAGCAGCTGGCATTAGATCTGGTATTGGTACCTTGGAGAAATTAAAAACCTACCCCTTCACAAACTCCTTCATATAACATTTGGTTTTTTTGTGTTTGGTTATGTCGAAGAAGCATTGGAGTTGTAAGTCCTATTCTATAGTTCTCTAGAATCACAATTTATTGTGATTTTAATTACACTTAGTTCCTGCAGAGTTTTTGCTACCTGACATCCAATACAACAGAAAAGTACTTTTGAAACTGTGTGCCAAGTTTGCAGTTGTCAGAAACCAGCCTACCTGCTGAAGTGAGTGCCACGTTGCATTAGAGGGGGCATTTTTCCCTCTGGAAGCACACAGAGACACTGATCCATAAAATTCCTCTGGCAACAGTTTCATGGGGGCTTCCTTCACATAGGTGTTTCTGCAGATAAAACCGACAAGGCAAATGACAGCACCAACTCAGATGTAAGTTTTTCCACCCCAATGCAGCTCCTCCCTGCAAACCACAATGTGAAGCAGCATGCAGAGTGTCCAAATATGAAATGGAATTATCTCCATTTTTATTTCGAGTACTACAGAGAGAAAAGGCAAGCAAAATGCTAGCATTAAAGAATGTTTTTTAAATGTTTTTACTCTGATGATGATGTTTTCTATATGAGTCATTGTGTATTTTGTTAAGGGTTTTTTCTCCCAGTAATGATGTTCCTTCCAGTTCTTTTTGCTGTGCTGTTATTTGAAAAAGTAAGAATGAGCCCCTAAATAAAAAATAAAACAAGAAAATAAACATGTCCAGAGGGATGGTCCTCAACATGTTCCTATTGATTGCTCTGCCTCATGCCCAGAGAGCGGTGGCTATTGGGAACTTCAACTCTCTGCAGAAGTTTACACTGAATAAAACAATCATATACTTTTGGCATAAAAATATCATCCATTTCTGAAGAAAAAAATAGTGCCGCAAACTGGAGTTCTAAAGACATCCTGAGCATTACATGAAAAATATGAAAAGATTTACAAGGGAGAATTATGTTAATACCCATGAGGATGTAAAAGGTATACACATTCAATTTCGCAAACACATGTTCTCTTTAAGGTTAAACACTCCATGTTCTTGTCCTGATCTCATAATAACCATTAGCCACTCTCTGTGTGACTTGCAGTATGTTTAGCTACATTTGTTTTTTTCCAGTAGAAGATTTTCCAAATAAACGAATGAAACCTCTAATCTGACTTACTTATTGTCAATACTTGTGTTTTTTAATGTCTTGCAGTTTTATTTTCTCACTGAAAGCACCACTCCTGGAATTGCACATCATGGGATTGCAAAGCAATTCCATTTTTATTAAAATGAAAATCTTTGAATAGATCACACAAAAACTGAAATGATGAATGCAAAAAGCTAATCGTCCCAACATTTATTATTTTTTTAAAACCTCATGTGTTGTTGATGCTTCAGTCATGATGATTTAATGCTTGGAAGTAGAGGGCTTGATGAAAACATCAGACCAGAGTGTAGGTTCCAGGGATTCCTATACCCAAAATACTGAAGGAAAATACTTTTCTATCTGCTTTTTAAACTGATTTTGGTCTACATTAGGGCAGGAGGGATATTTTTAACCAAAAACTTTTCTGCTCCTCTTCTTCAACAAACAAAATTTGATGATCATTCTATGTACAGGAATTTCCCAAGGGAAAAAGATGACCAAACAGGAGACAAGGCAAATAAATGATGTGACCTCTCTATAGCTGCTGCAGTGTGAGCGTCTGGGTCTAAAGTTTCCTTTCTGTGTGTCCTGCACAACAGTGCAGTTGTTCCACCATCAGTCTTTCTGTTTTCCCCAAGCTGAGAAGAGTTAGAGCTTGAAACTCAGCTGCAGCCAAAGGCACAGAGAGAAGAACCTTGTGATTGTGTAAAATGGTTACAATTAACTTTAAAAGCAGCAGCAAATGCATCCATAACACTTAACTGTGTAATTGTTTTCACTGACATGAAGTGGGAATGACACATAAAGAGTTCAACGGGAAGAAAAAAAGAATATAAGTGAAAGATTTGATCAAAAATTTCTCACTGGTTAAACTCAAAAGGAGTTTTATCTCAAATAAGTACCTACTGCCCACTTGCTTACAGGTAAAACTCTCAGTGAAATACAAACCACACACTAGAAGTTGCCAAGGAAACTGTATTCACTTATGAAGCGAAATTTTGATTGTTGCAATATCTTGGATTTCTCCACCTATGTATACCTTAAAATTAGTGTTGTCCTTCATGGTCTAATTAACCTGATGGCATTGCCATTCAGGGCACAGAGAGAGATTTTTTACCTAATTCAAAGCTTGACCCATTCTTATTTTTAAAGCAAGACACCGAAAAAAAATCTTCAAAATTGCTTTGTGAGTAGGTTCCTTTAGTTTGCCATTTCCCCCACATTGATAACCAAAATAATCAACAGCAGATCTAGTTAAGTGCATAAATATAACATTCCTCAACAGCGATTGCTCTGTAAAATAAAAGTGAGAATTTTGAAAGTGATTTCCCTTGCTGATTTTTCTTGATTCACCACACTCAATGTATTGTGCAGGGACTAACAAATACCAGTTCCTTTATATTCAGTGGGAATTATTATTATTGACCTCAGTATTAAAACTCCATATTAAAAGTCAACTGGAGTTGGATTGCATTGTCCCAGAGTGGCTGAACTGCTGAGATGCCTTCAGTGTTCTATCTGGATCAACAGCTCATGTTTTTTGGCTAGGTCTTCCAGCTACACAAATTAGAATTGCTCCATAGTTTGTCTATGGACAGCATTTGAACCTTGGGTTTGGGTGTGTATTATCAGAAGAGTTCCAGATTTAAATCTTATTCCTCAATTTTTTTCATCTAGTTTTGTCATCGCTCAATCCATAATTTGCAGAGAGTCAAAGCAATGGCCTTTAAATGAGATAGTCAAATGAGCTAGCACAGCTAGGAGTGATTATTTTCCTGTCAGTATAGCTATCAGAATGGTTTTGTTGTTCTCTGGGTATGTTTT
Source organism: Phaenicophaeus curvirostris (assembly GCF_032191515.1). Classification (NCBI taxonomy): domain Eukaryota; kingdom Metazoa; phylum Chordata; class Aves; order Cuculiformes; family Cuculidae; genus Phaenicophaeus; species Phaenicophaeus curvirostris. The sequence continues at coordinate 103,411,438 of NC_091393.1, read as the reverse complement.
AATTTCTCCACTTGTTTCCCAAATGGTATGAGAAAGGTACCATATGACAGAATGATGCAGGAAATGAAATTAATAGAAAATTAAAAGCATGACCAGTTTTACCACAAGAAGGAAACAACTTTGCAGTTACCTTAACTGCAGTTTGCAGTATTTTGAATATATGAACTCCTCTGCTGTGGCTCCCTGCCTTCCTTGTTTGGAAATCTAAGTCTAGAAAGCTCTGGATATCTGATCTAACTGTAAGACTTTAGATATATTCAAATAAATACTTTGGATCTGAACAAATCTAAACCTTCTGATGAATTTCGACAAACATCCCATACTGCATCTCTTGATGTTGGTTGAAAATGAACAGTAGGCTGGTTCTTCTGAACTTTGAGAGAGTTTTACCTGACTGAACTTTACAGCATGTTCTTTCCAAGCCATGTGATATGATGTGTCTTGGTTGAGATGGATCATAGCCGCTTTGAGGATTCTCTTATGGCTGGCGCTGATCTTAATAAAGAATAATTAAACAGACTATGGCAAAACACCAAAGACGACGCTCTTCTTTTAAGAAATGGGTATGTTACCGGCTTAATAATTCAAAGAAGACTCAAGAATATTCACAGAATATCCAGTCTGAAAGTTACTCTAAATAAATAAAACTATCTTAAGTACATGAGATAGAGTACACAAAAAGAAAGGCTATGGGAGCAGGGGCTGACAGAACTTGGTTGCATTTGTGCCTTCTTCCTTTTTTGCATTATAAAACTGAAAGATACTGAGATACTTACCTCTGTCCTTAAAAGCACAAGTCTGCATCTGGACCTCTCTAGAGTAAATGGCAACAATCCTCCTGGATTTACTGGAACAGGACAAAACAGATACAAGGAAAGTATGGTGAGCTGTTGGGAAGAAAAGGATTCACTCCTGAAAACAGATTTTACATCTGATAATAATGATCAATGGCTAGTTCGAACTCTCAGAAAAAGAATGCTTAAAACCGGTCCAGTCCCATGCTGGCACAGCATGCAGCCGGAGAAGCATGCCTGCCCATGCAGGGAAGAAAACAAAAAATAAGTAATGCCCTCTCCAAGTTCCTTCCAGGTTCAAAAATGGGTCAACTAAAAAGTGAAATTATACCATATATCCTGAATTCTCTTGTCCCATCCAGGATTGTGAAAGTCAAACCTGGGAAAAAACAATGTGATCGTTTTGGAAACATGAGTGATGAAGCAAACAAACCATTCCTTTGCTTTGCATGCAGAAATAAATGCTCTTGGCAGAAACAATGAAGTGCAACTGAATGTGGTGGTGGTATAGGCTGTCCCGGAAGTGTTCATCCCGCTATCCCACCGAGCCTCTGAGTACACGATCAGGAGTAGCTGTAGGTGTATGCAGGTCATTTAACCTACTGTAATGATTCTGGCAGCTGGAGTGCTATGTGTGGTTTGAAAAAGTGAATTCTATAACAGTAAGGCACAATTGACTCAAGTGGATAGTTTTGTGGAACTGAGTTTGCTTCTCTGATTTGAAGTGGTTTTAAAAATTGAATATTAGCAGGTGATCATTATACAGTTATAAGATCAATTAACTAGCTAGAAAGCTGACAGTTTTTAGTACAGATATGCTTATACTTCTATTTTTTTTCCTGCTGCTGCTTAAATCTAACTAAAATCATTGAAGCCTACTTGTTCCAACCCACATGAGTAACTTTTTTAAAACTGATTTTGTAGAGCTACTTATATCAGATTTCTTACTTCGATATATACTGATAACTCTCTCAGGAGATTAATTAGCTTGAAAAGAAAAATAAGCAGTGGCACTGTTCACATGGTGGATCTAAACTCTGAAGTCATTGAGGTGCTTCCAGTGTTTTTGATAGAGGACTCCTGTGTTGCAGCAGAACTGACCTGCTCTCAGGAGGCAATGCTCATCAAGGACATCCACTGGCACAAGAGGGTGAGAAGCAAAACTATGAAGTGCCTAAATCATGTAACATGATGTGGTGACAGGAGATTAACAAGTATTATGACTTCTGTTCCTTGTCCCTTTTACACTAGTAAAAAGTACAAATTCATTCAAATCAGAACAACGGCACAGTGATGAATATTCTGTGGTGTTTTCAAAATTAAATATTTATTTTAGAGACTTTACCCCTCTGAACAGGGGTACTGGTTCCCTGGTTCTCTTTAGAAATTGGACTAAGTCTATCCCAAGTGAAGAACCTATCCCAAACCCTTTATCTAATCTCATAGAAAAATACTAATCCATGTCTTCCAGAAGGCCCTATGAGCTCAGTCTGTCAATTCCCTAGCAGCTTTCTAGAAAATACTGGAAAGCATATCTACACATATCCTTCAAAATTCAAATCCAACAGTAGATTAAAAAAAAAGAATGGAAGAGGATTTTGCAGAGAAAGAAAGAACATCTATCTTTGTTGAGAGCAATAAAATGTAACTTGTCACCAGAGTTGATGTGTTGTATTAATGGCTCTTTTGTGAGACTACAGAGCTGAGTATAATAAATATTGATATGAGCACACTGTTTTTGGAAGCATGTGATAGATGAAACTTTTTAAGGTGAATACAAAATTGTCTTCAGTATTTCTCCAAATTGAAAATCAAATATACCCTTTTAATTAGAAGCAGTTACATTTGCCACCAGGAACAATTTTTTGCTGCTGATGCAGCAGGTAAAGAAATAAAGAAAAAACATTCCTACCTCCACGTGATAGCCACAGCTGTCAACATCCATGAGGAAAAAAGCCGAGAGACTCCAAATGAGGTGGAGTGTTACTGTATGTTGCACCGTATTTGGCCTTTTTTATTTTTTGGTATGTAGGTGTCTTGATGCTCACAGTGACAACTTGGTTGCCATGGTTACTTGTGAGCCAGACTCTACCTCAATCTGAGGAGCCCCAGTATGTTTTCTCCTCTCTACTGGTTATGTCCACATGGGCATTCCCTTAAACAACTCAGTAGAAGCCATGGGATCAAGCATCACAAATCAACATCTAACACTCAGTCCTTCTTTGCAGAGAAAAGAATCTAACAGCACTCCAGATACTTCTACAGAAAGAAAAAACATTATCACCCTCACCAGCCATTAGAAGTTGCTCAAAATTGCCCTCTATGCAGCAAGAGCTCCCAAGCTTACATGCCACTTCTTGCGTCCATTGAATGGCTCCTCCCCTATTCAGGGAGCTAAATTTGGTCCATTCCAGTGGATACTCTGAGGTGACAAGTAAACAGGGCTTGCTGAAAAAAACACATGCCAAAAAAGGAAAATCAATTTAAATCCAGAAGGGATGGAGCTAAAAAGGGAATCCATCTCAACAAACAGCATCAGCTACTGTCATAAAGTCTCTTCCAAGAGAAACCAATGTGTTATGGCCTAGACAAGTGGTCTGTACTGTGACTGGGGAACTGGCTGGCAGGCTGTACCTGGCTGGTGGTGGTAAATAACTCATTTTCAAATTGGCGACCTGTCACAAGGGGGGTCTTCTGGGGACCTATCTTGGGCCCAACACTGTTTAGTATTTTCATAAGTGATCTGGATAATGGGATCAAGTGTAGACTGAAGAAGTTTGTTGTTGATATGCAGGAAGTCCTGAATAGGCTGGAAGAGTGGGCTAACAAGAAACTTATGAAGTTCAACAAGGACAAGTGTAAGGTCTTGCACCTGGGAAAACATAATCCAGGAATGCAACAGAGGCTGCGATCTACCTGACTGAAGAGTAGCTCTGTGGAAAGGAACCTGGAGGTCCTGGTGGACAACAAGCTCAATACGAGCGAACAGTGGGCTGTTGAGGGAAAGAAAGCCAACAGGATGCTGGGCATTAAAGAAGGGCATTACCAGAAGAGATAAAGAAGTATTTATCCCACTCTACTCAGTGCTTGCCAGGACACACCTGGAAGACTGTGCTTGGTTTTGGTCCCTGTTATTCAAAAAAGATGTGGACAGGCTGGAGAAGGTCCAGAGAAGGGCCGCAAAAATGACCAAGGCATTGGTCACAAGCAATTTTAGTCCATCATCACTGTTTTAAAATAAAGCCTAACTTATAATTTAGCAAAGATAACTCATACTCTTTTGAAAGATAAAAAACAATGATAAAAAGGAGTCTTCTATTTGTGAGATGATATTTCACAGCTTACAAATGGGACACTGAAAGATAAAGTGATTTGTCCAAGTTTGCAGGGGAATTTCTAAGGGAGCTGAAGACTGACACCACAGCATCTGATTGCCTTGCTGATATTTATGCTGCAAGAGCAAAAGCTCTGCCTGAAGTGACTTGGAGAAGAGGATATATAGCACATCTGTAGTGGAACAAACACATAGGGAAAATAAATGGCAAAATAGCTTTTAAAAGTGTTTATAACTCAAGAAAGAAGGGCAACACATTTCAGGTGTTGATGGGCATCAGCCTTATACAGAGGATTATTTGAGAATTTCTGAGCAATCTATATGAATGAGTACAGCTAACAGAAATAACAGATCATACAGATTGAAGAGGCTTGGTGTGTAAGGGGATTCTGCATCCAAATAAAAGGAAAAATGGAAAACCTAAGCCAAAAGTAGTTAACATGCAAGGAAAGATTGTGTATAAAAGGTTTTAGCTTTTCTACATTTAGAACAGAGGAATGCGAAGAAGTCAAATGCAGGCTACTCCTTCTTTTGTTCTAGCTATAGTAACTCACATTATTTATGCCTAACATTAATACAGTGCTATACATGATGCAGCATATATATGGCGTGGGAGAGACATGAAGAAACACTCTTTCTTACATCACAGAAAAGTTTGTAAACTGTGACCAAGACTAGGAACAATGGTTTGCTAACCATACCAAGTTAGCAGCAAGGAAGTCTATAACTGGTGTCAAATTGGTCTGAAAGGGCCAGTGTCATAACTTCACTAAAATCTAGACTATAGTTTCCCTCTGAGGAAAGTCTATTTTGAACACTGGAAGGCAAAATCCAACCCCAGAATACAAATGGGAAAATCTGGTTATTTTATCCTTTCTGTGTGTATTTCAAAATGCTCGTTGGCTAAATTAGATGAATTTATCTAAGAATCTATTTCTGCTATAAATGGTAAAGTTTTATCTAATTGCAAGACACAAGTTAAAAACCAGCATTAATAGAACAGCATCTGTAAAAAACAAGCACTCCAGGTCCAGAAAAACACATGATTTTTTCTGACGTTTGTCTTCAAGCAACACAATAGAAATACATATTCAGGACTTGATCCTAAAACCCTTCTCTCCAGGCGGTTGTTGTAGTATAAAAACAAAAGACCCAAACTTTTAATTGGCGTATACTTTAAAGAAGATTTTGACTGCAAAGACAACTACAGACAGATACAGAGGGGAAAATGCCAGAAAGCCAGACTCCTTAACCTACTTCTGAAACACAGAAAACAGGCACAATGAAGTATTTAAAAAACACAGGAACATTCCAACAAGAACTTTCCCCTACTTGCAACCATCCTCAATCCAGCCATTGAGCTAAGTTCCATAAATCTTGGCAGTGTTGTATTGTACATTTCTATGGTATCCAGGTAAAGAAATCTATACATTTTATTCAGACAAAGCCACGCCACACATTCGTAGGCAGTGTAGCAGATTTCAGAACTGGACCCAGAGGCGACTAAATGACATGGCCCTTGATGTTACTTGTGCAGCATAGCTCCACAAGCAACCAATACATTAAGCCAGTGGCAATAAGGATGGGAAGTCAGACAAGAGATAAGCAAATCTTTTTTTCGTAGATTTCCTCTGCCTTGCAGGTTGAAACAGCACCCAGGGGCGAGAGTTAACTTTCCAAGGCAACGTCTGTTGCCCCAGAATTTTATCACTTGGTCTGTCAGACTCCAGGATTTGGATTTTAATCGGATTCATGATGAGCAAGGACCAAATTTACAGAGAGGAAAAGTAAAACAGCAGCTTTCAGAGTTGGAACCACGAACTTAGCTGCACCAAATTATTGAAAAACTAAATAATTTCTTCCCCTAGGTTTAAACAGTTCTGAGGATAGGACAATCCCTGCAAATTTTCATTAAGAGACAGGAGGCTCAGTCCAGCAAGGCCTACTCCCGTGTCCTGGCCTTCAGTCCCTGATCCAAGGATTATTTCTTTAAATTCTCCCAAGATTCTTCTTTCAGCCATTACTTCATTTGATCTTCCTGGCCCATATAACTTGAGTTTCATGAGTCCATGAAGCATGAGTCCAAGCCACATGGGCTTAAGAAGAAGACAAATCCTGCTTTCTTGTGGTTTAAGTGTTTTCTCCAAGCACTGCTGGCTGCAGAGAAAGCTGATCACCCATCAACCTCCTCCCATTTTTAAAAACGTAAACCCAAACCAACTATACATATTTTCAAAAAGCAAGGAATCCCTTCCACATGACACTGAGAAAGCCAGCAGCGGTGAGAGAAAGTGTGAAAACAATACAGTGAGGAGAGCTCACACTGTTACTGGTTCAGCCTGTTCAGCTTTGAAATTTATGGCTGTAGACTTCATAAAGATCCCTGTGGCCATCGTTCTGCAAACTTCCTATTCAGCTCTGATTTATAGGTTGAGTAAATCCAAGCAAAACAGAGCAGTAAAAAGAATTTGTGGGAAAATTTACTGCTTCAGTTTAGGTTAGGGTTTTTAATAGTTATTTACTTTATATTTTAGATGAAGATTTGTGAGTAGCCAATTATCCACGGCAGCATGAGTAGCTTTGACAGCCGAGTTCAATGCATGAGCTACCTTTAGAAAGTACTGCCTTATTTTCAGATAGAAAAGGCTACAGTTAAAGATAGAGGCCAGAGCCTCTATTTTGTATGTTGAAATTGGGAAAAAAACATCAAGATAATCTGTATGTAACATAGTTTTTGAGGATAAAAGCTTACTAACAGAAAGGGAGATAATTACTGTATATTTATAAAAAGTCAGGGCTAGGATTTTTGTGGTCTCCATTGAAGCTGTGCCAATTTACACCAGCAGAAAACACACCACTAAAGAGTTCATTAAACCTGCATCTTACCAGTGTATTTCTCCAGGATTTAATATATGTTCATCTGAAAGACTCATTATTCTGTAATCCAAACTGGTACTTTGGATTTTAAGACTGGGTGTGAAATATTGATGCTACCTGCACCAGCAATTTTCCCTGCATTTAAATGCACCACCATATTCCCTGCAGAGCCTGGAAAACTGCAGATGTGTAGCAGGAATGTAGCTAGAGCAAAAGGACCCAACAGACAAACTGGAAGAGGCTGCTCAGCATTGTTTTTTACATCTTAGTTTGTTTTTGAGGATCCTGAGCTGGGCTCTGCTGCCCCTCAGAATGAAGAGCCTTTTATTGCTGCCAGGTTGAGGTTTTTGCTAAACTCATGATAAAGTCAGATGGATAAGTTACATTGAGTTTTGATTGATTTTTTTTTTGTCTTTTTGAGTCTGCAAGAGCAGGGAACCAATTGCAGTTCCTGATTAGAAATCACTTCTGCTTAATTCCTGCAACTATGATGAATAAGCTCAAATTCAAGATGCTAAATCTCAAACATAAGCCCTGTTGACCAGGTGCTCCAGTCACAAGAAATATATCCAGCAGAGTGAGCAAAACTTTGTATTTTCCTTGTGGCTGGTGCTTGAGCAGTTATGAACTAGGAAGTAATTGTCTAAATAGTCTGCAATACTCAAACATTTGTTGCTTTTAGGCCACTGACACAAAAAGGTTTGGCATTACCATTTAGCAGCCCTTACAAAGCAATCAGGAAAGGGAATGAATCCTTAGACCTAGAATTGGCCTTGAATTTCCTTGTTTCTAGTCATCACCTTTCTCCAGTCTTTCTTTGCCTCCTTAGACCAGTGCCTAGCACTCTCCTGTTGCTACCAGTGTGCCTTGTCAGCCATAGAAAAACGACAGACATAGCTTGTAGGCACAGAAATGAAAGCTTTAAAGCCTTCTAGGATTACAGCATTAAGCATTTTATACATTAGCGTATGTTGGTATTATGCATCAAACATATGCTGCTGATGACACGGAAGCTCGCAGAAGTTATACTGAAATTAGTCTCAATATTTTGCAGGCTATTGTCATGACAATATACATTTGCTGAGCAGACAGTCCCAGTATTTTGGGAACAGTGTAGTCTAGCACTTACATTCACACATCATGCTCGAAGATTCACAGACACACAAATGCTTTATTGGCAGATATTTAATAACACGGTCATAGCTAAGGTTACAATATAGCCACACACATAGACTAAGTTTTTTATCCGTTCCCTAAAGGAATTTTTCAACTCTATATTTCACATATGGGCGAAATCCAGAAGTACCATGATGATAAAGTTAAGGAGATTTGGGGGATTTGGGACATAGTAAAACAGTACATAAATACGAAATCTGCATTTATAAAATACAGGTAACAATAAACCATTGCAGTAAACCCTTCTAGACTTAAACTCTCTCATTCTTTCCAGGACGTTTAAAAATATATTTCAAGTCACAGTAATTAAATGTTGGCATCTTGGCTTGTATCAGAAATGGCGTGACCAGCAGGTCCAGGGAGGTTATTCTCGCTCTGTACTTGGCACTGGTGAGACCGCTCCTCGAATACTGTGTTCAGTTCTGGGCCCCTCACCACAAGAAGGATGTTGAGGCTCTGGAGAGAGTCCAGAGAAGAGCAACAAAGCTGGTGAAAGGGCTGGAGAACAGGCCTTATGAGGAATGGCTGAGAGAGCTGGGGGTGTTTAGCCTGGAGAAGAGGAGGCTGAGGGGAGACCTCATTGCTCTCTATAACCTCTCTATAACTACCTGAAAGGACGTTGTAGAGAGGAGGGTGCTGGCCTCTTCTCCCAAGTGACAGGGGACAGGACAAGAGGGAATGGCCTCAAGCTCTGCCAGGGGACATCTAGGCTGGACATTAGGAAAAAAAATTTCACAGAAAGGGTCATTGGACACTGGAACAGGCTACCCAGGGAGGTGGTTGATTCACCTTCCCTGGAGGTGTTTAAGGCACGGGTGGACGAGGTGCTAAGGGGCATGGTTTAGTGTTTGATAGGAATGGTTGGACTCGATCCGGTGGGTCTCTTCCAACCTGGTGATTCTATGATTTTCTGTCATATTTTTCTCTCCACCTTTAAAAGAAGCTAACCTGTAAGTCGGATGAGAACTTGTACTGCATTTCTGGTGTCTATGTTACTGGAAGCAGATCTCTTCTCCCTGAGGCAAACCCCAATGCGATGCTTCAAAAGCAATGCCAGTGCTGTCCTTATTGGAGCGTCCCTATGCTAGCACGTTCTTCCTGCAACATCAACAACAGTTCAGGCTGGGGACTGAAGAGGGCTGTACAACTATTCTGACCTAGAGGAAATTTCCTCTCAAACTCTTGGAGTTCACAGTTAAAAGTTCAAGCTGATATATTATTTCTCTGTCAGTTAACTATGCAAAGTATCTTCTGATCACCTGTTATAGAGATTAATACATTAATGACCAACTGTATTTCTTTGAAGATGTGAAACTCATTTTCAAGTATTTATGATATATGTAATATTGCTTAGTCTTAGAAGTCAAAAAAAAATGTACTACAATAGGATAATACGCTATTAATTTCCACTTGGGGGAGGCTCTGTGGTGCTGAAGTAGAGAGAGGAGAAAGAAACAGAACAAATCATTCTTTTCAAACAAAAAAACGTTTGATCTCCACAAGAAAGCTTTTAGCCTTTCACACACATTATGAGTTAGTATTTTGCTGGGCTTTTCTGTCATTATATACAATATATTACTCAGGTAAAGACTGCTCATTTTGGAAAACTGAAATGCAATATCGAAAAGGTTAGAGACTTCTGACTGTGCCATCCTCATTAGCTTACTATCTGAGTGCAAAGCCTATGTTATAAATAATGCATAATTTAATCCCTCTGTGTTTTTTTTTTAAAAAAAACAATGTACTATAAAATAACAGGAGGGAAGAGACGCGCATTTCCGTAAATACATCCAACTACTGTAAACTATATAATCAATAACTTTTGTAAGACATCAAGCTGAATAAATGGTGGTTAATGTATAATTTAATGAGTTCTGCCAACTTCTACTCCAGAACTGACCAGAGAGAGTTGAGATTTTCTCCAGCACTTTTGTTCCACAAAATTTCTTCTAAATAATTTTTATGAACAATTATTGGTCTTTAGGGAGTTTATGAGAACTTCACTGTGTCTATGATTAAATTTGAACTCTTTCAGAGAGTTTTAATTGGCTGGATCAATCAAATAGCATAATTTCCTTTTCTTGACATAACTCTACCAACAAAGTACCGTTTTTCTAAATTGAAATCCATCACCTAATCAGACTGATGATTACTGATCTGTATGATTTGTATATCCAATTTGGAAGAATGTTTAAGGACATGTTAATCTCTAAACTAGCGAATTTCTTTCTCGAGTAAAGACAGGTATAATATTAGCTTTAATGAGTCTCTGAATTAGTTTTTCTTAGGTCATTAGAAAGTTACAGTGTTAATTTACTTTTCCAATCTGTCCTTCACTCCAATTAAAAAACAAGTCACTTGGTGCAAACTGGCATTGATCATTAGTTCCAGGTTAAATATGCAGAAGTGAAGCTTCTGGTGTATAGGCACGTATCTAATTCTGCCATCCAGTTACAGCACCTACAATAACTACTTCCTTATGATTCATGGTAGCATGGACAGAGGGGGATTTGGAGTTTTAACACACCACAGCTGAACAGGTGAGAAGTTTCTCATGCAAGGAATCCCTCTGAAATATTCCACCTGATCCAGAACCTTCCTTCTTCTATTTCACCATTACCCTGGTAAGTTCCCATTCATCAGGAAAAACAGCAGGCTAACAGCTTTTTTAGTGGGTAGGAGGTGTTCAAACCCCTTTAAATCAGTTTTTAAGAATGTAACAGTCTTCATACCTGTCCATAAGGTGCTACATCCTTTTTTAATCTGATCAAGGCCTCTAGGACAGAGGCTCAGCCGCTGGGAAGCCAGCTGAGCATTGCTTGATGCCATATTACTTTTTCATCAAGTTGTCTTATAGACCTCTCCAAAAGATACCTTGACAATCTAGTCCAAAATGTGACAATATGACAGGTTGAAAGACTAAAAGATAACTTAGAACTCAGCTTTTATCATTCCTAGTAACAGGAGATGTTTTTACATCTTATAGCACAATAGCAATTCAATTTGATGAGCAGTACTGGGTCACAGGTTGGGGAGTACGCTCCAGGGAAGTAAATAACAAAACTTATGTATGAAATCTAAAATTCTCCAAGATGGATATTTAGAAAATGTAGCAGTGAATATCAGAGGATATTCATCTGTATGGATACTGTAATGATGCCTTTCGTCATGAAGAAGGACATGAAGAAGGACATCATGAAGATATCATGAAGAAGGACATGAAGAAGGAATCTTTCATCATGAAGAAGGACAAATATTTGTTTATATTTTCAATGTGTATTTCACAAAAATATGCTACATTCCAACTGGTGAATTAAAACTAAAGTTACATTTCTAAAACTACCTAGGTTTTGGCCAGCTACTGTGATACTTCTAATCATCATTTCCCCAGATTTGCTATTAATAAATCAAGAATATTTAGAGTACATAGAATGAATAGTGATAGCTGGAAAGGAAGGCAAGTTTTTGTTTGACTTTGGAAATCCTGTGCTTTTTAATTCAATGACTTTATGAGTCAACATTGAACACAAAATTCAGAACAGAGCTAAACAGAAGCAGAATGCTAAGCTTTCTCCTTTTATGTATGAATTCTGTTAAGGTCGGCAATGATGAAATATTCTTCAAAGTGTTGCTTAAGTGTGGTAGGCAGAAAGAATTGATGCAGCAAATGGACTTTGTTGGCAACTTCAGCAATGTGACAGCCCTTGAGACTCAACTAGGATGGTAGATATGTATGTATATACACACATACATGCATATGTGTTTGCATCACTTTGCAAGTTTCTTGAAGCCAGAGTCCACACGAAGACCAACACAGGTCAGCTTGCAATACCCCTCTTTAATCTGTGAGAAGGATGAATATTTCTTGACTTGTGACCCTGGATATTTTACCAAAGAAGGCACTCATATTCAAGATATTTGCAGATCCTTTTCTCAGTTCTACAGAATGTGAACAAATCAAGTGATGTTAATGATATTACATAGATATAAAGCAGTATAAATAAAACAGTGCCACAAAGGAATAAAGATAATTTTGAGTGTGGTTCCTCTTGAAAAATTCTATAATATTTAAATTTTAAAGTCTTATTGGTAATAGAAATATATAGATGGCTCTTGCCCATTATTAACAGCTAAGAAAATTACTCAGACCTGTACATTAATAGGATCTCCATTTTGGTTGACTTTGGACAATTGTCTCATTGCTCCTTTCAGCTTACTGTGTTAGTATATCAAGTGTTTCTTATCTGCTATATGTTTGTTATTGTTTCCAATGATGTGTGTAATTGGAGACTGACTGAAATTTCTTCAGTCAACTTCCATTGTTGGAGGATCAAAATATTGGCAGCCTGATTTTAAAATTGTAACTCAATCTTGTTTTATGCCTTATGGCTGTCATTTTAATTTTACTTCAAGATAATGTTATACCATTTATGGCTTTTCTTTGGTAATACATTGACTGAAGTTACCTTTGGACCCTGTTCACTAGAGCTGGCTGAAACTTCTTAGATTTAATGTTTTCCAGCTTAATGTTTTTCACTGAAAAAGGATCCTGTCTCCAAATCTAAACTTTCTGCAGATTTATGTGATTTTTTTTAAATGAACTTTCACAGGACACAAAACTTACACTCAAGTGGTTTTTTTAGGAAAAAAAATCCTATTTCTGCCTTATGGGAATGAAAATTAAATTATTCAATTATTCATTTCAAAGCAGCTCTTCTTGCTAAAGCTTGTAAAGTACATTTCAGTGGAGGAGAGGAAAAAAATTGAATATATTTATTGAACTGAAGCAACAGAAAGAAATTAGTATCACAGGGAGGGAGTATTGTTTGTTTGTTTTATGCCCATTTCAGAGCATACACAATTTTTCAACAAGCTTTGTTGTACATGCACCAGACGGCTTTATTTTTCCAATACTTTGTTTTCCTCACACACATTTTCACTGCAAGTATTTTGCACATGGAAACAGGATGATTATGCTTTTTATTAATCTGCAAGATATTCAAACTACACACAAACTGCTACATAAAATGTGGTGAACCAGATGATACAATGTATATTCTGAGCAGGAACAGCCAGATTATGCCTATTCAGTAACTATCACAGCTACAAAAAGATCTGTTTGCCAACTAAATACTTTTGAGATAGTTATGTTCAAGTAATGAATTAAAAATAGGTATCAGCATCTTATTGAATTCCTGGAGTAATTCCCCATTTTGCAGGCAGTTAACTTTTTCAGAACTGCTTTCATTCTCATTTCTATGGAGAAACCATTTGAAAATAGCAGCAGGAAAGCAAATGTTCTTAAGACCTTGCAGGTATTCTTAGTATTCATAACTTATAAAGTTAGGAGAGACTATCATGTACACATGTACCTGTTCATGTATACTCTATATATCTGAAATCTATTAAATCCCATAAATCAAAGGAGAGAGGAATGCTGTCTAGCGCAGAGAAAATCATGGACCTCACCTAGGAAAAAAAAAATCTAAGAGGTAGCCTATCAGTTTTTAAAACACCTTGCAGCCTTTATTTTGCTCATCTCAGCAAATTAAAGGCTGAATTACAACTTAGACTATTTTTCTCTCTAGAGACAGGGCTCATTAAAAAAATCTACTGAAATCGGTAGATTACTGAAGGTAAACTGAAGCTGGGATGATACAGCACTCAACCCACTCCTGGCATAGCTCTTCTTTTGGGTTTTTTTTTTTTTTTTTTTTGTCCTGAAGGGTGTGAAATAGATTTCCCTGTTTTGAAAACAGGCTTTTCACAGTCACAAGTACATTTTGCTTTACAGCCCGATTTTAAGAAGTGTTTATCTCCTTCCACTTTGTTTTAAAGAGAATGCTTCCTTTCTCTCTCACACACTTTTCCTTCCTTCCTTCCTTTTCTCTCTTCTGCACCTTTGAACTAAACTTTCTCTGTGTGCAGATTCCTCTTGTCCAGACAGGGAAGCTCCAGCCTGCAGCCACAAGAGCTGCCAATCTCTCAGATTAAATTGATACCGAGAAATTCAAGAACCCCACTCCAAAAAGAGCCCACAAAAATAAATGGATAAAAGCAGATCTAGCAAGAAAGATCAATACTACTCAATGCAATGGAAGAAAAACCAAAGAGAAACAAAACTAAAATGCATATGTGCTGCTTTTTTGGGAGTTATCTTGGGGAAAGACAGGCTCACTGGCAGCTCTTCGGGACAGTCACCACACTGCTGTGAGGGTGGTTGAATGGAAGCGCCGGACAAGAGCCAGAGATGGATGGAGTGGCTGAGAGCATCTCCCCTCACACTCTCTCAGTTTTAGGATTTCACACTCCAGAGCAGGGAGACTGGACTGCCAACAACAGCAAATATATTCATTTTTCTGTACACAGTTTGATGAAATGTACTTTAACCAGTTAGATTTCCAACAGTACTTAGGATGACTTCCTAGCTCCAAAGTGAAAATATCAGATGCTCACAATTCTTTTCTCCTCACAAGGCTGAAGCTTTCAGAAATCAAATCCCTCTGCTCCTTCTATTATTTCATCCTCTTCTGAGACTTCAAGAGATACAATTTTTTTTATTTCAATCACATTTCTAGCAGATGTTTTGTTTTGAAAATTTGTTCCTTGGACCACTCAGGAAGGAAACCAAGAAAATACCTTTGTCATTTTTCCAAGCTCTGTTTACTACTGCCTGGTCAATTGTTTTATGAGTCATCTAAAATTATCCTCTTGATTAAGGCAAAATATTCCTACTCTCCACTTTAATTTGTTTTTAAATCCTACTTGCAGGATACCTTTCAGGACAGATTTTTACAGGAGAAGTAACTATTAGCGCAATGTGTCGGAACACCCAATTGCTTTCATAACACACGCTTGTACTTCCAGACACAAATTTTAATTCTCTCTGTGTGGTTGTTACACTAGAACTAAATAACTTCTAATCCTTTAGTAATGAAGACATAGCCTTTAAGCTGGTTACAAGTGAGTTTTGTTCCTTTACATCTATTATATTTGCATTAACATAATTATGATTATGTGAAGGCCTAGTCATGGTCGTAAGGCCCACATGAAAGAGCAGGATGTTCTGTTCACACTGAAGAACAAAGAGTGTTCAGCAGAAGGAAATATTATAATTGCTCATCAAATCCCCAAATCCACGCCCCTGCATTAGCCTCTGTGTTTGCAGAAATGTTACATACTGCTATTGATCTTCTCTAGCCGATTTGTCAAATGACTATGGCAAAAGATCTCTCTCCTTACTTTTTCACTTGTATTTATAGTTTTATTATAAATCCACAAACTATAAAGCTAGTTGTAAACAAAGTCTCACATAAAGGAGATCAGTTAGAGTAACCTAGTGACAACTGATTTTCAGAAAAGCTTCAGGGTAGCAACACAATCTTGTGAAAATACTCCCTAACTGCAGAAACGAAGACAGCTTCCCCAGAAGTCTCCATTAGTGTCAGCAAAATTACCTATGCCTCAACTTTCTGTGCCTTGAAGGATTGTTTTCCGTCTTCTATCTACCCAAAATGGTCTCAGCCATTTGAGGTGCAGGTTTTTCTAGGCACAGGTGTCTCTGCTGTAAGCCAGTTGACTGGTCTTAGTACAAACAAGCCCTAGCCTTTGACAGAGCCTTTTGACCACTACTTCAGCTCAGACTGAAGTAAGACAAGACGTGGCATCTCCCATTCCATTACTGGATAGGGGCTTATCCTTACAGCATTGTCACATCATTTCATTATGGACACAGGGAACGGGGTAGTTTTGATGGAGGAAACTCAGAACTTGCGCCTCGGCATTTCTGACCCTATTTGGCATAAATAAGGGAGAAACTGACTTTAATGAGAGCACTTCTTGCCAAAACTGTCACAAGTGCTAACGTTTAACTACCTATTACATTATTAAGAATTTCCTCTATATTGGAACCACAGTTTGACATTCTCAGAAGATATATAACCTTCATTAAGAGACAGAGAAGGGGAGAAACTGAGTTTGCAAATGAAATTTAATTTGTCACTGATATGTTAATGTAGTAGCAAATATATAAATTGTGTCATCTGCCTGCCTGCTCTATGACTTCAAGGAGGTATAGCTTTTTAATACATGGGAGCTGGTTTTTTGCATTAGTCTTCCCTTGGCCTGAGGTACAGGAGGTTGTTGCTGTAGCAGGCAATTCACATCAGCATAAAAGAGTATATATACACTATGAAGAGAGCTGATTTAAAAAACATAAAAATCACAGAAACGGAATGGGCCTTTCAAATATTATTATTGCTACATTAGCAAGGGTACTTATATACTGAGCATACAAAAACATCATAGTGAATCAAATACTTCCCCGAGCCTGGAATGCCCAGTAAAGAGGGACCTCTTTTGCTCTTATTTTTAAGGTCTCTGATTTCCAGGTTCTTGTTTTGAGCAGATATTCCACAAGACTACATCACAGGACAAAAATGTGCCTCAAATCTTGTTTTAATTTTGTGGTCACTCTTTTTCACACATTCTCCACCTCACAGAACTCATTTCCCCTGCCTGGTGCTGGAGATTGCTTGTCTATAATGAGGCTCAGTCTTCAAAATGTCAAACATAATGAAAAAGAAAAAAGCCATAACACGAGCAGCTGTAGGGACTTGAGAGGGCCTTCTGGTTAAACTTCAGCAAGTCTGCCAGTTCTCCAGCTACAAAGATAAATAGGATCTCTGCCTAGATCTGAAGGGCAATTCAACACTACCACAGGATGTGAATAACCCAAGCTGACAGCACGTACACAGTGGAGGGGGCTATATCTCCAGGTTACTGTCACTCATGTAAAGTGAACAATGCCAGCTTGTCAGACTTGGTACCAAAAAACATAAGAGCCCAAACTGTGAAAATCATACTGCCCAAGGGCGTGCACTTCCAATTTGGGCATTACAGACTATCTATGTATTAAAAAAGGAATAAAAAAACCCCAGAGTTCTCAGAAATAAGAATGTGGAAATTCTGGAAATTTTCTTCCTCTTCCTTCCTATTACTTCCTTCCTCTCTCACCATGGACACACACCAAAGAGGCAGTTCAAAAGAAACACATAGACTTGCTCCTCTTCAGGTATTAGGATTCACTCCCGTGGGGCAGGGCAGTCCAGTGAGCTCCGACCTGGAGCAGGTGAGGGGAAGCTAGGAGATGCCAGAGGTCCCACGTACCTGCTGTTTCTGCTTCCAGACTGGTAGCCCACATCCTGGGCTTCCTGAAGAATGGTGCTACCATCCAGCTGGAAAGTAGGCTAACTAGAGCAGCATTTACTAGTGCATGAGGATACTTAGGACAGAAAATGAATGGATAATAATGCCTTATTTTAGATGTTAGGAACTTGACAATTAACACTAGCGGTATGTCGGCTGTCTGCAGAACCTCCCACTTTCTCAGTTCTACAGAGCACGAACAGGTCTTGTGTAAAGTCTTACACGTCTTAGTCTTAACAGGCAGTTTTAAGGAGGATTGAAACAATGGTCACTTTTCTTTCTACCATTTCATTCAAACAGGTGTGCCATGAACTTGAATGCAAATGGAAAGTAAATTGCTCATTATTCAACATGTTTGTGTTCAGGACAGAATGCTGAAGATTATCCAACAATATAGCTACCTTTAAACACTCATGAGCACCTTGTACCCTCCAGTACAGAATGTCTTTGTGTGAATGCCATGCTATTTAATCCATAATAATTAATTTGCTAAGACATAAATGGGTACTGAATGGAATAAAAGGTCTTTGAAAGAGAAGATGCTGAAGAGCTTGCAGTTGCAAGACACTTCAGGTGTGAGTATGGAAGTGACTCTGGCTGGTGACTGTGGTTCAGAAGGTTGAAAACACAGTGAACACAACAAAACAGAGGCCGAGAGAAGAGAAGCCCACTACTTAATAGGATGTGATGTACACTTGATTAATTTTACTGCACTTTTCACAAATGATTTATCATGGTTTTATACTGATCATCAATAGATCTAGCTTGACCGGAAAAGCATGATTTGTATTAATCATCACGGAGGAGGAATTTTTCCAATGGGAAGATAATATTATATATAATACATCATTTGCAATTAGCCCAGTGTCTTTGTCTTTTGTGGATAAAATTAGTGTTAAATTACAAGCGAACCCTCCTCTTAAATCCCCCAGCATCAGCTACAAATGCTCAGCATCACTGACATCCTAACGCTTTATTGGCTACCTTACTGCTAACTACTTGCTTCTTGAAAGTTAATACGTGCTTATGCATTAGCAAAGGCAAGCAATGTCTTGAACTTAGTTTCAAGTACCGCGGGTAGACTCTATAGGAAAAATAATTTAACTGGTAATTGAGAAAGAACTATTGATAGAAAGCCAGTATCCACTAACACTATGTAAAATATCGTTTTTTTCAGTCCTGATATCCCCATACTCAATGGCCTGGATCGATGATTTCTAAGATATCAAACTGTACTATCATTTCCTTCTCTCTTGTTAAAAAGAAAAATAAGAGGAGTTGCATGAATGAATAGGACTAGTACCCGTGGTTAGTGCTAAAACTGCTCTAGGGAAAGAAAATAATCTTACTGTTTGTTTAATTTTGAAAAAAAAGAGTTGCAGAAGTCCAGAGAACACCCTGGAATGATTCACTTTCACAATCCTCTCACCACCCCCGCCACCAATAAAGAAAAAGGGAAGAAAAGAAAGAAAATGAAATCTAATATCACAGAAAAAGGGGCAAAGTTCTGAATGTGTCAATTATATGGGTGTTAAAATTGTTACTGTTTTACCTGCAGTCAAATCATAACTGACATCTTATCTGGGCTAAATAAGTTGAAAAGATGCTGTGGTAGAGAGAGAGAGATGATCATTATTTTTGGCCACAGTGGTTTTCTATTGTCTTGCATCACAGATTTGGATAGACAAAGACTGTATGAATGGAAATGTTGCCACAACCTGATGAAAGGAGTGTTCCCCTGGGCAGAGCAGCAGCACATACGAATATAACCAGAGTACCGGCAGCCACAAAGGGCAGAGCAAGATACCTGTTGCTGCTAAACTCTGCAATTTAAATGGAAAGAAAATGTGACAATCTAATGCTACTGAACACATGAGAGATTTCTTTTAGAATTCATTGGGGCCAAGATTTCATGGCATTTTTCCTATTACAGAATAAACGTGCTCAAACCCTAGCATTTTCTGTGTATGCTGATAATTGTCTGGATACTCTGATATTTTAAACACCACTTCTGGAACCACTTACAGCTGAGGTAATTCAGATGACAATAAAACTACACCTATTCATGCCAGCTGAACATATATTCCCATAAACAACATCAAGCTAGATTACTACTTACAGTAAATTGAGTATTCAGTGGATAATATTTTAAAATATTAAGAATAAAATGGTGATTTTTTTCAATAATTAAAATTATATAAGGAATATTTTTGCTGCCATTGCTTGTATTTTTTCCTGGAACAAGTAAACAGATAGCATTTGAATCTCCATTAGGGAGTAAAATGAGAGACTAGAAAGCTTTTCATGCTGTAGCACAAGAGTTTCAAGCAGTTTTCTAATATTAAAAATTACTTGGTTTAATATGCAAGGTTCGCCCCACTGTAATTAAGCCCACAGAGACTGACAGTAACTTCCAATGCACATAAGTATCAGCAACTGCAAAAAAAATTGAAAGATAAAAGGTCATTTCACTCTTTATGAGATATACCGTGGTTTATTAATAATGTCAAAGGTGAGCAAGTTCAGGCAATGTTACTCTAGTAATAGTCAAACGACTCCACTTTACAGAGTTGGAAAACTTACTTTAACATAACACACCTTTGGAATATGTTTGGACTTTAAATGATAACAGCTAAGTCTTCGAATGATTCCCGTTGTCTTCTAGTAACCTTAAACATTACCCCTTCAAAGCTGTTCCTGAATGAAGTGTTAATGTATTCATCTCAGTATGGTTTTACCTGAATCTAGTTCAATGGCTTTAATTTCTTTTAGCAGACTAAGTTAATAGACGTTAACATTCAGAAGTGAACAAATTTGTCACTTCTCAGAAAAAGAGGTATTTAAAATGGAGAAAAACATTAATCAGGAAAATAACCTTCATGTTTGAAAATAGTTATTTCCAGGTGGAAGTAACTATTTACATAATGTTTGTATGCGAATTTTTTAAGAGTTCCCAGAGAAGAATGAGGTTCAGGTTAAAATAGGTGAAAAACTTAGAAAAGGTTCCTATTTTCAAAGGAAAATTTCTTATTTATTTCATTCGTATTAATCACCAGAACTTTGGCTCTTCAAACTGGCCTTTAGATTTTAAAAGACAATCTTCACATTCATGATCTCCCTGAGAGAGGAGAATCTCTGCTGCTCAGGAGTAGTAAAACAATATGAATGACAGTACAGTAAAAGGAATAGAACAAAAGTTGAACTGAAAAAAATGGCTGAGAGACAGCTTTTCAACACTTGAGGTTTCCAAATGGATGTGATTTTCTTTTTTTTTAACCTCTGAGACAACTTAGTAGTTATTCATACTCAATGAAGACAGTCCAAAGGGCTTCACTGCTCTTGTACATGGTGAAATAAGTTACCATATTTCTAAAGACCCAAACTAATTTATTTTATGTCATATAATCGCAATGAAGAGAGAAAATGGAAATGAGAAGCTATTTTATGTGTATTACACACGTGATGTGCATATCAACACAGACAGTTTCACTGGCAACACTGGAATTTCAGATTGGAGAGACTACAATTCTTACTTCAAACATGGATGGTTAAATTAAACTCCCAGCTTCTAGTGATCGTACCTCCATCTCAAATAAAAGCTGTAGTATTCCCACGGTAAACTTCTCCAATAGTCAACTAGCTATCTTCTTAGTACACAACATTAGAGTTTTACCTTGGGAATATGTTTGCAGGCTTCAATGTCTAGACAGGTCTTTTGTTGCTAGACAAAGGAACATTATAGTAGGAGTCTTCTCCCAGTAAGAAAGGTGCTGCCATGTTGAGGTTAAGGTATCTCTTAGTCCACTCTTTGATAACATACTCTGAGACTGTTGAAATTAATTTTTAGATAAATATTTTCTCTGTTAGCAAGAGATATCCTGACCACTGTTTGTAGCTTTTTCCTGTATTTTTTAATGAAAATTCATCCACCCACTGTTGTCTATTGTAGTGTGTTGTAGAGTGCGTTGGCATCAAAAAATCAACAGCAACAACAAGAATGTTGAATACATTTGTTTTGACTTGTGATTTGAAATACTCTGGAATAAATGCAGCAAACATTTGGGGTTCATCTGCAGCAGGTGGGGAACACCACACTGAAGAACATAACAGATGTTCAGTTACTGAACATGGATGAGAAAAAGGATATTGTATTTGTATCATTTTAATTTAATATTTTCACAAATCTCTGCATTATGTTTCAAGATATGCAAGGATCTTTCTGAATAGAAGCTTCTTTCTTTTCTGTCTTCTGAAATATATCTTTGTTAGCGCTTAGTGAAAAACAACACTTCCCCTATGGAATTACAAATTCCTTATACATTTAATTCTAATATTTGTCTTTACCTACTGTGCACAAAAAGCAATTAAAAAGGTTATTTGATAGAGCGCTTTTTGGAAAAGATTTACTAAATCTGTAAATGACAATATTCTCTGAGATGTGTGATTCCCTGATTGTTTTAACTGCAACACATAAGGCCTAGTTTTACCAAAAATAAACGTGGCGTGTCACACAGCTTCGCATATTGGTTGAAGGGACACATGATTTATAAATGCTGGAGGCAGCAAGTGATATAAGACTGGACCTACTCTGAAGATGCAATTCTGCTTTATATTTGCACAAGTGGGGCAATGAAATACAAAAGGAGTGTACTTAAAAAGCTCGATGAGGAATGTCTCAAAATTTAGCTCTGTGTGTAAACATCAGTATTTTAAGCTAAACATTTCCAAAACTAATTTAATCTGCTTTTTAAGTAGCTCATTTCCTTGGTGCAATTTAATTAGGTCTTAAATGCACTCTAAAAACTGCAGGTGACATGTTTTTGAATATTTGCATGACCTTTACCAAGAAAAGTATATCTAAGAGTAGTTTTCTGTAGCCAGTCAAACACTGCATACAAAGTAGGTTGATAAGAAAAGCTGGTCAGCATTCCATAATGAAAATATCCTGCCCGAGTGCACTCTTTTTTTATTACTAATATTTTCTGGAACATCAGCAACATGTCTGACAGCAGCCACTTTGGCCTTTGCAAGAGGATTTTCTGTATGCACAGTATAACTTTGGTAAACTGTCCTGCTTTGTTGTTGCAATGTTTGTTTGCAGGAAGAAAAGAGGGTTTAGCCTATTTAAGACTGAGGGAGAGAGTTACTATTCAGGTAGGATAATAAAGAAGATGCTCAGAAAACCTGAACAGTTTTGTATATATCTTTCTCTGCAACTGTGTCTGCATTTAAGTGTTTCATCCTGTAATAACAGTAATTAATATTCTGACTTACTCAGCTGAATAGGGAAAGAGAAGAAACGTTTCAAGACAGTGAGAGTGCGAGTAGAAATGCTTAAGAAAACAGGGGGAAAATGCTATGAAAGTTTTAACTTCTGGGTGAAACTTGTAAAATATTAATCTTTATTGCAAATGCAACGGAGAAAGATAATTCAAGAAACCATGCAACATGGGAGAAACCCCAATTTTTTGTATCTAGCAACAATAACATTAAAAATTATTTCTCATTCACCAGGTGGGGAGCAAGTGCTGCCTGATAAGACACCTGCTACATACGGTTCCCAAATTCCTATATTCTCCATATGTTTTTCACATCCCATCCTCAGTCATTCCTTGGTGACTTGGAGAGGTGATTATGTTGCGTTCCTGTTACTCTAAATAAAGGAATCAATACTAATTCACTTAGCTTTACTTTATAAGTGGCTAAAGAGACATAACATCAAGCTCCAAAGAGGGAGAACACTTCCTGCGTGTGTAAGAATACTGATAAGAACTGAGTCAAGGTAACAACCCAGAAAGATCTGTTTGCTAAATTATATTAATTATTAATCGGGAGCTTGCTTATTTTAAAATGTTTGACAATTTTAAAATAAAGGAAAAGTATATCTTGGAGAGAAATATCGAACACAGACCCTGCTTAAGTCATCTGAGAAAGTAAGTGTTGTAATCTGAAACAGATGGTGAAGAGAAATTAATTCAAACCAGAACTTTTCCAAATTCTGAAGAAGCTTAAATCCACTTAGTAAACTGGATTTTCTCTTTTCGCACATGAACTTAAAATTTGGACTTGGAAATACTGCTAAGGAATAAGCATGTTACAGAGAGAAAAATACAGGAAAATTCATTTGATGGCAGTATATGAGTTGGACTTTGACCCACTGTACCTATAGACAAGTGATAAATCAGTTGACTTGTGAAATACACTTGACATGTTACACATTTCATATCAAAGCATCATGGCTGAATGCAATGATACGCTGTATTTGTTGAAATATTTACTTTACTTCCTGAAGATCTCTAGGGGCAAAGCACTTAATACTGAGTAACCTTTCCTGGAAACTCTTTGTAGCTGGTGTAAGAGCCACACAAGAGACACCACCTGAACCACAGGAGAAGGTAATGTCCTTTATCTGAGTTAGGAACTAATCTATTTCTAAATCTATCAGGAACCCATTAGTTTGCTCCTCTGTAGAAAAAAGTCTTTTAATGTGAACATCCTCTAAAATCAAACTGCTGCAGCCAGTGAGACCAGAATTTGGCGCCAAAAGAACTACAAACCAATTCAAGGCATGTTTTTCAGGCTGCTTTGCTTAACTTTAAGCAACACCTTGGTTGCTGTAATGTCAATTCCTCTTCCCCAATGCCAACCCGTTCTACACTGTTCTTTCTTCAAACCACATCACTTCATCAGTTTTGTCAAGGACTGAGTCTTTTCTACAGAGGTTTCAGTTGGCTTAAGCTATTGAGTTGCTCATGATAAGAAATCAATAACCATTTAATATTTGAGCAGTTTACAAACAACAACTGAACTCTAGTTGTGACAGCAGTGTTCCAGCTACAGAGAGTTTTTGAAAAGCAAAATGCACTAGTAGCGTGTATTATGCTTATCTCTATTTGATAACTAAGTATCTTTCTTACAGGATAAATGCTATTAATTATGGCTTCCAATGTTTATTTTTTACCCCACATTGAGTACATGCTAATTTGGTTTGGATGAAGTAAATCTGATTTGGGGCAGTCAATCAACTATATGACTTTAAAAGAAAGATAACTCAGAAGTCAAACAAAGCAAATGCTTCAATTACCTCTTCCAGTAAAACAGGTATTTTTGATCAATTAATACTCAGTAAGTGATCCATATCTGTTTTATTCTCTCAGGATACATTTTTGCTGTGGGTCAGCTCCTGAGAAGATCTTTCATGATTCTTGCTGAGACAGAGCACTTATGAGAATTTATTTGTTAACTGTCTAAATGCAGCAAGATGTTATGGATAGGTTGGCAGGTGAGCACTAAGAAACCACATACTACGACATAGTATAATCTATATTTAGAGAGAGACTACATTCAATTTGCCTTCATACAGATACTTCCTTTGCTCTCAGAGATATCACTAGCAGAAAAGTAAGCTCAAAGTGCAGGTAGAGCAGGAAATAGAGCTCAATCAAAACCCTATACTGACCCCAAATTAAGGGCCTTCCTCTGCATCTACATAAATGAACTGATATAAACAAGTGGTTCCCAAATACATTTCACTTGCATTTAGAAGCCGAGAAATCATCCCTGTAGGAACAACTTAAATAAGTATAAATACATATAAAATTCCTGTCTGAAATCTTTATGACAATCGACAAATTTGGCAGAATAGATACCTTTTCACATTGATATCAGAAGGCTTAAAAGCAAAATAATCCCTACTCTTTTATAAGCAGTGTGAATACTTTAACAGGGAACACATTCTTAAGTTTGAGGGAAATCAATATGTTATTTATTCCAAGGCTTTAAGAAGTAAAAAACCTGAAACAAAGATAGTGTGGAGATAAAGAATGTGGGTCCTTGTAATCCTCAGCTTGCCTTTTTATCCTGAGAAAATGGCCTTATTTGTTGCAAATAGCTGGCTGCTCTATGAACATCACTAATCTGTTGACCGTGTGAATAATCAGTAATGCCTGCATTTGCAAGCAATGCCGTTTCCCAGAAAACCCATTACGAATGATTTTTGTCAGCTACCAGTGCAATGCATATATTGCTGCAATACAATGTACTAATCAATTGGCATTGTCCTTTCCTGAGTGATAATTTTGTTTGTTTTCCTGTAGTTTCCTCATGGCAAAACACAATTGAATCAGGAGTAAAAAAAACCTCTGATTCCTTAATGATTTCGACATGTCTCCCCAGTTTTCTTTTTCTGTAAATTCTTACTACCTAGCTACTTGAGAGTAAGCTACTCAGAGCATGTTCTCTAAGATGCACTCTATTTGGTATTTGCCTATGAAAAAACATTTAATTCTTAAGAACCCTTGTTTTTTAAAATGTATTGATGACTTTGAGCAAGTATTTGTCAGCTTTGAGTAGCTCCAGAATTGAATATGCTGCTCATGATCTGCAGAGGATTGAGCACTCCCTGCTGACTCCACAACAGAATCAGAAGCCTTCTGCTCATAGACCCTGTTTGGTTAATACTCCTTCTGTAGACCAGAATATGATGGGCTTGACAATGCTGTATGCAAAGCCACCAGCAGCCTCTGAGAAAGAAAGGCCTGTATGCAGCTGTTTGGTATCTTGAGTAACACACACCAATTTCCAGCCATCCAGATGCAGAAAACAGACATCCACACAAAATTTTATGTTTCTGGTAAAGCAGCCAAAGTCACAATAAAAACAGATTAGATGAGAAGTATAGTACCAATAAAAATCTGTTTCCTTGATAACATTGCCTGCTCTCACTCAGGATTTAAGGAGTGTTACTTTCAAGTGTGTGTCTGTATATAACATCTACAAGCAGGAGACAGGTGGCTGACTGCTATTCCACTATGGCTAAGCAGGGATGAGAATTTGAGTTCTAGTAAGTAATTTGGGGTATGCTAAGCACCTGCCTTTGCAGCTGAACTATGTAGGATATCAGCTCTCAAAACCATAGGTAAAGAAAGAGAAAAGGATGGATTTTTTTTTTTTTTTTTAAAAAGAAAAAGCCCAGAACACTACTGCAGCTGTGTATCTTTGCTTTGGACATATTTGTGTGTCTAAACATTTAGTACCTGTACTCATGGTATTATCCATTACAGAAATATTTTGCTGACTTGAAAGGCACAGGTGAAAGATATTTGCAAGCAGGATGATCTACACTACTATTTATTTTTTTTTTTTCAGAGTTTAGAGCACGACTTATTTTATTATATCTCCTCCAATTGCTGGGGTGTTACAGAGATGTCTAAGCACAGCTTGGGGAGCGCATTTCTAAGCTAACACTTGGATCTCTGCAACCTACAACATTAAGACACCAACCCACATGGACCTGCAGTTCATAATTAGTAACAGATGCGTTACGATAAAGATAGCTAGTCTCAGGTATGACACATTTGAGATCCATTCCACATGGTATTTTTAGTCACAGCTCTCAACTACAGAGACTTACTAGTAGAGTTTTTGAAGAGAAAATATGTTACTATCATGTTTACTGGTCAATTACTGCTAATGAAAACAAATAACTTGCTTACTTAAAGTAATTATAAACTTTGTGCTAAGGAACAAAAATTAGGTTAAGCAAGCACAGCTCACTTCTTCACTATTTCCCTACTAGCAAAATAATTAAATTACATTTTGCCATTTTTAAGTATGCTTAGCATAAATTATTGATTTCATTATAATGTCATTACTGAATTGTCTACAGTTTTTAGGATTGCAAAAGCTTTCAGAACTCCAGATTCTCACCAGACCTGATTTAAAAGCAGATAGACATACGAAAATTGCTTTACTCAAAACTTCCTTTGTATCCCCACTGGCTAGAGAGGCATTCTGCAGATGTTTTATTTTACACAGGTATGTGCCAGCTTTGTCAGGAACAAGATGACAATGAGGAATGCAAACCTAACTCATCATGAAGGACAATTTTATTTTATCTTTCTCTGACTACTTTTCTCTTACTATTTCTAATTATGACCAAAGGAACATAAAAGAGGTGATTTTTAACAGAATGCTTCCTTTTTGCTAGTTATTATTTTCCTGTTAATAGTAAAAGAACGTGATGACCAGAATTTATCTTCTGAAATTCTATACTTATTTCCTTCAATTTGTTTTCATTCCAATTTGACTGAAATCTTTCAAAGTTCTTTACAAACTTTTCTCCTTAGTGTCCGCCTGGAACTGAAAATTCTTTTGTAATGACTCTCTTCAGGAGTTTCTGGGGCTTTAGGAAAGCACAAAACTGTGTACACACAGGTTACGTAAGTTCCTGTTACCTGAGCATCCCACTATCCAACAGGTTTAAAGTTGATTCAGTGCTAAAAGAATGCAACAGCTGCATACATTTTAACCTCCCTTATATTTTTCCTCCTCGAATGATTTAACTGTTGGGTCATCTAAATTATTAACTCAGCTCTATTCCTGTAATCAAACTTTAAATCAGAGCCTGTGACTGTTTGCACTTGGGCTGGATTTATTGCTGTTTGGATCTGTATTGTTGTATTTAGCTTTTCCAAAATAACTGTGTGGTTTTGTGGTTTTGACATAACACAGACACCGAGATGTCTTTATTTTCATCCTCTCTCAAGTATGTCAATTAATCAGCATTTCTATTTCATGGTTATGGTCTCCTAGCAACAAAACTTTATCTTAAACTGACCCTTGCTTTTTGGAGACCCTGTGCCCAGAGCCTGTTATGTCTCTTCTATTTCTCAGTACACTTAGTACTTTTCCTTGTTCTTGTTTTGATTGCCTATCAGGTTTACGTTCATCATCTTGCTTGAAATAGCATCAGGAACATGCTAACGTTTAGACTCACACTACTCCTACTTCTGGTTGTTCCCTTGCAAATGATCCATGAGTCTGGCACTTCACAAACTGTTCCCTTAAAGAAAAAAAACTCAAACAAACCCCCAAAAAGGCTTTGGTGGCTCGGCTGTACTTTTCCGAGTGCCTCACAGAGAGAGTTCACATGTCTCAGCTGTCCCAACATTATGAGCGTGTGGGAAGATGCTTATATACTGCCATAACTGGAGTGTTGGCTTTGCTGGGACAAAAGAGGTCCTTTGCTCCTCGGGAATGTGCAGAAACTCATGGTTCCAATGACCAAGCAACCAAGGGAAAGAAAAACACTCAAAAGAGAGCCTGCACACGGAAACAGTAGCAGCTGAAAGCTGCTTTGGGCACACTCCTCTGGACCACAATACTCAAAAAAACCCTGTATGCACACTGTCAGCAAATGCCCAAGTTGCATGCAAAGGACCAATGCAGATAAATCTCTCTTCTAGTCAAGTTCATAGTGTTTCTGAGACCTCCCAACAGTGAAGTCAAACACTTAAGGATTTACAGAGGTGCAAAGACATGGAGTGATTACTTATGGAAGTCTGGTTTCAGCAGACTTCAGTGAATATGGCATGTGTACAGCTTGATATTGGCTCACAATTTCTCTTTGATTTCAGGGATGCCTCCAGAAACTTTTACAGCATCCTGTCACAGATATCTCTCTGTCCCTCTTGTCCCTTCATCTCCGTTTTTTCTAGTTGGGCAAAGAGAAAGAAAGATCCACCAGCTTTCCTTCCAGTGAGAAAGTCAAATGTTAAAGAGTTGGGGAGGCTTTGCAAATATCACAATTAGTGCTAAAGAAAAATCGGCAGGACCCACTAAAAAAAAAAAAAAAAAAGAAACCAAATTAAAACTTTATAATGCTGACAGCTGCATGGAAGACACCTGCACCTTATGGTAAGCCAGAGTAGCTCACTTCACTTAATCATTTGTGGCCCTGTTTGCCAGGATTTCAGATTATGTCAGTTCAGCTGAAAGCAGAGAGTAGCTTTGAGCTGCCTCTCTCACAGTCCAAGGCATATAACACACACACATTCTATTCGATTGGGGGAAAACAAGCATTAACTTCACCTGGTTTCTACACACACACACACACATACATCTAGGCTTATAGATGGTTCTTGAGCCCTGTTTCTCCAGACTGTCATGCAAAAAAAAAAATTAATATTTGTGTAAAAGCTAGACAGATAAAGTAAAAGGCTTGTACGGTACGAGCAAAGTGGCTTAGGTAGCCATGGCAACCACAACAGTGCTTATAAAACTTCCCTTCTTCATAATCTTTTTTGCAGTTTAGATAACAGACATGCGAGCTGTAAAATACCTATCTCTGATCTACAGCACTAAAGTGAAAAATAAAATGTTCATAACATCCAAAACAGTGGAAGCTGAGACACCAGCAAATATTTGGTGTCATTAACAACAATAGCTTTGTCCAGTTTCCACAGGGGCCCCTCAATGTGTCCAGGCTTACAAAAGACCAAACGCCTTACCCCAGATTTAGAGGTAAGCAGGGAAGGAAAGGAGGGAGAGGTTTAACGTTGCTTGAAAGGGAAGAAGATCAGATGATAAATACAAATAAGCATATTGCAAATCTATTTGAATTCTCATATACTTTTTATTTTCTTTGGCACTTGATATCAGAAGGGCTCTGCTGCTCCATCCCAACACAACGGATTGCTTCTGCATGATTTGTGGGTTCCCACAAACCATCCTTACTTTAGCAAGAATCATCGTCCACATTTTTCTTCCAATCGTCTATGCTCATTACTTTCTCACTTGGTTTTCTATGTGGAAATTTAAAACCCTCCTCAGTCTTATCATCCACAGGTGGAAAACAAAGCACATTGGAAATAATACCCCTATCTACTCCAAAGAGCAGTTAATGGATTTGCTTCCAGCAAAAAGGGAGTGACTGCTGTCAGTAAGACATACTACCATCCTTCTAATCAAGTGATAAACTCAAGAAAACTGCAAAGCTTTATGTACCCAAGGCTGTAAAGGAGTCTCATTTTCCTTCAAAAAAAAAAATGTTTTACAGCTAGACTTTTTAATAACAGAACTTATTTTTGTGTACTAATATTATAATTAAGAAATATAATTTACTGAGGAAAAAAATACATCTTGTATAACAAAATATCTATGGTCAATGTGTTCATATTCTCTTCTTTCTCTCAGATAAGAAGCATAATTCACTGACATCCATAAGAATTCCCAAATTTTATAGGATACTGAACTTACAAGTCCCCATCACCAGTCTCAGGGAAAGAGCTCCATCTTCTGGGAAAAAGCCTTGTGGTGGTCAGAAAGGGACAGGTCCTGATGGATCATCTTATCAGTTCCCCAGGGTCACACGGTGGATATCAGGGTTTTATCAGAGGTGTTTATCAGTGTAGGATAGTTTATCTCAGAAATGAACCTCCTGTGAGCTGGTTTGTACATGGCAGGATTGTTAATGCAAAGAAGAAGGGCTGAGTTAATAGGGATTTACCAGCTAATCCACTGCAATAAAAGCATCTCAAAAAAAAAAAATTTGGTACAGCAAACAGAGTGTCTTACTAGAAATTCAACATTGAGGCAGCTAAGTAACCCAAATCCATGATCAAGTGAGTATAAAATACAAACATCATCTTTAGAACAATCTCTGCCACAAGAATGTTCCATAGTTCACGCGATGGAAATGATGAGAAATTATTGAAAAACCTACAAAGTCAGTGATAACAAATACAAAAATATTTGCCAAGTTCAATACAGCATAGCAAACACCTGAGAAGGCATCTTCAGCAATAGGTAAAGACTGGAAGTTAGCTGTTAGTTCTACATATTTGAAAAAAATTGTCACATGGTTTGGGGTACTATATTTAACAACATATGTAAAGGGCAGTTTTGGATGGAAGCTTTGTACTTCTTTTCAACTCAAAAGCATCCACACAGTGAATTTTCTTGTTCCCATTAATCACAAGGCCTGTGTTGTACAAAGGCTGTGTATATGTTCCATACACCAGTAATGCTAAGGAAAAAGGTTAGGTAGAAATCAGTGGCAAAGCTGTGCTTTTTCATCAGATGTGATGCTGCTTAAGACATGTGAGATTTGATTAAGGTTGCATAAGCAAATAAATGGCCAAATCAACTTCCTATGAACATTAGTTGAGAATTTTCTGTTAGTTACATACAGTATAGTTACTTTTAGTGTTAGACATTCAGTCATTTTTATGTGGCTTTCAACAGCACTGGGATAACTAGCTTCATCTTTAGATTCCTGTCTACTTGTTCATTAGCTACAGAAAGATGTTAAAACATCTTAAAGGGTAACTGGTCTTATTAAATATCTCCACCTTTTTTTCAGAAAATAATGGGCCTGGAACTAATACAATGAAAAGTGTGTAGTTCCCTGGCTGATCTTAAGGAGCTGTGCATTTTGCTCCTAGACCAACTTCTAGGGAGGGCAACATTTGTTGCCTATCAGGCAACAAATGAAGCCAAAACTCTTTCTTAGAGGACAGTCATGATAAAAAAATCTGTGCAGTACCACCTAGTATCATTTAGAGGTGGGAGTTCTCTAAGGACACCGATAAGAGTATATTCACAATTACTTCTGTGTTTTTTTTCCCCGTGTGTTTTTTCTTTAACGAGACTGACTTTAGGTCTTTGATGTGTAGCTTCACTTTTAGCACAGCGATTTACCTCATGGTGGAAAAAAACCCAACTTGTTTGTACAGCAAAGAACCTATCTGAAAATGTTTGCTAGCAGAACATAATGTCACTAGATTGATCTAATTACAGGTGACGTTTCATGATTTTTCTTTTTCACAGAATCACTAGGTTGGAAAAGACACATAGGATCATAGAGTCCAACCATTCCTATTCCTTTTCTGCTACATGAATTGAATGAATTGTGTTGATCTCATAAATCACATAGAATATTTTCTCTCAGTGGAAGCCAGCACACAAATACTTCAAGAATAACTATAAATCCTGGTTGGACTAAGACAGTTGTAAAGAGAGGGTCGGCCATAGGTGCTGTCTAGAGTCACTATTCAAAGCAAGAAATGAACAGAAGAGCAGCTCCACTCTACAAAGGAACTTCCAGTCTTCACAAAATGGTTTCAACTTCTTTTTTGTCCCTTTCCTTTTCTGCCTCTCCAGCTTACAGAGAGAATCAGTGTCAGTTTAAATGTCTTCTCTACTGGCTCCTACTGAAAAATTTTTCTCAGCTTTGATGAATTTGGTACACTGCATCTAATTTTTGCGGTAGCTGGCACCAGCTTTTAACACCTGTGAATTTCAGACAGATTCTGCTTTTCCACAAGAGTTCTCCAATTTCTTTCTTACCACAGGAATGACAGTGTCCATGAAGTCCAAAGGAGACTAATTTATTAAATCACACTTTCCCCTCCAACCCTTTATTTACCCAGTGGCTTCAGAAAGGGAGAGAGCAAAAGGGAAATCTATTTAGATGCCTGCATAGACTTCCCTTCCTGAGGTCTGGTTATGGGAAGGTCAGTCTTAGCAAGTGTTCAGGAAGAATATGGGAACTGCTCCCTCTGTCTAGAGCAGTAGCAAGGGTAAGGAGGAAAAGGGCAGCAAATATGTGCCAGCCCCCTTGGAAATTACAGCCTGATGTGAAAGACTGCTGGCTTGTTATTGTTGAGATGCATGCTAAGTCAGGAGAAATTGCCCTGAAGAGGAGAGGGAGGACAAGGGAGAAGGGCAAGGGGGCACCCAGACAGTACATGCTGCAAGTGCCAAGGACTTTAGCACTACCTGCGCTGGCCAAGACATTGCCTCCCCCTGTGAGGGGCCGGGAGCCTGCTGTTCCTGCAGACAACATCTAGGTAGATCTATCTTTGCTCTGGAAATTGTTGCCCAGTGCTGGCAACAGATGTGTTTCACCCAGTGTCCTCCCTGTCTGCCATAACAGCCTTACGCAGGAGACAAAACACCATCCTTATTTGCCACTGGTTACAAAATCAAGTGCCGTGTCACACAAAAGCTCTGGGTTTCTTTAAGCTTTCTCTGCAAAGTCAGGGAGAGGTCAGAACTGCCTAGCTTGCCATCTTAAAATAATTTTTTGCTGAGTTTTAACCAATGAACTTAACAAGATCTGCTGATCCAGACTAGAAAATACAATTTTAGCTCCTCATTCATGGTGCAATCAGTTCTTAGTAACAGAGAAACCCCCACTCCAACATAATGTACATAAATAGAAAAATCCACTAACAAGTATTTTATTGGTACTCAATAGTAGTACTATTGAGGAGGCAACATTTTGCTTTCCCTATGCTTATTATCCATGTGGGTAGAGAAGATAAAGAAGAAAAAAAGAAAAAGATTCCTGTCATTAGAGCAGGTACATTACCATGTTATAGGCTGAGTTGCAATGTTTTCCTGTACCTTTTTATAACACAGCTTGGACAATGGAACTCCTGAGATGTTTCATTTAATTTAACAACCTGTGTAATGGTTGGGATGTTGTGACATACATAGTGAACAGAAATGGAGCTTTTAAAATGATGAATCACCTGGATTCCTAGGGATTTAAGGCAGATTTTTTTTCCTCTCTGAAAGGCAAAAATAACTTTAACTTTTTCTCCCTACCAATTTGTTCTTGATTAAGTGTGTTATGGTTGAGGACAATTTTACCTATAGTCTACAGCCATGACACACACACAATGACATTTACAACAATGTGTGCCGGGCCTGTTTTTGAGTCTTCCCTTTTCCAGGGATGTCCCAAGGGAAATATCCACCTGTCCTGTGCCTGCTGGAGCCACGTCTGTTCTCTGCCAAGAGAATTGCTCAGTGGCCTCTCAGCAAGCTTAGCTTGTATCTGTTTTCTAGATGGTGTAAATGACTTGGAGCATACCGAAGCACTCAGCAGCCATGGGCTTGATGCCACCAGGGAGTAAGCACCTGTATGTTCATCTCTGAACACATTTGAAGAGAGCTGAGCCAATGCCCTGCTGATAAAAGCCATACATTTTTTTTCCATCAGCTCTTGCATCTCCTGAACTCAGCAGATGTTTAAGGCAGGCAATCAATTATGAAAACTAAAAATTCAAATATTTGCTTTGCAATTGCAAGCTCTGCAAGGGCCTAAGCATATAAGTGTAGAATAAGAAATTAAAGCTAAAAGGGAAAACAGTACAGTATTGCTACTCTTGTGTCAGAAACCCACCAAAAGCTGGGGCTTTGCTGTGGAAAGTGCAAGGTGTCCTGTAATACCTCAGCAAAAATACCACATTGAGAAAAACAAAGGTAGCACCCCACTAGCTTTAAGGTGTAGCTGACATATGGTATATTTTGCCTCATCTGCAAGTAATTTTATTGCTTGTTTTTGCCTAGCTATTGGTTTTTTTTCCAAGGGGACTTCAGAAGAATGATAATTAATGTCAAAATAACCATGGATTCCTTTTCAGCTCCTCCAGACTAACACGAGACGTCCATACTGAGGTACATCCATTACAGTCAAATATTATTAGGCAGGTTTTGCTGTGTCCCTTTCCCCACCTCTAAAAAGCATCTTCCTCAGAGGATAGAAAATTTGATGAAATAAAGGGTCCCACATTACACATAGGTTATTTCTTTTATACCGCTGCCTCTGCATTTCACATCCCATAGTGTCAGGCTAAAGGCACTCACACTTCCCAGAGCTTCCTTTTATAGAGACAGCAGAGACACTGAGAGGGGAAACTGAGGCACAGAGTGCTGACTTGACTTGCCCTAGGTGTAGCAACTGAAGAGAAAAAAAATTATAGATTATCACAGGTTCTCATTATTATAATTCTTCTGCCCCTAGTGCCCTGCTAGTTTGTTTTCTCTGAATCTCCAGGCATCTGAAGAGGGCATAATAAATGTTCCGCTTTATTGAGGAAATACTTGAATTTAAACCTCTGCCAGTGTAAGATACATATCCCATGTCACTCCTCTAATCAGGCAGATTTGCCTAATGAAACCTGAAGTGTGTGAAATACTAGAATTTGTAGTTCAAAGGTCCAAATGCTCTGGGCCATGCCCTGGCCATTGGGAAATATCAGCACATTCATATCTTTGACGCATTCCAAAACGTGGTGTCACAGTTTAGCCTAGCCCAGCACAGGTGGCAGCTAAACTCAATTCTTTTTCACCCCTTTTGCTTATGGCATACTACCAACTTGAGGCTGGCCTTGGTTTCTATCGGAATAAGTATAAACAATGGTCTTTCTGCATACTGATGTCTTGTGTTATCAGTGCTAGAGAGAAACACTGTCTGAAAACATGCAGTTAACTTTCAGAAAATGAAGTCACCTAGACAAGGCTTAGCTGAGAATTTAGAAAATTAATAGTGCTTTAGCTCCAACCAGAACATGTGTATTTTATTGACAACTTTACAAAATCTAGGATCACAGACTATGCAGGAATCCAAAAGACCAATTCATCTTTTTTTAAAGACACTGAGAAAATTAATTCCCTAAGTTACTGCCCTCCAAAACTAGGCATCCTTTTCAGATCTTCTACCACTGGACAAGGGTGCCTCAGTGCAATACAGAATATATTGTAATCTGTAACCCCAGCATCAGATATTTAAGCTTTGCAGAAGTTTGAGGCAGTGGTGCTTCCTATCCAAGAATCCAAGGGGAAAATGACACTAAGCTAGAGCTTCTGAAGGAGACCACCAGATGAACAAGGCATCATACTGAACAACACTGTCACTCGGGCAAGAATGGCCAAGTTGTCCAAGGAAATCTTGGCAGCTGCAGAAGATGATATGTCAGTCAGGCTGATCAAAACAGGGAAGACACTGCCACTGCCACAAGAGTAGGAAGTTTTTAGGAATGCACACAGAGATATCCTTATGCTTTTCTCTGAATTCCTGCAGTCCAGTAATCCACTTACGTACATTGTCTTAAAATATTTCTCCTGATCCATAAGCTGCTTCTTACCTGAGACACTACACCATGAATGTTAAACAGAGATGATGATCACACTGAATTCCTGAAAATTCCCCCAGTATCACCCTGCAAGAGCTAGATATTCAACCTTCCTTTTCTACTCACAGAAAGACACAACACTAATTTAAAAATTCAGGAATTCAGGTTGTGGTGCAATTTAATGCCAGAGGCGCATGTAAGACACTAAGTTTCCAGAAAGACCTGTGGCTGGGCTCACCCACTGCTCAGCACCCAGAATAAGACGAGGCACTTCCAGTGGCAACCTGTGTACTGTGGTCTGACAGCTCTCACTGCAATTCCAGTGACTCTGCTCTAGAAGGTCTATATGCTGGGCCAGATGTTGTGCTTTTAGATTGAGCATTATAGATTGAACCATGCATCTCTGAGATAGGTAAAAATGTTGTTATTGACTCTGAGGGTTACAGGGTCACACATTATACTCAGTATCACGTATGGATGGAAGCTTACCTTGCAGCCATGGGAATCAACAGTACATTTTTCTCTTTCCCCTCTATCCCATTTACCCATTAAAAGAAAATGACTGTAGAACAATAGCTTTAGAATTCAAAAAACAAGATCTTCTACATAGAGAATGACAACACAAAAATGAGAGAAGCTATCACATAAAAAGACTATTTATAATCATTCAATGCTTTTAGCAGGTTGGCATGATGGACTTCTATAAACCAAACTGCAGCCACCCCTCCTTATTCTTAAAATTATCTGATTCTGGCGGAATTTCAACAAACTCTGGCCTGAACAATTATGTGCTTTTCTATAGCAATTCTGAATTTCTGAAACACCTTGAGTGAGAGAAGCAGAAAAACTGTTACCTGTCTATCGGCATAGCTGTTGTAGAGATGGAATGGTGCCGTCTTTGCCATTTCTTTCAGATAAACTATTGACGTACAATAATACAAATTGCACAGTATTAGAAAGAGAGAAAGCAAAGACTTCGTACTGAATGACTGCTTTTGGGCTATTGAAGTTCTGTGGGCTACTCGCGCTCCATGAAGTTTAAATACCTACCAATTTTTGCAGTTAAGAAAGTAGGTATTGTGTTTCTGGGGAAAATTCTCTCAGTGGCTATAAGTGAAGCACCAGAGAAAAAAATTAATCATGCACAGTTGAATGTGTTTCTTTAAAGTAAAAGGATGGCCATTGTACAACCTGCATGCAAGCCCAGCTCTACAGCTCCTTTTGTGCTCTTCTAATGAAACAAAGAAGTACCGTCAGCTTTCTGAGGGCAGTGGGGAGATGACATCCCTACCCGCTTCACAGCATCTCTCAAGTGGTTATTTGGGCACAAGTACTCTAATGTTATCTTCAGCATTTTCTCCAGTGCCTTTCCAATTTCTGAATCTACAGAACATATAAGGAAAACCTGGGGAGAGTTTGCTGCCAAGCTGCAGGTATTTATTTGTAAATGTATTTCAGGCACTTCCCATAAAATGTTGTTATGAAGACTAACCAATAACAGATACCAAATGCTTCCTAAAAGGTAGTTGCCAAAGGACCTGAAAACCACTGATATCACAATAATACTTGGAAACACGAAAAAAAAGAAAAGAAAAGAACAACATTGCAGTTCGGTCACTTCCCCATGCCAAATACTCTTACCTGCTTGCTAAACCAAACTGAAGGGAAGCAGCAACCGCATTTTAAAATAAGATGCTATAAATAAAGCACTTTCAGGATGTTTCACTACCATTTTATATATGAGGAAAGTAAATAGCTTGTAAAAGTACCTTCACTATGTTCATTCTGGATGTATGTAAACAAACTGCACAGTGGTATGCTCTGAAGATTTCTGTAACTGGCATTATTACTATCTTATTCAACATTTTAAAGGAGAAGAGACTTTCTCTCACTTTTTAAAGGCAATATAATTTGAAGGTCACTTACCTCCCTCTGTAACCTTTATCTGTATATACATTTCTCCAGGGAAGTATAAATCAAAATCTTTATGTGTCAAATAACTGTCTTAAAAGACCAATGAGTCATATACTATAAGATATAAATAATCCCAGGAGCTTTGTAGAATAGGAGCAGTAGCAGCATGCAAACAGAAAAGCATAACAACACCCAGAACGTACTTTTCCTGTCCAACCAGTTAATTTCTATTATTATATGGCCTCATTGCAGCTCTCATTTTCTTTTTGCGTTCACTTCTTATGAGCATTCTGACAGAGGAGCTTTATTGTTGGGCATGAAGGCCACTAAGTGAATATTGGAACAGATTTAGAAAAATCGCATTTTGCATGGTTGTAACAGGTACGGGCACCAGGCAGTCAATTTCAAAGACTTAAATTTGTGTGGTTCATCTAGGAAATCTATCAGGTAACCTCTGTTTCCCAGGGAACCACTTAAATGGTTGAAATTTTTAACTGAACTATTCGAGTGACACGCATCTTCTAGATGATTCTTGGCCTGTCTCAGTGATTAATTCTGAACAACAAAACATTACAGCAGTGGTTAGCTACTTGCAAACAATTTACAGTAGTGAAGAGTAGATCTGAAAAGTCACTTTCCCCCTATGCTTATTTACGTACCAAGTTCTGCTTGAGAGGAAGTTCTGCATGGTCTGTAGCATTCATCAAAGAGTCAGGCTGTTATATAATTTTCAATTTTTATAGTGTTTTGGGTAAAAATTAGGAGACTTGGTACCATTGTTTTGACTCATCACAAGACAATAAAACCAGAAAGGTAAGAATAGCATATGTTTCCCTGGTTACTATCTATGATTTCCAAGTATGATTTTTACAAAGCACTTCCATCAGGAGAAACGTGTGTACCGTGAGCTCACTGCTGCAGACTGCAGGATTTTGCAGGAGTGAACCATGAGCATTCATAATACGTAAACCAAAATTCTGGCAGCAGCTATAACAGTAACTCAAAAGTCACTTTGGGTTTATAAATATGTAAAAGGAACCATGGCTAATTCTACATACTACCTAGATAACCCCACAATCTTATAGCTACAGTTTCCAAGGAAATGCTAATTACAAGAGACCTCTTCTGGACTACAGTATGGTTTGACTTTTATGCATGCATATATAGTTGACAAGAGGATCACAGACAAATTCCCCTCAAAGATGATGAGTTACCTACAGGACTAAATGCAGTTTCTAAATGCTTCATTTTGGGGAAAAAAAAAAAAAAGTATTGTCCTATTCTGACATTCTATTCATCTTTCATAATCATTTATCTTCTAAGAATAAATGGCACTGGAAACATGAAAGCTAAAAATGTCTGTAAACTGAATTTCCAAAGGCAGTCTGAAAGGCCCTTGTCTTTCGAGACTGCTTGATTAACAAAAAGCTTTAATAGACAGAACAATCAGAGACTGTGCATGAACGCAAACAGAGAAAAAAATAAATGTAGATCACAGTGGAAGCAGAGAGTTAAGAAGTTTTTCAACTTCTCAAAAAGATTTGGTTTTAAGGGACGCATTTCAAAGTGTTAGATTTTCACCACCCCCAGCTTATCTCGTAACAAAAAGTGGTGAGATCAGTTACTTGTGGCACAAACACATATTAACTTGTGAAACATAGGGAAATATCCGTAACTGATAATAGAGACTCTGAGCACAAATCCAGAAACTCAGAAACAACAGACTATGTGTACCTTAAGAGAAAAGTACCACTATGTTTCTAACAAAGAGTGAAACATTTTTACCAGCATGAAAGTAACTTAATACCGTGATTTATGTCTTATAAAAAAGAAAGCTGTCCAACCTTCTCACGTTAGCGACCTAAAAACCATGAAGTGCCAAATATGAGCTCCATGACAGCAACACACCAAAAATGCAGATGACATAGCCAACTGAAAATTCAAAGTCAAATGCTAATTTGTCTTTAAATAAATCATGATTATGTACTATTAAGTCAATCTGCAAACCAAGCTTTAACAGATGCATAATTAACAAGATGTCTGTTCCACCTTTATCTGTAAGAAAATATTTTTAGCTATCCCGTGTATCACCTTCCCTATACAATGTCAGACATGCACTCCTTAACATCGCCTCAAAGGTCCCTTGCTCTTATGCTACCTCCTGAGATCCTTGAAAAATACTCCACATATTTATACGCAAAGTCTGTGTTTGGAAAAGAGGCAACACTAAAAAATATGATGGAGCAGTTCTTTTCTGCAGTCTCTCAGTGTGAGTGTAAATCTGGATTAATTTAATTGACTTCAGTGAAATCCTTGCAAAACATCATAGAAGCAAGTAAAAAGCCCAAGGGTGGATGGGACAGTAGAACACTGCAATGCTGGAAGGAAAATAAAAATCTAACAATATAAGTGATTTTGGTATTTTTTTAAAACCCTGATATGGAAGAGTACTTCAAAGAATGGACTCTATAAAACCTTCAAGTATGTGATTATGTCCTTAGCGCAACTAAGGATAGACCTTATGATGTGATTGCTTTAAAGTATAAGAGTAAAGGCTTTTCCTAGAATTGTCTTTAATCCTTCTTATTTCTTTTCCTATTATAACTATCTTTGTTTTTCCAGTTGTTATCATATTTTAGCTCCCTCCCTTCAAGGGATTGTCTTGCACATCCTTAGCAACAACACATTGGACATTTATTTTTCCAGGAGTCTTCCTATCTCTAAAACCTGTTTTGGTTTTGTTTTTTTGTTTTTTTTTCCCTTCTCTGTGGAAAGCCAGAAAGACCCTGGAACCTCCTATACATGTTTGCAAAAGTGACTTCTTAACCCCTTCCTTGCACACTGATATGTGCTAAATATGTGTGAGTTGTCAGCATAGGTGCTTGTGAGTTAGGGAGGCTCAGCAAGTTGCACCAGATGGCATGTGAAGAGCAGAAGACGAAGGGAGAAAGATTTGAATATTGTGTGACCATGAACATTGCATGATTGTGCAAGCCAAGCCCATGCTGAAGTTACCACAAGTACATCCCTTGCTCTGCAAAGGCCTTTGAGAAGTGGAAGGATTGTTATGTTTGTCGGTCAAGATGAAAAAAATCCCTAGGAAATAAAGTGATGTTTGGTTAAAGTTCATCCCTCCTCTTGCAAGCTCAATATGTCATGTTTGAGCCTAATGCTCTTACCACAGTGATATTACACAGATGGTCGAGTCACCAGTTACAGCCTGATTGACCTGAACTTATCCTAGCAGAAATTAAAAGTTACTCAGATCTCACAGTTAACTCCCAAGATGGCTCAGAGCAGAATTGTTCTAGCAACTCCAGCAGCCCCGAAAGCTTCAAGGCATGGTTTAAACTGCTGAATTCCTACACACAGGTGTGGTGAACAGTCACGTGGGCTGTTCACAGGCTGATCAGAAACAGAAAAACAATTCACTGCAAGTTATTCACCCAGTCTGTAAAAATAGAGGCAAAAACCCCCAGAGGAGAATGCAGTGGATGAAAATGAGTTCTCTGTCATACGTGCGTCTGTAATTTAGGGACATACCTTTACATTTTTTACTGGAAAATATAATTCCCCACAAAAACGTGAATTCAATTTCAACAACAGCTTTTTGTCATCTCAACCCAGTCACGCAACCTACTCTGTCTGCAAGCAGAGCTGTCAGCTTTATGCTTGTGTAATTTTCCTCCAATTTGTAATAGCCTTGAAAATAGTTTGTGATTAATAATTAAAAATACATTTCCTGAACCTAACGTATGGTCTGTTCACAACTAAACACTACAGCCACTCTCCCTGTTCTCATTCCTGTGAAGTCCATTAAAGAAATAAGATCTAAAATCAGCAAGTTTCCCTATGTTCCAACTTTTTGGGATAAAAAAAAATAAATTATGACAAGACGTGAAAAGTGCATTTATCGGATTAAAAATATATATATATTTGCCAAGAAGTTGTCACTACTACTGCTGTTCTAAGCCCAAATGCTACAGAGTGTCTCCACTAACCAAAACAATAAATTCCTCCAGTTTCATGCCATTTAAAGTGTCACTATTCTATGAGATTTGAATAAAGTCAAAACAGGTCAGCTAAGCTATTGAGCAAGGCACCAGAACTCCGAGCTGCCGAAACCAAAGGCAAGAAAGAGCATGTTCTCCCATCTAGGAACCTGATCACCCTTGACAATCCCAAATACTTTTCAAAATCTCTTTGAAATGGTGGTACCACTTTGGAGAAGGATGGTCCAGGCCTGATGTGGATGCCCACATTGGTGCAGTATCTCTGTTATTTCTGCACCTTGATATAATTCCAACTTGCTGGCTGGTTGAAAAAGCTACAGCAATTATGCATTTGTACCTTTCTCTCAACCATTCTCTACCATTCTCCTGACTCTGTGAAAATGAATATAAATCAGGAATATCAACAGGAAAAGTCCCCATTATTTCCTGCTGCCACCCTTCCAGCCCTGGAAATCTGAGAGCTGCTGGAGCTTTGTGAGGTCCTGACAGCTCCTGTAGCCGTATGCTGGCAGAGATTGTAACTACCATCATGTTTATGACAGCATCACAACCACTGCTATTTTAGAGATTGGATTATGCTCCAGAAGTCCCACACTTCACCTGCTGGTAACTAGCTCCCCTGAGACATTCACATAGTTTTCACATTCTTCAATTTATTCCTTACCATCTGCTAAGTCAGATGCTCCAACCAAATAAAATTTTACTGTTCAAGTTCTCTTTGAAATATGCTACTTTGCCCTTTTGTAGCTCCACTGATTCACTTTAGAGAATTTACTTTGCATGCAAAGACTCAGCCTGTTATTTAGAGCAGTTGCTCCGATTTAAGCAAATGCCACAGAAAAGTCAGTGCATCTTTGACCAGAGAAAGTGAGATCCAGGCAGTGCTCACACAGGCCGCTGATCAAATATCAAATTCACACCCTTCAAAACTGCTAATACAACTGGCATTTCCCCCTCTCACTTGTTACTGAGCAAAGAATCCCTCCTAGACATTATCCTTTCTCCTTTAGATTTACTTTTGCGCTGGAAAGAGAGAACTATCAACCGCTGCAGCATCAGAGCTACCATTGCAACATACGTAGCACTGACACACAAATTTAGCTCTGTGGGACACAGCCCTAGCTGGCGGGATGCTACTCTTGCTCCTTTGATTTCCCTGGCCTGTGTGTACTGGTAAGTCACACTCTTACCAGAAGGACGTCACAGAGAGCAGAACATTTTTGAAAAGTGCCCATTCATGCTGCACTT
This sequence comes from Phaenicophaeus curvirostris, assembly GCF_032191515.1. NCBI lineage: Eukaryota > Metazoa > Chordata > Aves > Cuculiformes > Cuculidae > Phaenicophaeus > Phaenicophaeus curvirostris. The sequence continues at coordinate 103,368,168 of NC_091393.1, read as the reverse complement.
CAGATGCAGCATGAACCCAAAGCAACCAAAACATCTGGAACTGTTGCAAATTCTCTGCCAAATCTGTAGGTTTCCCATGCAATTAGTTCTCACGCAATTAGTTCTCACGTCCTCATTTTCATGCCATCAGCAAACTGAACCTAAAGCTCACCCAAGAATATCTACATTTTGCATCTTTGCTTCTTATACCCACTTCAAGTGACCCTAAATAGCACTTTGCCAAATGACAGCTTATGTCGTCATCTAGAACATTCTGCAAGCCAATAAAGGATTAGGGTCACAAAGCTTTCTAACACTGGATTGTCTAAACACCAAACCTACCAATGTACATCTGTCAAACCTGGCTACACTTGAGCAACTGGTTTTTAGTGCAGGTAGGACACCTAGTACAGCTCTGGGCTCCAGCTGTGTAGGTGGCTAGGAAGTAAAAGAAACAAGAAACCGAACAAAAACCAAGGCTGTTAACCTCACTGGAACCAGGCAGGCAAACATTTTTTAAGCAAGAACATCTTGCTCGTTCCTAAAGGGCCCTTGATATATTTTTCCCAAAAGCCTCTTCTGTCACTAGCCGCTGCTTCATTTCCTGCTTGCTGTCCTGAGCAGACTTAACTGGGTGTAATTCAACGGCAAAAGACTAAAACTAGGCAGGTAAATCAAAGGCACATGAAATTCATTATAGTAATCTTTCCCTTACATCCTGACATATAACAAATAACCTTTACAGAGTTTGAAAGAAAAATTCCAGTCTGCAGTTGTTCAATTTCCTCTTTTTTAGGTTGTGATTCTTTTTAATTAGTTTCTTTTAGGCATGAGTTTGTTTCTTTTTCTTAAACAGTCGTAATATGTCTCAGAAAAAATCCCCAAACATTAAATACCATAGAATTGTTAGGATTTCAAGAGAGTAGCTGGTTTATGGGAAACTTACTTCTTTCGGCTTCAGATCAGTATGCCGGATGTGTGCAGGAATGACAGAATGGTGTCAGAAGCGAAGTCTGATGCCAGACTCTAATGAACCAGACACAGCAACTTAGACATTCAGGACTGTAAAATTTTTAAATTCTTAGTTTTTGCAGCACAGGTTTTAATCCCATCAAATGTACATAAAGGTGAGAGCTGATACCACCAAAAGCAGCTGGTTACATTCTGGCAACCCAGCATGTCCTTCAGTATTTTCAAGAGACAAGATTTAAAAAGGGGTTTAATTTCTGAAAAAAAAAATAATTTTAAGCTTTCTCTGATATTTTACAGGCTCTGAAGGTCTGGTATGAAGTCTGGTGTGACACAGACTTATTCCTATACTGAGTCACCTTTGCCAGGTTTCTTTCAGAAACGAAGTGGTTTCTAGCATACAAGGGAGAAGGAAACAAGTCTTCAATACCAAACTAATTTAGAGCCAACCAACTTTATGAAGCCCATTTTTGTGAAAACCTTGTATAGCGTCATTTGGGTTAAATCCATTCCTTTGGAATTTCCTGTGCATGTCTCTATCCTGACTGAAAATATCTAAATCAAATTTGATATTTAGGGAAATAATTTCTTCAGTAGCATTTGGAAATACATAGAGTTATCAATTTTAATGCCATTAAAATAGCTCTTTGCAACAGCAGCTTGTATTAGTCTCTCTAAGTGTACTTCATACAATGAAAATGAATTTATATAATTGAGATTAAGCACCTTTGGGCAGTTGGGTCACTTGCTATGAAAAAATGTATTTGACTCAATCAATGCTTGTTGACTAATGTTCCTACTGCAAGGGGCTGGAATGTATCTGGAACGTGGCAGTCAACATCCACTCACAGTCAGAGCTCAAATGCTCCCCAAATTAAGTTCCCACAAGTGCAAAAGTTAATGTCCATGAAAATAATTGTGTGAATACAGAAATGAAGAGGGGTTACTTAGAAATGTAAATATACAGCTGAACCACATGAATTATGGGCCCTACTAAATAGGGCTTCCGGATCTGTTTCTCTGCTGTCATGACAGCAGTTTGGGAACTTGGTCTCTCTGCAAGGGTATAATTAACTGATCATTCCACCTTCTTATTAATCTGGCCAGCTGGAAAATGGTTAGGTTTTCCCAAGCCACAGAGATAGAATCATAGAATAACCAGGTTGGAAGAGACCCACCGGATCGAGTCCAACCATTTCTATCAAACATTAAACCATATCCCTTAGCACCTTGTCCACCCGTGCCTTAAACACCTCCAGCGAAGGTGAATCAACCACCTCCCTGGGCAGCCTGTTCCAGTGCCCAATGACTCTTTCTGTGAAAATTTTTTTCCTAATGTCCAGCCTAGATATCCCCTGGCGGAGCTTGAGGCCATTTCCTCTTGTCCTGTCCCCTGTCACTTGGGAGAAGAGGCCAGCACCCTCCTCCTTTGTGGGCAACACTTGTGTGGACCATGATTGTAAAGAACTTTGAGAATGCACAATCACAATTGCTTTATCTATTATTATATTACTCCTCAGACCAGATCTTGTCTAATTTATAAAGTGATGATGTAAGAACAGAAATCTTACAGTCCAGCTAATTGGTTTGCATGGGCAAAGGTTGTTCTCAAGAAGAAAATGTCAGAAGAAATTCAGAGGGATGTCTAGAAAAACAAAGCTGCCTCAAACAAAATTTTGGTCTCTGAGACAGTGCTGTCAGTAAGTCATCTATGTACATACACAAAGCATCTCTGGGTGACAGATAACAGCAGGCAAGTGTATATCACTTTGTTTAAAGATTTAATTAACACCTGTAATGCATCCAGTAACTCACTATTAATTTAAAGGTTGTTTGATTTTGGTATTATCAATGACCTTCAACGTTTTTTTCAGAAGTATTTGTTTACATATATATGTAACATGGAAATATTACAAAGCAAACATTACTTACTGTCTTCAAAAAGGCATATAGGTATATGTGAATGCCCATGCTGGTTTGTAAGCTACTCAAAAGCAAATAGTACTGCTTGGGAATTTCAGATTACTTACAGGCAATGCTGGGTCATGCAGTTTCATATTTAGGCAGAAGGGAGAAAAAACAATCTGGAGGTTTTACAAAAACACTTCAGGTAAAATTCAGCAATTTAATCTTTTTAATATCTTTAATTTTTAATCTTAAAAGACTCCTGAAGTTCGCTTCTAAAAATTAATCTAATATTTGTGTTGCTGTATAGAGATTAATTAATAGAATACATTTATATGAAGTCAATTCGTCATCTAGACCATACCCTGCTGCATGCTAATTATCCCACCTATGTTGAGTATGGTAAAAATAAATAAGTAATTTGAAAGGATTCGTTTCTTCATGTTAATATAATATGTCTTCCTCTGCCAGGAAACAAGTAGTCATTACAGAATATCAAGGGCACCATTTATGTGCTTGAGCATGATAGAAGTCGGATGCATGACAAATTTTGTGTATTAATGAAGCTGCATTATGCACAAAGATATTAATTTGTCATTATAGTGAAATACATTATGCAGGCCTCTCGAAAACAGACTTTTCGAATGTCAGGAAACATCTTTGGCCACAAAAAAAATTTGATCAAAAAAATCTGGCTCACAAAAATTGCTCTGAAATTACTATTTTTCCAACACCAGCTGAGGACCTGGCTCCTATTTTTGGTATTTCTTGTTTAAATAGCTATGGCATAGACCTAATGTAAACTCATGCATTCAAAGAGGACTTTCTCATCCAGAGAGGCCCATTGCAATTAATGCGCTGACTGCTTACTGAGAACTTCATCTAAATTCATCCAAAATTAACAATCTCTTATGTTAATGGCAGGTCTTAAATTTTACTGAGGAGTAATAAGTCTTTGCATCATCATCATCTATAAGGACTTTGTTCCTTAAAGTGATTTTAGGTGTCACACACAACCAATTTTATTCAAAACTAATTTTAATTTGAATTGTGCTGTGAGGAAGCATGGCTAGAGTCCCTCTCTGATGGGCAGATGCTCCTCCTTAGCTCTGAGCTGGTATCAGCAGCCTCAGGGCCATGCTTTCTAACCCTGCCATTGCTTGTGTCAGGAGTCAAGTACAGGTGAGTTCCAGGGGTAGAACAGGAATGAGAAAATGAAGAGGTGAAGAACAGAATGACAGATTACTGAGGAGGAAAAGACAACGATATTAACAATCTATGTAGCCTCTGAGAGAGACTTGTGGGATGAGGTTAGGTGGTGGTGTTAGGGAATATCTGTAGAAGTATTTTCCCAAGCTCCCCCAGAAAAAGATAAGAACAAGTTTTAAATGCTGATTTTTTTCACTTTTTTCCTTAAAAAAAAAAAGGTTAGTTATCTTTCACATAAGTAGATGGAATTTTAGAAGAGAAAGGGTTTACCGTTTGGGTTTTTTCCCCTGCCCTGCACAATGGAAACATTTCCTCCTCCCCTTGCCTTCTTCTCTTCCCCCCACCCCTTTCCCTTTAAAAAGAGCCACAGTTTCAATTAAAAAGTACCTGTGACAGAAATAAAGTTCACAAAAAAAGTGTCTTTGAGACAGAATCTCAGCTACTCTGAATAAGAATTGCCTAGAGAAGTCAAAGCTATACCTATTTATATGAACTCAGAACCTAGGAGGAAATTTTATTTTCTCTTCTGCTGTTATTAAATCAGATAGTCCAAAAGTATTTTGCTCAAGTACGAAGTTCTTGCTAGCCCTTTTGCACTTTCTTGGCTGCACAGCATATCTGGAAATTAAATTTGAAGTTATCTCCTGTAACATCTATGATGTGCAGAAGACAAAACTGGAGTAGATGGTTTACTGCTATTTTCTCTACTGTTAATTTATGTAAATAAAATCTCAGCTGCTGTATAAAGTGGTAAGTACAAGTTCAGCTCCCTCTACTAAATTCACCCACTTTTCTCAGCACAGTTATTTCTTCCAGTATTAATTTTACTTGGCTGATGCGCAAGACAAATCAAGGTCTCTGCTGACATATCACAATCTTTATGTTGCTTAAGCAGTTTATAAATACCAGGATATTCTTCTGCACATACTCTGCTCACTCATGTTTCTTTCTGACAAGAAATCAAGTTTGGAGATTATTTACTTAAAAAAAAAGAAAAGGCTTTACTAGAAATTATGACATGCAATCTTCCTGACATAATCCACAGTAAAAATGTCTGATACCTTCTCAGCAGCACCTGAGTTTGAGTATTTTGCTTTATAGACCTTCTCTGATTTGTAGCAGTAACTACCAGATTTTGGATTTCAGCTTGCAGGCTTTGTTTTGGGATGAATTCTGTCTCAGAGTGAATTCGGCAGGGAGCTCAAGTAAAGCTGGCAGAAAGGGGGCAAAACCAAACCCCAAACATAAAACAAACCTTCAAGCTTGTGAGACAAATCTCAAAAGTATTTACTTGATTAAGTGTAGTTACAGAATCCAGGTCTATTGCTGAGGTTTTAAAATAATGCCTATGGGATTTAACAATGCAGATGGCTAAAGTCTAATACAAAATTTCAACCAGAATCCTGAAGTGTGAGCAAAAATTTTGAATTTATTTTGAGCAAATCATCTCAACCCACAAAAAAAACCCCACCCACCAAACCAAAACCCCAAACCAACACACACACTCACTCAAAAAAACCCCTCACCCCAAGCAACCAACAAAAACCCCCACCAAACTCATGACCCACTCAAAACACCCCAGTAAGTGTCTGCCTTCATTACACACCTCCTGCAGTCCTTCCTAGAAAAGTTCATTTTCTATCTCTCAAAGTTTGAGCAATATCTGGTCCTAAAGAATCTGTTCAAGGCAATAAATAACTGTATGCCAAGTAATTGACTTCGTTGTTGGAGAAACTGCTGGGACATTTGCCGTGTTTAAAGTTTAGCTGATTTGCAGGGCAGGAGATATTTCTGCTTTATCTATTTTTGTTACCCTGAATTATTGAAAGAGCGCTCTTTTCTGGGCTGCTCTCAACATCCATTTATTAGCAATATTTGTCAGCTGCTGATTTTCTTTATGCAAACCCAAGGTTATGAATGATGAAGGAAACAAGAACATGGTAAAACTCAGCAGTATGAGAGTGCCTACTCGGGCTCAGAAAGTAGCAGAGTTTTCTGAGGTAAGCTTGTCAAATGGAAAACTAGTTGAAGAACAACCAAGGTGATTCCAGACTAACTTAAGCTGCCACGCAATGACAAAAAAAAAGAAAAACTGACTCTATGAAAATTATTTTCAACATTTAAGCTGCTGTACAAGGGCCTAAATGCCTCATTTGAAATGCTGAAAAAAGGCTACCAGAAGTGTATAAAATTATGAAACTAAATCAGATTTGAAACAGTATTGGGGAAACAGAAGAAAATGGGGAATTGAGAGACTGTGGCTTAATTAGCCAAAATAAAAAGTGGATGGGATTGCTGCTCAAAGTGTGACAGAGGTAAGCCCCAAGGAGGGAAAACAGCTCCATATGCTAAAGCATGAGAATGACAAAACTTCTCAAGAGTGAACACTCCTAATCACTATTACAGCAACCAGATTGTGAAATGTCCTCCCAGAGGGAGCTGTAGTGGGAGAAAAAAGGAAAAAAGGAGAGGAGGGTGGGGAAGAAAAAAACCCCAAAGAAATAGCCTACCCATCCAATCCTCTCCAAAAAACAACCTCCTCCCATTCACCGCTTTTAAAAAGCTGTCCATGTAAATGGGATGCTGGCTGCAGCAGCAGGAAACTGAATGTGCTGATCCACCAAGTCCCTCAAATGCAGCATGTTGCCAACAGCCCCAGCTCATTCCCAGGAAGTGCAATTGAAACACACGAAGTTCAGGGAAAGAGCATCAGACACTAAGCTGCACACTGTCAAAATGCCTTCAATATCATTAATCAAAGCTCAGGATTTTTCATTTTTCCCCATGACTGGGCATATATTTGCAGAGTATTTAGATCTTCCCAGTTTCAATATTTCAGAATGACAAAGGCTGAGCTTGCAATAGGAAACTATTGCATGGTTGATTAATGCTCTGATAAATGATTCAGAAGTCAGCATCCTCCTACCTGCCGCACAGTACAGCTTTTCAGAAAACCTATTCTGTATATGTGCCACCGCAGTTCACATGGATCCACAGAGAAGAGGCTAAATTTTGGCAGAATAAATATAAAAGTAAAAAGTCAAGAGCAATTAAATTAATTCCTTTTTTAAATTATCTAAAAGAGTAAGCATGTCCATTAAGTAGCAGCTAAGTCAGTAGGATAATACTTAAGAGAACATACCAAGGAGCATGCAAAGTGGTGAAGCTGCATAGATGCTTGCTCAAGAAGGAGGAGGTCTCAAGGTGATGGTTGTGCAAGACACATAGAATTTGTAATGGTGGTAAGTCCAGGAGAAAACTCTCACAGGACATGGCATTAATTTTTTACTGACACTAGAAAAGCCAGGAAAAGGCTAGCAAATGGGGCTGAAGACCATGTAATGCACAAGTTTTATAAAGGTATTTGCAGGCACTTCTTTGTGCTCACCTCAGAGGTTACTCTCTTCAATGTCCCCTTGTCTATCTTTTTAAAACTACTGTTCCCAAGCTCACTTCAGGTACTACCCTCCCAGGCCAAAATGACTGTCATTTGGCTTTCCTTTGCTTTGGCCTCAAGTATTAGCTCACACAAATTAAACACACATCTTAAAATTGCTTTCCGAAGAAGCAGAATGTTTTTTTTTCCCCATGAACAAACATTTTTAATAATTTTTTCCCATTATGAACATCCTTGCAGGTAGAGGTTGAGGCCCTATTAGACTAGCAAATACAGCTTTGGGGCATACAAGTCTCTTCTGATAAAGCAATAGCAAGCTTCAAGCAAAATGCAGGTTAGAGACAGTTGCTCCTAGCTAACGATATCAACAAATTGTACAACTGCTACTAAAAATATAAGACTGGAACAACATCACCAGTGACAAATGACTGATAGTGATCACTGGTCTGTCACAAGTCTCTCTCTGCTGCAATTCCCTATCTTCTCTAGGGCTGATTATGAGCTATCTAAATGAAAGAGCACTTTTTCTTCCTTCTTTTCTGCCAAGAGACCTTCACCTAATGCCCAACTAATTGAAAGTGTATGGTCTATTAGCACAAAAAATTACCGATATTAATTACTCTAATATTTACTAACAATTATGCTGACTGTAGTAGCTGCATTTCTCCATCCTAAACAGCATGCTAGCTTGTATCAGAAATGGTGGGGCCATCAGGAATAGGGAAGTTATTGTTCCACTCTAGTTGTCACTGGTGAGGCTGCACCTTGAATCCTGTGTTCAGTTTTGGGCCCCTCACTACAAAGACAGACATTGAGGTACTGGAGCCTGCCAAGAGAAGGTCAACAAAGCTTATGAGGGGTCTGGAGCACAAATCTTATAAGAAACAGCTGAGGAAACTGGGATTGTTTAGCCTGAAGAAGAGGAGGCTGAGGGGAGACCTTATCTCTCTTTACAGCTACCTGAAAGGAGGCTGTAGTGAGGCAGGTGTTGGTCTCTTCTCCCAAGCAACAGGACAAGAGGAAATGGCTTCAAATTGCTTCAGGGGAGGTTTAAATTTGATATTAGCACAAATTTCCTTACTGAAAGAGTGGTGAAGCATTGGAACAGGCTGCCCAGGGAAGTGACGGAGTCACCATCACTGGAGGCGTTCAATAAAATGCATAAATATGGCACTTCAGGACATGGTTTAGTGGGCATGGTGGTGTTTAACTGATTGTTGGACTCGTTGATCTTAAAGGACTTTTCCAACCTTAATGATTATGTAACTTAAATTTGTTTCTCACAATCTCACCAGATTATGGGAAAGCCAACAAAAGTAGCACTGTTGCAAATTATCCAGGAACAACTTCTATAGCTGTCTGAATCAGTCCTGGAGGGATGCATCTAATTATTCATTACATTTATCATGCATTCATAATGCTCTGCAATTATTTCCCCCTCCCCAATGTGTTGGCTTCCACCAACTGCCAATCCCCTCTATGCTCTAATGTAAATCCCTTCAGCTCACTTTACTGCTGTTCATAACACTCTCAACAGTCTGGATCATGCTTGGAGGGAATACCACTCATTTTCAACTCTAAGTGGTTAAGAAGGTGCCGTACTCCCAGGTCGCTCACCTCTGACATTTTTTTTAATCTCACTGAAGATCCAGGAATGTATTTCCTGCCTAACGTCAAAATGAGCACATTTGTTTTAACAGTTGAGTGATCAAGGCCTACAGGGACACCATTACTGAAGACAATTAAGAGACTAGAGTAGTCTCAGAGTAATATTAAAGAGTCCTAAATGATAATCTCCAATTTTACTTCCAAACTGAAGTGAAAATATTTTTGAGGAGGAAACAGAATTTTTTGATAGAAAAATAATTATTTGGTTTGGGCTTAGAGTGCTTGGGGTTATGTTTTAATTCTTTTTTGAGTGAAAAGAGCCTTAAACTCATTAACAGGGTCTAAATTCTTTGCTATTTTTTTGGTAAAAAAATTTCATTTTTTTTAAACATCATGAAAAGGATTAAATTGTGAACAGCAAATCCAGTTTCCTCTGATCGGTGCCAAAAGGGTTTCTGTAATACGATGCCATGAGGATTTTTTACTCAGTAAATGCCAAATAAAACTTCATTTCTTCATTATAATTTCAGAGGATGTGATCCAATTGCCAGGGATTAAGACACAACACAACACCTCTCTAAAGGTTTATTTCCTGCCTCGTTAAGCCAATAGGTTAAACAGAAAGAAAAAATACGAAAAGGTTTTTGATGTGTTGTCAGGCAAACTCCGTCACTTTCCACTGTCCCATTTACAGACAACAACCATAACGGGCAAGAACCCCTCTTGTTATATTCTGTAAGAATGCAAGGCTGGAAAGCACTGGAGTCTAATGTGGCTCTTGGGACTTGGCCCGTGTGCAATTAAGGAGGTCTGAAACCAGTCTCTGGTGACTATGGGAGTCTCATTGGTGAATCTTTGCTCAGCTTATAACAAGTTTCATGTATGATATGCAACAAATGCATATCATATAGACTTGTGCACAAAATCAAACTACAGAGGAATGCAAACAAGATGGGAATTGAGAAAAAAAACCATGAATAATCTGAAAAAAACTTTTAACTTTTTATAAAGACATCAAATATGCTAACTGTAATTTTAAGATCCATGAATTACACTGACATTTCTCGCTACAGAATATATAATTTTCTGGTCCTGTATCTGTATTTACATGTTGCCTGGTTAATACTAATTAGCCTAAGAATTTACTTAATAAAGTCAGTTATTTTGGCAACAAAGCCAGAGGAATGAATCAGAGAATTGCATGAAAGGCTGGACACCAGGCCAATTCTGCTATCAGCTCAATTTTCCCTTTCCCAGCTTTTATCAGCTTGAATCTCCACCTGATTTCCAGGTTAGGTTCATCTTGAAAAGCAATAGAGAAAAATAACTAAAAATTAGATTTAAGAGTTCAGGTTTTGACCAGATTAAAAATATTGTCTCCTTCTAAGAATCATAAATTACCTAAAAATGACAGCTTAAAATTCACCTAAAAAAAGCCAAAAACAATGAGACCCGGTGCCCAGGGCCAGATTCAAGAGAGACAGTATACTTAGATCTGCACACTCAGGCTTGGAATTGTATGCTGGCAAGCTCACTGCAGGAGGTTGTACATTGAGAGGAACCTAGTAAGCAGTTAGACCTTTACAAATCGGCTTAGATGCATTGTCATTTCTACCACCAGTTGGGATGACTGAAGAATATCCAAACATGTACAGTAAAGTTTGTTTCCATGGATACTTGTACTTCAAACATTTCTTCTGTGAACTTTTGTTCCAGGTAAAGTCCCTCTTGTGTTGGGCAGAAGCCAAATATTTTCATAAAAGTAAATCAATAGCAGGAGATATTTGTGGAAGAATTTTGCAATGCCCAGTCCTGAGTAATATAAGTTCAAAGAGAAGTGACTGTGGCAATAACCCTAATTGCTTTATTTGAGGGGGGAAAAAAAGAAGCAAACTAGCAAGGAAAATATTGCTTGACAGGGCAGAGGAAAAAGAAGATAGATGCTCTTAATTTGACTACAATTTAAGCAGCTGGTTATAACCATGAAATTTTAAGGTAAGAAATATGGTAAAATGATACCCAATCAATGTAACAGTATAGTGTAGGAAAACATTCAGAATTTTTTGTTTAAAAAGTAAAAAAGTGTAGAAACTTTAAGTGTTGTTATGTTGACTGATAAAATTTTACTCTCTTTAATAATGAACTGGAGTATAAATCAAGTTGTACATTGATGAAACTTACAGATGATGCTAAACTACAAAATATAGAAAAATTGATCAGAAAGTGGATAATCATTCTCAGATGTGCATTAACGAGGGCTGAGACTACAGGCAAGAATTAGTGTGTTAAGAAGAACAACTTGCTTCTCACACCTATTGCTAAAAAAACAACCAAAATACAGGTAACTTCCCTGAGGTTACCTTAAAAAGATGCTGGAAACACCACGAGGAGAGACCACGGCTTTCCATATTGTACTCCCAGACTCTCCCCAGCTCATTACATGTCACTGGCAAAGCAACAGACTGATCTACTGGAAGATGACTCTGCCCACTGGAGAGGTGCTGTAACTAGATGATCTTTAAGGCCCCTTGCAGTGCAATTCATTCTATGATTCTTTGATTTTGTAGAGTCAGGTGATGTCATATTTAATGGTGAATAGAAAACAAAGATAGACACCTGCCCCAGAGGTTTTGCCAATTTGGTAGTACGATGAGCTTCACAATGTGCAGGGTAGCAGGAAAAAAACCACAGCATTGCACCTCAGGGGAATCCCAGAGCAATAAGACAGATGGGAAGTCAGTGACTATGAAGAGAATGACAGCCATGAAACATTATTTTTGGCCACTGTAAAGGCTGAAGAATGTTTTTGCCAGAAACAAGTGCTAGAGGATCCCCACAATGTAAGAGTACTGACAAAAAAACACAGAACTGTGCCTGTAACTCTTATATTTAAGAAATCAAGAAAATCAACTACAATCACTGTAAAAATAGTTCCCTTCTGAGCTGACACACAGCTGTGTATGATGCTGCCAATGTTCAAAGCAATTCTGCAGATAATTTTCTGAAATGCTGTGGAAGACAAATCTTTTTTGTTTTCATATCTTCTACTGACAAAAACTGGGTTCCTTTGAGCATCAACATGATCTTTGGGAAGAGGCAGAAATTTCAGGGAGCCAGGTTTGGTGAACAGGATGAATGAGTAAATACCACGATGTTTTTATTAGCTAAAATCAGCTTCACAGGCAAAACTTTGTGGCCTGGTGTTGTGGCAAAATCAAGCCGTTCATCCAGTTCTAGTCATTTCCTTCTCACAAGAAGTGGCAAAAATGCACTCTTCACTGTAAGCCTCAGTCGGTAACTGAAGAGTTTCCATTGTGGATTTCTTCAGTTTCACAAGAAACATTACATTATCTCACCATTCATTCTTGCACACTGACACTTTCCAGCTGAGGATAAGAAAATGTCTATATTTGAACATACATCCACTTGTACTGAGAGAAGCAATTGAGTTTTGCCTTGTCCCACTGTGACAGGTTAAAAGGTGCTCTATGACGATCTTTGTCTCTCCCCTCCCACTTTTGGTTCCTGAGCTATAGGGTTAGTCTTGTGTGCGGGAGTGGTGGTGGTTTTGTGTTGGATCTTGTACGAACACATCATCGTTATGATCATTCAGCTTTTGTACCTCCCTATATGGACTCTCAAGAAACCTCTATCCCACATACCTTTTTCTCTGTGCATTAGACAGACCACTGCAGTTTTGATCACTTATGTACACTGGATATTCCCAAGGGATTAAAGTAATTAGATCAAAACTTTAAGACAATAATTATTATGAAAATTAAGGGGTAAAGAAAACAAAGATTAGACACTAAGTCTCCTTAAAGTATAAGCAGTGAAATAAAGGAAATATTTTTTTTTTCTGTGATAGACAAGGGCATGAACTTGGAGAAATGGCTGTTAGACAAAAAGAAAGAACTTTTACTGGCAGCAATTAGACATAAAATCACTGCAAGGAAATTTAAGCAAAAAAGTAGAAAGGCTAACCTACAAAAAAGCTTCTTCTGTAAAATATGTGACTATCTCTAGTCTTCTATTCAAGGGACATTTCAAGCTTCGTATCAATCATTTAGAATTTTAATGTTACTGTCTGTCTAGTACAAAGATGCCATTTAAGATATATACTTTTTTTTCTTATCATTCTCATGCAATGGATATTTTTAACATTAAGTGTAACAAACCTGCCAGAAGCAGCTACAAGAGAAATTAGCTCTTCAGCCACTGTAAAGGAAAAAAACCCAGGAAAGTTTAATAGAAGCCGTTTTGCAACTTTAACCATTTCTATGAGGCATTCATTAAAACAGACTAAGCTGAAATTACTGTTATATTAAAATACCACATAAAGTGTAAAAATTCATACAAGTATAAAAGCTTCAAAAAAACCACTGCCTGCTACCTTACGTGGTCACTTCTAGCCATTCAGACTGGGTTTACATCTGTGCCACTCTAACCTGATACCACTTTATTTCGAAGTCACTTTGAAAAAAAAATCCCAGCAAAACAACATAAATGACTTCATACAGAGAGGAAGAGAATTGAACCCAGAGGCATTGGTTCACCCAGTTTTAGATAGCTGTTATAGCCAGTTTGACTCATCCTGTAGTCAGTAGGTGTTGAGAAGAAAGAAAAATGAGAGGCTTGTGTTTTAAGTCCAGCCATGGATGAGCTCTTCTTCCTCTTAATGCTGAGGGGAGAGGTCCCTGGTCTGTGCCACTTGCTTATGAGGACCAAGGTGACCTGAGACACAGGTTCGTACATCAAGGAGCAGCAGTGACTCATTCTTCCACAAGAGAGGAAGGAGAAGAAGAATTTTATTTCCTCCCCAGGAAAAAGGGGAGATGCCAAAAAATAAAATACGAAAGCTTTGTTAGCATCTGGCAAGCTGCTGTCTGAGAGTTACGTGCATTGCTTTCCTGGTCCTGGTCACAACCCACACCAGCAACCACATGGTCAGATCCTTGCATTTACAGTTTTGTACTTACTAAAGTTCGGAAACAGACTGTTTGAAGGCATAGAAAGCATGTCAGCATGTACTGATTTATAGTGAATACAGCCTGCCAGTTCATAGCAGCATTTCCATGTGTGCCCAGGTTCCTATTTTTGCATGTGTGTGACAAACACCATCAGAAGTGTCAAGAAATTTTTCCAAGATTTTTTTATTTTCATAAAGAAAGGCTACTTTAGTAAAATTGAAACCTTTTCCTAGAAAAGATGAATGAGAAAAAAAAAAATCCAGGTTTTTTTTTTTTAAAAAGGGGGATCTAAAATTTGAATGTTTTATTCTGATGTGAAATTAGATTCATTTAGAAACACTCCATTAAAAGTGATGTTAAAGATACAAAGTGCAAGCAACATGTGGCTGATCCTGTCCACATTTTTCATTCTCTTCAGTTTATGACAGTATTGGAGATGACAGCTTCTTGTTGGAATTCAAGATAGAAGAAAATGTGGGAAATGAGGGAACAAAAACCCAAAACAACAATAACAACCTCTCACTGGACAGGCAGATAGACTCTCATCCCAATCCATTAACTGTAAAGCTATTTTATTCTGCAGAGACAGATTTGAAGTTGGTAGATGAACTGCAGTGTGGGCACAGACCTGCAGAGACTTTCCCACATTGAGGCTGAGCGGTAAAAAGGCTTTGCCTCTGTGATGCAGAGAGAGGGCTCTATGTCAGCTAGATATCAGAGGGGAGGATGGACAAGCAGCCCAAAGTTTTGTGGACAAAATGGCACCAAATTTGAATGGTGATATCATGCAAATTAAGTTTTTACCACCAGCCTCCAAGACTGTTAATAGGCAAGACCCTATTGTACTCCTTTTAGAGGTACGCATGGTTGATTTCCAGGTAAGCTTATAAGAAATCAGCTTTGAAGATCTGCAGGAAGACAGTGAGGGGAAGAAATGCGGGGAGTGATTATAACAGCATCCTTTAAAGCCAATTCACTTATTTTGAAATACATTAAACTGCATCTAAGTGAGCATCGACACTGCCACCTCCACAATTGGTCATCAAAAACAGTGATAACTGAACAACTGAACTAAAAGGCAAATAAACACTTCCTAATAATAGAGTTATTACAGAGCTGGCAAGGTGTTGGCACTTTGAATAGTTAGATCTCAACGCAAAATAGGCAGAGAAGACAGTATCTTCAATACTTCTGAGGAGCTATTGATATGTAGAGGAAGAGATCCTCCTTGTTATTTTGCAGGATATTCAGTAAAAAAATACTAAATCCTGCTACCTAATAAATCTTAATTTTTAAATATTTTACTGTAGGCTGTATATATCTCTGAATTGCACAGTTACAATTTTTCAAGTTGCCACATTAATTTGACTAGATCCTTTGGGTTTTTTTCCTTTGGTTTTTTTTCCATCTTAATTGCCTTAAATTTATTTATTCTGCTTTACTATGTTGTGATTCTCATTGCTGTTTCCAAGACAAGAAAACATAATGATTTTGTGCTTTTCCTGCGAATTTGGTGATATGAAACACATCAGCTGGGAGCATATGGAACAAAATTGCCAGTGAGATGATTGATATCAACTGAGGACCTAAAAAAAAAGATGGCTTTTGTTTCTATTTCAAGCGTAACAGAAGACGAAACTCAAATTACAATATTCTACAACACTAAGGTTATTTTTTAAAAAAAAACAAACTGATTTCCATTTGGATTAGACTATAAAATCAGACTCTCTAAAATTGAGTTCATCTAGTAATCAGACAACTAAACAAACTGACATCCATCTAAAATTTAGCCAGTTAAAAAAAAAATAAAAGATGACAACTCAGCAGTACACTAGTCCCAGGCCCTGCTGAGAATTTATTATAGTTTTACTATCACAGGACTCACATGAACAAGCTGTAAAAAATTCCTCCACCAGTCCCTAGAACACAAAGCTCATAGCGCCCCTTTGAAAATAAGTATACTGCAGTATTTTTATTGAAAGGAATAAAAAGTATACACTAGTCATGCCCCCCTTTCCATTTTTTTTAAGAATAAAAAAAAGCCAACCAATAACAAAAATCTACTAAGGAATCCTTAACTAACAGCTAACCTCTCATCCTTAAAACCCATCTCTAACTAGAAGGACTATGGTTTCAAACATTTCCGTGATTTCTTGCATTGAAGAAGTCTCTAAAATTTTCAAATATTAAGTTTAAACAACTTTGAGCAATAAATGACAATGTGCCATGAAATATAGGGGGAGGTAAATTATAGAATTGTGTATTTTGTATATGAAGGTCAGTGCTTCTGATGCTTAGATACTAAAAGACACTGTTGTACCCAAACAAGCCTGGTTCTCTTGCATGTGCTGTATGATAGCACTCAAGATCACCTGTTCCATGACTTTCCCCAGCAGCGAGGTCAGACTGACAGGCCTGTAGTTTCTTGGATCCTCCCTCCAACCTTTCTTGTAGATGGGTATAAGATCAGCCAGCCTGCAGTCCAGTGGAACTTCCCCAGTCAGCCAGGACTGCTGGAAGATGCTGGAAAGGGGTTTTGCAAGCATGCCCGCCAGCTCCCTCAATATTCTTGCGTGGATCCCATCCGGCCCCATAGACTTATGAGTGTCTAATTGGGCAAGCAAGTCTCTAACCACCTCCTCTTGGATCATGGGAGCTTTGTTCTGCTCCTCTAGCTCCTGGGTATGGTCACCCGGGGAACAACTTTCCTTGCTATTAAAGCCTGAGGCAAAGAAGGCATTAAGTACTCAGCCTTGTCCTCATCCTTGATCACAGTTATTCCCTTTGCATCCAATAAGGACTGAATATTCTCCCCAGTCCTCCTTTTACTGTTAATGTATTTATAGAAAGATTTTTTATTATTTTTCACAGACTTGGCCAGTCTGATTTCTAGTTGGGCCTTAGCCCTCCTGATTTTAACTCTGCATGATCTCACTTCTTCCCTTTAGTTCACCCAAGATGCCTGTTCCTTCTTCCAAAGTTCACAGACATTCCTCTTCTTTTTGATGTCCACCCATATCTCCCTGCTTAAACAAGATGGTTTTTCCCTGCCGGCTCATTTTCTGGCACACAGGGATGGCTTGCTCCTTAGCTGCCAGGATTTCCTTCTTGAATAGCTCACAGCCCTCTTGGGCTCCCTTGTCCTTAAGGACTGTCTCCCATGGGACTTTATCAACTAGCCTTCTGAACAGTCCAAAGTCTGCCCTCCGGAAGTTAAATGTGGCCATTCTGCTAACCCGCCTCCTCACCTGGAACTGAGAATTCTACCATGTCATGATCACTTTGCCCAAGGCGTCCTCCAACCATCACATCCCCCACAAGGCCTTCTCTGTTCACAAACAGGAGGTCCAGAGGGGGCCTTTTTAGGGAAGGCACCCACATCTTTCTGTGAGAAATAAACGAGAATTTCAAAGGAATGAAATGTATCTGACCATATCCAGTTAAAGTAGCAGGGAGATACACTATCCACATTCTATCTTTTTTCAGCAACTACTCAGTTAGTGTACTGGTCCATTAATAGCGTCATAAGATTTATACATCTCACACATGTGAGGAATGCAGTGGTGTTGTCCAGAAAACAAACAGTATGAATAAGTCTCAGAAAAATCTCTGGCGCTGACTAAGATTACTACTTTTGTATCTTCACAGACAAACATGAAAACAGAGCAGTTCATACTATTTTCTAAATAGTACAGTAAAGGGCTTTTTCCTGATGCCATACAAATTTTTTTTTCTCCAACACATGGCTTCCAGTAGACATGGTTTAGATGTTAGTCTGGGAGACACCCGGACCTGGGTAACTCCACTTCTACGTATGCTTCCAAGCTGTGCACACCTCAGCCCATCTCTGCACATGGGCAATTTTGTTATGGGAGCTCTGTGCTGTTCCTGTTCACTACTGAGGCAGATAAAAAGTGGTGAAGAAAGACTAGTTTGCCAAGTTTTCTGTTGCTTTATGATTCAAACTCCTTTTTTTTTTTTTCCTGCAGCACAATACTATTAATCTGATCTCTTTGCCCATTGGGCAGAACATAAGGATATGATCACACATGTCTGTTTTCTAATCAGTCTTCATTCTAAATTGCTTGACTATTTGGAGCCCTTTGGAGCTGGAAACTATTTGTATGCTCCCTTGCAGGGCGACCTCCCCGCCTCAAGCTATGCAACTCTGCCTTAATTTGCACATGGCCTAACACTGCAAGCCTTCAGGATGAAACTTTCAATACTGTTCGACTTAGAGTTAAGTTCAGCCTGAGTGAATTGCCTTCAGGATAAGTTTGGCCATCCTCCTCGACTGCAGCGGCAATATTGGCAGCCTCCAAAGACAGCTGAGGGAAAGTATTCCCCATCGGCAATAAGAAAAGCAATAACCCAGCGCTTACCATCTTGAGCAAAGGAAGAACATTTTTATTTCCTTTCTACCGTAAGCACTCTGCACCAAGGGAGGACAAAGTTCTTTTCCTTTTGGACTTGCAGAAAATTGGCTTTGCTAGATGCAAAAGTTAAACTTACACAGCACTTTGAATCCACCTACAATGGAAACCATTTCTTAGAATCTCCCTCAGAAGCTACAGGTAGAAGGTGTCTCTTTATATATGCAAATACAACATTCTCAAAGAAATCTAAGAGCTGGCTAGCTCGCCTTTTTTCCCCCCCTTCTCTAGATGATCAAACTTCTTTCATGAGATGAAAGCAACTGCAAAGCAAATACTTCCACAATGTACATATTCTTTAATATATACATACAAAAAAAAAGCAGCTGGGATTTTTACTTCTAAACTCATACACAACCACTTTATCAGAAGCACGTAAATAACTTCAAATGTATAAATATCACTGAAACTATTAGTGCAGCCTGTGTCCCCGTGCATTTGTTTGTTCGACAGGAGTTCTATGTTTAAACAGGTGAGCACACAGAAGCTCTGCATTATGCACTGAGCAGTGACAATGCTGGAAACTCTGGGATTTGATATAGTATGATTAATGAAATTGGAAAGCTAATAACTAACTCACCTATTATTGCCACTTGATAGATGAAGTACTTTTCATATTAGAAATCCACACATCTTAACTACATTGCAAGTATATAATATACCATAATAATTCTCATCTATGTGCTAAACTCTTTAGCATTCAATCACATTTAGTACTCAATCACATTTGAGTATTTATCACGACCTTTTGCACACCTAAGAGGTAATTGCAGTTATATCACCCTTAAAAGAGAAGGGGTTTTTTTTAGTAATTAATAACCTTGACTAAAGTATGACCATGCTGCCTAGATTAGCTGTATTATTGACAGATGAGGGCTTAATAGCACCAAAAATCTATGTCATGGGTAGTCATAAAACATGGAACCATACAGCACTATAGGAATGCTTACAAAGTAACTCAAAGTACTAACTGCTTGTATGGGAATGCGGCTGATGCAGAACAGAGATTAGCCTTTTTAATAACTCCAAAGGCAACACATATTTGATAATTTCTGAAATATAAAATCAAGTAAGTAGCAAGACCACTTCCTGTATACTCAATATGACCTACATTATGGTTCTTTGATTTTTCTTAAGGAAGTTGCACGCAAATGAAAAATAACTGCCTTGCATATTTTTTTCCAATCAGCTGGAATAAATTGTGTGGAAATAAAACCATCCATGATTAGTGAATGTCCATCAAAAAGTCACTTAGGTTAGCACTCACAGTCCTAATGATTCCCACGTCCTTGACATTAACCGCACTCATGTTCTTAGCTCCCATGTACTGACTGTACCATTGATGTATTATTCTGTAGATAAATACACCTCCATCTCAACTGATGTAGGAATCATTCAATATCTGGCTAATCCCCCTCAGAAAAGTAATAATGAAAAGAACTGGAACAATCAAGAACAACAGTAATTGAGATATCTATAAATAAATAATGGATCTATTTTACCAGTACAATAGCATGGTTAGCTAACCAGAGGAAATTTCAGGGTAAAAGAAAGTAAAGAGGCTGGCTTTTTGATAGCAACAGCTATGCAGCACTAGGGTATGAATAAAGCAGAAAACTAATTTACTGAATTCTGCTCAGAGAATTCAACTCATCACATGAAATACTGCATTTCACTAGCAGAAAGGCACTTATTCTGGCACATCAAAGTGAACTGCGGGAGTATGACCACTCTAGTGGCATCAGTCAACAGAAGATAGCCTTAATTCTAATCCACATCTATGAGTGCCCTGTAGGAAGAGGCAGGCAGTGAAGTATGAGCCATTTCCATTCTCTGATGGACCCCTGTCTACCCCCATGCACCTTATGTAACCTCCTACAGCTCTGGCGCATATCCTTACTAGAGAGGTATTCTAGGCTCACAAGGCATAATTTATGTGCAGTGTCTCTCTTAGACATGTTGAGATTAATTTGATCCTGTAGTTCTGATTACAACATATTTCTAGGCAAAAGACAGAACAGAAATACCACTTGAATCTGTAAAACACCCATTCCTGGTATTCCATTCTCAGACTTACTGTTCATACTTTTGGATTGTGTAGTCTCTGACTTCCATAACTCCATCTCACTGCTTTTCAAAAAGGTGTAAGCCTTCAGAAAAAGTCACCCTTAATTTAAGCACAGTGTCAGAACTGGCTCCTATTTGGGAAAATTCAGCAAATACACGTACAGCTATCTATCTTGAATTACCTTCAGAGCAAGTAGAATACAACCCTTCAAGAGAAGCCTTGTGATTGCAGAATCTAGTTAATGTTACCTCTCTTCTTCATAAGTGGTGAAAAATCGATAAGCTTGACTAAATTAATTTACTTCAACCTCAACACTTGTCAACAGCAAACAAATTATTCTGGTTGGAGCTCTATTCTGTGAGGTATTGATACAGTCAATAACTCATCAGTTATGCTAGCTATGCTACCATATGCTAGCAGCTATGCTAGCTCAAAACTGAAGCTTCTCAATTATCTAAACCACTGTCTCAAACTATGCATGTTTTGAATACAATGTTCCCTTTGGGTGCGTTTTCTAGAGGTGCTAGCATCAACATAGCTGTCACTCTAGTTTTAAGACAGGTTTCTAGTTTTTAAGACAGTTTTCTTTTTTTTTCTTGTAACAGGCCAGTACTGCCTGTTACGAGTCCAGAACCCAGGACTGCTTCCTACCTGGCAAGTACCTTTGTCATCAGAATATAAAGTTATATTCCTGTATTCTTAGTCTAGCTCTCTCATTTGCCCTCTTTACTCTTGTACTCCTTGCAGAGTGGTGGCAAAAGGTGATTTAGTATAGTGCCTGCAAGCCACGCTTCTGGAAATGCAAAGAAAGGTAGCTTCAAGTCTCCCACTTTCTCAGTGCCATTGTCTGCTTCAAGAGAGAGTAATCCAATTGCCCATAACTAGAAAGAAAAATTAGGTGTTAAGTGATGGCTCTAGATTGTGATTCTCCAAACACATCTAAGCCAAGCTTCTTTCTGAAGTATTTTCTTATGGTTCATGAAAGAATGCTGGCATTTACATCATCCTGCATGCTTAGGACATACCTCATGCCTCAAGATTTCAAATATATTTGAGTTTTATTGCCACCAAAACCAACTTTTCCAGGTCAGGAAACATAAGTGTCCGGCTTTGTATTGTGACTAAATTACCAAAGGCTGTGTTAGTGGCACTGGTTGATACAGAAAGAAGTGAACTGCAGGTCTCCTAAGACTCTACTTGGTTCTTGGACACCACCACCACTGTCCCACTTGGCCCTGGGACTGTACTGTCAGCAGGTCATAGGCCCCTTTCTATGCCAGAGGCATAACTCGGCCTCTGCTGTTCTGATCAATTGCTCCAGGTAGACTTTGGGAATGATAAGAATAAAAGAGGCAGGGGAAGATTCGTAAAATCATCAGCAAACTGGCACCGACCCGTCAAAATCAAAGATCATTCACAACACCCAGGGCTAGTACTTACTATTTGATGAATGAATATTTGTAACCTTCTAAAACGAACTACAAAACCCCTCTTCCCTCCCAACGGCTCAGAGCATAGATGAACCTCTCCATATATACACCAAATTACAACACAAAGTACAGATCTTCCAATGCAATACACTTGAGCAGCTGTTTGGCAAGGAATGCTAGTACACGAAATGGATGATAATCTGCCTGTACTGAAGAAACCAGAGCTCAGTTATATTGACGTCCATGGAGTAATGATTTTGTCCAAGGTGCTTAAGGTAAGTCACGTGTGTAAGTGCCTTGCTGAACCAAAGCATCAGAGATAAAAATCATCCATAATTTGTGTGTCTCAGGCTTTCATATCAACTACTCTTTCTCTACAGCTCATGTCCCACAAACAAACCAAAACAAAACAACCTGCGTGCCATCCACCTTGTACTATTTTATTCTTATGAAAGTGGAAAAAAGCAAAGGTTTTGTTTTGTCTGTTGATATTTAATTATTAAAATGAAGGACCTTTTGTAAGTTTAACGTTTTAGCAAGTGCTGAGGAATTGCTTTACAATAGTGTGGCATAAACCCCAAGTCTATTAACCCAAACAAAATACAATCAAAATACAAATTACAGAGTTTGTAGCAGGATGTTTTTGATTTTTTTGTTTGTTTTGAGCTGCTTTTTTTTTAAAATCCTTCTATCTGACAAGAGGGAGGAAAATGGAGGACAGAGGGAAACATAACGAGGCGGAAGAGTCTATCCTTATGTTTTCATCATTAGAAAAGAATTAAAGTATAGCAGTGGCATGGGGCTGCCAGACAAAGAGCAGGGAGAAACCTGCCCATCTCTGCTCTGCGTTTGTGAGATGTGGGTGAAGAGGGATGAATTGTTACCAAACTGCAAAGACCATGAATACATGTATTTTCAGCCTGTCCTAGTACAGAATGAAATTTAGTTCAACGTTAGTCAGATTCGAATGACACTGTCACTGTCAGATGTTTTTTTCCTTGCCAGAAATATACTGAATTATCATAAAAATCAGACATTTAACATGCAGATGAATTAAATAATTAGCTAGCTAATGCAAATGGCATCTTGACACAATTAACCCTGCAGCAATTAACCTGTTGTACCACAGAAAATATACCCACTTCCCCTACTTCAGATAACGACTTTCTGATAGTTTATATTAAGAGTTGTTTAAAACAAATTTCTGACCTGTTTTCCAAATATATATTCTGCCATGATTTGTCTAAGAATCACTCCCTTTTCCTGGGGTCTTTAGTCCCCACAGAGGCCAAGTGAGCATCTCCTAACCCGACTGCAGTTCAATAGCTATGTAAATCACAGCAGCAAAGTCATGACCTCATTGGGATCAGACAGTTATGATGGGGCAGTTTGCAAAGAAGAGAACAAGAAATGTAGCAAAATGTTAAGAAGACAAGGTAGCTACCAAGCACAAACTCTTCTTTCATTGAAATTATACCTCATTCTAAGAGTGGTTTTCTTTTTACTGCCAACTGAACAGCTTCATTGCCTAGGCAGAAGGGGCCACATCCTATTAAAAGCTGTCCTGAACACCCCATTGACACATCTGTAACTGGTAGTGCTCAATTCTTGTTTACTGTGAACAAACTACAGTGGATACTGGACCTAGCAATTGCTATACAGCTTGCTAGGTCTGGGCTTAGGCTCCTGCTGATGGTTGTCTCTCTCCTAAATAATTAAAGATGAAGAATGATTCTCTTATGTAGTTTCTTTGTTGGCTGTTACTTTTAAAAAACAGAAGATTTAGAAGTGTAGTCTCTGAAAGCGTGCTTCCTTATTACTCGAGAAAAGATTACACTGGATGGAGTCTGAAGCATTGTGAATTATTCCTTCTTGTTACAATTTCCTTAATAGGATGTTACCTAAGGATTTTGAAAGTTTCTTAGGAGATGAAAGATGGCTGAAATAGAAGTTTTGTTTAAGGCAGCAAAAATGGGGCCACAAAGCTTAGTACAAGATGGGAAATAAGTATATATACTGACTGGAAAATAAAATAAGAATTTAGAAAGTATATATAAAATAAGTATTTACATACCAACTGAAAAAATAAGTATTTAATGTAAGTATTCATTTTGAGCTGATTTCTTCAGGGGCTGTTTTTGTTTTGTTTTATCCTGACATGGAAAACCTAATTACCGCAAACTAATAAATTTAGGCAGAACCCTGTCTAGATAACTTTGCTACTTATTAATGCTACCAGGCATGATAAATTGTTATATCGTATTTGTCTGTGTTTGCTATTCTCCTCATTTAAGCCATTGTTTCTACCTCGAGTTCAACCAGTTAGAAATACTTAGGTAAGAGGGAAGCAGCTGTTGCCAATGAAATAACTCAGTAATTTTAAGCCACTTCTAACCTCTGCCCTAGCTTCTCTCCCAAAATAGATCTGATTTTTTTTCCTGCTTACTTCTTTTATACCCTTTTTGGGGAAAGACCTTCAGGCTTAGCATGGAGGATCCAGAATGCTTCTCCCTTGAAAAATCCATCCAGGTTTTGGCTTTGATTTTACACTTTTTTTTATTTTGCAATCATTAAGCCAATCTATTAGCTTCATCAGCCTGTTCTTACTCTTATTACTGCCAACAGAAAGACTTGTATTCATTTCCATAGGAGCAGACTCTCAAGTTTCATCAATACCCTCATCTCAAATTGAGAGAAGTCTTTCATTTGAAATAATTTACTGTAAGAAGACCACAGCCACAGGTATTTCCTGCTGAAAACAAGACAAAACATCTTCCATTTCATCTTCAATGAATTTTAACAAGCCAAGATTGCCCTGTTTGTTTTGTAAGATACAAGGACCATAACGTTTAAGGGAACTTTAGAATTCAACAATGTCCTTAATGAAAGCTGCTACACTCTACCTACCCTTTGTGTTGCCATTTCCCTCTCTTCCACAAAGGGCCTGAACTTCAAGACTACACAGCCGACTGAACGTGAGCCAGCAGTGTGCCCAGGTGGCCAAGAAGGCCAATGGCATCTTGGCTTGTATCAGAAACGGTGTGACCAGTGGGTTCAGGGAGGTTATTCTCCCTCTGTACTCGGCACTGGTGAGACCGCTCCTCGAATCCTGTGTTCAGGTCTGGGCACCTCACCACAAGAAGGATGTTGAGGCTCTGGAGCGAGTCCAGAGAAGAGCAACAAAGCTGGTGAAGGGGCTGGAGAACAGGCCTTATGAGGAACGGCTGAGAGAGCTGGGGTTGTTTAGCCTGGAGAAGAGGAGGCTGAGGGGAGACCTCATTGCTCTCTATAACTACCTGAAAGGAAGTTGTGGAGAGGAGGGTGCTGGCCTCTTCTCCCAAGTGACAGGGGACAGGACAAGAGGTAATGGCCTCAAGCTCCGCCAGGGGAGGTTTAGTCTGGACATTAGGAAAAAATTCTTCACAGAAAGGGTCATTGGGCACTGGAACAGGCTGCCCAGGGAGGTGGTTGAGTCACCTTCCCTGGAGGTGTTTAAGGCACGGGTGGACGAGGTGCTGAGGGGCATGGTTTAGTGTTTGATAGGAATGGTTGGACTTGATGATCCAGTGGGTCTCTTCCAACCTGGTGATTCTATGATTCCCAGAATTCCCAAGCCAACAACCTGCTTTCACTACACACTCAGAAGGAAGACTTTCCTCATCTGCTGCATTTCCCTTGTTTTATAAAGCCACAGAATTGTTACCAAGATTCATGCTAAGAATTTTTTGCAGATCCAAATGTGAAAGGGTGTTTATGATTTCTGTGAGTTAAACTGTAAAATCCCAACCTGGTAAAGATTCCTTTTTCACACACCAAACCCCTTCAAGCTTTAGAATGAAAGCTACCTCCTTCCATAGCTATCCTCTATGCCCTTCCAATAGTGGTGAGGAAATCAGCCAAAAATCATCTCCATGGAAACAAGTAGCCACTCTACTCCTCCAGCCTAGGGCAAGTAGACTAGGAAAAATTACTGTAGTCAAGCTGTTCTGCAACGAAGAAAATCAGTCATGGCTTCACAGCGTTTGATTACTCCTTGCATCTGAACTTTTGAGGAAGAGGTTAAGAAGATGGCAGTGCTCCCCCCCAAAAAAAATCTGGGGATTTTTTGTTTTAATTTTGTCCTGATTGCCAGGAGGATCTCAGCAGCTCAAGATGGATTTTATGTTTCTCTCTGACTGTTCTGGCAGTTCAATGGTAGACAAGGTTGAATATTAAACGTGATTAACTGTTCCACGTAGAAATGAATACCAGCTATTTAGTGGAAAGCCCTCTCAATTAAAAAGCACTTCTGAATGAAAGGGACTTACAGGCAGGAATAAAATATTTCCTTATTTTTGTTGTCAAGGGACACGTACTCCTTCAAATCGAGTACTCTGTGGACAAAGAGTGAACTGCAGGAATTCAAAAAGCAATTCACAAAGCAAATCAAAGTAATTTTTACCACTATCATCAAAAAAACCCAACCAAAACCCCAAACAAGACACCAACCCAAACCCACCAATCAGCCCCTAAACAAACCCCAACCTGGCATTTAATTTTAGAGCAACTGTTTGGAAAACAAAAACAAAAGCTGAATGTTTTTGTGTTAGGGGCAAGCGAGTCTCTGCTGGAGTTAATCACAGTCCACTCCACTCCACGGAAAACCGTAGTATGTTTTTCCATGCTTTAAGTAACATTAGAAGATATTTCTAGCTAGAGTAAACCAACCGATCAGCCTTAAAAAGCCTCCCTGCAATCCATCTCAAACCTATCTTTTTGGCTGCAAACCTTTCCACTCAAGCACACATTATATAGCAGTGCTTGGTTCAACTTATATCTCTACCAACATCTGATAAGATCTGGGGGCTAAATTATGGCTTGACTTTGTTCAGCTATCTGAGTTGAAAGCTGTTGCAAGTTCCTAGCACGATACCTTTCTGTTTCAAATACTGTACATGGATGATTTTTCCCCCCGCTACTATGCACACATTCATTAACTTCAATTGAATGATTTTTTATGACGAATACTTGCATGATCCTTCATCTGCTTCCTGCTTTGAAAAAAACCCAGTGAGCCTTTCAAGAACATTCCTCAATTACTCCATTTCTGTATAGGCAATATCATAGCTGCCTTTAAAAATAAAAAAAAGAAAAACCAAAATAAAGTTCCTCCTCTTTGAGGAAAGAATCATAGAATGGTTTGGGTCAGAACGGACCTTAGAGATCATTAAATTCCATCCCTTCTGCCACAGGCTGGGACACCTCCCACTAGATCAGGATGTTCAAGGCCCCATTAAATCTGGCCTTGATCACTTCAAGGGATAGGGCATCCATAACTTCCCTGGGAAACCTGTTCCTCACCACCTTCATTGTGAAGAAATTCCTCCTTATGTCTAGTATAAATCTGCCTCTCTCCAA
Source organism: Phaenicophaeus curvirostris (assembly GCF_032191515.1). NCBI lineage: Eukaryota > Metazoa > Chordata > Aves > Cuculiformes > Cuculidae > Phaenicophaeus > Phaenicophaeus curvirostris. The sequence continues at coordinate 103,340,803 of NC_091393.1, read as the reverse complement.
TTTATAGCCATTGCCCCTAGTCCTATCACTACAAGTATTCATAAAAAGTCCCTCCCCAGCTTTCTTGTAGGCCCCCTTCAGGTACTGGAAGGTCTCTATAAGGTCTCCATAGAGCCTTCTCTTCTCTGCTCATTGCAGTTCATGTTATGATCTCAGGAGGGAAAGTTAACAGCTTGTAGGCTCAGGCTGGTTCTTGTAGGCACAGTTTAGCCCTGTTGTCAAGTGAAATGCTGCTTTGTGCTCATTTGGCTTTTCAGTTATCATGTCTGGTGCATTCAGCTGGAATATTAAAACAGATGAGCAATACACATCACTGATGGTGTTGCTGTAATGCAATGCCAAAGATCTTTTCCTTTCACATTCATGAGAGCTGCTGTTTGTAGCGTTAGTAGGATGCAGAGCTGTCACAAATCCCTGGCCCTGCGAAGTCTGAGATCTGTTAGTGTTGTAGAGGAAAAAAAAGAAACACACCCTGCCCCCTGCCAAACCAAACACATTTTGATTTAATATTCAACCATGACAACCTATCAGACAAGCTTGACAAATGATTAAATGTCTAGCTCTTGTTCACATGTTTTTCCTGAATGGAGGTGTAGGGAAAATGCTTTTTTTTAGGGCCACATTCTGCCACGTTATATTGTCCAACTCTCCTTTGAGAAACAGCTGAGAAAGAAAGGCATTACTCCAAAGGGAAATGAACCCGACTTATATTCGGGTATGAATATAAGACACACACGCTGGGTGTGTCATGAGAGTACAAGCTAGAAGTATGGGTTTGGAAGAAAAGATGGTGTGGCATGGATGATGCCAGATGATACATATATATATATTAGACATATTACTTCAAGTATTTTCTCTCGCATTTCCTTTAAAGTAGCTGAAAAAACTCTCTTCAGAGTAACTTTAGAATGAAAACGTGTATGCATTTTCCTCCCCAAATTGGCTTTCCTCCCTGCCTAAAATTCCAGTGTACCCCTGCAAGTGTATAGTATAGTAGAATCCCTTCAAGCAAAGCTTTAATTGCAGCTTTTGCCAGAGTTAGTGGTCTCATTTGGTGAAAGAGAGGGAAAGGTAAACCCTATGGCCCCAAGCTTTAAGGGGGTTCATTATCATGTGAAACGGCTGATGAAGCAAGACTTCGAAATGGCTTTCACTCCCAATAGCACCTCATTAGTATCACAAACTGTCATGATAAAGAATTCGGATGCATTCAAGCCAACCAACCTTCTTAATGGTGCCAGGCATAGTTTCTTATGTTAAATAATATATCTTCTCAGCCACAGCAGAGCATCATGTCACTTGCTTTCAGGCTTTTATAAAAATCACAGTATTGCCATAATCCCCATCGTATCAAAGAACATTTTTAATATCAGCTGGAGAAAAGGGGTCACTCATTTCTGGTAGCTTCCACCATAAAAGTGGATATAATTTGATTCTACATAAACCCTGCAGTGCACATCTTCTGAGATTATGGATCTCCCAACATGACACAGAACACTCAACAGAATCCACAAACACTCATGTGTCATTTTAAAGTGAATTACTTGAAGCCATGTACTAACTGATTTATCTCTAAACCCACAATTTTTACACACTTTTGCCTTGAACACAATCCTCAGGTTAATACTATTCGCCCAAAATAACTGATTTTATGCTCATAACCAAGAAACTACCTATACTGCAGCGTTCTCCTAGCTCAAAATGACAGCTAGAATATTTCAAGCTTTCAGATTGAAGTTGCTCTTATTTCATGGGAAACAGGACAAAAGTAAACACCGGTAGTATGCAAACACACTGACACTAAACACACCAAAACAGAGTTGTGATATACACCACAGAAGAACTATGGATACAGTTTAATCAAGAAAAAACATTTTTAGTCCTCATTCTAAAATATTTGACTCTTTTAGTTCAGGAATTCAGCAGGTATTTTTATACCTACTACCCCTGGAACGTTATATTTGTACCACACATAATTGGAAAAATGTCATCAGGGTGCAAACTTGAAACCCGTTGGCTGTTGCCTGGGAGCACAGTGAAAGACAGCAATCCATACAAAGGACCTGCAGTAGCAGTTTTGCTCTGTAGGGTTACACAAATGTCTTTAGAGAGCCTAAGACTACTGTTATTAACAATGGCATGATTCTGTGCAAGGCCCAAGACATCTACTTTGTTTTGTTAAATCCCAAAGATAAACTTAAATTGGCAGAACTCCTTCATTTGTAAAGGTAACCTGCACTGCATACACAATTTGTGCCCCTTGGATAAGAGATACTGCAGCTGTTGTTAGCAGCTGACTGCAGTCTAGGAGCTAATACCTGGAGCATCCTAAAATGGTATCACCTGAACAGAATTTTCATGCGTGGAAAAATAAAAGCTAGATCAATCCACTGTCCCTGTGACACAGGAAGAAAAGAGTGATGCCACGTATTGCATACTTGCCTCCACCTTTTTCTGTGGATGTACTTTCACCTAGGGGTGGAAAGGCTTCTAGTCAGAAGTCTTGTTCCTCCTACCTCCAGACCTGCAAAGCCATGTTTAGCCAGTGGGAGCCCCAGTCCTCCCCAGTCTCAGCATTATAAAACACCAACACTTCAGCTCAGACAGAGCTAGGAACACTTCCATCCCAACAGAGAAGAGGATGGAATAGATCTTGTTGTAACTGCTCTTTAGAAATCCTCAGAAACGTGATTAAAGTGTCTTTACAACCCTCCTGCATTGCTGGAAAGACTGAAGAAGCTCATTGTAATGGTAAAACCTGGACAGCTTTGAGGAAATTAACACTACAAGGTCTCATCGTATAATTATGGATCCAAGAGGAAATATTGCTATTATTGCAACAAAGTTGATTCTAATGTATATTCCACTATTCGGCAACAAAGCAACCAAATTCAAATAATTTTACAGAACACTAAATATTTAAATCTAAACCTAGCTACTCAAAGTATCAGATTGAAACAGGGTCAGGAAATCAAGAAGTAGGCTACGAGACTGGGAAAAGAGGTCCAAGCACGCAGACCACTAAACAAAGCATAGTTTCTCTAATCTAGAGCCATAGCTATATGAATCGGAGATAAGTTCCACAAGGCCAGGGATTTACAAGCTACTTGTTACTTTATTAATGCACTAACTGCCTACTAGAAAATAAATAAAACGGCTGAAAATCTGAGCTAATGATTCCTTCCAAAGTGCCATCACATTTGGATCAAACAGTTTTTGCTTCCATGCCACAGAAGTAGATATTCTCTGAATTCCACATAACAGCTGGCTTCAGCAGCTTTGATGCAAAAATTTCTCTTGTGATTTATTCCTTCCAGCTGATAATAATTTCTGAGGGAAGGTAGAAATATTGGCCTTCCATCAAAGAAAGCTAACATGGAAGTAATGATTTCTGAAAGAAAAATTATGCAGATCACTAGCTACACTTGTGAGTCCATGTCTCAAATCACTGGCATGATTGATGCTGAAGGGGCCTGGCCTACTGTACCTCAGCATGTAAAATGGAAACTGCAATTTCAAGGAGCGGAAAGGCTGATTTCAAGGATACTGGCTTTTAATCACTGACTTGTTTTGCTGTGCAGGTAAAGAGCTTTGGTACAACCCTCTTGCTGCACACACTTGACACAAGCAGACAATCAAGCTAGTTAATATTTTTCTATAATGGAAAAGAATGTTGAGTGAGGTAACTAGTCTGGATTTTAAAAAAGTAAAAAAGGACAATTGTGACAACAATAGCCCAGAGTAATTTGTAAGAAAGAGCCTCAAGATGGCTAAACTTCAGCTGCCAGATCTAGTTAAAACAAAGCACCATCAACACTACATTGAAGCATATTTTATTCTCCCTTAAGACAAGCATATTCCTGAGATCAAGTGCCAATTGCTTTTTAATTGCTGAGGTGGAGGTTCAAACCCAAGGCAGAGCCAAGCTGCAGAACAGCATTTTACATTGGTGAAGCGATTTAAGTCCTCAAGCGGAGTGTGGTACGGGAAATTAAGACAAACTGAGAACCAAGCTACCCTTTGGGAAATATGCTGGGCTTGACTACCAGCATTTTCAGGGGTACTGAAGAAAATCAAGCCTCTCAAACACCTTAAATCTCTTGTGTAAGTACTAGGCAACACGAGGCCACATCCTGATCCAGTACAAATTCAAGTATTTCATTAACGCAGTCCCTGAAAGTCACTGCTTGTACCTGCATACAAAGTTCTTTCGAGGCGGGGGGGAAATCTCTGCTATCACCTCCATATTCACAAATTATGTCTCTTACATTGCTAAGTATATAATTGATATCTGGGATTTATTGTAAAAGTAAAGGCCACTATTACAATGTCTTTAGCAAGAGTAATGGAATATTGTGGAAATGAAGCACTGCAGAGTCCTCTGGCACACCTGATTCTGGAATGTGCACTGTATTTGCAAGTAAAATCAGCTTAAGATATTATATAATTGTTTGAATGATCAAAACCCACTCATTAAAACACCAAAGCATGCTGATATTGCAAAATACTCTCCTCTGACCTTCATTGTTTTACATTGTCCATTTTGATTGTTTCTTGTCTCCTGCCAAACAGAATCAATTCAGCCTTTGAAATTATTCTCCAGCATCTCCCTCCACCCCCACCCTTCAGCTATTTCCAACATCCATTACAATGTTCTTTTATCCTTCTTTAAGCTGTTCCTGCACAGTGGTGGGATCTTCTGAGTCAACCCTGTTTCGCTGTTCTAAGATGTCATCAGACAGAGATAAAATTATTTTTTTGTGAGCAGTTACGTAAAAGCAAGGATAAAGCACAACATTGATTTGCCCTTCTATCCTCTTCTATCACAGACATCAACTGCATGTTTGTCTGTAATTTTTAGGGCCAGAGATCTGTGATCCCGATGGTCCATACTTAGTTCACATTTCCCTTCTCTGCACTTACAAACACTGAACCACTGGTAGGATCCTTAAACCAAACACCTCTTGGTGCCTCCAGGCTGGCTGCTGCGGAGGTAGTACTGTTACCACATACCACGTATGTCCCAAAGTCTTCATTGAGCCTTAACAGAACAAGTTGGCTTTAGTAACATGCTGGCACGTTACTGCTATGCAAAGCAAACTGTGAGCAAGGATTAAAAAATTTAGAGCAGACACCGAATCATTTGGTGCCTTGCTAACAAGACAACAAAACTGTTATGATGCGTACTACAGCTGCCAGCAACAAGATGCACTCATTCCGAGCCCAATTCTACCATAAATATAAACATAACCACACCCAAAACTTCATCAACACCCAAACCCACAAAAAGGCACTTACAACATAGCACAGCAAAAGAAAGGCCGAACACACATCGCTAAAGGAAGTTTTAAGCAGAATTTGAGCACCAATGTTACCATTTCAGACACCGGAATTTCCAGGATCACTACATATTGAGGAAATCTCATTTCCTGATGCTTCACCTTACTGCATCTCTTGAAAGTACTTAAAACATTTACAACAGTGTCCCACACAAGCTCACCCTGCCTCCTCCTCTACAATTCTGCTCAGTCATCATCTGCCTGAATCTCAGCTTTCCTCCTCTATTTTTGGTTTCCATGAGGCTCAGTAGTAAAATAACGAGAAAGTATCCTCCCGACATTGAAAGGGGCCAGAGAGAAGTCCTTGAGCCTCCAAGGGGTAGCAGGGAGCTTCACTGATATGCTCCTGTTCAGAGAAACTCAACACTAGTTCTTGCATTATAAGAAAGTGAAAAATAGGGATATTTTTTATTCATTTTGCTTATATGTAATTACTTTTTCTTAGCATTTCCATGATGTTTCTCTTTAATCTGAGTGCTAGGAAATAAAGGGTTAGGAATCAATGGAAAATTAATCTTAAAAGACTATTGTTACAAATGTTTTTCCCAAAATATCATGAGACTTCAACATATGCAATTCATCACCAAGAAACTGAATTGCTGTGGTCAAAGTTAAACACATCATACTTGATTACGTGAGATGACAACCTAAGTAAGTACACATAACAGCTATTATTCTGTTAGTCATAATTTCAATCAGTAGGCATGAAACATCATTAGTTGTGACAGCTTTGGGATTCTGAGATTTCTTTTTTTTTTTCTTTAAATGAAACATAGATGTAATGGAATTCTGAAAGGCATATTCATAATTATGTATCAGTTTGGCATTTGACTTTTCCTCCAGGGAAAGGAGAGGTGGTAGATATTTATCCATAAGAAAAAAAAAAGACAAAAAAGGAAGCTTTACAATAATTCTTGACAGGAATGAAGAATAGGAAACAACAGAACCACAAATCTTGACAAAGCACAAGGTGCTACTAGTGTATATTATGAAGTCTGACCTTTGCTTATCTTTGTAGCTTATTTTTCAAAACAGAGGTAGCTTAGATTTGTGATTTCTGTAGCACAGGAGTAAGGGGAAGCTAAAGTGTTAATAACGAATATTTTTGTTATGATAAGAAATGCTTTCTATAAAGAAACCTTAGTTTATTATTAAAAAAGAAATCATAGGTTAAATACTAAAGTTCTAAACTCAAATATTAAACTAACCATGCTCCTGCCAATTTTCTATTATTTTTAATAGATGCTTTAAAATAAGGTTTTAGTAGAAATCCACACTAGCACTGGTTCCACGCCAAAGCTTTAGCTGATCTGACTTGGATCCCCACAAACCATTAAACACATATTCTCTTCATTCAAATAGCACCACTAAAGCTATTATTAACTTTAAAACTGATTAAATGATTTTCACATTAAAAGTTATCATAGACAGAAATCAGTAATGGTCCATTTAGTAAGCAAAGCATGCAAAGGAAGAAAACATTAACAAGTGCTTGCATTTATTTACTCACTATTTATTGACAAGCAACATATAATAAACAGTTTAGGTAGGTTAAAGTTTTTTACCAAGAATGCCATCAACACAAGTCAAGACCTTCCTCTAGAAACCTATCCTTCATACTTGCTTAGACTAAAACTGCCACTATGTAGTACTTTTGCAAAGCAGAGCATACAAGTGATAAATAGATGCAAACTATTCATATTTTGTTTTGACAACAAGTTAACACTTATAATTCTGTTTATCATTACTATGCAGGAAAAAGCCTTCAGAAGGAACCTAAAAATAGCAAGAATAACTAACAAATGGGTTTTGAGCTTCCATACTCATTCAATTAGACAAGAACAATCTTTCTGCCCAAACCAGAGTTAACTCAAAATATGAACACATCTCTTCCCCTCAGTCATCCATTATCAATGTCTGGGGAAAAATAACCGCCCTCCCCCCCCACATATATTAAAAAGCCACCCTTAGTGTTGCTCCAAAACGAAACCAAGTGTTTTGGAGAAGTGGTGTTCATTGGGCATACTGATTCAAGTGTAAGACACCTCCCCTACAGCTCTGCTCAAAGTAGAGAGTTTTTTTGTAGCTGCTCTGAGAAGATTTAAATATTTTAAGATATCAAAGAACTACAAGCCTGATACCAAATGTGCAACCCCCAACACATCCAAATGCACAGCACACTAAATTAGACCTCATGAAGTATAAACACATGCAGTCAACATAAGTCTTCTTGTGTGATGTCAAAGATACAGCACTATTTTCCTGCCCTCTCCCCAAACCCAGGTGCACACACAAAGGCTGGTCCAGCCCACAGGCTCCTACCTGGCTTCTTCCACAACAGAGAAACAACTGTCCTGCAGCCACTTGAGAGCAGAATCCACACAGCTGGGAATACAAGTATCCCACAAGTAGAGCAAGAGAAAATCTCTTTTCCACTGCCAAAAGGTGAGCGTAACAAGGAGATGAGGAGGACCCCAGCTGCAGGTGATAACAACCCCATCAGCATGGACAAGTGATGCACACCTGTGTGGCTCCCCAGGGGAGCTATGCTGCAGCTGAGGTTATTTATCTCATTGGAAATGCTGGATGGCACTCAGCAAAAGCATCAGCCCCTTAGTTTTGTTCACCTGTTCCTCCACTACAGTTTTAGAAAGTCTTTGTACTATCTTCCATATATTGGGTGTAATCAAGACTATGTGAGGAAATCCTGTTATGCTGAATGTTGCCTAAGCACATAAGGGAGATAATACTCTATTTTCTGTAATATGATCCTTCTAACAAGCATCATACGAGTTCATAGAATCATAAAACGGTTTGGGTTGGAAGGGATCTTAAATATCATCAAATTCCAACCCCTCTGCTATAGGCAAGGTCACCTCCCACTAGATCAGAATGTTCAAGGTCCCATCCTACCTGGCCTTGAACACTTCCAGGGATGGAGTATCCACAATTTCCCTGGGAAACCTGTTCCAGTGCCTCATCACCATCATCGTGAAGAAGTTCCTCCTTATGTCTAGTCTAAATCTGTCTCTATAAGGTCTCCACAGAGCCTTTTTTCCTCCAGGCTGAAAAACACCAACTCCCTCAGCCTGTCCTTGTATGGGAGGTGCTCCAGCCCTCAGATCATCCTTGTAGCCTTCCTCTGGAGCCATTCCAACAGCTCCATATCCTTCTTCTGGTGAGGATTCCAGAACTGGACACAGTGCTCCAGATGAGCTCTCACAAGAGCAGAATAAAGGGGAAGAATCATCTCACTGGACCTGTTGGTTACGCCTCTTTTGATGTGGCCCAGGATACGGTTGGCCTTCTGGGCTGTGAGCACACATTGTTGACTCATGTCAAGCTTCTCATTAATCAGTACCACCAAGTCCTTCTCTGAGGGACTGCTCTCAATCACATCATCCCCCGTCCTGTACTGAAAATGGGGATTGCCCTGACCCAGATGTAGGACCTTGCACTTGGCCTTTTTTGAACCTCATGACGTTCATACAGGTCCACTTCTCCAGTTTGTTCAGGTCCCTCTGGATGACATCCCATCCTTCCAGTATGGCAACTGCACTGTTCATCTTGGTGTCATCTGAAAACTTGCTGAGAGTGCACTCAATCTCGCTGTCTATATCATTGATGAAGATGTTAAACAGCACTGGTCCCACTATGGACCCCTGAGGGACATCACTTGTCACAGATCTCCATCTGGACATTGAGCCGTTGACCACTACTCTCTGAATATGACCATCCAAACAACTCCTTTTCCACTGAACAGTCCACCCATCAAAACCATGTCTCTCCAATTTAGAGAGAAGGCTGTTGTGGAAGACTATGTAAAAAGCTTTACAGAAGTCCAGGTAGATCACATCTGTTGGTTTTCCCATGTCAACGGCTGTGGTTACCCCATCATAGAAAGCCACTAGGTTGGTCATACAGGACTTGCTCTGGTGAAGCCATGTTGGTTTTAGCACAGGTTCTAGGAGGATCTGTTCCATGGTCTTCTCAGATACAAAGGGGATGTTGACAGGTTGGTAGCTCCCAGGTCATCTGGACTGCCTACAGTTCGCCATGCTACTTTTCCAGCATGTACCAGGGTGGTTGAAGACCCCCAGTATGATGAAAGCTTGTGAGCTTGAAGCCTCCTGTAGCTGGAGGAAGAAGGCTTCATCAGTAGGTTCTGCTTGATCAAGTGGCCTGTAGTAGACACCAACCACAAGGTTCCTTTTGCTGTCTCAGTCTTTTATTCTGACCCACAAGATTTCAGCTTGTGTGTGGCTACTATTCAAAGACAGCGCTTCACGCTCTATCCATTTCCTGATATAGAGGGCAATGCCTCCACCCGTGCTTCCTGGTCTGTCCCTTCTGAACAGGAGTTGCACAGTATTAGTGAGCAGGAATGAAAGATTTCTTTATTCCCCATTTCCATTTTGAACCTGTTTGTCCTGGACTAAAATTAGCTCTAACCATACATCCAGTGCTGCATTCTCTTGGACCCAACAGAGCTTTTTCAAGTGTTATTTGTCTTTCATATCATTATAGACAAAAGATTTGCAGACTAACTTGAGCAAATAGGGCACAAAACCCCTTGTCTGCAGCTGAAACACAGGCTAACAAAGACACCTGTGAAAAGCAGTGAATCTAGAAAGACAAGAATGCCCCAAATACCACTCTGTCCTCTGCCATATGCTGAAAGCTGATCAGACATTCAAACAGCCTTTCAATGACTAACGGCAGGTAAGGAGCAATTGTCTGTATCTGAAGATTATCATCACGTAAGTTAACAGAAGTACTTAAATATTAATGAGGAAAAATCAGTTATATACCACAGGGTTTTTATGGAGTTCTGCACAAATGTATCCCAAATGGACTGGGCAAGACTGTGGCCAGGTAAGACCACTAAGCATAGTTTTATTAAATTCATATAGAGCCACATGTGCCAAATAACCATAAAACCAGCTGAACTTGGGGGAGGGAGGTCATGTCTTCTCTGTATTTTTTGTTATTTCTAGTAGAAAATCATGCGAAATAAAATCTACAGGTTTTGGTTGTTTCTAGTGTTGCAAACTTGTTCTCTGTGTAAGTAATTGTTTCCCTTTCATATTTCAACACAGAAATCTTGTTCATTGTACAGCTAGTATTTCCCATCCTTAGTTTGAAAATATTTGATTGATGAGCTCCTGAATATGGCACAAACTTTAGACCATCATCTGCTCTGGTTAAGTCAGTGGGAGTTTTTTTCAGTCCTTCACTATGTCTCAGAAGAAATAAACTTGTCTTCACTGAGCCATCTCAGATGAGTTTTCTCTGCTGTTACTCATGTGTAGTGTTCTGGCTGCTGCATTTGTGGTGATTTAAGGGGGAAACCACATGAAGATATGGCTCGGTGAAAGCAAAAATAGTATGGGGGGGTTCGGGAAATGTAATGCCAGCCATCAATGCTGAGCTTCATAGAATCATAGAATCATAGAATCATAGAATAACCAGGTTGGAAGAGACCCACTGGATCATCGAGTCCAACCATTCCTATCAAACACTAAACCATGCCCCTTAGCACCTCGTCCACCCGTGCCTTAAACACCTCCAGGGAAGGTGAATCAACCACCTCCCTGGGCAGCCCGTTCCAGTGCCCAATGACCCTTGCTGTGAAAAATTTTTTCCTAATGTCCAGCCTAAACCTCCGTTGGCGGAGCTTGAGGCCATTCCCTCTTGTCCTGTCCCCTGTCACTTGGGAGAAGAGGCCAGCACCCTCCTCTCTACAACCTCCTTTCAGGTAGTTATAGAGAGCAATGAGGTCTCCCCTCAGCCTCCTCTTCTCCAGGCTAAACAACCGAAGCTCTCTCAGCCGCTCCTCATAAGGCCTGTAATATTACAATCTTTTTTTAATACTGTCTTGGGGCAGAAAAGTCCATTCAGTGCCTTACCCATAAGCATAGATTGTATTGTGAACATGATGAACTTCTGCACAAAGTTTTGTATCCACCTGTTGCCACAGAACAAAAGGAAAATGAAAAATAGGCCTTAAAAGCCAAATGAGTTAAAAAATTGCTTTTCTGGGCTAGAATTTATTATGGATCTATCTTTTTAGCCTTAACCTGTGCAAAGATGTTTCACTGAGGCCAGTTTTCAGCTAAAAAAAGATATTCCTTAATTTCTCTTTCTCTGGCACAATTTCTAACTCCTTGTATCTCATGCTAAATAAAGTTTACCTTATGGAATGTATTCTGAAGTAATTTTCCTATATTTAAACAGATTTTTCTTCTTCTATGTCATGCTTAAGTCATGTCAAATATGGATTTAACTTGAATGATATGAGAGACCTGGAGGCAGTTTAAATGCTTTCTCTGCCAAACTAGATTTATCTAGAACCAAAAATTCTTGATGGTACCATCTGGGAAAACTGCCTTTGTTGCCATGATGCTTAAAAGCTAGGTAATACACTCAGCAAATTCATGTGGTAATAATAATCATAATAATAATAACAATAGAATGAAAATAGGTTAGTGCTTCCCTAAAAGATTATGATCATTTTCTACTAGGTAAACAAAACTGAATTTAAGAATTCTCCTCTGATTTCTGCCATTGTTGATCTGTCTGTATGCTCAAGCATAACTTATGTAATATATTGATCACTATATTGTTTCTTATTTACAAAGAGACCAATTTGGGGCAAGATACTACTTGCAGAAGTTGTTACTGAAGTTATGCTACAGAAGTTGACTGCAGCTACAAAAATCTCAAATAGTTATTTATACCATCAGAAGAAATGTTGAGTATAAAAGCTGGAAACTCACCCGAAACCCCCTTGGGCTGATAGATTTTATCCAGTTTAATTTTGTATGCACAGACATCGCAACAGAACAAAGGATTTATACACTGGCTACTTGCTTTGAATGAATTACTGATAAAAGTTCGATTCTGCTTAGGAAGTCAATGAAATCCACAGCCATGAAACTGATGTCCTGTTCTTAAAGGCTCAAAGTATTGCATTTGTATATCAAGCTTTATTGACAGGAATGCTGTGCTTAAGTCTAGGACTGAAATAAATGGTGAAGGTCTATGAATGAGGATGCTAACTCACTTCAAAAGATTAGACTGGTCTGTGAAGGCCTCTCATTTCACAAATGCAAGTATATGACATGCATCAGCTGGAGGCACTCTCTCTGGGGAGAAGATTCATAGCTGCTTTCAGTTAGCTCTTTTTGATATTGTCTATATAGCTGCTGAAATCAGAAAAAAAAAAGTAGCACGTCAAAAACTGTACAGGACACCCAGAGAAGTCTTGGTTAGATTCCTGTGAGCAACTTTGAATGAAAGCCCATCTACGTAGCTATAAAGCATCACCTTTTAAAATCAAGGTGCTTTATATCCATCCTTAAGGGCTGCTTAGCATAGCCACTGTCATTAAAGACTACGGAGTTCAGCCACTGAAGAGCTTTTCTTCCAGATACATGCTGGAAATCCAACCCTCGAGCAAAATATGGAAAGCCAAGTGCAAAGATAACAACGCCTCGGTATCTCTTTCTATCCTTCAGGGGAATCTCCCAGGAATTATGTTCATGTGGGATTCAGAGGCTTTAGTACCCCTCTTTGAACTTGAATACAGCTCTGATAATCATCTGAAGACAGACTGCTTTTTGTGTCATCAGAATAAGCATTGTTACTATGGTTCACTGTGCCAAATCATGGTGATGTTTTTAGCTCCATGAATACAGCATCTCAGTATACCACTTATTTCATAGAATATTTAGAAACATTTAGGTTGCAAAGACCCTTAAGATCATTGAGTCCAACCAATATGTTTCCATTTCATGTTGGAGACCAGTGGCAGGATTTCTGTACAGTAACAGCCAATATTTCACTCTGGAGACAGAACTAGTTGATCATTCTAATGCTAGTCTTTCACTGATATAATGAAAACTAACTTTTATCTGTGCTAGAATTTGTTATTCATTCAGAATCCTTTGCCTACGTGCTTAACTGACATAATATTTATAATTGATGTACAACCTTTTATATTATTAACATGATGATATATTATATTGAAAGAAGTGGATTGGAGTTAGCTCCTCACCATGAAAACGTTTCTGGTTTGGAAACATAAGGTGACCTCATATTTTAAAAACCGGCAAAATTTTTGAAGTTTTGAACTATATTCTCAACCATGATTTATCCTCCTGCCAATGCTTGCTCAGCTTCTATCATCTTCTTTGGTTAAGCATCGACCATGAATGGACTGCCTTTCCCTGGGAACAGGAAAAGCATCTAATACCTTCTGGGTCTGAACTCCACCAGAATTCCCTGAAAATAGGTAAGTAGAAAGAGGCAGCTTCCAGAATATCGTATTTTTATTGCATTTTTTTTTCAACTATACAGCCTCATCTATGTGTGACTTCTTTTTTACCTTTTCAAACAGGAGTCCTTGTCAGACCTCTGTGTTACAAAAAGAAAAAGGTGACAACCACCACCAAACAGCTGCAGAAAGGGGTCAATATCCATATTACCATTTTGCTCTTGTATACTCTTAGAGATTTTCTTGGGAGAAAAAATATGAAACTGAATTAAGGTAATTGGGCTGAGCACAGGGAAGAGGTGAAAGGACTCCTGACATATGAGAGGCAACTCTGGTTTTCATGCAAACCACTAGGAACTGTACCACCACTTAAAAAACATAACCTGTTTGGAATGATAAAAAGCCATTAAAAGAGGCTGGGTAGACTGAACAGGAAGAAATAGATTAATAGATCTCTATGTGAGCATAATTGATTTTGGGCATGTACTCCACAAACCTTTCACCAATGATTTATCTTCATTTGGTGGATATAACATTGAGTTCAATCAGAACCTCAGAGAGCCATCCATCAAACACGTCATCAGCAAAAAGAAGTGCTGCTTTCTCTTTCTATTTTGGCTTTCTTTTCTCTTCCATATGTGACTTAAACAAAACAAGAGATCATTTTTCTTCCAAAAATGAATCACTGCTGGTTATTGAAGAATTTCTAGGTCAGTTAACCCATCACTATACATAACAATTGAATTTTTCCCTTAGCCATGTATTTTCTCTTTCTCTGGGTTTATTGCAACAAATCAGCCAAGAAAGTTTGGAAAGACATGAGGAAAAGAATGGTTTGGACAGCTGAGCAGAATCAACTTTGTCCCTTGCTCCCGTGTTCATACGCCAACAAGTTATACACTGTACACAGAAAATCATCAAGCATTTTTGGTATCCCTTGTCCTGTCGGTCAGCAGTGAGACCCAGAACAGTCACACATTGAGCTGTTGCTGTCTAAGCGAACTCCAAAGCAGGTAATGCATCTCTCGTCTTCTGCAACTCCAGCTCTGCTCGGCCTTTGAACACTGAGAAGGGAGAACTAATACCGCATTTAAACTGCTGATGATAAATCATTAACAATCTTTCTTGCTGTAGCTATTTTTTGTGTGAGGAATGTTTTCTTTAAGGATTTATACTTGGTGCTTTAACAGGGCCCATCATTCTGGTAATGAACAAAATAGGAGAGACAGCTATTAAAATGAGAATGCCTAATTGCCTCCAGAATGCTCCTTCAAGTAAAAATGCCATGGGAAGGAAACCTCAAGCCAGGCAACCTTCATTTTCCTCCAGGAAAAAATTGCTGGGGAAATCTCTAAAGACCAGTTTCTGCAAGGGGTCCGTGGCAGACATTTCACCCAGAATTACCAGCATAGAATGGCACCAGGCTTCACTCTTAGTGCTAGAACCCTCATCCTCCATTTTAGCCCCACTTGAAACCCACACCAATACACTTACCTGCCCATTGCAATAGGCTGGACCTACATTTTGACTCAAGTAGAACTCTGCTTTTTGTTTACAATTGATTTCCTTTGATAGAGGGAAGTTTGTATAACATCTATTTCTCTGTCTGAGGCTCCAGTAAGAGGCTTCAACAGGGTATGTAAATGGTGGAAAAATGAATGTGTAAGAGTAAAGAAAAAGAAATAGAGGGGAAATATCTGTAAGCTGCAACTAAGGTTAAAATGATCTCAAAGATTAAAGGAAGACAAAGGAGGTAGAATAAAAGCATGACACTCAGGCATGAAATTTGAAAAATAAATGTCATGCTATGTCCTAACCATCCCTTTTTTGGATTTTTTTTATTTTTTCAACACTTACTTTATATTACGAGGAGGAGAAAAACAATTCTTTCAAACTGCATTTAAGAAATGAATAGAAAGCAGTATTTGCTTTTAGGTATGTAAGGTCATTGAAATGGGCTCCTCTCATGTGTTCTACACATTGTTTTTTGTGACATTTAAATAACACTGAACTCCATCAGGGCAGAAAGCATATAGTAATTTTGGCAAAATTTTCTCAACTTCTTCCCTTGTTTCTCATCATTGTTGGCCAATCAGGCCAGAATACAGATGATACATAAGGAAAACACAGTTTGGACATTCACTGCCCCCTACCTTCTTTCTGGTGATATTTTCATGTATATGTGGACAAATTGAAGTAGGAAGGCATTTTTGGTGATCATATAGTCCAATCGCCACTCAGAACATGGTCAAATATAGCATGTTGCTCAGGGATGCGTACAGTTGGGTTTTTAATATCTCCAAGGATGGAGACTTCGAAACACGTCTGGGAAGCCTTTGGCATCCCCAAAGTAAAACAAAACAAAGCAAACCAAAACAAACCACCCCAAACCCAACAATCCTTTCACAGGAATTCCCTGAAAATCAATTTATATCCATTGCCTCCTGCCCTGTCAAGATTTTGCATTCAGAGCAACACAAGGCAGGAAAAGAAAAACCTTTTCCTCATTTTCTCTTGAGACAACTTTATTGCAGAAACTCTTAGCTGCTGGTATAACTGTCAGTGAAGTCCAAACTCATATTGCCAACCCGTCTGCTGAATCTACAAAACTGTAATGAAATGCGATTAGTTAAAATGAAATACAGTCCCCAAGTAATTGAGATGGATTCAGATTTAATTCATCCTTCATGAAAGAGCTGGAAAAGTTGATGGGGAAAAGGTAATTTTTCTTTTTAAAACAGCTCTGAGCACAAGAAAGCACTTTTTTTCTGTAAAAAATTGACATAAACTGAAAAGAAATACCTCTCTGCAATGGGAAACCTGATCCTTCATGAATATTTAAGTAGCATAGGAATTGAATTAGTATGATATTTTTGGCTTTTTTGAGGACTACAAATTGGGAATCCTTCTGTGGTGTTCTCATCGAAAGCTTAACCACAGTAGTGAAGGGCAAGGTTTTCCTGAAGTTTAGTTAAAGCATCCTAAATTAAACCACAATGTAAGCAACTAACCTAATTCCTGTACTGTTTTGTTTCTTGGATTTGACCAATTAAAGTGCTTATTACTTCTAGCTAAAATCTGTCCGGAATAACAGAAGTAACAGTCCTTGGATGTCATTGAACACAAAGAAACATCTGTGGAGAACTCTTTCAAATGCTGGGCATATTTCTTTACAAATTCTGGGACCTAGCTCTTAGCAAAGTGATAGCAACAGCCCAGCCTCTGTGAATGTGGTATGCACTAAGTGAGGATTTTGGTGCCAATGTAGAATCCTTCTTTTCCTGCCCCTACCCATTTTTGAGGCCTAAAAGCAAAGGTCAGTTTAATCATCAAAATCGATTATTTTGAAATAAAGCAGAAATCAATCTCATTTCTGAACCAGAAATACTCTTTTTATGATCATCTAAAGAGTTTGTTGCAGAAACCATGCTCAGACTTTGATGACCAAATGTTTTGCTCTAATGAAGATTATCCATGGAGAATAATCACCTTCAACCTTTAATCTACAATTCTGTGCGGACCAATATGTTTCAAATTGACAGTTTCAAAAGGCCAACCCCCCTGACAAAACCTACAAACTATTAAAATAAAATAAAATTCAACTATTTCTTTAAGGTACTTACCAGGAACAGCTCACTTGACTGTATTCTATATGAGTGGAGGCCCCTAGCTACGCAGTGCCCTGCTAGTACACTACAAAGATGCAGTAAAACATCAGTTTTATTCACATACAAAATCTTCTGTTAAAAGTTATGGTTCCTGCCTTCTATTTTATGAATATTTAAAAACTTTAAGTGCATTTTTTATGTTGTTCATCATTAGGCACTACAATCCCCTTGGTGTTCAATGTGCTGATTTATCCCTACTTAAACCAGTAACAGATAATAGAAGAGACCCCACAGCATTATTAATTACCACAGGTGTTAATTAGATGTTACACGTGGGAACAAGACAGATGGCAAGACAAACAGTAGTAATTAGACAGACAGGTATGGCTGAGTACCTCACACTGTCCTAGAAAGATAGATGATGCATGGCTATTTGTGCAAGCAGCTAAGGAATAACCTTCTTTGTAATAGAATATATATTGTGATAAGAAGTATTAATGATGAAAAAAGTATCAGAAACTGAAAATATAGTAGAATTGCAAAAACAACGAAAGAAGCAAATATTTCCTCAGTTTAACTGAGACCATTAATTAAAATAAATGAAACAGCCCAACTGAAGAAATGAATGGCGTCTGCAATGTGTGACAATGATTGCCATTTTGAAAGATGGCTAGATGGCTTCCCACAGCTCCTGTTCACTTTGGTTAATTGTCTCCCAGCAGTAAAGAATGATAGCATGTCAAAGATTTCTCATGCTTCCCCTCCAGCCCCAGCTGCACTTTTATTTTTAAATAATTGGTAGATGCAGAGCCCAGATTTTAATTTTATAATAACCAGTCAGTGGAGAAGGAAAACCAAAGTAGCTGTGGAAATGGGCAACAAGGCTCAAACCCTTCCATCTCAGCTGCTGTCAAAACACATGGGCAGTAGGATCAGGCTCCATCTCACTCATATGCCACCCCTCTGCTCTTTGCCATCTACGCCATGTGGGAGCCCAGAATCAGAGGATATGGGCAGGATGGCACTGGTCAGTAACCTGCTTGTCAGATGTGCCTCTCAAAAATAGTAGCATGAGTGTGGCTGAATCCAAAGTCTCCTTTTCTTGGACAAGTAACTTAAGGCAAAGGTCAGATGAGATGGAACTATTTTAAGAATTTGTTAACATATATATCAAAACTTAAGATTTTTGAAGGAATTGAATTCTCCTTTTGGTGAGGCTGGAATGTCCAAGGAGGTTTTCTTCCCCTTCTACTCTGTCCTAGTGAGGCTGCATCTGTCCAGTCCTTGGTTCCCTAGTTCAAGAAAGACAAGGAACTACTGATGGAGAGAGTCCAGTGGAGGGCCACAGAGGTGATGAGGGGACTGGAGCTCCTCTCTTATGAGAAGAGGCTGAGGGAGCTTGGTCTCTTTAGTCTGGAAAAGAAGATTGAAATGGGACCTTATCAATGATTATCAGTATCTAAGAGGCAAGTGTCAAGAGGATAGGGTCAGACTCTTCTCAGTGGTGGCCAGTGACAGGACAAGGGGCAACAGGTACAAAGTGGAACACAGGAAGTTCCCCCTAAACATTAAAAATCTTCTTTACCATGAGGGTAATGGTGTACTGGAACAGGCGGCTCAGGGAAGTTGTGGAGTCTCCTTCTCTGGACATTTTTAAAACTCACCTGGATGTATTCCTGTGCAACCTGCTTTAGGTGAACTTGCTTCATCGGGTAGCTTGGACTAGATGATTTCCAGAGGGTCCTTCTAACCCCTACCATTCTGTGATTCTGTGATTCTGATTCAGCTAAATCCTAAGAAACCAAGGAAGGAAACAAGAATAATACCCATGGATTTTTTTTTTAAAAAAAATCTTGTTAATAATATGATTTTTAAAAGCTTATACTCATCTGAATGGACTTTTTACATCACAGTTTGTAACCGAGACATCATAAATTTCAACTGAAAAATACAATGAAGCAATTCAGCTGGGTCACCAAGTCATTTAATGAGACTAAAAATTTCAAAGGAAATGATGACATGCTACCTGGAGAAGTTATGTCAAACTTTAATGAGATTATTGGAAGGTTAACATGCTCTAATGTGAGTTAGATGAAAAATATTTCAGATGTGAAAGGCAAGTATTTTGCTTTTTTGTGCAACTGCACACTTGGGTTTGCAGGATAAAATGAAACAATTTAATAGAGTTCCAGAATGCCAAGATATCAAGTATCCAGAGAACCTTCATGGTATGATGAACAAATCACTTTCAAAACAAGACTTTCTGATGCAAGAAAAGCCAAAAATAAAGAAAAAGAGAAAAAAAGGACAACTATTCATAATTACTTTTTTAAAAAAAGGTTTCCTCTGATGTGAAGTGTGTGTGCAGATATCCCAGTTTCTGCTTGAGTGATGTCATTTGGTCAGCATCCTAAAATATTCTGCATTTGAACAGAACCTTATAAGAAAGCATATTGATACAGGGGAACCGTATTAACTCAGAACCCATTCAGCTGGGTTTATACCCATCAAACTGGCATCGCTCTGGCAAGGGCTGAGCTGCAGTTGTTTCTGCTCTTCCTTCATGAGTTTGCCTTAATTTCTCATGCTGGTTAGTATTTCTTGTGCTTTGTATTATAGACCACAGTAGAATAATACGGCTCCTGGCACAAGGAGTAAATTGAAACAGATCTAGGAAACACTTCACACAATGGCACAAATTCTCAAAGCAGAGCTTGACTGCATCTCTTGGATGACAGCATGGTCATATACAACAGGAAAACCCTGTATCAATTCCCTCGGATGCTGTTGTTTTGGCACACCTACTTGCAATCCTTTCACTAAGACACAGGAAAAAAAACAGTTTTCCCTGCCAAATTTTTATAGGGGAATTCTTATTTCCTATGGAAATAAACTGAGGAGTCAGTGCTCCTTCCTCCTGGCGTTCCCATTACTATGACCTCAGTGCCTGCTAGTGAAATGACAGAAGCAAGAGCAAAGGAAATAATTCCCTTGAGCTCCTTGCAACAAAATACATATCCCAACTTCAGAAACAGGAGTTTATTTCACATTCACATAATATAGTAGATGAAACTCAATTTTTATTTACACCCAAGTGAAGATGTTGCCCCTTTCTAACAAGAAGGAATGTGTAGTAATGAGCTGTGTTGCTACAGCTGCATTGTAAGATGTTCACATCATACCACCAGATGCTGTCCAAGAGGTAGGAAGAAACTAGTTTGCACAGGTGACGTGTGTCCACCATCCATGCTCTTTCCCCCCTCAGATAAGCATGATTTACCCCCCTGGGTTTGGTAATCACATGTTCACAAGAAACAAGAGCTGTTGGTTTTATAAGACTCCTTTCATTTATTGTCTGAATTGCCACTTTCAACCTTAAATTTAAAATTGATACAGAATGTTTGAGTCAAGTAGCAGAGAGCTCTGCAAGTTACAGCAAGAGCTTGTGACTTCTTATTTTCTCACTAAGTAGGAAGAGCTTATGTATACTGAGCACCAGCTCCAGTTCCTACCTGTAACACTACACCTATGAAAGGGCTACTCTATACTTAAAGGGGTGCTGGGACAGACTTCATTGTGGCAATCAGTTTTAGGATTCTTATTACAGGACAAATAAATCTTGTGTTGGACTGTGTTATCTTTCAGCTAGGGCTGACAAGAGCCTATCTCTATTTTTCTATCCATCTGTGCTATATATGTAGTTGATGGAGCATATAATAAATTACTAACTTCTGCCTCAGCTGAAAAATCCACGTCAGCTGGATATTACAGCAAGAGGGTTACTCATTGCAGGGATTTCTTTTCTACCTTTTTAGCCTCTACAGCCAGAGAAAAGTAAACACATTTTTTTCTTTCTATCCCAGAGGTATATTGGTGCCAATTATAAGTTTAACCAATTTAACCAATAAGGTACCAATTATGAGTTTAAGCAAAGCGTGGCATGTTGCTTCATACCCTAATTGTTTGGATAAGGAAGCATTTCATTTGACAGAAAACCAAAGAAGACAGAGTCACTAAAACAGAATTAACCCACATCTTTATTCCTATACTGATCTAGACTTGGCAGGGATAATATGTAGTTAAGCAACCAACCTTGGCAGTTATCAGTAAATAAATAGTATTGTGCTCCAGAAGCTTTCTCTGTATTCTAAAAAAAAGATAAGGTCTTCCACATTACCTCAAATGATTTGCTTTCAAGGTTTTCTGTGCAATTGATTTCTACTGGACCAGAAAGCTGCTAATCAGCTGAAGACTCTACAGCATGTATCCTGACAGACAAGAAATAGTTCTAAAAATATTTTTTCTATTACCTGCCAATGTTATTTAGGTTTTCTTCAAGTTTTGTAACAGAACTCTATGTGCTGATTTATTAAAATTATTTTCCAATATACCTTGAAAATCACAGAAAGTAGAAATAAATGGATAAAACATGGAGTGCAAGGATGTATAGCTCAAGATTATCTGGCTTCATCTTCATGTAAGCACAAAACCAATACGAGTAAAATGTAAAGAAATTGGAAAAACATCAGCTTACTTGAACCAAATTACTGTATTACTGAGTAACATGAAGAATGAACAATATATCTGCAGTTTGGAGAGAAATCTGCTTTTTTCATAGATCTTATGTTAATATGTGATCATTATCAACTTCACAATATTTTAAGATTACTATTATCATGTAAGGTCTTACAAAAATCTCACATTAATGTCTCAAATTTCATTCTCTCAGTTTTGAGGGAAAATTCCTGCCTCTTACCCAGCAAAGAAACCTGAGGAAAATTAAAATGGAAATATCTAACTCTTACATTTGAGGTATAAAGCTTACCACTTAAATTGTTTCATGGATTCTTATACATTTACTGCAGCAATCACAGGATCTCTATGACAACAATTCTAACAAATGCTCTCTGAACACTGTGGCTGCGCAACATATTTGCCATGCTTCAAATGATAAAATCATTACACTGATTCCCATCAATTATTATTACGGTGAGAAATTACTCATTATGATGTTTTACAAAAGAAAAGGGAAAGGGGGCTACCACACCCTGGGAACTTCTAAAGTTTTGGATATATAGGTATAGAAACAAAAGCAGGAGATCATGGTGATGTCAGCGTCGCTCTATCCCTCCCCCTTCAGAGTGATTGGCAACTTCCTGGGCTGGATAAGCCTGGCTTCATCGGCCAAGAATTCAGCTACAGCACAAAAAAACGGAACTCAGAAGAATTCACTCTCTGGAAGTTTCTCAGTGCACTTTAGCTATTTTTAAACTAGGAAATAATAATAATCATAATAGAACAAGCAACTTCCATTTGGATCCTCTGGTGCGCTACCAATCCTGTGCTAAGGGTTGTTACATCATAGCATTGTTAAAACGATCAGTTCTGCAGAAGTGCAACTAATCAGTGCCTATTGAAAAGTTCCCCTGCCTCCCCCTCGTCTCCTATAGAAGATTATTAGGAACTGACTGTTTTGGCCAAAGATGTGTAGACCCAGGAAGCTCAAACTGCAGTTCAAGCTGCATCATGGAGAAAGGACTAAGGTAGAATTAGAGAAAAGAAATCACCCTTGCCTTTCAGTCTGTACTAGCTGGGCTGCATAAACAGCCATATTATTTAACAATGTTCCCCACAACTGAAAATTTCAGTTGAGAAGGTGAAAGTTGTATGAACTGCTCACAATGTCTGCATTATTCCCTGCAACCGATAGGTATAGTTTTGTATGTCCCATCATTGTGAAATAGGCTATAAAACAGGACCAAAAATACCACAAGATGCATAGTTTGTTCGTATGGAGTGAGCAGGAAGAGAATACGCAGATGTCTGCCACTGGTAGAGAAGCATGAATAGGTGCTAAGCCCCTCTCTGAGCACATTTGACTTCATATTCACCCATTTATTTATGACTAGCAAGAATGGTACCATTGTATAGCTCTTATGCTTTTCTTCCAGGACTCTGAGAGTGCTTCAGATGTATCTGTCAGTAATTAAATTAGCACTTTGAAACAGATGTTAAATATCCCTGTTTGCAGATGGTCATAGAAACCGTGGAGGAGTAGCCACAGAGAAAGTCCAAAGGCTCAGAGCAGTAACTGCTGCACAGCACAGGTCACATTGCCATCAGAGCAATGTGCCACGTGAGCTGCTGACATGCCGTAACACCAGCAGCCTGGGTGGGGAGGGATGGGTGAAAAGCTGAGCTGACCAGCCTTGGGACAGCTCTCTGCCAAGAAAGTAATTTAAGTAATTTTCCCAGAACTCCAGTGCATCGCTTCAGCCACAAGAGCATTCTCTGATGAGATTAACACTTAATTTAAAAATACTCTCTACTACTTGATACTTAACTCTCTCATAAACTAAGATTCCAGAAGCTCAAAAATCTCCCAAGAGTACTGCTAGCATTCTACCTCTTGCAGATCAGTCCTGTGACACCTCTCTGTCCTTCTGCCAGGGCTATGGCCACACTCACTGTTAAAAGACAGGGGGGATGTCCTTTGAATGAGTTAACCCACAAAAGCCTGTTTTCTTTTCTTTTTTCCTTTTCTGAAACAGAAATGAGCTGAAAGCAGCCTCACTCCTTTGCAGCAATGCCTGTTTCCATGGCATCCAGAGCAGCAGCTGACGGCCTTGTTATCACAAGAACTCTAATAAATTTCAGTAGATTGCTGGGAATTTGCCTGTTTTAGGGTTGTTTGTTTTTTTTTTTTTTAAACCTAGTGTGAGGTTAAGGGTTGGACTTGATTCTAAAGGTCTTTCCCACCCTAAGTGATGCTATGATTCTGTGATCCCCCAGGTCCTGGACACACCAATATGGTCCAAAGGTCTGAGGTGAAGTTAAGGTCTTCATAGTGACATCAGTTTGGAGAGGGAGCTTTTTCAGTCAAGAAATAATGCAGAACATACATGCCTCAGAGAGAGAGAGAGAAGAAAAAAACCGCAAACCCTATCAATTTTTCACAGTTAGCATGGACTTGATAGAATTCCGAACATGATTGTCTGATGAATCCTACTTGAACAGCATCTTTCTCGCACCCACCAAAGAGCAACCACTGATGGCTTCAGACAGAACACCTTCTTGCTTTAACTGTTTTCCCAAAAGCTGATAAGCTGATGTGCTGACCTAAGAATTTTTGAAAAGAGATTGATGAACATGGACATTTTACACTCAAATAAACTTTTCATCACTCTGATATTAATTTATGTAAAACCTCATGATTATGTAGAAGTGCCTTTTACTTCTTTTTAGGATCTTCCAGGTTCAGTGATATTTAGATGACTTTTGTTTCTAAGGTATTGATTCTGTGGTTTTCACTTTGATTTTACGTACAATTATAACTGATTGATTAGTGTTTACAAAATGGTGAAAAGCAATGGAAGAAAATGAGCATTTCACAGATTCAAAGGTAACTAGAAAAAGATCTGTAAATTATCCCTTATGCTATGTTAATTATCTTGGTGTCAACCTGTGTTTTTCTAGCCTATAATACAAAGCGTGCATTTATGCCTGTGATAACAATCAGATTTCAAAACTGAGGAGGAAATAGAAATGCCTGTAAGAAAGAAAAAAAAGGAAGCAGTATTACCCCCTGCATTTGAGAATTCAGTACTAATAAAAGACTTCGTGCTGAACTGTAAATACCTGTTTGCCAGAGATATCCTTGAAGTTGATCATTACTAAGTTATTGCATTAAATAGAATAAATAAACATTTGGCCTGAGCTAATACATTTTCAGGCTGCCATCAAATGCACTGTACTATAGAATAATAGAATCATAGAATAACTAGGTTGGAAGAGACCTACCAGATCATCAAGTCCAACCATTCCTATCAAACACTAAACCATGCCCCCTAGCACCTCATCCACCCATGCCTTAAACACCTCCAGGGAAGGTGAATCAACCACCTCCCTGGGCAGCCCGTTCCAGTGCCCAATGACCCTTTCTCTGAAAAATTTTTTCCTAATGTCCAGCCTAAACCTCCCCTGGCGGAGCTTGAGGCCATTCCCTCTCATCCTGTCCCCTCTCACTTGGGAGAAGAGGCCATCACCCTCCTCTCTACAACCTCCTTTCAGGTAGTTGTAGAGAGCAATGAGGTCTCCCCTCAGCCTCCTCTTCTCCAGGCTAAACAACCCCAGCTCTCTCAGCCGTTCCTCATAAGGCCTGTTCTCCAGCCCCTTCACCAGCTTTGTTGCTCTTCTCTGGACCTGTTCCAGAGCCTCAACATCCTTCTTGTGGTGAGGGTCCCAGAACTGAACACAGGATTCAAGGAGCAGTCTCACCAGTGCTGAGTACTATGTGGAGATCTCCAGAGGAAAACTGCCATCAAATTTCTTTCCTTTGTCATGCCAGAGGAAATGGTTGTTCTCCACCTCCTGTTCTCAGATCGATACCTGTTACTGCATCGGCTCCCCTCTGTATCCCAGAACCTTACAGAGGTGTCTTGTCGTCCAAACTCAGTAAACGACTACTTCTTCCCTCAAAGAACCTGTAACTTAGTTAATGAATAATAAACATAATAGATCCCGTAGAACCACAAGACTAATAATTCCTAAAACCATGGCTTCTTGGTACCCTGTGAAAAATAAAGCTGGAAAGGCTTAATTGGATTTCAAAGAGAAAAACTGTTCTTCCCCACATTTAGAAAAGAATATGTGAATAAAGATGGCAGAGTGAGACTGCTGTTCTTTGGCAACAATAATTTTATCACTAGAGTTACTGACAGATCATTTTGATATGAGAAATTGATAAACAAAAAACATTCAATAAAACTATAGAATATTTTTTCAGTGTTTTGGGTGATACTGTTGTAACATGTCTATATTATCATTGGAAAGTTAAAAATGCACGCTGGCGTCCCAAGCTATACCATATGGTTTTGCATCCTCATTTCTTGAAGAGTTGCACACACATTCTGCAGAGGCATAGGGAGCATATTCAAAGAAAATACAGCATCAGCAATCTCCATTTCATTCACAAAGTGCTTAATAAAATGACTGAGATTACTCCCGTTTAACACATCATTATAATTTATTTTATAGCCATAATAATCTCAGGTTCTGACATTAAAAAGACAATAAAAATGCTTAGGAGGTATTCTGTCTAGTTAATAAGCATGATGCAATTCACCAAACTTACTTCAACTTCTAGGGAACTGCGAAGAATGTTAATAAACTAGAGTGGTTGAGGGGTCTATTAATTTTGGATGGTGTAATTCGTATTCAGACACACTCTAGAAATAGTTGCCTAGACAAACATCCTCATCAACTGACTTTCTGAACTGTTCCTAGCACTCCTGTAATTTTCCTTCTGTTCCCTGCCCTTGAATGGACATTTCCTCTGCAGATGCAAAACCCTCTGTACGTGGTTATGAAACTGCATCCTGCCTGCATTCACCAGAGGGGTCCAAGCAAACATGCCATTCATGAAGCATTTACCTCCAAATACATGGAAGGGATGACCAAGCAGCATCCTCCAAGGCCTTTTTGTTCAGATAATCCTAGGCAGACTACTCACAGCTACTGCAGGTATTAAAACCCTGCTTTTGAGCTATGTAAAAGTAGTACCCCTGCTGACTGAGCTTCAGCTCCTTATTATGGAATTTTTCTTTTTCTTTTCTCTTTGTTTGACAGACTGGAGAACTGAAACAACCAAGGGATTAGTATTTGTTTTGGTTTAAAACATTGCAAAACCCATTTTGTTAGCGTAGCACATCATTTACCCTGTGGGCTGCTCTGTCCTTCAAAGAGTGACACCACACATTTGCCACCAGCCAGGCCTTGCTGTCGTTTTCGTCATGACACCTTTATTACTGGATGAGCAAGATTGCACCCAACACTTCATTTTCTACATAGCACAGCTCTTACCTGCCCCACTGAAAATATCACAGCCATTCTGTTGATCTATGCTTAGCTAAATCACAAAAAAATACATTGCTTGTCCCCTCTGTCAGGTTGTTGTTCCCTGGTGCCATGAGGGCTTTAGGTGAAAACTATGACATACGGTTTGCCCTGGAAATATATACACTGAATCTTTCAGAATGCATTACTGTAGCAAAGTGTATGAAATACTATTGAGTGAATATTGAACAACTCCAGAAAAAAATAGCATTCTACCCAATTTCTTGCTTTCTGTCTCAGGCAGATAAATAATTAGGAATTTGATAACAGAGAGCAAAACACTTCAATCTTCCACAAAATCATAGTAATAAAATGTGACAACAATTTTAATTTGTGCATTAGACTAGATCAAAAGAGGTGTTTTAAAGGTGTGTTAGTGCTTCATTTGCAATGGCAGGTATGCGACGTTCTGTAAGTCTGTGACATGGCCGATTATTTTGCATCAAAATTGTTACAGTTTGGGTTCTGTCAGCTGTGAACGCACTTGATCACTGACATTGGGAACATATTTATGAAAAAGGACAAATATTTAAGGGCCAAGAACTATTATAAAAGAGCCTGTGGGATCTGGTGCATGGAGAAAGAGCAGAAATAAAAGCCAGGTAGTGAGAGTATGAGTCCCCCCATCAGTCTAAGTCTGATATGGCCAGTAGCTACACCACTGTCAACAGAACCAGCTTGGCTTTAACCATGGAGATCTCAATGATGACACAGAGGTGTAGCCTGACATTTTCAGCTGGGGTTAGGGATGAACAGAAAAGGTCGGGGAGCCAATTGTGAATAACTGTAAATATTCCCATCTCTGTTGCCTATATATCAACTTTTTTTTTTCTCTCTCTTATGAGGATTGAGGAAAGGCTGATTTATTTTTCCTGCATCCTACAGATGCACAAAATTTAATCTCACTCCTGTGCTTCCTTTGCAATATTCAGTTAACAGAATGAGTGTAGTTAAATCCTGTGCAGGTCGGTAGGGCACCCAGTTCCTGCAGTATATGTCCAGTTTTCTACCTGCACATGTTTCTTTCCTCCTTTTCTCAATCTTGGTAAGGGAAACTAGTTCCTACAGCTATAAACCAAAACACGTATTTGAAAGAGGGAGAATTAATTATCTGTTAGATGTGTTCTGCTGCTCACCACTATGTAATTTAATTCAAAAGTACTGCTCCACAACAGATGTGATTTATCATGATTCTTTAGCAGCTACTGTTTTTATTTTGAAATTATCTAATTGATTATATTTCATGTGCTCTATGTTTACTTGCTTGTATCTCCTCCAAAACACTTTCCACACTTCATTTTGTCTATAGTGAGGTTCTACTTACTTATATATTTTATAGTTTTATATAATTACAGTATACTACATAAAATGAATGCAAGGTTCATGGTCAATTTGACAGATCAAAAGCAAGACTTAAATTCTCTTGGCTGAAAGCAACTTGAGAGAAAGGTAATTATTCGTCCTTATCTCTGGATTTACCTCCTAAATCTTTCTGCTACGTTACAAAAGATCTGAAAGGATTTTCTTTCCACTTCTGGCCATAGAACAGCAGAGGAGAATGCAAAAAGCT
This sequence comes from Phaenicophaeus curvirostris, assembly GCF_032191515.1. Classification (NCBI taxonomy): domain Eukaryota; kingdom Metazoa; phylum Chordata; class Aves; order Cuculiformes; family Cuculidae; genus Phaenicophaeus; species Phaenicophaeus curvirostris. The sequence continues at coordinate 103,312,114 of NC_091393.1, read as the reverse complement.
CAAATAGCATGTGAAAAGCGAAGAGACATTGCTACTGTTTACAAAGTACCAGGAACAAATCCTGCATCCAATTATTTCTCAAGTTACTCCTCTGAGTCTGATCCCCTATTACCCTGCATAGTATATGCATTTAAGCCCATTCAAAGTGGGCTAGAAAGCACTCCTGGCCTGCTCTGAACACATTGCAGCTTCACATGACACTGACAAAGAGCCACAAGAGAGCCACTTGTTTCTCAAAAAGATGCTTTAGGCTAACAGAAACTATTATCTATAAACCTTGTGTGTATCTGAGGAGAGCTGGAGGGGGAAAAATATGCTGTATTTCTAACATATCCTGTCAAGGCACCTAGTTACAGTTTTCATTCAGTTTAATGGGATGCACTTGGTCTCTGTTGAAAACAGAACAGAAACATAATATTGGTTTTGCAGAACAGGTTAATTACAACTCTTACAATTTGATTTCTAGAAAGGTTTTTGCCTCAGAAAATCACATAAAGATGTAGTAGCTTTCTGGCTAGAAGAGGTTAAACACAATTGTGTCACATGTACCCACAGGGAGATAGCAAAGAGGAGAAGAAAGTATGTGATTGGGTGTGAGCTGCTGCCTACAGCCCTCTGGCTCCCTGCGGGTCCATGACCCAAATGGAAGGGAAAGGAGAGATCCCAATAGCCACTCCTGGCCATCGGATGCATTATCTGAGGGTGTCAGGTTGGAGACAAGTGGCAGTGCTATCTGCTGAGGGTCCTTCCCTCCAGGCCACCCCAGCAGCATACCCATAGGCCTGAAAAGGGTGCCAGGGCCTCGGTGACAGCCAGGGACACCTCTGAGAAGGCTGCCTGCAGCTCGTTCTGGAGGATTCAAGGTGGCTCCATGTGCCCCTGAGCACCAGTGGAACTAAACTCTTCTGGACATCTGAGCTAGGTCATTTCCTCCTGCAGCACATCACATCTCATCATTAGAAGGGAATGATGTAAACTGAAACATTCAGAGAGCTTACAGAGGGCAACAGGTTGATTTGGAGTTCTACAGCTTTCTTAAAAGAAAATTTGGAAGGGTGATGGAGCTTTATGTCAGCTGTCCTCAGCATCTCAATCAGGTGACTTTTCGAGTAGCTGATGGGCTGATTAACTCACCCATCAAAGATGCACCACTGTCAGCCTCCTGCACATCTTTTCCTCCAGGGCTCTGCTGCTTATGGCCAGTGAGTTTTGCAGTAACTTGCTGCTTTCCACAAGTCAGTCAGGCTGACTGAATCCAGAACCCCTTCTCTTTCCTCCTCTTGCTCCCAGGAAGCCTGCAAAGTCTTGTGCACCCTTCACAATGAACCTCCTTCCCCACCACAGGACTGGACCCGATGGCTCCAAGTGAGGCCACACGGCAACAACAGGCAGTTTCCTGCTGGAAGCTTGGGATGGATAACCTGGCAGCTTCGTGGAGCAAAGGCAGAGTCAAAAAGTCAGGGTAAACCCCAGCAGGCAGAAAAAGAGTGCAAGGTAGCTCCAGAGTTCTCACATTAGTCATCTCCATGCCCTAATGCCTGAGGCCACAGCAGAACAGAGGTTCTGCTGCATTGCACAGCATTAGGCAATATGATAACATTTCCACCAGGCTGCAACGTTTTCACATTATCCAATTTGGTGTGGCTTAATAAATAAGCTAGAGCAATACAGCATGCTGTAATGCAATCATGTTGCATTAACATGCCATAACTAATGATTTTTATCAACCCTATAAGAAAAGAGGCAGTGGTGAAAAGTAAGTTGTGTTCCCATCATTGCCTGCTCCTCCCTCCTCCCCGCTAAAAAAAACAGACAGCTGCCTTCGGACAAGAAAAGTGTATTCAAATAACTACAGACATATCTGTTCCTATAGTGGAGATCAGTTTCCCAGAAATAAAACCACAGATTTTGCAAAAAGTATTATGACTTCTCATGTGACAGGACACAAACAATGTAATGCTGAAATCATAAATACTTGAGTAGGGGGAACTGCTTGCAATGGGGTATTTGATAGATCCATTTGGTGTCTTTCTTTAACTCTTCATGAGCTGATTTGGACAAATCCTCTCTATTTGTTCACTAATTCTTGCAAAGGCATGTTGATGACTAGTGAATTATACACGGCTACTGCCATCTCACAGTGTAAACAATCATAAATTATATCTGAGATACGAGGAAGCTTCAACTCTATTACAATAACAAGAGAAACTCAACATAATAACTTTACATTGTGTCAGGGTAAATAAAAGGGGACACTTGGGAATTTTTAAATGTGTGTCTCTACCACTCTTCATTTGGATTTGTTGCTGATAATTTTTCAGGTCAGCACCATGTGACCTATAGATTCTAACTTTTTTGAAGATATGTTGCCCTATTTTATGGTAGGGATGGGTTTGGACTGGAAGAAAAGCACGGTTGAGGACATTGTTGGAAGTGGGGGGCACTGGCACTTAACAACTGTACTCCTGTGTGTTCTGCCAAGGGGCATCTGGAGCAATTCCCATTAACTTCCTGAGTGGCAAAGTTTTGGAGCACTATTTTCAAATAGTATTAGATTTGGAAATATAATGTGAAGTTTGTGACTACAGAATAAGTTCTACTCCATTAAAATAATAAACAAAACTGACAGGTTATTCCACTGAGTTTCCGTGAAAACAGTTCTCTGGGGTCTCCTGTGCGGGTTTCTTATCTCAGAGTTTGATTAGCCGTTGCCATCAAGAGCAACCCACAGCCAAGAGCTAGCCCATGGAAAACAGCAGGCAGTCCAATACAATACAATACAATACAATTTCACCCTGAAATGAATTTTGTTTATTTTTTGCTTTGTTTTTTTTTTTAAATTGTTTTAAACACTGACAAATTTGTATGACCTCAGCAAAAAACTGCCAGACATGTTAAATGCCAGACAGTTTTTAATTGATGAGGTAAAAGCAGGAAAATTTACAACAGTAAAAATGCCACAAAATCAAATACCACAGTTCAAGTACAGACCAAAAAGGACTGAAATAGTCAACCAGTTGATCCTATGTAAATGATAAACCATTAGTAGCACATCCAAAATCATCTTCCATTGACCCTGACTAAGCTTTCAGTCAGTGGTGGTTATGAATACTTACTGCAGCAAACATTCCTCCTCTTAGGCCCCACTGTTTATGAATCGCATAGCTTGGCTGTTGAGACATTCCCCACATTCATCCACTGTATCTACTATAATCCTCTGCCCCTGACTTAGTGATGAGATGATTCATAATAAAAACCAAATGGTTATAGAAAGCAGGAGACTCATATAGTACTGGGCACAGTCTTGTACCTGATAGTCTTTAATCTTTGTGGTATTCTTCCAAGCCTTAATGTCAGACAAATAAGAAATAATCACACCAACACAGAAATGCTGTAAACCATATGCAGTGCCTGCATCCGTGAAGTTGCCTTTCAAGAGCTGGGATAGGGTTTTTGATGTTCTAGATACATTAGGCAGATAAATCTCACACTGCTACTTCTTCACAAGAACCGGTGACGTATTAATGACAAGAAAGGAAAGAATTAAGTATGTATAGAGAGGGGCGAAATCAGTTTGGTGGAATCTCATGTTAAAGTTGTGCCTTTTACACCATGACTCAACAGGCTTTGTCCCATAGAGCTCTTGAGGTCAGAAGGAATACCTAGTGAAATACGTTCTCCATACGTATTCTATGTATGTCTCTGTGTGGATGTAATGCTTTTGTCTCTCGCTGTATGAGAATAAATACTTAGGTAGAAAAGAAATCAGGGCAGTTCTTAGAAGAATAACGAATGACCAAGCTTTACACTGACACAGAGTTCAGATCTGTTATTAAGTAGACTTTAAGGATATGTGGGGACTTCGAATAACTGTAACTGTAACATACTGTCTCCATAAACCTAAAGCCTAGCATCTGATGAGAAGACTGACTCTGGCAAACTGGGATGCATGTAATTATACTGCTGGGTATAATTTATCCATCCTAATAATACAGTTACATCCATGCTAGTCCCTAAACAGTAATCTGTGTTGAGCTAGCAGATACCATAGTCCCATATGCATAATTCAAGCAAATTATTAAGATCATTGTGGATTTCCTATGGGTAACATTCAGGTTTAGGTTTAGATCTACAAAACTTTTCAACACACAGCAATCACTTCTACAGACATGAGAGTGACAGTATATTTTGTATACATCATTCCTAGCTAATCAGTTGGTCCTTGTGCGTTCCATGTATCTGTTATTTTTCCTTTAGTTAGTAGAGGGGTTTTGAACTACTAAGGCACAATAAAGTGAATTCAGAAACAGGTATTAACTAACAGATTTCAGATTTGTGGAGGCAGATGTAGTCACAGTTGCATGATAGTAAAGCATTTAGTCCACAGCTGATTCCACAGTGACTGGATGAAAATTAAAATCTGATCCAAAGCAATGTTACTCTTACTTATGCCTTTAAATCTTTTAGGCCCTTTATGAGCACAGAAATTTTCTACCTACTGCCTGCTGGAGTTTTGATTATCTACCTCTGCATTGTAAAAAAATTTTTAAAAAATTGTCTGATCTTACCTTTCAATTTTAAGAAGAAAACATTTTTTTTCATCTATTGTGTAAAATTATTCCCTATCCTGCTTTCAGTAGCCATCTTCATTTTTTATAGAAATGTAGCCAGAATTTCTTTGGAAATGTTCATGAATTAAATCAAGTAGAGTTTGGCCTGCTAGTAAATTCTTAAAGGACTTGATCCATAGAACATAGCAAACATTCCAACAGTCTTGAAACTTCCTTAAGGCAATATAAAAAACAAATCCCAAACTTGCTGGTCTAGGTATCAGAGGATAAAGACACCAATGGAGAATTTCTCCAAAATGACATACTAAAAATTACTACCAACCCTACCGAGGGAAGCATGAAGTTACTAGCATTTGCTTTGCAAGAATAAAAGTGTGAAAATACTTATTCCTTTTGTGACTAGCCTTTTTCTTTTACCACCCACTATGGTGAAACAATATGAATTTCCTTTCCATAGAGCCTATAAGACACAGAAAGTGCAATTTCACTAAATAAGAATTTTTAAACTGTATCAGATTCAGGCAAGAGCAGCTCATTTGTTTAAGTATTTGCTTACAAAACTCAAAATAATCTATTTTTTGGACTGTAAAATTCTGATCAGACATTCTTTTGGTGCACAGTTTCTGACTTCTTCTTGAGGCATTTTTCTCTAGGAAAAGATAGAAGAGGACAGTCAGACTGGATAAGCTGTAAGCTGAAGCACTGGTCTCTCTTGAGGGCATCACATACACAGTGCACTCCCGGCAGAGCCATTGAGACACTTTGTGGTCTACAAGAGCTGAAATATATACCTCTAGCTTATAAATTTCCATAGATTATGAACTCTGGTTGATATTAGTGACTCCCTACCTATGGACTGGGGACTTCCGGTTTGTTCATTGGTTTTACTTACACATTGAACTGAATTTCTACAGAACAGTGACATGCAATTCTCCCTCTGATCCAAGTCATGTTTCAGAAGTGCATTGCTAGGTCAAAGGAAAGCTCTGATTACATCATTCACATTTCATAAAAGTGGCAATTCGTTTGAATATTTCAAAAGTTTAACACTGACCCAAAACAAACCCTTTGAAATTCTGTAAGCATTTGCAGGACCTTGATTTGCCAGCATTTTTGAGTTGCTAAATCAGGGAACAGCTGCTGGTAGCTGCTTGGAGGATTAGGCTCTAATTTGCTAATAAGAACTGACTGCAGCATCTCAGAAAACAGTGAAAGTCATTCTATAAATAGTGAAGGTTTCTGTTACAAAATGCATTTACATATATTAAATCAAGATGCCATAATTAAGGTAACCATTTCAGAAGAATGTATAATAAAGAAAAAGTCATTAATAATCTCTCACTGCATGCGATTCTGGGAAAAGAATCTGATTGAGATAAGCTAATAATTTTTTTGCATTTGGAGAGAAATTGTTATATTCTCATTGGTTTGAAATAAATTACTAATAGTGAAAATGATAAGGAAAACATACAGGTCTATTAATAATACACTCTGTCATAGGTCTTCTAAGGCTTCACTAAGTATATCACAGTGTTTTTGTAATTACAATCAGCTAAATAGCTGGTTAAGTGAGAGATGCAATTTAAATGACAAAATTAAAGTGTTTGAACTATTCTCCTGCAGATTTGGAATGGCTCCTTAGAGGACCTGAAGTGCCAGTGGAGTGCCAGGATTCTCTATAGTCAGTGATTGTCTGCTGTTTGCAGTCTCCAATTTGCCGTATTGATTCCAAGAAAATATTAATGTAATCAGATGAAATAATTTCCCTTCCAGTCCTTGTTTAGTTTAAAGTCAGTACCATGTTTGCTATTGTTCTAAATGAGTATGTGATGCTCCAGGGAAGTAAGAGGTGGTGAGAGAAAAAAAGATGACAATTTAAAAATGGTACTGGAAGAAGCATTACAAAGAACTAATCAGCATTAGAAAGTGCTACACGTTACTCTGGCCTAGGCCAACATAGCCTAGAAAAATGACCCCTAAGATCCCAGAAGATTCCTAGTGGAATGGAATATTTGAGCCCACTACCACACAATTGCTTCTGACCAAACATTATAGAATCATAGAATAGGGTTGGAAGGGACCTTAAAGATCATTGTGTTCCTACACCCTGCCATGGGCGGGGACATCCCACTAGATCAGGTTACCCAAGGTCCCATCCAACCTGGCCTTGAACACCTCCAGGGATGGGGCAGCCACATCTTCCCTGGGTAACCCCTTCCAGTGTCACACCACTCTCATGGTGAAGAAATTCTTCTTAATGTCTAGTCTAAACCTGCTCTTCTCCAGTTTATACCCATTCCCCCTCGTCCTATCACCACAAGCCTTTATGAATAGTCCCTCTCCAGCTTTCTTGTAGGCTCCTTTCAGATACTGAAAGGTCACCATAAGATCTCCTTGGAGCCTTCTCTTCTCCAGACTGAACAAGCCCAACTCTCTCAGCATGTGTCCTCATAGGGAAGGTACTCCAGTTCTCTGACCAGCCTTGTAGCCCTCCTCTGGAGCCATTCCAACAGCTCCATATCATTCTTACGTTGAAGATTCCAGAAATGGACACAGTACTCTAGATGAGGTCTCACAAGAGAGGAACAGAGGGGTAGAATCTCCTCCCCCAACCTGCTGGCCATGCTTCTTTTGATGCAGCCCAGGATACAGTTGGTCTTCTGGGCTGCGGGCGCACATTGCTGGCTCATGTCGAGCTTCTCATTGACGAGCACCCCCAAGTCCTTCTCTGCAGGGCTGCTCTCAATCACATCAACCCCCATAATGTACTGAAAACACAGATTGTCCTGACTGGGGCAGTGTTTCAATTAACAGCAGTAAAGCTATAAACTCTGAACAGTAAAAATCTATGAAGAAAGTAAATTACCTTAACAACACAATGGCACAATTAGTCACAATTAGTAGAGATATAGATTGTAAGTGGTTAAAAATGAGTCTTGGATAAAGGGGGTGAATTTGACTAAAAATGCTTCCATTAGAAATACTTAACCTTCTTATCCACTAAATCCAAACATTAACCTGGAGATGGAAATCATGTTACAATTGAATAGAGACAATTACTTTTCAGTTTTGGTTTACAGTAATCTCAGATTTCAAACCTAATACAGTGATTTTGTGACCTCAGGCACCTCATCTAAAGTTCTTTCCATCTCTAAATGAAAATAACACTTTCCTGCCTTTGTAAAGAACTTTGAAACCTTTGCTGAATTATGTACATCTACACGCCTGAGAGAATAACTCAGCAACATGGGTGTGTTTGCACATCTGAGCCTAGATTGTATTGTGATCAAATTATTTGCTCTATCTTTACCCAAACAAATTTTGCTGGAAATATCATACCAGATGACTTAATAACACTTTGCTTGCTTGCACATTCGTTTTTCAAACAGAATTCTAAACAAGCATCTGAACCCTACCAAAATGTATGTACTTGACTTTCTTTACAGAAATCTATCCACTGAAATCCATGAGACTGGGCACATGCTTCACTTCTAGCATAAGTACACATAACAAGAGAGGATAAAATATCAAAACAGCACTATTTAATCCATTCAAAGTCAACACATCCTACATCAAACTCATCTTAATGCCATTGTCCTCACATATCTGATCTTGTTATACTCTCACTGAAGTCCTTGAATCCATGTCCTATTAACTTCAGTAACAGATGAAGTACACTCTTTTTCATTCCTTACAAATTCTAGCTATCACCTAAGGAATTGCCTGATCTCATTCTCTGTGTTTTTAAAGTGTTAAGCTTAATAAATGTGTTGACTGTTGGCAGAGTTTGATAGATTCAAATGAGTAGTGATGACACCAGTGAATACATTGTCTCATTAAAAAAATGAAAGAAGAAAGAAAAAAAGAAAGATTGGAAATGCATAAACATGAAAGAAGTACCTCTCTTTTAGCCTTTACCCTAACAAGTTATCAAATTATTGCCGCCTCAAGCTCTTTGTAGACATTGCCCAGTTTCCAAGGGAGAGCCATATCCTAATTACTGTACGTGAGTGAGGAAAGAAAATGGCATTTAGCAATAAAGTACAGGGCAAGAAAACACATCCAGTTTTTCGCTAAGCAGTATGACAGCACAGCCCCTGTTATTGAGTAGATTTGTGTAGCTGCAGAAATGCCCTCAGAGGGCTCTTGGTGAGGTGCACTCCAGTGACAGAAGAAAGACAAGTTGCTCATTCATTTCCTCTCATGCAGCAGATGGTGTGAATAACTGCTATGACAATCTCAGGGATGAACTGTGTGCCAAGCTGAAATATGAGGGTTCTTTTCCTTTTGATTTTTCCACTTGCATGGTCCAGGTGCTGCTTCCCACTCTAACTGAAGACATGGCTCACACATGAAATAACCATTCAAAGTACTCTGCCAGATAAACTGGCTTGGCAAGTGTTGGAGTGCCAGGCTTCTAAAAGGTGTTAATCATGGTTAACCATGTAAAGATGCAAATAGAGGAATAGGAAATTTTTACTAGTATCAAGCACTAGTTCCAAGAGCACAACTCTATTACTGGAGTCCAGAAACACCTCTCTGTGTCAATTCCTACCTGCCTGATTTGTGCAGGCTGATCTCCATTGCAGAGGTCGTGATGAGGATATAGTCTTATGCATGATCATATCTCACACTTGGAAAAGATTTTCCTCTCTCCTAAACTACCTACATAATTCTGAAAACAGGTCTGAAAAGGTGTATCTGCACTATGTCCTCCATCACTGATGTTTGAATGATGTGATGTAAGGTAGTTGGATTTGACACAAATATCAGTTATCCATTGGAGTGAGGCATTTTGCTCACATCACTAACTCCTGAGGAGGTGATAGAATATTCTTTCCTCTAAAAGAAGTGATTATTCTTTCTTATTCTTAAACCCTTGAGGTTGCATTTCTTACTTAGCAACAAACAAGTTCAGAAGTTTTCAGAAGTCTAAGCAAAGCCAATACATACATGAAGGTTATGTGCATGGTCACCAGAAGCAGCCCTGTTTCTGCATTGCAGCTGAAATCAGCCATCATCAAGATCGTGGTTTAGATTTTCTCTGCAAGTTCCCACAGAGAATATTGACCACAGAGATGCAAAACTAAAAGTACAACTACAATGATTTTTTTTCATCTGATACAAAGGCCACACACAACATGACAGCACTTGCACAAAAAAATGAAAACTGTTCTGATTTAACTATGACTCTGCTGTTTGTGTTTATCTAACACTGTGATTCTAAACTCATGACAAATATTATTTGGATTACTGTGAGTTATGAGTCAGGTGGAAAACGATCAGTCATGTTCCACAGAAGCATATGTGTTTGTATGTGTGTAAAAAAAATTATACAGGCCAATACTTGTGGGTTTTTTTTGGTTGCATTGTTTGTTTTGTTTTGTTTTTTTAATATATTTGTGTGTGCTTGTGCCAATATGTGAGGAAATAAACAATCTTACTTCAGAAGTAGTCCATTTCTTTCACAACAATCGCAGAAGTTCATATATGGAAATCGCTCAGCTTCTAACTTTGTTTATCTGGAATTTATAGCCAGATATACAACACAATATTCAAAGTTCAATAACCCGGGCCAGATTCCAGCTTTTCTTACACTGATATATCAGAGATTATAATTTTCAGAAACATCCTCTGGTAGTATTTAAATCTTGCTTTATGGAGGTAACTATACCGTGATTCTAAGTCTACATGCTTGTCAACGGTAACAAATTCTGTATTAATAAAAAGTTCACTGGAATGGCAAAGGTAAAGTGGATGTAACGTGCAGCAATATATACAAAAAAAGAATCTGACACAAACTGATGATTGTTTAGCAAGATATACGAGAAGAGGTGGGGAACATGGGTATAGAATTAGATTGTTTACTTTTTTACAGGAAAAATATTGCATAACAAATATGCAACTTGAATTATATGAATCAAATTATTTCATACCTAAAATCTCATCCATTCTCTTGTGTAGAGTTATTTAATTGAAAAACAGCTCAGCTGGAATCGTTAGCAGGCTATCCAAATGTCGTTTGGTCATACAAAAGAGCACTTAAGCAGGCAAAGTTACAATTACATGAATTGTCATCGTCAGACAAAGGATCTGAGTGACTTATTTTGACATACTATTAAGATGCCTATATCTGAAAGTTCAACCTGTGGCATTAAATACTTTCAAGTCCAGGACAAGCAATGCTTTTGAGCCAGAAGGTGCTGAAGAAAAATATCCTGGAACAGTTCTCTTTCTGTAAATTTAGAGGTCTGCTGCTCCCCTTCTAGGTCTGTACACCATGGGCCATAAGAAGTGGAAATATTTTACTTTTGAGTATTTAGCAGTTAACTAGATTTAATACTTTTGCTCGGTGTAAGGCAGACATTTACTTCGCAGCTGCTGAGTAGGCTACTGTATTTTCTATTTGTGCAGCACGTGAATTACCTGTGAAAACAACTCAGATCAGCTCACTTCAGCCAAAGCCATACATCTATGCAAGTAACATGCAATTATTTACCCCTTTTTTTTTTCCATCAGAACACCCAGTGCCCCTTATACTCTGTCTCCCATCTCAGATGTGGCATTTTCACTTTATTTCTCTCAATAGTTTTTCTTTCTCTACAGTATTTCCTGTCTCTGCCCCTTAATCTGCACAGGCTATTAGAAAACATATTTCTTTTTTAAACAGGATAACAGTTATCCAAGGTGCATGCTACCTGACTATACCTCATATGTCCCCAGTTGCTAAGATTCCAGCTATTCTCTTGTAAAAAGTGAGGAAAATACCCTACATAGCTAGCTGGAAGCAGCTCTTGTGACTTTTTTTCAGTGACTCTTCCTCTTGCTAGCTTTAGTCCAAGTCTTTATTTGAAAATAATCTCAAATAATATTAAATTATACTGCTAGAGAGACTTTTGCTTAAATAATAGCTATACAAACTGTCTCGCTTCATCCCTAAAAGGGAGTGAGTTAGAAATGTTAAAGAACCAAGAAAGAGATAAGAGAAAAGCAGGTATCTGCAAATTATCAAGAAAGGCTAAGGTTGGCTGGTGGCACGTATAAAAACTTTCAAAGGTTTACTGTATAGCGAAAGGGTTTTCTGGAATTCTTCAAGATGTAGCAATGTTAGTTGAGAGGAATGAAAATGAAACATTGTGTTGTTTTCTCTGAGATTGCGCTATTTGTATAAGCAGTTGTGCATTTTGTCTTCAAAGAAATGTGTAATCCCCTCCATCTTTGCCTTATACTGGGCATGCCGTCACAGGAGTGGTGGTTTATGCAGGGTACTACTGATGATGGTCTGTTGTAAAGCCTCTGGCAGAAATACAAGACTGGAGTTAAGAGAGAAAGTGAAGCTGTATAGAGCTGTGTACATACTTCAAACCTCCCAGCATTGATGTTCAGTTTCAACTCTGATGCCAGGCCAGGTCCTCCTCCATAAAGCAAGCAAGGAAAAGGTAAACCTGGGCTTAGTGAACATTTTCTGCAGAAGACTGCTTTATGCATTATAAGCATTAGGAGTCACAAGGCATATCAGAACGGGACCGTGCACTTAAAGAATTCTGTTGGATAGTGTATTAGACATGAAGTGAGAAACCCTTAGTTGTGCCTAACAAGGAGGACTGCAATGGCCCGAGAAATGTATCCTGAAGTACATTAAAGTTATTAATTTATGATATCTTTCTCTTCTACCAAAATTACTCAAAAAGAAATAGGAAGTGGTAGTGAATGAAAAGAAACCACATTACTATAAGACATTGGTTCATAGGCTCTGCTGCTAAGAGGATGCTACATTAAGGCTATGGATGTAATCTCAATGGGAATTTCAGGGGGAAGAGAGATAAATGGCTGATTCCGATGCAGAAGATGTTAGATAGCACTAGATATTTGCCTGGTCAAAAATAAAGTGAAACAAAATAAATCAAAACAAAACACTAAAATAACCAAGAGAATTCACTCCTCCTGTACAATATAGTCTCAGTGTTTTACCATCACAGTGCATCTGATCCTCAGTCTTCCCAGCCCTGCTGTCCACAGGTATTCCATTACATGCAAATAACACTCAACCCAGGGTGCTTAAAATGATTGCACACAGCTGGTAAATCACTTTTTCTACTCTATTCTTTGCCAATTTTTGCCCTTAATACTTATTTGACCTGATGATCAGACTACACACTGACTCAGATCCATCAGGATGAAAAAACCCCAGACCATTGCCAATCGAGGGCTCAGCTGGTTTTCTCCTTGCAAGTGTTTCTTGAAGGAACAACTAAATTCATCTACAGGTATGTTTTTCCAAGAAATAACTGTCTGCGTGTTGTGCTCATATAAAGATCCTTCATTGCCCATGTGCAACTACTGGTTTTACACGGTCAGGGAGAGAAGAGTACAGCATGCCTGGCATACACTTTGGAAAAACTAAGCCTCCCCAAATAAAAACAAACACTGTGGGCCTCAGTCCTTGCTCCCTTACACTTGGCTCTTACATTTGCTCTTATGTTTTGAGAGTACCAAGCAGAGCTGCTGTGCTTGGGACTTTCTGATCCCTATCTTAAAGATATTGCCAATAAGGAACCACTATGTGAGCTGTTTGCACACCTGCATAGATTCACAAAATATAGGAATGCCACATGAAGACGTTAGCTGCTGATAATTTCTATCCTGGATCTCTTGGTATTAGAGTTTTAGATAAGGTTAGGAAAACTACTAGCACTTTACATTGCACAGAACTAAGGGCTAAAATTTTAATAGTTCTGTCCAAGAAGACTAAAATAGGACTCTTGCTTTGATGACACTCTCAAGTCCCTAAAGTTTCCTTTTATGAGTTCTGTGAGGGAGAAACTCATCCAGTTTTTCCCTTTTTCTAATAAAAATATTATTGTTTTATAAAACAATAATTTCTCTCTGCATACATACAAATAAAGGTTTTTTTGTGTTTGATTTCATTGGAAAAGGCCTTCATACAATTTTCACAAAACAGCATTATGGAATGATGTTTACCATCACCACAACAATGTTTAAATCTGGTCCCCTGAAAGCAAAGTGAATTTTTACAATTAGTTTCAGTATGCCCATAATTTTATATTTGAGTCCTTTTTCATCTTTAAAAAATTTAGAACTTACCAGAAAAGTTCTGACTTTACTACTCTCTATCTTTTCAGCGCCAGTTAATTTTATATCTATGGTAAGCTGATCAAAGCCAGATCATTAATTGCTTTTTTACAAAGCAATGCAAGACCCATTAATTTTGAAACTGAGCCTACGTTATGAATGTTCTTGTGGTTTATGCTGAAGATTGATCTGGTTCCTATTTATTAGTGCAGTTCTGTGTACTTTAACTAATGGCCCTCTAGGCCTCCAGACTAATGGTTTCTTCTTATGTTTTTGTGAAGAAGTATTTGCCACTAACTTAACAGAAAATTAGGTTCATGAAATAAATGTGTATAACACTGAAAGAGAAAAATCAATGAGAAAACCAACAACTGCATAATTTAAAGGTCTCAACTGATATGGAAAGTCATACTTTATATAAAGAAGTAAATGGATATGATTCCAGGAAAAAAGCTGGATTTCTAAAATGTTTGGCTGCTTTACTGATCAGAAATGCATTAAATAGTTTTGAGTCACTCCTCGTTTCTCTTTTATTTTTATTTCCAGATAATCTGGTATCAGTCAGACCCACTGAGAATTGTTTCATTGTATCCTTCCTGGCTGCCCAAGTGGGCAAGACATACAATTGCCATTATTTGTGACTGGAAGAAATGCGGCCTTGAATGTATAAGGTAAAATGCATTGGTAAATATAAAGCTCCATCACACTAGAATGGTGGTGATTTCATTCCAAATTCATAGAAGTCAGGATCCGAGTGGTGATGATGGATCACTATGAAGGTAGTGTGTGAAATAAGTGTTGTCACTTACAATGGTGTTTACCTTCATATAGTTGTTTAATTACTTATGTTTAGGTATTTTAACTGAAAGCAGTCAGTTATTAAACTTCTGAAAGTTGATATGTTTAGGATATGAACACCTATTCATTTATAACTTCTTGTTCACAACAACTTAATAGCATCATTACACATTATAAATACATCGCTGTGCATGATAAGCATGATATGGTACATAAGAAAATTGGATTGCATATTTACTGTAATTATTTGATGAGATATCATTACACCACTTAACTATCTTTTATTATTTATCTTTCCACTGAACTATGCTTGTGATTGCAAACATGTAGGATCATTACTGTCTAAGCTTAACTTTCAACCAAGAGAACAAAAGCAATTCTGATATTGTTTGGAAAAAGCACACTTAACTGGAAGCATTACCGAGAAAGGGGCTGGAATGACATACAATATTTCAATATCTATGTACATCAGCCATGGAAAGTCATTCAGATGCTGATGGAATCCCATCTCTTGCTTTGATGACACTCTCAAGTCCCTAAAGTTTCCTTTTATGAGTTCTGTGAGGGAGAAACTCATCCAGTTTTTCCCTTTTTCTAATTCCCGAGTCCTAAAACAGGCACATTGCAGGCCAGCAGTCATTCCCATTCATTGTCCACTAACAGTCAGGTTAAACTTCCGTGTCATAAAAACGCCGTCCTGGTTTTCCTTGGATATGAAAACGATTTGCTTAGAAGCTCACAGGAGCTTGATGCAACCACAACTCTAAAAAGAATGGGGCTGCAAATGCTAATATGGCTGTGAAAGTTAGAACAAATGGAATGCAAGCCACTTGTTAATGTCTGTATTTCTGAGCTATTTGGTGTTGGACAGACCTCAATGCTGCCTGGTTACCTGGGGTCAAAGTGGGTACTAAGTTGGCATGTAGTTTGCTGCTGTCTGGGCCACCACTAACATAAAAATTTTATTTTTTTTTAATCTGCAAACTAAATTTACTTGATATGGAAATTGTTCATATGTAAAGTATGAAACCTCATGATACTCTTTGGAAACCAAGGCAGGCTCAAATCCTATCTATAAGCACAAGTAGAACCAGTGAAGAACCTGTATGTGAAGTATCGTATAGGTATCTTGGCTGGGGCTTCTGTATCTCATATTCCTCCATGGGGCATCTGAGAGATGCTAAAGCCCCCCAATTTAACATGAATATATCCTCCAGTGCACTTTTACATAACTCAAAAAATAATTTTCATTTAACCCATTAAAGAACACAAAGAAATTATATTTTTCATGGCAGAAGCATGAGGCAAGACATCTAATAACTGACTGCTATGATAAAGAGAAACCTATAATTTTGGTCTTACAGACATCTTTATACATTTCTTTAACAGATTTAAATATCTTTTCTCATTTCCAGTGTAACTTCATTTCTCCACTTTTCTAATTTTTCTATCCTTTGCTGATAATCATTCCTCTATTGCTAAGTGAAAGCCTCACTTGCATCAGCAAAATTCCCAACCAAAATGCCTTAAACTCAATCAATAAAAGTGAGTTTTATAGAGCATCTGAATTAATGAGGCACTGATAAAAATTCAGTCGTTTCACTTTCCATGCAAATGGGCTCTAATATGCTGTATTCAAGGTACAATCCTTATGGCACTAACAAGAAGTAGTGGGCTGAATGCTAAATGGTCACACTGTGCATTCAGATGATAGCTACTACCTTCAACAGCTGTCTAAATCGTATCAGATGGGCAAACATGTCTGCTGAAAACTAGGTAAATATGGACATTCCCAGCAAAGCTGACCTTCAAGCCCTATTTACTAGTTACTGCTTAATAAGCCATGGTGGTGGTAGCGAAAAGTACATCTAAGAAATGTCTTCTGGTACTTATCACTGTAAGATATATATGTAACCTGCAAACAATAAAGAAGAGAATTTTTGCCCCTCAAACTATGCTATACTTTTATATGGGCTAAATATAGGCTATTTTGCCTACTTCATGGGCAGGAATTCATCATGCCTTGGAAATGTGAGTATCAGCATATAAAACCAGTTACTTAACTTCACTAGACCACAGTGGCCCTGCAGAGTAAAATAGCCCTGCCTGCAGAAACTACCACATAATGGTTACCTATTCTCTAGGAAAGCTTGTGGACAGATTTTCACAGCTCATATTAATCCACAGATAAATACACAGCACATGCTTTTGCCTTACTGCTTCATTTATCATTCAAGAATGGCTTTAACCCTGGCTGCAGTGAGGCTGGTGCCAAGAAAGCTTCCCCAAATACCTCTAAACATCTGAAGCCCAAACTCAAATGCAGATCTCTGCCTGTCTTCTGACGCATTCTATTATTATACAAGAGCAGTGAGAAATATTAATATTCAGTGACAGAAAAAGAACAATTTAACTAGAATAATTTATTTTAAAAAACATCTTTCGTCAGAGCAAAATCAACTGTGATCAAGACCATTTACCCTACAGGTCACTTCCTGTTAATGAGAGATGTACCTAACTGATATTTAATAGGAATCCTGACAACGTAATTTGAAAGATATTTTTGCCCCTAGTTGTTTATGCATCTCAAAACACACTGTTGTCAAATCCTCAGTTTGGTATTCACTAGTGGAATAAATATTTTGAAATTCTCTTTTTGTTCCCTGGTTAGATGGAAAGAGAAGCTGGATACTAGCTGTGCACGGCTCAGCTGTAGTAGTAGTCTTTTGATCTTGCACTTTGGTTCAGATTTTTGATCTTTGATTCCCATGCCTGTTTTTTCCCGACTGCTTGTTAACAGCTGTGCCCAGGACATTTCTTCTCACTGGAGGAGTTCACTGAGTCCTAACAGTGCCTCTCTGTTTGTGCTTTCCCTTCCCCTGATTCTACCCTCTCACATCTCATGGTACACAGAACATGTTGCCAGAATCAGCCTTCCAAAGCCTGAAATGATTTAATATGAACTACAAAATGTCATCTATACAATTATATGGAAAATGGGAGAAATAAACAAGCATAGAGAAATATCCTTGGAATAATTCCGCAAAAAGATTTTTCTTTTAAAAATATAGGCTCTATTACACTCAGGGGAAGCTTAGGGAGTTCCTTTTTCCAATTTCTTTACTCTTATGAAACAAAAGTTCTTCCCACTGGGCCTCTGAGTTTCTGCATGCACTTGATAAAGCAGCTGGCCTACTAGAGAGAAAAAGGGAAGGCTTGAGGTTTCTAGAGTGAATTTTATGCCAAAGATCACAGCAGAAGTGACTTTTTGCCTTCTATTTTATTGTGCTACTGCAGCCTAATCTGGACCACAGCATCACAGAGACAGCCTGAATACCAACAAGAGGATTCAGATAGGAAAAACCCAACACAGGCATTAGCTAGCTGTAAGTAAAACCAAATATATAAAAAGGTATGCAGGCATGTATATGATGTGTGTGTGTATATATAAAGTAAAATTTTGTTATTGTTTTTAAAACAGTATCTATAATGCTTTGAGAAACAGTAGCCTGCTAAGAAGAAACTGGATAAACCAGATATTCAAATACCTGGGAAAGGAAAAAACAAATATTTGAGGTAGTGGCTGTTTGCTTCATAGCCATCTCCTACTTTGTGATTTGCTCAACAGGCAACATTAGAGTGAAGAAAAAAAAGCCCTAAACATTTTTGAAAACATCTGCCAATCATCTCTTCTGTGTTATGTTGTCATGATGACTACAAATAAAAACAGGAAGGTTCAGCAGAACATTTGATGGTCCATGCAAGGTTCAGGCCCATCAAACCCAGAAGAATGAGAACTATACCCTGTGTGTGGGACAACAGACTTGCCTGGATTTGTCAAAGCCAGTCTTGCAAGAGGGGTACTTGCTTGGACTCATGAGTGTTGAACACCAAAGTCACCATGAGTTTGCAAATGGGACTGGTTCAACTTGAACAACTTTATCTAGTAAGACAGATGGATTGGGTGGTGGTTTAATGCTCAAATCAGCTGAGTGGCACCTGGGATGAAGTAAAGACCTCACAGCCTTCTGTTGCTTCAGTTAAGAACAGAAAGACCCCTGAAAGCATCTACTGAGCTCCTGTCCCTGAAGAGCTGAGTCCTCACTTCTGACAGCACAACAGGCCTTGCCGAGAGCCAACATGTAATAATTGACTTAGTCCCACCTTGCCAAGAGGCACCAAAGAGTTTCCATCCAACATACATATATATATATATAAATATGTGACCACTGTTAACTGCTTGTAATTGTCTAGTGCTAAAGTAGTAAGTGAATTTATCAGTGGCAATTTTGAATGTGTTTTAGCTGTCACTTTAAATAAATTACCTAATGCTTCTTCACTGTGAAATTGCCTCATTGAGAGTCCTTGGGAGGGCTCTAACAGACATTGCTAAATTGTTTAACCACTCCAGTGACAGCCCATACAGGTGCTCTGGCAGTGAATATTAACCTGTTTATGAAAAACCCACAAGGGGTCTCTGACAGGCAGACCTGTGGGTGACAGTCTGTGAGGGAACTCTCACAAGTAGCATTAACTCTGACTGGTGGCTACCTCATATAACTTCACTTAGTACCCTTCCAAAGAGGGAGTAAGGAAAATCACAAAATCCTCTAGTCATAAACCGTTGACTGTGTCTGGGACTAAGGTCAGATCCAGCTAGCAGCTCTGCGAGCCTGACTGCTCAATCTACTACTAACATCTTCAACTCCTACTTGTAAAAGGTAAAGTAATCCATTTGCCAAACAGCTGAGAAAAGGAAGACAACACGAGACAAAAACTCCATGTGACACTGCTTCTCTTCAGAGAAAAGCGTGAGAAGGAGTGTTACAGATGTTTAAACACCCCCAAGAGTGATAATCATGGAATCACAGAATCACACAGAATCACAGAATAACCAGGTTGGAAGAGACCCACCGGATCATCAAGTCCAACCGTTCCTATCAAACACTAAACCATATCCCTCAGCACCTCATCCACCCGTGCCTTAAACACCTCCAGGGAAGGTGAATCAACCACCTCCCTGGGCAGCCTGTTCCAGTGCCCAATGACCCTTTCTGTAAAGAATTTTTTCCTAACGTCTAGCCTAAACCTCCCCTGGCAGAGCTTGAGGCCATTCCCTCTTGTCCTGTCCCCTGTCACTTGGGAGAAGAGGCCAGCACCCTCCTCTCCACAACCTGCTTTCAGGTAGTTGTAGAGAGCAATGAGGTCTCCCCTCAGCCTCCTCTTCTCCAGGCTAAACAACCGAAGCTCTCTCAGCCGCTCCTCATAAGGCCTGTTCTCCAGCCCCTTCACCAGCTTTGTTGCTCTTCTCTGGACTCGCTCCAGAGCCTCAACATCCTTCTTGTGGTGAGGGGCCCAGAACTGAACACAGGATTCGAGGAGCGGTCTCACCAGTGCTGAGTACAGAGGGAGAATAACCTCCCTGGACCTGCTGGTCACACCGTTTCTGATACAAGCCAAGATGCCATTGGCCTTCTTGGCCACCTGGGCACACTGCTGGCTCATATTCAGTCGGTTGTCAACCGACAATATAATACAGCAAAGGACTGATTCTTGAAGTATGAACAAATGAACTAATACTTTTAGAGGAATCAGAACAAGCTTGTGAGTCATTAAAAAGCTAAATTTTCAATTTATTTTTTCTTCTGCCTTAGTCTTACTGAGGAAAAACATTCTGCCTTTCTTCCAGGGATTCTTTAGCTTTCAGTATCTAAACGTGCAAGAAAAGATAGAGGAATACAAGGGATCACAATAAGGAGGAATACTGGACTTGGCATATCAGCCCTAGCCATCAACATGGCACCTGCCAGCACAGTGCTAATCCATGTGTCAGACCATGTCCTGCCTCCTGCTCTTTCCCCTGGGTGACAAGTATATTTATCCGCACAATTTTATAGCCATCTGTTAAGTGGGCAAATAACATCCCATGCTCCTATTAAAGTCTCTGCCTGCGTATTCAGGCCAAAGGATAATTAAGATGCCATTTGAAACATACCTGAAACAAGATGGGTATGAGAAGGGTGAGCTGTTCTGAGGTCAGTTCCCACAAACAGCACTAATGATCTCCTGAGTAATGAATTAGGGAAGAGCAGCAGAAGAACCAGGAGTTGGTGTGAATACAGTCAATTTGGCTGCCAAATTAAAAGCAAGAAAACCAAATTAAACAGTATGTTAAAAGAGTGTGTTCTGCTTAAATGGCAATGATGATAGAACTTTATCTCAAAAGCTGTTTCAGTTGCATCTAATAATTGCCTTGTGTAAAACAAATCTTTCTCTCGTTTCACTTTTTAATGGCTGAAATATCACCATCAAGGTCCTGAAAATCTGAAAAAGCAATTAATATTGGCTTTTGTTAGATTCTTATTAACTCTCATAAACAACTGATTGTATCACACAAAGATCAGAGAACGATGAAACACCCAGTCCAGCTTCTCCCAGCCCTTGCAGCACAGATGAGGCAAATACAGATTTGAGGAGAAGGTATACAGGATGACTTTTTCCATCAAGTGCCAATAAATCCGGGTGTGTTGCTGAGGAAGTCCTCTCAGGAAAAAAACAGGAGAACTTTCACTGTCTATTTTGATGGCAAGCTATCCTAAAAGCTAAGCACTGGGAGGAGAATTGGGTAGTGTTTGGTGTTTTTCTCAAAGCTTTAATTGTGGAAAGCATTGCTAGTCAGGTTTAAATTTGAATTTAAATACACATTTAAATCACATTTAAATATTTCACTTGCTTAAATAGAATTCTGGGATTAAAGCCTATTGGGCTGCGTGCTCTAAGTACATACTGTGACTTTAAGTCACAAAACATGGAAAAGAGCAATGATGTTGAGTACAACACTGCAGAAGCTCCCAGATTACTGGTGCTTTGCAGCCATATGCTCTTTTGTCTGTTGCTGTCTGAGCAGAAGTATCACAGGAATTACATGAAAAGGATTCACCTTTTATACCCAAAAAGATGCTGTTTTTAAAACAGAGGGAAGGTGTCTTCTTGCAGCCAGTGCCCCTCTGAAGCTCTCTGAAACCAAGAAAGGTGAGCAAGAGATCCCCTGCTGCTTCAGTGCAGGGTTCACTGAGAAACCCAGAGCAGTGTCTAAGCAAGTACTGACATTGTAAAGCAGTGACACATTTCACGGCAGAGGAAAAAGTAATGTATATGGCTGTTAGAAAAACTGTCATCCAAAGATCTACCCCTCTTTGAAGGTATTCATGCCCTTATGAGCAGAACTTTACAAACATACCCAGTTAGAAGTGCAAGTTGTGACTACAGTCCAAGAAAAAAGCAAAAGTTGAACCTAAAAAAGAGATAATATTTCTTCTACCTCACTTCTGTATTGTAAGAAGAAAGAAGAGGACAATAGCTTAAAGCAAAACCTTATCTCCTCTCTTTTGTCAAAAGTTTGAAAAACTCAGAATTCCAGATATGCATTTTCTATTTTCAAATGCAAAAAGGTATCTGCATGGTAAAACCCCAACTCTGCAAGCTTACTAAGAAGTTTCTTTAAACAGGTCAAGGTAAGCAGAGTTTTTGTTGCCCAATCCTTTATTCATTCATTCATTTAACTCTTATCCCTTGGATCTAAACCATGCCACCTCCCTTCTGTATGCAGGTCTGCTTTGCATTTTAGCAATTTGTTTATTGTTAGGCACTGTATTAAGTTTACTTTTGGAAATCTGGAATTTTAGAATTCAGAAGATGCAATCATTCATTATCCTTGATATCATTCACTAACGCACATCATCTCTCTCATCTGCTCACAGGCTATTCTAATACCACTCCAATCGCACCTTATCTATGTGAGTCTAATTTCTACTCTTACTACAGTCAAAAGAACGGTGCCCGTGTGCAGATAATGCCCTTTTCTTGTCAAGCAGAATGAAAAATAAGATGAGGTAAAGGATGTAGATGAAAATTAAATGGGGAGAGTAACTGTAAGGACTCTGTGCTCTCCCTCACTGTACCTCGGAAATTATGAATGAGGTTTGAAGCTTGAGGAAATATATGTGGAAGTGTCAAATATTTGACACTCTTCCACTCTTGGAAGCAAGATATGAAGCACATTTGTCATATCCCATTATGAAAAGCATCTAATTCAACTGATATGATAGAATGCAAATTGTTTAAGTGGCTGCGGTCTCCCTGGGGTGTAGAAATGGCACTGCGCGGGGCTGATTACCAAGGTTTCTTGTACACAGTGCATAGTGCCCAGGAGAGATCTGCTAAGGGAGGGGATTGCCTCACTGTCAAGTGCTGTGTTGAGCTGACTTTTGAGTTAACATAAATTATTCATGTCCCTTTTATCAGTTGTTACCCTTACTTTGTCCTCTGCTCAATTTTGGTTCCAGTTGCCACATTCCCTGGTGTCTTTCGAGTATAAATGATGAAATGATATTAGAGGCACATTTGTAGTTATTTGACTCTTGCTAACAACTTCATACCTTTCAGCACTTTATTATTAATATATCCTAGGGTTAAATTGCAGAAACTATGATGGTTGTTTTGTTACCACAAAAAGTACTCTAAATTATTTCTCCTCCATAGGAATTTTGAAATTATTTCTATGTTTTTAAATCCCAAGAGTTATTTCTAACATAAAATGAAATTGTTCAGTGGCTTCTTTCTGTCATTTCTTTAGCTTTTCAGTTTATAATAATTTCTTTACTAAGTAATGCCTCTTAGCTAAATGTATATCTTACTCTAAAACCTCTAAAAGAGACTACAATCTACTATTGTAATCCTATCACAGCAAAAAAGTTCAGGATTTCCTTTGAAAAATTCCTTAAAAAAAATGTGTGCATTAGAATTTTCTATCAGCAGCTGAGAGGCTCTAAGCAAAATACTCAAAGCTTTCAACGCCCCTTTTTTTAAATATAAAATCACGCAAATTTATACTAAATGGATTTTTAAAGGTATAAATTCTAAGCATAAAGGAACCCTTTTCAAAGCAACTACAGAGATAAGAATCCATTTCTCTTTGGACTTTCCCTGCCATGAAGGAATTAATTCAACATTTTTGGAGCTGTGGCACCTGTACTACATGAGAATCTGTTCCCACAATCTTACAAGCAAATCTCCAACCGATATGGTTGTGTCAGCTGTAGTTAAATATACCATGCTAACTGGCCATTCTTCTAAAGATTTTTAAATACCCAGAGAAAATACCCAAGGTATCCATTCATCCCTCTGCTGCTCTCTAATCCTGTTACAACTGCATTGTGATGTTGGAGTGGTTAATTGAGCAGTTACGGAGCATGAAGTACAGTAAAATGAATAGAAGATGAAGAGATGTAAGAGTCTAGGAGTGATAAAAAAATTAATAATTGAGAGGGACACTCAGAGCTGCTGTGGTTAAGATTTAGAAATCTTTGAAATTTAGGCGGAGACTTCAGTTCTGAGGAAAAAGGTAACTCCAA
The DNA here is from genome assembly GCF_032191515.1 of Phaenicophaeus curvirostris. Classification (NCBI taxonomy): domain Eukaryota; kingdom Metazoa; phylum Chordata; class Aves; order Cuculiformes; family Cuculidae; genus Phaenicophaeus; species Phaenicophaeus curvirostris. The sequence goes on along the minus strand of NC_091393.1, from coordinate 103,288,239 downwards.
AATTACTATTTCACCCCACTGGCACATCTGGCTGAAAGAATACATCAGCCCAAACATCAGCAGAAATGTCGAGGGGGCAAGCATCAAGACATGGAAAAATCAGTTGTGCAAACCTTCAAACTCCCGCAGACATCAATCTTGAAATTGCTATCTCCAGTAAAACTGAAGTTGACAGCTATCTATATGTTGTCTCAGAGATCTTCACTGACAGGGCAGATTTGGGAAAGCCTTACCAGGCGGAACAGCTGAGAAGTACAGGTTTCAAAGCAGAAGGTGGCAACTGGAGATGTCTGGAGAGAAGAACAGAAGAAAGACGGCAAGAGTCCAAGTCAGCAAAGCACTCTCAAGAGAGAAGACTTTGGAGAAACAAGCCATGGCTGATTTTTGGCAATGAAGGCAAATAACACATTGAAATAAAGCTGGAGTCTGCTCCTTTCTGAGAGGTACCTGACCCTTTCATGCTTTGCTAAGCTGCACATGGTTTGCTAGGCTGCATGGCATCAATGTTCTTAACTGATCCCACCAACTTTCCTGCTGGAAAACTGAATCCTGGAGCAGAAAGGTGGGAGAAAAAACTACTAAAAAGGTCCTGGCAACAGCCATGATGAACAGCTTCAGAAAAGTTAACAACTAAACCAAAATGAAAATGAAATCCTTCTAATAAAAATAAAAATAAGATATTTAATGATCTTGTTTCTTCTACTGTCAGTCTACTACACGCATTTCTCATAAAACGTGACAAATGAGCAGTAGTGAATTTAGTAACTAGATTTCTTTGTTTATAGCTATATCAGCCCAGTCTTCATATCTAAATAATACATATTAATGTTGGAATGATTGCAATATTTATTACAAAAACATCATAAAATGCAATGCAGTACTTTCCTGTGCAGTCAGTAAAGTGCATACAGGTAGACATTCAACAGCTACTTGAAATGAGAATACATGGCTGTAAGCAGCACTACTTAAGTAAATGAAACAGTAGAAGTCATGTACCAGTACATGTTTCTGAAACAGTACAGCTCCTTCGCAAGCATTTATTCTTGGAGAGATATGGATTTGATGGGTGGACAGTACGGTGGAAAAGGAATTGTTTGGATGGTCATATTCAAAGCGTAGTGGTCAATGGCTCAAAGTCCAGATGGAGATCCGTGACAAGTGGTGTCCCTCGGGGATCTGTACTGGGACCAGTGCTGTTTATTATCTTCATCAATGATATAAACAGCGAGATTGAATGCACCCTCAGCAAGTCTGCAGATGACACCAATCTGAGCGGTGCTGTTGCCATACTGGAAGGACAGGATGTCATCCAGAGGGACCTGGACAGGCTAGAGAAGTGTGCCTGTGTGAAGCTAATGAGGTTCAAAAAGGCTAAGTGCAAGGTCCTACACCTGGGTCAGGAGAAGCCCCATTTCCAGTACATGATGGGGGATGCTATGATGGAGAGCTGCCCTGCAGAGAAGGACTTGGTGGTCAATAAGAAGCTTGACATGAGCCAGCAATGTGTGCTTCCAGCCCAGAAGGCCAGTCATATCCTGGGCTGCATCAAAAGAAGTGTAGACAGCAGGTCAAGGGGGGTGAATCTGCCCCTCTATTCCTCTCTTGTGAGACCTTATCTGGAGTACTGTGTGCACTTCTGGAATCCTCAATGTAAGAATGATACGGAGCTGTTAGAACAGGTCCAGAGGAGGGCTACAAGGATGATCCGAGGACTGGAGCACCTTCCCTATGAGGACAGGCTGAGAGAGTTGGGCTTGTTCAGCCAGGAGAAGAAAAGGCTCCAAGGAGATCTTATAGTGAGAACAGAAGATTTTGACTAGACATTAAGAATTTCTTCACCATGAGAGTGGTGAGACACTGAAAGAAGTTGCCAAGGGAAGTTGTGGCTGCCCCATCCTTGGAGGTGTTCAAGGCCAGGTTGGATGGGGCTTTGGGTAATCTGATCTAGTGGGATGTCCCTGCCCATGGCAGGGGGGTTGGAACTCAATGATCTTTAAGGTCCTTTCCAACCCTAACTATTCTATGATTCTGCTTTGACTGGTGCTTACAGAATTGTCTGAGCAGTCATGTTTTCTTTCAGGGAGGTCCCACCAGGATTCAGAAATTGTGCATTCCTTCACTTGGACTTCTCAGCAAACCCGACGTTAGAGAAACTCTCCTTACAAATATCAGGATCCTCACAAAAGGCAGTATTTTCCTTTTGAAACGAAAATGTCAGAGCAAAGTTTGGGAAAACAATGCACTTCTATGCTTTTTGATCCTATGGAGATTTAGACCTCAGACCTCTGCTGCTTTCTAAAGGGTGGCCACCTACAACAGGCCAACAGAAGTGCCCATATCCAAGTAAGAAAAATAAACTTCTCCCCCTCAATCAAGCAAATCCATAAACAGAAAATTAAATAAAAAAGAAGAGAAAGCAATTAATCCTTACAGTAGTTGCAAAACTCCAGCCCTTAAGATCCTATCTGAAAATACTTAAAAGGACAAACAAATCCCTATGGCCATAGTTTTTCTTATATAGTGCTCAAAATGCTGCCTTTGCAAGAAGCTTGAGAAATGAAAGCTAAGGGGAAAAACTGTCTCCTAAGTACATGTCAAAGTGTTTCTATCTGAACAGATGTCCTCCCCTTTCTGTTACAAAGCAAATACATTCTTGCATGACTCAACTAATGCACAAGCATGATAAACCCACCGGAAACAAAATATTCATGGTTTTCCTTTCTAATACTGTTATATACGCCATATAGAAGAACATTTTGAATGCAATGCTTTATTAATCAAAGATGAGGTTGTTGCCTTTCTCAAAATCATTAACATTTAATATTTGCAGCTGCTGATCACCTAGCACTGTATCTTTGATGTTTTGCATTTTTCCTTATATTTGACTATTCATTAGCTGTTTGCTTATGTTCCTTCCCCAAGAAAGTTACGTATTAAGTTTTAAAGTAATAAAAGCACTTAAGTGTATACATGAAAAGTTTCTTGCCTATCAGTGATCTTGCTTTGATGGATATATTAAATTAAGGCATTTTTATATTTACAGAACTGTGTACACCAGAGTTTCCCATATCACAGAGAGACTCTTATCTAACTTCACCCATGTGATACGGGATGTTCACAGAATCACAGAATAACCAGGTTGGAAGAGACCCACCGGATCATCGAGTCCAACCATTCCTATCAAACACTAAACCATATCCCTCAGCACCTCATCCACCCGTGCCTTAAACACCTCCAGGGAAGGTGAATCAACCACCTCCCTGGGCAGCCTGTTCCAGTGCCCAATGACCCTTTCTGTAAAGAATTTTTTCCTAATGTCCAGCCTAAATCTCCCCTGGCAGAGCTTGAGGCCATTCCCTCTTGTCCTGTCCCCTGTCACTTGGGAGAAGAGGCCAGCACCCTCCTCTCTACAACCTCCTTTCAGGTAGTTGTAGAGAGCAATGAGGTCTCCCCTCAGCCTCCTCTTCTCCAGGCTAAACAACCCCAGCTCTCTCAGCTGCTCCTCATAAGACCTGTTCTCCAGCCCCTTCACCAGCTTTGTTGCTCTTTTCTGGACTCGCTCCAGAGCCTCAACATCCTTCTTGTGGTGAGGGGCCCAGAACTGAACACAGGATTCGAGGAGCGGTCTCACCAGTGCCGAGTACAGAGGGAGGATAACCTCCCTGGACCTGCTGGTCACGCCGTTTCTGATACAAGCCAAGATGCCATTGGCCTTCTTGGCCACCTGGGCACACTGCTGGCTCATATTCAGTCGGTTGTCAACCAACACCCCCAGGTCCCTCTCCTCCAGGCAGCTTTCTAGCCAGACTTCTCCTAGTCTGTAGCACTGCATAGGGTTGTTGTGCCCCAAGTGCAGGACCCGGCATTTGGCCTTGTTAAATCTCATGCCATTTGACTCAGCCCAGCGGTCCAGCCTATCCAGATCCCTTTGCAGAGCTTCTCTACCCTCCAGCAGATCAACACTTCCACCCAGCTTAGTGTCGTCTGCAAACTTGCTAAGGGTGCACTCGATGCCTTCATCCAGGTCATTGATGAAGACATAAAACAGGGCTGGACCCAGCACTGAGCCCTGGGGAACCCCACTTGTCACTGGCCTCCAGCTGGATTTAACTCCATTTACCACCACTCTCTGGGCCCGGCCATCCAACCAGTTTTCCACCCAGGAGAGTGTGCGCTTGTCCAGGCCAGAGGCTGACAGCTTCTCAAGCAGAATGTTGTGAGAAACTGTGTCAAAGGCTTTACTGAAGTCCAGGAAGACCACATCCACAGCCTTTCCCTCATCCAGCAGACGAGTCACTTTGTCATAGAAGGCGATCAGGTTAGTCTGGCAAGACCTGCCTTTTGTGAACCCGTGTTGACTGGGCCTGATCACCCGGTTCTCTTGCATGTGCTTCATGATAGCACTCAAGATCACCTGCTCCATGACCTTCCTTGGCACTGAGGTCAGACTGACAGGCCTGTAGTTTCCTGGATCCTCCCTGCGACCCTTCTTGTAGATGGGCACAACATCAGCCAGCCTCCAGTCCAGTGGAACTTCCCCAGTCTTCCAGGACTGTTGGAAGATGATGGAAAGGGAGTTCTTCAGACTCAGCACAATACAGATGCAAGAAGTGGTCACTAACATCCTCTTCTCAACTGACTGAAAAAAATACAAAACATTCAAAACTGACTGTTATCAAGGCTACAAACCGAAAGTTTTTCTTAATGGAGAAATTCCACAATTTCTTTTACAAAATAAGGCAGTACATTCAAAGAGCAGGTATTAAAGGTATGGCAGGAATCTAAGTACAAGTGCTTCAGCACCCAATACAACTCTTAACTGTAGTATTGTACAATTCTACCCATACACTCTTGACAGGAAATTCCTCACAAATATATCCCAAATCTTCCCTGCAAAACTAATCTGAATTTTAAGACCAAACTAAGTTTTTTTGTCTTTTATTACTTACTCTAAATTGAGGGGGAAGAAAACAAGCTTTGGTAAAACTGTCACATCTAAATAGTCATCGCTAAAATCCCATTTACAACACATTCTACAAGCAAAGGTGATTAGTATGTATGAAACAAATTGTTTGAACCTGTTTCTCCTTCCAGACCATCAGTAGCATGGTATTAGCACAGATTCATTGTGTAACACCTGCAAAACCAAAATAAATAAAAGCATTGATTACCTCCACTGCACAAGCAGGCAGAGCTACTTTTGCCCATGCTCAAGAGGCAGATGTGTTGAACTACAATATGCTATTACTATATAACTGCTGTGCAAAGGAAGGTAGAAATTTAAATTCTTATAAATGCTTATTTTTTTAAAAAGTTAATGATTTTCCAACATTGTTGATGGCATCTTTACCATCGGGTGACATATTTATGGAGCAACTTTTGATTATACCAATATTCAAAGTTGTGCATACAGATGAGATATGTTGTTGTAGAAAACATAGGAGATGAGCAATGTTTCAGACACTGTAGTTAAAATGTAATTTTTCTACACCAGCTTTGGACAAAAGAGCTTTCAGAAGGATGATACAGAAATCCTGCTCTGAAAGCAAAACAAAGGCATTCTTTTCTGCGTGGCCCCAGAAAGTCTATAATCCAGATTTTTTCCTTCTAAAAAGAACACATTTTCTTCTCCAAAACTGCACCGTCTCGCTTAGTCTCTGTCTTTATACTTAACCACTTGTACATGTATGAATAAGAGCAGCTTTGCTCAGAGTTAGAGCATTCTCTAGAATAACAAGTTGACTCGGACCTCTAAGAAAAATTATTTTCCAAGAAAAGCCACTAAAACTGCAGCAACATTAAATTTACCAAGCACAACTAATGAGCCCCATGGGAAAGAACCAGTACACTGGATAAAACAATCAAACATTAATCAGATGGAAGTCCTGGTTTTCCTCTTGTACCCATCAAAATATTTGACAAATAACTACTTTTCCTTCTGAAAATTTGCTGAAGGTAGAATTAAAAGACACCTAGAGCTATTCTCAAATACTGTTCAAGAATAATACTATTTACATATAGTACTTGAATATCTACAGAACTTAGGTTAATTTGCTGTTCATACATTTGGGTGAGGGGGATTCAGCCCTTTTGTTTTAGGGGGCACATATGCCTCTGAATCACCTGACAAGGATACCATATGCCATTCAACACTGAGCACCACCTGCCAGGCACTACGTAGAGCTCATACACAAGATCTTTCAGAGAGAATAACCATCCTGAAGTAAGAATTTCTTCTGGAATGAAACATCAAAATGTAGAACTAAAAGGAATCTCCTAAGTTCTTGTGTTCAGTGTTGCTATCACAGACAATCTCACTACATCATTTTTCTCCTAAGGGCATCAGATTAAAAATTACAAGAAACAACTTTAAATGCTAAAACATTTTATGAATGTTAGATTATTTTATTATAATTTAAACTGTTTCTGAGATCACTATAAATATTTTTTTTAAAATCAACTTGTTAGCATCTGAATGTTAAAGGCCAGGAATTCACAAGCAATTTAAGCGCTTAAATAACTTGAAAGGCTCTCTTATTAAATATTGAAAAACTCTTCCAAAGTATAAAATTACAGACCTTGTTAATTAGGATGGTAGAAGTAACACCTTTTTCTTTCCAAATTATCCTACTTCCCTTGTTCAGACTGTGTAATTTATTATGGAGTGAATGAATAATTCATAGGTACTGGGAGACGTTGGCCAACACTGCACAAAATCAGCTGTGAACAACACACTGTTTGAACTTTAAGCCATTTTGCTGTAGTTACGTTCATTATCCCAGCATCTATATCTCACTGACTGGCACATTCCTCTCAAACCTGAAATCACCAGTATTTCCACAAGAACCTGCCTCCACACTTATCCAGCAAAATAAGAATAAATAACACATGCTAAAATCTATGAACGTAACCACATGCTCTGAAAATTCAGAAAGAATTATAGTTATTTTCTAAAATATCTTGAAGACACAGGAAGAAACGTTGTGTCAGTGGAAAGCAGTGAGATCTGTATATGTTCATTCAGAGGTTTTGCGCCTTTTTTAAATAGTTTGGTAACAGACAGCTTGCAAAAAAATGCCTTCATTTCCAGAAAAATACTAAATACCTAGAAAAAAAAAAAACCCAAACCCTAACCCTCATAGTCTGGTTTCAGGAATTGCACTACCCTGAAATTAGCAGCTTAGGAGAAAACAGCCAACTCAGAGACTCAGCATTCCCTCTATCTCAGTCTTCCATGAAGTCCAGAAGAGAGATCTGGAAAAGGTATAAAGGTGTTGCAGAGTTTAACACATTCATTATAATGGCATCAACACCAGAAGTTTTGCTCAAGAGAAATCTCCAATACAGCACATTTCTGATTCCTGACTCTGTGAAGTAGGCTAGATATTGAGAGGAACAAAATGCATGTAACTTAAGGAATACAGACTCATTTCAGACAACGATCTGAGATATATAAGAGAGGTAATGTACATATCCATTGCTGGTTTTATTGGTAATGTTTAACAGTGGCTTTTGGAAACAATTTTTCTCTTTTTCACATTCTAAACCCCAACAATAAAACACTGTAGCCATAGTAACACTGATGCTGTTATGAGAGAGAACTGCTTGCATCCACTCAAAAAAACCCAAACCCTAAACAAGATTGTTTTTAAATTTAAACATCAGCACTGAAATAGCAAAGGCAGGGGTAAGTTATTTGCTACTGTGCTGTTGGCCAGGGATCAATTCAGCATCTGTTGCCCATAGAATGGGCAGGTTTTGACATTCTGAGCTGCTGGTCTGGTTTTTTTTCATTGTTTTGTTTGGTTTTGGTTGTTTTTTAAACAATTCAGGCACTTACGTCACAGAGACCAAAAGGCAAGGGACATTGCCTGTGGCATCCCAGCCCCACTGACATGAGTGCTCCATCTCACAGTGATTTCTGTAAGGACAGGATTTGGTCCACAGTTTAGACCTGCAAAGAGTTTCTGAGCAGCTGCTAGTGGGAGTTTGTCTCAAGATGAAGTTGGAGGCATTCTGAAACAACATCTCCAGCAGTGCAAACTTTGTGCGCCTCCATTCTGAATCTAGGAGAGGCATTCACACCACTATTAGAATCCCAAAGGTGAAAATATCTTAAATTCATTCCTAAATGGCAATAAGGAACTTTTCAATATCACCTGGCGATAACAGCCTGGGTGAAGACAAACAGCAAAATTCCTCTCTTTCCATGTAATCCCTTTTAATAGCAATACCTTTGCAACATTAGCTGATTAACTACATTTTCTCACTTTGTGACTGCAGTCTTAATAGTATTATAATACAATTACATAGTGACAGGAGCAAGAGGTGTCAGACATGACATTCTCTGCCCTCCTTCAACATGCCCATGTTCTACAGAGAAGATCCAGAAGAGAGGCCCAAGACATATGACTGAGCTTCTATTATTCACACAATTTCCCACAACAGTCTTTTAACTTAGGTGCTTTCTTAAACTGCAGAAAGACCTGAACTCGTGGTGACAGCCAACACCAACATCCAAGTGGTCCCACTGGGGAAGACAGCTCAGACAGTGAGAGGCATCATTTTGCACCTTCCTCAGTGACTGGGCAAGAGCAGGTTTGGGAGATGATCCATAACCAGCCCACCTCAAAAAGTCACAGTTTGAACCCTATCTGTCAGTACCTCTGTAAAGAAAGAACTGCTCACGGCTCTCATCCAAGTTTAGCAAGGCTTTTTAATCTGCAAAACCAGAATCAAACAGCAAAGCCCAGGAACACCTGCAGTGATACCCAGTGCAGTACTGCCTTTTCCCTGCCTTTATTAAAGTGTTCCTGAGAACATGCCCTGATTTCTTTTAAAACAATTCTTTTTGCATATTCCCTGCTGGAGCAAATCATAGCTCTATAAATGTCTCAAAAAAGCATTTGATTTAGATTTAATGGGGCAGTAAAAAAATCTATGGGTTCTAAAAGAACACTTACAGCAGTTTAATGGATACATGGGATAAATCTAGGCAAGAAATATTCCAGCAAGACAGGACAATATCTGGTTTAGAGTTTGTTATCCTAGGAGATATACTTGCTTGGTTTACTTTTGTGATTAAATTTGTAATAAAAGCTGCAACCCAACTGAACCACAAACCCCTGTTTTTCAATGTGCGTTAGCAAAAACAAAAGCAGAAAACCTACCAGCACTTCGTCAAATTGTACTCATTGTGGACATTTACTGAAAATAAGCCCTTAGCAGCTCATGCATTTCTAACAGCCAGGATACTGCCTCACACTCGCCAAATTCAGTTACAGTAGTTGCCCCACTGAGGATGTGCTTTAATCACCAATTCACCCATGCAAAACCTACTAGTGTCTCTATGTCTCCCCTTCCACCTCCCTATATTTTCTTTTTTTCTGTCTTTTTTTTCTTTTTTAGCATTCTTTCAGCATCTGTAGTAAATATCACTGTGTCAATTCCTGGCTTGCGTTCATGCTTTGGGCTCTCTTCAGTCACTATTTTTTGATCCTGTAGGACACTTCTGGGCCTAATCCTGCAGCCACCCTGCATACAGGGGTACAGCCCTGCATAATTATCATTTTCTGCATCATTACTGAGCAAAGAAGGACAGTGACAGAATTCTTCCTTATCTGTGCAGACAAAAAAAAAAAAAAAAAAGAAAAGAAAACAAAGCCCACAGCTTAAATCACTTGAGGAAAGAGAATAGATGGAGCAGCATGAAAACAAGATGCAGCAGCATCGAATATCTTCATAGCTAACACACAATATACTTGCAGCTACTGCTGCTTCTACATGGTTTGGATCCCATTCTGTAAGTAGCTCCACTGCAACTCTGTGAGCTGTAGTTGGGCTTTAAGCACTGAACGACCTCCTGTGCTGGAAGACTCCTTGGTGACTTTTCCAAGAACCATTTGTGATTGTTTTGCTTCATCAGAGAGTGCATATGGCCTTCTGTTGTTTAAGGTGAGAGTCTTCAATGGGGTCAGGCTTGATTTTTCACTCCTGGTTTTATCTGATATGAAGCCAATTTGTCTTGTGGCTCCTTTCAGAAACTGTAGCAACGCTGCCACTGCAGCCTCCCAGCAGCATACTCTCACCTCTGGGCTGTGCGGGAAAGAAGTGGCAGCTCGGGGCTTGTTTGGCCTGTGCAATAGCTTGGAAAATCATATTCAGGATTGATCACAAACACTCCTGGGAACAAGTTGTCTTCTTTCAGATCCCTTCAGTCAGGGCATCAATAGGCACTCTCTTCAGACTGCACTTGAAAGTTCTCATATAAGATAGTGCTTGCTGATACAGCTAATAAATGCATTAAAGGACTTACCAGGGTTTTGAAATATATACCTTTGCTATTCCATTGCTTTGTCTATGAAGTTCAATTAGCAGTACCTACTTTGGAAAGATTGGAGAAGGTGCATTTATAATTAATTTATGTCCTGCATTTTCAGGTACTCAGAGGAAAGGCACCCTAAGTGCACAGCATTACTATTAATAGCATGTTTTTGCACTGGCTCATAAATATCTGCCCTGCTTCTTCTCTCTTTTTACTTTTTCCATATTTTTAGGGAAATTATAGTATTTTAGAAAAACAAATGCTAATTGGATGAAACCTCAGGAAAGAAAATGCTCAAATAACCTTGGAAATGATTATTTTTTTATGATTGAGTATGTTTATTTCAGGCAGTAGTACATGTAAACTAGGAGAAAATGAGAATATAAAAATATATAGGATGTCTACCACATAATGGTTCCTTGCAGGAGGAGGAACAATAAATATTTAATAAAAATGCAAATATAAAGCCATCTGAGGAGCAACTTATGCCATAATTTCACAGGGAGAGACCAAGTGCAGCTGGGTTAACATCCTGAACTTCCTTCAAGAGCTTGGCCTTCAGCAATTCATTCCCCTGCACCTAGAAAGGATTGAGCTGAATTATTTATGTTTTTTAGATCTTTGGCAGTCCATATTCATCACTCCAACACAGGAGTTACAGTTACAGTATATTGTTCCAGCAAGTGTTTCTTGACAAGTTCTCCTCACATGTGAAAACACAACAGCAGAGTGGAGCTTGCTTTCAGTGTGTCGAGTTATCTCCTTGGCCCCATCTGGGAGCAGGCAGATGACTGCAGCAAGGACAGAAAATTGGGGTGTTAGCTTAGACTCTGGGCAGCAGCTGTTGAGGAGCTGTGTCCAACAGCAGATGAAAGGACCTGAAGACTATTCATGGTATATTGTTTTCTTTTCTAATCTCTTAGGTGTCTTTCAAGACATGTGACCCAAATGAATGAGTTATCTGTAATAACTAAATACTGAAACCTATTTAACTGATCATATCATTGAGCAGCTAACAGGAAGCATAAATTATTTTACTATCTGCATTCTTTGTATAATAAAATCTTTGGTTTTTTTAGACCTGTTGTTCAGAGCAGTAGAAAACATCAGTCGCAGAAATCTTGCATGCAGCACTGGTTATGATTTATACTGGGCTTGTGGATGGTGCCTAATCTTTCTGGGCTGCAGGCATTGCCGTTACTTTTAGAAATGAAGATTAATAGAATGTAATTTGGTAGGCAAAGCGAAAGCCATTTTCCTGTGGTCAGACCTGCTCATTGACGCAGATTTAAAATTAAAAGAATGATTTAAATACACCTGGCTGGGAGCACTGCAGGCTGTTTGTCAGCACACCAGCTGCTCAGCTCAGCCAGCATTGTAGGGAACAAAGGTAAGCAGTGTTCATCCACATGCACAAACCTACTACAGGGTGGGCTCAGCATGCCACTTTGTTTTCTCCCCATAAATGCCTGGGAAAAAAATCAGGGATGAAGTTAAAACTCCAAACATAAGTGACATCTCATCTCTGCCAAAGTACTGCAACTCAGAGTACCATGTGCAAGTCCAACAGGTTTACAAACTACCGAAGGAGTTTTGGTAGATGTTTTTGAAATTAGGTAGCCACAAAGCAAAAGAAACTTCTATTGGTACCTGATGTTGCTTTCCTTATTTGTCCTCAGCTCCTCCATCTGCTATGGAAATAGCATCCAGAGTGGTAAATGAAGCAATCTCACTGAACAAAGTTGCTTGACAGTGACATTGTGCAGCAGCCCAGACTGATGCCAGCTTGTGAGCAGGGCTTTTGTAGTATAATATTTTTCTCTGAAAAGTAACACAAATGACAAAAGTATTTTTCTATCTGTGACTTGGAAAGAAAAGGTGACTTCCGTTACCATCAGCTCTGCAAACTTTGTCTGACACCTGAAAGCAAAGCTGTGATATTTCTGGATGTTAGACCATTGATAGCAAAAAAACTGCAGCATCATAGACGATGGTGCAAAGTTGAACTCAGGCCTGGGGAGACCAGTGCCCTTGGACATCCACCATCAGAAGAGCATGCTTGGCCATCTGCAGAGGGAAAGGGTTTTTTCCAAGAAAGAATTCAGGCTCTGTGTTGATTCTTGCTCTGAGTTTGCTGCTGACAAAGCAGCCCACTCATACCAGCTGCGAAGGGGCAGTCTCAAGTCTTAGCTGCTGCATGAAAAGTTTCTACTTGGGAAACACGTTCCTGGTGAATATTTCTGGAACCTGAGCAACCCAGAGGCTACACTTTTTGCTCAGTAGTCTGCCTCTTTCAGGGGAATAGAGAGTGCTCACCTAAGGAGAAGCTGCAAAATGTGTATTTTGCCCTATCTGTACCTTTGTGTGGGTTTTGGTATGATCTCCTGTGCTTTATTTAAGCCCCGTCCCACAAGAAGGAAGCAGTTTCCTCATGGGCATTGCTGGGAAAGTCACTGTTGTCTTACTCAATCTCTGGGATTCAGTGATGAGTTTATTATACACAATATTTCTTCCTTCACCTCATCATATTTTAAAGAACCTCCGTTCAGTTTTGCTTCTGGGTTTGTCTTGTAGTGCAGGACCATGTAATGGCCCCATTTCTATAATGTTTCTCATCTGTTTATGAGGGCTCTGAGCAGCACCAAAGGACCAACTCCTTTAACATCAGGGGCAAAACACACTGAGGTCCTTGAACATCTTGTCATTTTTCTACTTCTGTTGAGGCAGCACTGGAGAATGGCTTAACTCTTTTTATAAGCCAGAAGAAAGCTGAGACTGAACCATCAGCCCTAACTTTCTACAGTGCAAAGGTACTTCAAGCCTATTACATGGCATGCCATCGCCTAAAAACACAGTGGTGGGACAGCAGCCAATAAAGCAATGCACAGCGCTCCAGTCAGTAGCACTTTCTTTGTATCTCTGAAATGGTGTGAAGAAATAATAGTGCCACCAGAGGTATATTTGCATTAAGCCTGTCTTTGTTAACATCGCTGCTTTGATAAAACAACTGTACATTTCAATGGCCTGCCACTAGATATCTGGATTTTATTATTTCTCTTGTTCACAGCTCTATGCATAAGAATATTTTGTTTTCATTGACTTTTCATTTAGATATTCTATCTGTGAGGCATTCCAAAAACTTGTACATGTGAGTAGTTTCCCACAAGGCTGAACTTGTCCTTTGAGAAGGATTTGGTAACAAGTTGAGTGGGCTGGCTGATTCCCAACCAATTATTTATTCAGAGAAACAACTTCTGCTTGTGAGCAGACTGAAAAGTCCTCAGGTCTGTTTCTCACTTGGAATTATTCATGGATTTTCTCAGTGACAGATAGCTGGTCTGCAAAAATGTGCGTTTCACAATTTTTCACCCAAAGTAAGCTCAGTCACTCAAGGATCTGGGAACATGACGATCCATACAACAATAAATACAACATTGTGTTGCACTTGGTATGCTGACACAATGCAATACACTGTCATGTAAAAATAACTAAAGATGCTCAGATTCTAGTAAAAATATTGGATTTGTTTTTTTTTTAGTTAGCCTCTACCTGGACAGCTTGCTCTATTTCTGTAAGGGAAATGCCAGCAGGTCTGCTTTAAAGCAGCTTCTATATCTTGACATGAAACAGAATTGTGCTACATAGACTATCTTCTTTTACCAATATGACAAGAAAGCCAAAATACAAGAAAGCCAGACAGAAGTGATCAGTAGCTACCAAGCTCTTTGCAAGCGAACTACCAAGTAACATGCCTTCAGAAGTTGCAGGTTAGGGGTTAAGAAGAGATATGTTTGTACTACAATAAGCAATGAACCTGTACGTAGTGCAAGATGCTACAGAGAGGATTTTTAACCATCTTGATAGCCAAAGAGTCCTCATCAGCAACTTCAAATTGAGTGCAGACATAGACCTAGGCAAGGAACACCATGCTCTGTTTTCCTGGAGTAAAAATATAAAATACCAGCAGAAAATTGGACCAGAGTACACATTTAAGTGACAAAAATCTTGACTGTTGCTGAAGGAAGTTTTAGAATCAATAACATATTTTCATGTGGAGCTACCGGGATCAAAACCAGCTTCTTGGACTTCAAGATGCATATGAAGAACAAATTCCAAAGAAACCACGATAAGGGTTTTCTCATCCCACCCAAAAAGGTATGTTTAAGACAAGTTAGTACCTGACATTAATGGCAATACATCCTATTTTGCAGTTAATCCAAACACACAGGGGCTGGATCCTGAATGCACATGCACCTTCTTGCTTGATGAAAACAACACGAGTGTTTCAAACTAGCAGGTTAAGGCAGAAAAAGTCAGGGGTCAAAGACAGGCAGAGGAGAAATTGTGGCTCAATACTGAACTTTGGCATCCTTAGTGAGTGAGAGAGGTGTTGCAGCTTATCAGCTTTTCTTCTAAAGCTGCATACAGATGGAGATTTCCACTTATCTAAGAAAAAGCAGCCTGTACAGGCTATATCACATTTTCTTGAGCCTTGTCTAAATTAAAACTGTCTTTTGTTCAGGGAAAGCAATTAAGACAAAACAGTCAAAATACTACCAAAAATGAGCGGGATTTTTCACTTACTAGAGGATGGGTTATCAACCACTCTAAACAGCCAATAGTGATATTATAGTAGGTGCAAGTAATCAGCAAAGAACTGATACAATTTATATTTCATAGATGTTTAAAAACAAATGATGTGTTGAAAGATCCATCCTATATGTGATGTGCATAACCAAAGTTCTGCATGGATTCTTTATGCACGAGTAACGTAAGCAGATCCTCCAAGCAATCCATCATGAGCTTTAACCCCACAATGTGTTGGTGTCTTCTCATCAGTGCCCCACCAAGATTGGGAGAGTTCTTACTGTATATTTATTTATTAAAAACTTTTATGCTATAGTATTATCTGTCTAAATGCTGATATATGTTGTCCTGAATTTTTTGTTGGTGGTGCCTCTCGCCAAAACAAGAAATCTATATCTACTTGCTCTAAGAACTAATCCCAGGACCCCAAGCCAGAAGGTTTCAGACATGCATTTTTGCTTGTGGAGTGTGATTAACTGCAAAGAGGAAGACTGAATTTCTTCTTCAGAAGCAACCTCTGATTCAAGATGTGCTGATTTCTTCAGATATGTCATCTCATTAACCACAAACATGCATCACATTGTTATTTTCCTTAAAATACACAACAAGATCCCTACACCAGTTAAGTCCACTGGAAGTCTGCCATTTACTCTACTAAGGCAATGATATTTCTCTTGTTCAACATAATAAAGGAACCTGAGTAGTGACTATAAGCAATATCATCCTTGATATGATAGCTCTTATACAAATTTATCCTGTGAATTTTTATTCCTCAGGAACAAACATTTTGTAGAGTTAGTTTTTATAAACTGTTATTTCATGAAGCTGTAAATATACACAGACATAATTTGCCAGTCGTTTTGTTCACTTGACAGCATCCAATTATCCCCTGAACTCCTTCACAGAACACTTAATTTCCCACTTTGGCAATTCCTATCATAGTTCAGCTAACCTTTCTTCTAGACTCTCTCTCCAATGTGTTAATAGCTCTGGCCCTTAGGAGCTGCAGATGCACTAACAATACCCACTGACTATTCCCATGAAGTCCTTTTAAGGTGGCACTAGGGCTGTGCTCTTATGTCTTCCTCACCTCGTTTCCACTATGCTCCCATCTTTCCTAACTCAAAATTTTTTGTTCCTCTCTGATCAATATTTTGTCATTCAGGAAAGATCTGATTGAGTCATATTTACTGTTGCCTGGTGTACTCTGTAAATCTTTACATATTCCTTCCTACAAATTATAAGCTATAGTAATATATACCCTGCAACCCTGCATTAACATTCAGTCTATTTTCATTCTGCACTGATTTGGAATCACTCTTGCTTCGGCACCAGGGGAGGAGGAGAAAGAGGACGATGATGATTTTGTAATTAGTAATGTCCAACTACACTCCTACAGAATATGACCTCAGCTGCTGCGCAATCAAGTCAATGCTGAATGTTTTAAAAACCTCCCACAATTTTCTTCAGTATCCTTAAAGCAACTGTAACTAGGTCCAGAATGATTTCCAAACACCTTAATTGTGTAAACTTTGAGAAAACAAGAAACATTTCTGACAGTGACCACTAACTAACTAAAACTTGTTACCTGGACTAGGATGGGGAGATTTCATCCATTTGAGGCACCAAGAGGTTTTGAAACAGTCCTTAACAAATAGCTTCATAGTTAAGAATTAACCACTTTTAAAAAAACACACTTTGAGTGCTTTCAGTCTCAAAATGCCTCACTCTGCCTGTCCTAGTAGATAGCACTTGTTCCAAACTGGCTGCGATGGAAGGTAAAGCAAAGGTCTATATGTTAGATGCAAGGGTACCCTCTAGTGGTGTCAGTGCTGGCTCTTCACCGTGGGACACAAGCAACCCACTAGGAAAGGGCCAAGTAGGGCTGTTCCGTATGTATTAAATACCATATCAAATAGAGGAATTAGCTGTATGCAAGATTTTAATTGTCTTGTTCCACCTTTTAAATTTAGTTTCTTTCCTACTTGCTGCTTCTTTACCTCCTATGTGATTTCTATTACACTTCAAAACATCCATACAGAAATTAAAAATGTGACTGTCCCTAAACATGACAGTGGGTTTAGGGAATCAAAAATGTGACTGTCCCTAAACATGACAGTGGGTTTAGGGAATCAGTGGAGTAGTTTGAAAGCATCAAGATTATCTTACAGTGCCTTTATAGCCAAATTGGAATAATTTTGTTTTTATAACTAATGCAAATTTTATCAAAATACGCTGCATTTTGATTTTCACCAGTGCATATTAACTAATTAATTAGCAGGAGGAACAAACACAAATATGACACACCACGTGATCACTCCTCTCAAGTCTGTGACAGCATACAACAAAAGTCTAACATCCTTCCAATGCTGCTTTTAAAAACTTGAACATGAAAGCAAGCTGAGAGTAATGAGAAAACAGACTGAAAGAGCCAGCAGAATACAGAGCCTCACCATGGTGAAAATGAGAACTGAGGATTTTCATTCACATAGTATGGTGTCTTCTGTGCATCCAACAATGTTTAGTACCAAACGGCAAAATATGCAGCTTTCAGTCCTCTCCTCAAATTAGGCTGTAGGTCAGCACTGCAGCACTGGAAGCTCATAACGCACAGAAAAAATGATGCTCAAACTCCTGATCGGCATTTGAAAAAATGCTTAAGCTTCCCTGAAAATAATTGCACATGGCAAGTGGCAATACCTTGTTCCACTCATTAATTTGACTTGATAATTAAATGATTCTTTTAAATACAATTAATTAAGCTTTAGTAGCGTGGGTCTGGCTCTGTTCTCAAACAATTAATCTTATGAAAATCTTGCAACCATTCTGATCAAGATTCATGCCTCTTTTTGCGTGTGTGTACAGGGATATAAAAGGACTGTCAGCTGCTCTTTTTGTGCTCTGCCATCCTGTGGATTTGTTGGCATTTAATCAAAGGAGAAGATTTCATTCTATACATTGCTACAGAATAGTAAGAGCTGCTACATGGCAATCACAGCCAAGACTGAAAAGAGTAAAAGGAGGGAGAAATTCATCCACCCTTGTTTCACCTTTCCCTTCCAATGAGAGAGCTAGAGGAAAATTAGGGTTTTTTTTGAGGTTTATTTTGTGCAGTAAGGACCAGAAGTACTGTGCACAAATCAAGATAGAAATTTGCTAGTCAGTGCTGGTATACTCCTAGGTAAGGGTATCATGGTACAGAAAGGAAAAATGAAAACCTTGGAATACTTAGGAGAGTGAGAAGGACATTACTGAGGGTAACCCTCACAGGCAACACAAGAAATTCAGTTCAGGCTACCCACACATCCTCAAGCAAACACTTGGAAATATTTGCGAAGTTGGTCTGAAAATGTCCTGGGAACCATGACAGCTTGGGAAATTTTCCATCCTGCCAATTTTCTCCTGGCACTTTAATGCTCTTGCTGCCAACCCAGGCTGTTAACAGAAAATATATTTGTTTTTCAACCTAAGGCTAGTTTTCAAGCCATTGAATGACTTCTGGTCAACTGAATGAGCTAACAAGATTTGTGTTAAGTTTCACAGAATCACAGAATAACCAGGTTGGAAGAGACCCACCGGATCATCGAGTCCAACCGTTCCTATCAAACACTAAACCATATCCCTCAGCACCTCATCCACCCGTGCCTTAAACACCTCCAGGGAAGGTGAATCAACCACCTCCCTGGGCAGCCTGTTCCAGTGCCCAATGACCCTTTCTGTAAAGAATTTTTTCCTAACGTCCAGCCTAAACCTCCCCTGGCGGGGCTTGAGGCCATTCCCTCTTGTCCTGTCCCCTGTCACTTGGAAGAAGAGGCCAGCACCCTCCTCTCTACAACCTCCTTTCAGGTAGTTATAGAGATCGATGAGGTCTCCCCTCAGCCTTCTCTTCTCCAGGCTGAACAACCCCAGCTCTCTCAGCCGCTCCTCATAAGGCCTGTTCTCCAGCCCCTTCACCATCTTTGTTGCTCTTCTCTGGACTCTCTCCAGAGCCTCAACATCCTTCTTGTGGTGAGGGGCCCAGAACTGAACACAGTATTCGAGGAGCGGTCTCACCAGTGCTGAGTACAGAGGGAGGATAACCTCCCTGGGTTCATTCTTCTTACTCAAAAATAATTGATAGAAAATATGAAGATTGCTACAGAAGGCACGGAAATTGATCAACATCAGCTGTTGTTCCATGAAAAGTCTGTAATGTGGGAATAAGACTGAAGAAACTAGTTTATATCACATCTGCAATTTGTTGCAGGCTGACACCCTAAGACCCATAGCAAGTGTGATTCCTTTCACTTCCGATAGTTTGGGGGAAATAAAGTTCAGAATCTATCTGCTATTTAGGATACTAGAATAATTTGGTGGAAAACCAGATACTAATGATATTAATGTTTTAATCTGATTTAAGTCTTTTGCCTCTACTGAGGAAGCATCTGCTGATACTGTAAGTGTAACTTATTGACCTGTGTCTCAGTTGTGGAACAGCAGGAACTTCCCACAGCCCTTTCTCAGGCTTACAGGCTATTTCAGAGGTAATGGCCCCAGCCCTATGCTTTTGCACATGGAAAAAGCTGCCAGCATGCCTAAGGCTGATGGAAGCAGGGAACTGCCCGAGTGCACTGTCTCAGTCATGCTGGCTTTCTAATCTCTGCAAATTTTATCTATGATTTAAGCCTTATTGGCACAATGATGTCCCCTTACTAGCATGTCTAACTCAGTCAGTCCACATGTTCAGACTTCCCTTCTAATTATTTTCAAGTGATGTAATTGCTAGTATTACATGTTAGTCCTGAAAGTATATAATTCTTTATATTTTTCTCAGTGCTGCATAGATGTCCTTAAAATGCAGGGTATTTAAAGGGAAGAAATACTGAATGTTTATATTCCTGTATTTCAGGACTCTCCTAGAAAATTTCTACTTGCTAGTCTTTCATGACCATTTGCAGTGAGTAAAATGCAGAATATTTTTCTGACATAATAGGAATAAATACTTCAGTGGTAACTTCTTATTGTAGGCCTTAGTTACATTTTTTAAAGACTGGAATTACCTCTGTTATATCATTTTTTAGGTAAAGTCCATGAGTAAATGCTTTCGATAACCAGGTTTCACAAAGCAAGCCAAGAAATGCTTATATATAAACAGAGATATGGAAATTATTTATTACTGTCACTGGAAAGCATTACATAAACCTTTCTGCTTTCTTCGTGCCATCTAAGAACAAGCACCATTCTCCTTTGCCTCATACCAGGTGATCTCACATGGCAGACATGCTGAATTATGAGCCTAAACAGACATAAATCACTGTGGAATCCCCAACTCATTAGCTTAAAGGTGGGTAAAATGTTAAAAAAATAGAGGGGGGAGAAAGAGAGGAGAAGGAACAAATGTTATGTTATATAATTAACATCAAAATTGCTAATACGTGTCTTGTTGTATATAGCTCAACATCAGCAAGACTGGCAGAACCATCCTCTTTAAAAAAAAAATTGTTTATACTTAATAATCCTCATTCATTAATGCTAAGTAGCTTGAAACAGTTCCCAATACCCAGCACAACATTGTTGGCAAAGCAGCTTCCAGTCCTGTGAAAATGTTCTATTTCTGTAATGCAGCTTAATCAGTATTAATATACTTCTTATTCACTGAAAGGCAGTAATCACCATAAAGACACTTGGTATTTATACATGAGCAATGTGTGTAATTCCATCAGAAATGCACTGCACTTCAGTATTCAGGATAATATGGCTAAAGTCTTCCAAAAATTTGCCCCATTACATAAAAACGCCTGCCTTCCAGACTTTTCCAACTGATCTATGCATATCTGTTTTGAGTTCAAAGCAAAGCCTAAGGAAATATTATTTTTATTAATAAATGAGTAAAAGCTCATTTTTTCAGTATAACACCATCCACCAATATAGTTATTTCTTTCTTGTTAAATGAAATGTTTAATTGAATTAAGGAAATTCTCAGTGAAGACATTATTTCTGTCAGCCAATGGAAGGCACACGGGCACAAAAGATGGCTACTCTTTAACAAAGACTAGAGCATTTTGCAAGCATTAGACAGTAGCGTTATGCTTTATTTTGCTCTAGCAATTTATGTTTGGTCAAAAATGGAGCAGAGATATATCCAGACAATGAATTGAGTCATTAACCAAACTCGGGTTAAAAAAACAGAGTAGGATTGAACATGTTCTCATCTCAATATAATTCCTTAAGGGACTCCTTCTACATGCTAGGCATTTTCTTTGGCTTTGCTAAACCCATTGGCCTCTACTCACTTGAAAACTGCAAAAGTTTTCAGTGAAAAACCTATTGAGCTTCAACATTCAGCAAGGTACGCTTCAGTCACCCGTGAAAAATATAGGCAATGTTTATTCCTGACAAACAACCTAATTTTGGTTTAATTTTACCTAGAAAAGTAAACTGAAACTGTAATTGCTTACTATTGCTTTTTTTCTCCCTGAAACTTCTGTTCTTTCATTAATAGTAAAGTTGCCCTGTTTTTCTCGCCATACTCTTTTTTTTCAGGTGTGTGCACAGCAAAACCTATAGCTCTCACCTTGGCACAAACGTCCCCCCCCAAAAGTGAAAGAAGTATTTTATTCTGTCAGGATAGCTCTGAAATGGTCCATATGATGCACAGGTTGACATCCAAGGCGAAGCAGAACAAGGGCTGTGAACTAACCTGACAGGAAAAAAAACTGAAGGAAGTTTCTGAAAAGTTGTTACTATCTAGGAGTTAGCACCTTGTTTGGGAATGGTCCAAGATATCTTCTCTTCTATGCTATTACAGCTGGGTCTGTCACAGCCTTTCCCTCCCTGCCTCCCATACTTTTTTTTTTCACTTTTGAAACCAAGTATGCCTTTCAAAACATAGCCACTAGCACGTCTGTTTTGTGTGACAGCATCGTGACAAAGCTAATATAAAGAAATAAAAGATTTTGCAATTCCTTACCCAGTTCAAGAGGTTTTAAATCTATTTTTTTCAACTGTAAGGTAGATGCCTGAATAGCATCTGCATGAAGAAAGGGGGAATAAGATACTTGGAGCTGTGAAACCCACTGCACCTAGTAAAAACAAAACCAAATCAAACCACCATCAAAAGCTATGAAAAGCAGAGCATACACATGTAAAACTCACTAACCAAGTGAAGAGGACATTCTCCTCCAAGGAGAATTTGTGTCTTTTATTAGAAAGCCATAGCTGGATAAATTATGGATAAAAGATAGAACTGAAACATCAGTGTTTCCTGCCAGATGGTACAGCACACACACACAGGGCTTCAAGAGCTCCCTCAGTTTTCAGCAGCCATTCAGTTCCCTGAAGAAACCATAAACACCAGAAAAGAGCACAGCAGGTATTTCTGTGTTGGATGGCACTTCAACTGACTATGAAATGGCCACAAATACTTCTTGATGCAAAACCAAAAGTCCAGATTGCAACACATATGACACAGTTATCAGAAAGATGAAGATAAGGATCTGATTTTGTTTTATTTTTATAGGCCAGCACAAAATGAAGTGTGAAGAGCCTGATAAACACAAAGAGCATGATGCCATGGTTACCAGTGTCATTAGTTCCCTGACTGAGCAAACTAACTGCAGGAGTGCTTTCTGTATAAACGGAATTACTCAATTATGTTAGCTGTGTGTCTATAAAATGTGATGCAATTGGATTTCACAGGCGCAGGATGTGGTTTGTGTTTGCTCTGTCTATGTGCAGGTTCTTTGATAAACACTCTTCTGCCCCGCTCAGCAGTCAGACTGCTTTCACACTGACTTCATCTATTACACCAACTTTGCACTGGCTACCAAGAAATGAAGTGACACTGAGCTGGCTGCAATTGTGACTTTGTTCTCAAGTCCTCCCTCATATTGTTCCAGGCAAAACAAATTGTGCCAAAAAAGGTGATTTTCCCCCTCTCTAATGGAAAACACACACTTACCTTGCATGACGTACTAGAGACCAAACAAAGCATTGGGATTCTGGAAACATGAGCCAGCAATGTGAGCTTGCAGCCCAGAAAGCCAGCTGTATCCTGAGCTGCATCAGAAGAAGTGTGACCAGCAGGTCCCTACTCTGCTCTTGTGAGGCCACACCCAGAGTACCATGTTCATTTCTGGAGTCTTCAGCATAGGAAGAACATGGATCTGTTAGAGCAAGTACAGAGGAGGGCCACAAAGATGACCTGGGGGCTGGAGCACCTCCTGTATGAGGACAGCCTAAGAGAGTTGTTCAGCTTTGAGAAAGGGAGGCTCTGAGAAGATCTTATAGCAGCTTTCCAGTACTTAAAGGGAGCCTACAGGAAAGCTAGGAAAGGGCTCTTTATCAGGGAGTGCAGGGATAGGATGAGGGGTAATGGTTTGAAGCCAAAAGGAGGGAGATTTAGATTAGATATTGGGAAGAATTGTTTTTCCTGTAATGGTGGTGAGGCACAGGAACAGGTTGCCTAAAGAAGTCATGGAAGTCCCATCCCTGGAGATGTTCAGGTCCAGGTTGGATGAGGCTTTGAGCAACCTGATCCAATGGAAAGTGTCCCTACCCATGACAGGGGGTTGGAGCTGGATGATCATTAACATCCCTTCCAACTCAAACCATTCTATGATTCTAAACCTGACTCTTATTCCTTTCTCTGAAATTAAAAACATAGCATGCTATTGCTTGCAGTTTATCTGGTCTAACTGTGAACAAAGAGCAGATCTAATTTCAAAGCCAGAGAAGGTTACTGGGGTCCAGCTAAGTTTTGAATACATTCAAGGAAGGAGATTTCACAGCTTGGCCCCAGTTCAGTGTTTAACTAAGCTCACAGAAACATTTTTCCATTGGCTAGGTTTGTAAGATAAGATTAATCTTATTGCTTTGCTTCCATTTTCACAAGTGCAAAGTGGCAATGATATTATAATCACCTATCTTAATGTGGCCAGAGATCTACTACTAAAAAGCATGATGATAGCCAGTTATTAATTTCTACTTAAAAGATTCAAACAGAAGTCTGAGAGCAGTAACAATTTAAAGGTAAGCATACAAGAGCTAAGAGCTTTTTTATAGAGGTGGAAGGGATTAATTATATTCCCCGATCAGTGCTGTGTGCTGCTGCTGCTTGCAGAGGTGAGCTGTCAGTCTGGATATTAGGAATTTTGCACCAGTGACATGAACCCAGAAATAAGAAACCCAGAGTTTGAACCATTCCCTCTCATGGGATGGAGATTTCCTTCACTGAACATAGCAGCAATCACTGGGGTAGCAGTTGAGATGCAAAAACCGCTGAGGATATTTGATAACCCCATAACAAAACAAATCCTTTAGGACTCCAAGAAGGAGACAAGATCCTCCTGTAAACCAAGCAGTTATTCTTGTCTGTGATACAGGATGATATGAAGTGAAACTGCAAACTAGTCACAGGTACTTGAATGTTAAACAGAATCATAAAGCATTGACTCACAGCATGAATATAACTGAGAGCAGCATCCTGCATTTGGGGCACAAGAATCCTATGCAGTGCTACAGACTAGGAGAAGTCTGTCTAGAAAGTTGCCTGGAGGAGACGGACCTGGGGGTGTTGGTTGACAGCCGACTGAATATGAGCCAGCAGTGTGCCCAGGTGGCCGAGAAGGCCAATGGCATCTTGGCTTCTATCAGAAACAGCGTGACCAGCAGGTCCAGGGAGGTTATTCTCCCTCTGTACTCAGCACTGGTGAGACCGCTCCTCGAATCCTGTGTTCAGTTCTGGGCCCCTCACCACAAGAAGGATGTTGAGGCTCTGGAGAGAGTCCAGAGAAGAGCAAAAAAGCTGGTGGAGGGGCTGGAGAATAAGTCTTACAAGGAGCAGCTGAGGGAACTGGGGTTGTTTAGTCTGGAGAAGAGAAGGCTGAGGAGTGACCTTATTGGTCTCCACAACTACCTGAAAGGAGGTTGTAGAGGGAGCTGGCCTCTTCTTCCAAGTGGCAGGCGACAGGACAAGAGAGAATAGCCTCAAGCTCTGACAGGGGAGGTTCAGGCTTGACATCAGAAAAAAAAATTCATGGAAAGGGTCATTGAGCACTGGAACAGGCTGCCCAGGGTTGTGGTTGAGTCACCTTCCCAGGAGGTATTTAAAAGACGGGTAGATGAGGTGCTGAGGGGCATGGTTTAGTGATTGATAGAACTGGTTGGACTCGATGATCATGGTGGTCTTTTCCTACCTAGTGATTCTTTGATAACTTCCAACACTAGGACAAAGTGCAGGACAAGAGGACAAGCTATACCCTTAGAAAACGTTCTCCTGAACAAGAAGCCGTTGTCTACCGCATGCTTGTGTTAAAACTAGACAACACACACACTCGGACATATCTCATGTTCCATTTCCTTGGTATGTGCAGGAAATATGGGGCACAAAGTTACCGTGGGAATAGCAAAAGCTGCATTTGATGGGTTTATTCCATTTTGTATAACACTCAAGCAGCAGCACTGCTGAAAGTACTTACCATCAGTTGTTGTTACCTATCACTATAGTGACATGGATTTTATAGTCATAAAATAAACTACTAAATTGGACTTAAACCCTTCTTCATGCCAACATGGCACTGAAAATTAAAGGAGGTATACCCATCAACAGCCTGTCACCAGCAGAATCAAGTGGATGATTTCTTCCAGTCTCTGAGATGATGACAGAAATAGCATTTAAATACAGGGTAAACACCCAGATCTTTCAGTATAATTGTAGGAGATTTTCTTCTGCATTTCTGCCTTAGAAAAGTAATCCTTGATGGTCTCAGACTAATCCAAATGGACGCTAATCCAAATATAGCTGGTAAGTATAATTTGGTAGGTTTTTATAAATAGTACTCTTTCATATCTTGCTCCACATCTATTTATGATTTTTATCCCTTAAAAGCCTTTGATTAATTCTATGAAAGAAAATCTCTGGAATCCCCATCATCTCCTGTGTTACTTTCAGCCCCTTAAATGTCGATAGCCTCTGTGGCTGACACTTCCTCAAGCTTCAGATGCTGGTCACAAATTCTGGAAATGGATAGATTATGGTATCTCTCCCCTTGCCGCCAACACACAGATTTTATAAGTATTTCCGCATTTCCTTGGTGCATATAAACACAACTTCTGTTTATTCTTTCATTGCCCCATAGTCATAGCACATAATCTCTGCCCTCCTCCTGTTTTAGGACAGCAGGATACAGTCAATGTTAGATTTATTGGATGATTTTTTTTTGAGAAAGCAATATTTGTAATGTTTTTTAAATTTTCTTTTGGTCTTTTAATCACTGAGCTAGGTGTGTGTGGTGGTATAAGAAGGAGCATAATTTAGACAGCTCAAGAGTAATGCAAGCTGTGGGATTTGGGCAGACTTATATTCATTGCAGTCTTTAATAGGGATTCTAAGGCAGGTTGCAAGGGGAAGGTGTAAATTAGGAGTCCAATATTCTTCCATTAAGTTATATCTATTCAAACTCAACACAATGTCTGTGGAGTGGATGTCAAGGAAGCAGAACATAGCATAACAGGACTTATAGGAGTGATACTGTTCAAATCATAGAATAACCAGGTTGGAAGAGACCCACTGGATCATTGAGTCCAACCATTCCTATCAAACACTAAACCATACCACTTAGCACCTCGTCCACCCGTGCCTTAAACACCTCCAGGGAAGGTGAATCAACCACCTCCCTGGGCAGCCTGTTCCAGTGCCCAATGACCCTTTCTGTGAAGAATTTTTTCCTAATGTCCAGCCTAAACCTCCCCTGGCAGAGCTTGAGGCCATTCCCTCTTGTCCTGTCCCCTGTCACTTGGGAGAAGAGGCCAGCACCCTCCTCTCTACAACCTCCTTTCAGGTAGTTATAGAGAGCAATGAGGTCTCCCCTCAGCCTCCTCTTCTCCAGGCTAAACAACCCCAGCTCTCTCAGCCGCTCCTCATAAGACTTGTTCTCCAGCCCCTCCACCAGCTTTGTTGCTCTTCTCTGGACTCACTCCAGAGCCTCAACATCCTTCTTGTGGTGAGGGGCCCAGAACTGAACACAGTATTCAAGGAGCGGTCTCACCAGTGCTGAGTACAGAGGGAGAATAACTTCCCTGGACCTGCTGGTCACACCATTTCTGATACAAGCCAAGATGCCATTGGCCTTCTTGGCCACCTGGGCACACTGCTGGCTCATATTCAGTCGGCTGTCAACCAACACCCCCAGGTCCCTCTCCTCCAGGCAGCTTTCTAGCCAGACTTCTCCTAGTCTGTAGCACTGCATAGGGTTGATGTGCCCCAAGTGCAGGACCCCGCACTTGGCCTTGTTAAACCTCATGCCATTTGACTCTGCCCATCAATCCAGCCTGTTCAGATCCCTTTGCAGAGCCTCCCTACCCTCCAGCAGATTGACACTTCCACCCAGCTTAGTGTCGTCCGCAAACTTGCTAAGTGTGCAAATAAACCCAAGAACACTCAAAGTCTTACTGCGTATACTTAATTTTCTGGATTTCCATCTGAAATGGAAAAAGCTGTAATTCATCCCTCACTTATTTTTCTTTTCCATTCTGGATCTGTCAATAGCAACCATAATAGCGCAGCTGATGACAATAACAGTTTAGCTTTATTGTCATACACATACCCTGTGCTATAAAAATGTTCTTCTCAGTTACAACTGCAAGTTCCTCAGTGAGTACAATCCTTACTCCAACAGACTTGACCCTAAAAAACCGCAACTCCTGATAACACTTGAGTTTGTTCTTGTAGAATCCTGAGAGTTGAAAGTCAGCCCTGGCTGGCTGGTTCATTTCCTCTGCTTCCAGAAAGGTTTTGCCTGGATATAAGACCACTACAAAATTAGCATCTTACATCACGATAAGGTCTCAAATTCCTTCCTAGGAAAGATTCTGACCTGGAAAGTTGCATCCAGACTATATTTGCAGATGACGCTCTTTGGCTCAAAATCTGATGTAATATGCTGAGAATGCACAAAAAGATAGCTATGTTGTCAGCAGCACTGTAAAATAAATAATGAAAGAAGTGCCCAGAAGACATCCACCACACTATATGCTGGTTTTGTTTTTTTTCAAGTGGGTTTGCTCTGCCCTGCCTTATTTTTCTTTCCTTTCAGAAAGCTTTTCCTTTACTGCTTCCCCCATTCCCAGAAACAGTGTACTTAAATTTAATAGTTAAGATATCTGCACAAGAGCTACACAACTCACAGCCACTGGGATGTCCCCATCATTTGGGCTAAATCTTACACAACACAAGGCTGCACTGAGCATGAAACTGCGTAGGCTTTGGTACAGGTAACACAGAGGGGAGAGGGAATCCCTTCCTATTTCCTAGTAAATGTTATCAGCAACGAAAATACACAAGGGTGACAGGCAGTAAAAGAATTTTCTCTGTTCTGAAGTAGAACACAAACAAGGAAGTCCAGAGCCTCAGGAGGGCAAGTGTCTGCCCTGCAACTCCAAAATCAGAATGCCAAGTTTTCAGCAGGTGTCTTTGGTAGCACTAACAATTGGATTTCTGAAGAAAACCAGAACATAAAGAGTTGCAGGCTCTTTGCTTCTTCCTGGGAAGTCAGCAAGCCCTTTCCTTGCAGGTTTCTAAGTGTACCAAAAAGGATGGTCCAGTTGAAAAATTCTCCTCTGATGGAGGAGGCAGCCCATCACCAGGATTATCTCCCTGACTACAATGATTTTGGATGTCCCAAACAAGACAAACACAATTCTTCAAGTCACTTTATCACGCTGCTTCTTCTCATTTTAATAAGCCAGGTACCTGTTAACGTGGACTCACATAAAGATTTGCATGGGGAAATGTATACGTTTTACCTTTTGAAAGATAAAACAGAATATATTTGTGTGTACAAATCCACTTCCATTTACATCCGTCTTGCTTCATATCTATCCATTTAGATAGAGGAAGAGCAACATATATTGCTTATCTTTCATTCAATATACAGAGCAGTTCATGCATTTTTCTAAATATCTTTTATTTGATACAAAGGTGTCCTATACTAGTATCAGTGTCTTGAAAAACAGCCGTTTTCACAATCGAGTTAAAGATGTTCTTTTCTAACGATAAGAGCAGTAACAATGGGATTTAATGTGTCAGTACTCAAGATAATCTCTTGGCAGAATATCTGGAAGAAGGTATAGGAAACCACACTATAAGCCTGTCTGTGATGTTAAGACATTTGAAACAGTGAATTTTCAATGAGTACCTGTAAATTGGCTTTATCAAAGTAGCAATTGTGTCATTTCTTTTCACCTCTGTTTATTTTGGGTATTTCAAATGAATTCACATGGTTGGAGTTAAGTGCTAGACAATAATTATATATAGGACTGAGTGGGAAAAACACAATTGTTTCCAATGCACATATTTAGTTTTTACACTCTCTGATGGTGTTTTATCTGGTGTCCCATATGCCCTGTCCCCACTCCCCCTTGTTTTTCATATCCACTGCCTTTTCATTGTTGCAGATAAATTTTTGAAGACTTGAAAGAATATACTCAAGATCTCCAAAACATGACTTAGATTGTTACTTTGAGAATCTAGAATGATTTCTTCTAGGTCATAACTTTTTCTGGAAGCGGGGCACTTGTTCCCATCTCTGTGAAAATTCGGCAGAAGCTTCCCATTCCCTGCCACATTTTGCTAAGAGTAACAAAGCGCTGTTAGCTGCCTACAAAATTGCAACATACCAAAAAACCAAATTTCCCAATGCATGTGCAATTACTACTGCATTTCACCAGTTGCATGGAGTGCATAATAAAAAAAGACAACAAATAAAAACTAACATATTTCAAGAAATAAAAGAAAAAAGAAAAAAATCAGAGATACTATGAGACAACAGAGTGTTAGAAATAAAAATAACCACATCTGTGTTGGTTTGAAGGCATTAAGACATCAAAACATTGCATGGCATACAGTTAACACAGCAGGGCACAGGAGCCAGCAGACAAGATGGTGTTTAAAGATGATTTTTCTCACCCATATTTTACCACAGCAAGAGAAACAACAGCTCCTGGCTGATGAAGCCATGCCTCAATGAAAGAGAATGAAAAATTTTTAGTCTGAGAAAAATCAGAGTTTGAAACCAGGCACTTATTTACACAGTGACTCCACAGTTCAAAAGAGCTTGGGTAAGTAATGCTGCCTTTTATCCACCTCTCTCATCTCCCCGAGAGTAACATTTCAGAGGTCTTGTGTATCAATGTGGGAAGCGTTCATCACTACTCCCAATTTTGCACAGATGGAGAGATTGCCAGTAATGGAAAAATTAGTATTTCAATTTAACGTTTCCCTAGGAAGACTATCCAGTTTCAATATAAGAGGATATTTTTTCTTCAGAGAAAAACTGGAGGATGGCTTTCTGTAGGACTTGTTGCATTTCTTTGTGGAAGCTGCTCATTGTCCTGCTTCACCACACATCTGGCAATCTCTCCTTGGACTGTTCTCCAGGACTGCATTATATGAGCTCACACGGGAGGAAAACCATGGTGTGTCATAGGGCTTGATAACTGGAGATGTTTAAAATCCATCTCTGTTTATGAATTTACATGAATTTTCTATCTAAAATATCACAATTCTCCATAAATAAAACCACTAATTTTTGAAAACACAAAGTCAGGATTTATTCTTACAAAATTCAGGGAGTGAGCAGAGGTGTAGCTGTGATGCTTCAGACTTGAACATTAAGCTCCACCAGCTTGATGCATCTCCTGACTAACACATGCAAATTCGGGTATGTTGATCATGTCTACACCAACAAAGGCTCCCTTAGAAGATGGTGTGGGTGAGAAGTGTCAGGGACACAGGGACACACCATCCCAGATTTTCTAATGGAAACTGATGTGGGGCCCGGGAAGGAAGTCAGACTTTAGTCAGGAAGTTCTGGCTCTAGGATTGCAGATCTCAAATATCTACATGGGTTCACCTATTCACAGCTTCTTTGAAATACAAGAGATTTGACAAAAGGAGCTTCATTCTGTGGTCTGAACACATGGGGGAATAAAAAATTTCTCTTTAAATGACAAAAATATTTCTCAGCTGGTAAAAAGCTCTGATAGCAGCTTTAAATTTCAGTTTGGATGCAGTTGTTCCACAACAGCCACAGTATAAGTGCATACAGTCCATTTTCACAGCCAGATAATCTGAAACAGGCAAAAGGCTTGATCACAAAGCAAATCTGTTGCAAGAGAATGGAAGAGAACACAAGAAATCTCCCTATTATTCTTTTTATTACAAGGAAGATATTCGAGAAAACCATTGCTGCTTTTGCATTTTCACTGCTGTAATTCAGGAGGAGCACCATAAGTACACCACTATATGCACCACTGATAAGAATTTTTAAAGCTGAGTTTCAGTGAGATTTTCTCTAGCTTTAAATTGAACTCTGTGAAGAAAAACAAAGATTAACCTTAATCAAGCATGGTCAGGATTCACATGGAAAACCTAAGAAAAGTCTTTGTGTGTAGTTTTCTATGATTTTTCAAAATAAAAAACTACTTTCGACAACATTTTGGTCTTCTCAGTATTTTTTCCTCTGAAGTTTTCCTTGGGAAAAATCAAACTAGTTACTTAGTGATCTCTAACCTTCAAGATCACGTCAAGATCCTGTTTCCTTGCATTTGCACAATGAACAGTATTGAATGGAGCCTCTAAGAAACCTTTTATTGCTGGGTATTTCACAGAATTGATTGAAATTCAGAACTGCCCAGTGGCAAATTGTATGATTCAGTATTTATTTTCACCCCAAATCAAGAAGGGAAACTGAAATATACATAGAATCTGTATAACAAAATGTACTCAATAATTTTGCCTTAAAGAGAATTGACTTTTTCTATTCCCCCCCACCCCCCCTTTTTCTTTTATACCTTCTCCTGGAAATTACTGTGGGGACTTATTTTTTTTCTCTCAGTCTTAGAGTTCCCTACACCCCCCAATTCCTCTGCTATTTTTATCAAAAGGAAAAAAAAAATTTAAAAGCAGCAGTTACTTAAACCCAATTTTATTTAAAACCTTTGGCTATCAAACGGAATTTCAAGACAA
The DNA here is from genome assembly GCF_032191515.1 of Phaenicophaeus curvirostris. Lineage (NCBI taxonomy): Eukaryota > Metazoa > Chordata > Aves > Cuculiformes > Cuculidae > Phaenicophaeus > Phaenicophaeus curvirostris. Next base: position 103,256,323 of record NC_091393.1, on the reverse strand, counting down.
AGCCAAAAAGATTTACACCCCAAAGAAGCCAAGTGACCATTTATCATTGAAGTCAAGATCATTTCAAGATCCATATTTAAGTTATTACACTGGAGACTTGCAGCTAAATCCCTCCTCTCTCTTGCCACAACACCACTGCTTAGTGCAGGCTTCTTCTTCAGTTGTTTTCTTTCTAGAAAAAAAGTTAAGCCAACAATTTATGGCGCAAGGAAAACCAGAAACAAATATTAATGTCACATGGTTCATGGTATCAGAATAAGTTTGGTGTTTTTTTTAAATAGATTTTTTAAGCCAAGTCCATTGGAATAAGCTACAAGCTCCAATAGATGAGCTAGAGGGCTATGACTGTGCTAATGATAAACACCCAATCCACCCTGAGCTTGTGTGGGATTTGCTGCTCCAGTTTGGATCCCTATAGGATAACGGGGCCTGATGGGCCTTATCCAAACGTGGTTAAAGAGATGGCTGATAGTAAAGCCTCTCTCCATGATTTTCAAACGCACTTGGGAATGTGGAGAGGTACCTATTGACTGAAAGCTGCCAGATATTGTCCCAATCTTCAAAAAGGGCAGGAGGGATTATCCCAATAACTACAGGCCTGTTAGTCTCACTTCAGTGTCTGGTGAGGTTATGGAAAAGATTATCCTGGGACCTATTGAAAAACACCTAACAGAGAACACAGTCATTGGTCCTAGCCAGCACAGGTTCACAAGGGGAAGGTCCTGCCTGAATGACCTTTATTTTGTTTCTATAACAAGGTTATTCACCTAGTCAACCAAGGAAGACCAGTTGATGTAATCTTTTGGGATTTCACTTCAATACAGACAGGCACAGTATCCTCCCAAACAAAATCTCCAGCATGTAACTGGATTAACACATAATGCAATGGGTGAGCAATTGGTTGACAGGCTGGACTCAACAGATCATAGAAAATGGGGTTACACTGGGCTGCTGGCCAGTCACTAGTAGGTTCCACACGGATACATCTGAGAGCCAGTACTCTAATGCCTTCATAAATGACTTGGATGCAGGATTTAAAGGTTTAATAACTAAGCTGGAGGATGACAAATACATGGGGGGAAGCTGTTGATGCTGTTGAGGGCAAAGAGTCCCTGCAGAGGAATCTGGACAAATTAGAGATCAAGGGAGATGGTTGTCCCACTTTACTTCTCACTGGTGTGGCCTTACCCTGAGTACTCTGTGAGGTTTTAGGTGCCACAGTGTCAAAAGGGCATAAAGCTACTGGAGAGCATCCAGAGGAGGTCACAAAGGGTTTAGATGGGAAGCTATATGAGAAGCAACTAAAATCACTTGGTCTGTTCAGCCTGGAGAGGAGGACCCAAGGGTATGGCAGGAAGATGTATCAGGGGAGGTTTAGGATGGATATTAGAAAAAAGTTCTTCAGACAGATGATGGTGGAGCCCTGTAACAGGCTCCCCAGGGAAGCAGTAATAGTATCGAGCCTGACAATATTGAAGAAGCATTTGTTCAACACCCTCAGAACACACTGTGAATTTTAGAGTTGTCCTGTGCAGGGGTAGGATTTGGACTTCATGTCCTTATGGTTCTCTTCCACCTCAGGACACTCTATCACAGAGATTTCATAGAATCAAAGTGCCTTCACGATGCTGTTATTTCCCAGTAAACCTTATGGAGCCATGTTGTCCAAAAGAAGCCTGTACCATGTAAAATAATATACTGTTCTCGGGTAACTGACATAACGGGAGAAAAGGAGGAACTAACCTTCGTGTGGACCTATGCACTGGGTAGAAATTGCCACTTGGCATTTAACTTAATTGAAACACTTTGTTGTGTTTAACACAGTAAGATATCGTGGTTTCCCTCTTCGGGTGATATGCAATGCTCAATGCAATGGGTCCAGAGATTTGGGACATACAGATTTATTTATTTATTTTAGCAGAACATTATCTCCGGGCCTTCCAGGCACTCTGCCAAGCAGAGTTTAGTGAGACACTATCAAGTGGCAGCTGAGACAAAGCATACCGATTTGTTACTGGCCATTAGGTTACTTTTCTGATAGCAGAAGTAACTCACAGAGACTGTGTTGCCACGAACAATTTCACGAGGAATGCTGCTGGAGCCACACAAAAGTGTCATCTTGTCCCTCTGACAACCTCCCCACTACATTCTGAATATGAATGTGTACATTAATTATAGCCACTCAATGACTCACAAAACCAAAGCGACTCTTTTGTCTTGTGGCTACACAGAGTAAGTTGTGCATGTTAAGATGAAGGCTGTGTCACACAAACATCCCTTAAACACTGCACAAAATTTTCATGTTTGGAATGCCAATTTCAATGAGTAAAAAAGAGGAGAAAATATTCAAGCCTTTTCAGAAGGAGTTTTTCTAAGTAGATATCAGAGAAGTGGGTGTACAATGAGCTTCAGAGCCTACAGGTGCACACCCCTGGGCAAGCAGAATTAGTCACTATAACAGTGCCAGGATCAGCAATCTAAAGTAGACATTTATATACACAGGAAAGTTCAATTGTGCTAGAGGTTCTCCCTGTCAGAAAACAGGATAAAAAAACCTGTGATAACCACAGAGTAATAGCAAGTTGTCTTTAGAGATCTTTTATGTTAACAGCAAATAATAATTCTTACAGTAGGGTTACTTTTAAAACCACTTGAAAATGCATTACAATTAATAGTGTTTTAACAGATTCAGCATAAGCGAGTGTTAGGATATGCCTAAGACAAATGGAATGGAAATCAGTCACTCCAAATTTATTACCATCATATCTGGTCTCCATCAAGAGCCAGTAATCACCTACATTTATCCCAGAGGCATTTGCATATTACATGTCTATTTATATATAAATAGAGATGCTTATACAGTATCTTGCACATAACTACATCAGTGAGTCACCAAAGAGGGAGAACAACAATTGTTTTTCTTGCCTGTATAGGCAAGATAATATTTATTAGCAAGTTAAAAGCAAGATTGGGCCACAGGAAATTCTGGTTAGAGAGTAAGTTTTTTCACCGTGAGGCTGGTCCAACACAGCCAGGGGGCCAGGGGAATTCCTTAATCTCTGCTGGACAAGGCCCTGAGCAACCTGACCAAACTTGAGTCTGGCCCAGATCTAAGCAAAGGTTTGAACTAGAGGCCTCCAGAGATCTTTCAAATTTAAATTATTATGTGATTCTAAGAGCCTATATGGCCCAAAATAGAGAAGCACCTCTGGGAATCTACAGTAGCTGAGAAGCTACCTGAAACTGTGCTCAAACTCTATTTGCTTTTCTTTATGGCTGAACTATCTTCATTGCCTTGTTGGTAGATCATTTTAAAGTTGCTGTGAGAGATAACAGTACATAACTATAAATATCTCTCAGGCTTCAGGCAAGTTCCATTGTACAGGGACTGTATGTTATATAAGGAGCATTATGGGCTTAGGGAATAGAGGACTTGGGGAAAAGGAAAATGTATCATACTTGTAGCAACATCGTTTAAATACAATTATGATGTTTGCATTTATCTCCACAGTGTTTTCCAACAGAAATTACATATTCTTCCTTCTGCTCAACAACAACAATCAGCAGCAACATCTGGTCCCTGCTCTTCTTAATAGCGCTTTCATGCGGTTACTATGTAAAGTACAGGAGTTGAAATTGGAAATAAAACAGAAATGTTAATTTGACACTTAGAACTTTAATATAGATGTTCCATTTTAAGTTGTTTTAACTATAGACTTCTGTTGTCAGATTATATTTTACAATGATATTTTATTCATCTAGAGACATTTTCTTAGTCACCATCACTCATGTCGGGGGTGAGGGGGTGCAACTTATTTTTCATAGTCTTTTTTACAGAAAGCTGTGAACCTGAAATCACTTTGAAGATTTTCCTGCATGCACCACGTGTGCCCATCTACTGTTCTCTTCCATGCCTTGGAATGAATAGAGGTGTGCAAGCTTTGTCCAAGGTGAGGTACAGACTGACTTGTAGGGTTCTTGTTATCAGTGCTTGATCTTGGACACCAGTCACCACAACCAGTTTAGGTACAGCACTGACATTTTATCTAGCCTTACCTTCTACTTATCTGACCAAGTTTAGAAAGGGCATATGCCGAACACCCTCAGTGTATGAATTAAAACATTGCTCTCAATGTTTCTGTCACTGGGGGTGACATACCTATGCCTGCACAATGCTTAAAAGTAACACATTTCAAGGGATTACCCTTCAGTAATAAAAATGCAACACAGAATCACAGAATCTCTAGGTTGGAAAAGACCCACCAGATCATCGATTCCAACCATAACACATTCCAAAAGTCTAAGGAGGAAGAGTATAATCCTCCCAACCTTGTCAGAGTTCTTTGGAAAGCCATAAAGCAGAAGACATTGGTTAGAAGATGCTTTAGCTGATCTGTAACTTAACAGTAAATGCAGCTGTGAATGCACAGTAGTGCTTTAAGTGGTCCTTGCAGAGTATATTGTTTCTTTGCACATCAGTTTGTATAACTTGCACCCCTGGGAACAAGCAGACTTCATACTTTCTTTTTCTCAACATAATATTTATTCACAAATAATTAGAGGATTGCTCCCTCCTCTCCTTATATTAGTGACTTTAGTCCTGAAGAAAGGGAAAGATTCATAATTTTAGAGAAATATTGTATTGGTTTCCCCATCAAATACCACCTTAGCAACCTATGAAAACACTTTCAAAAGTTAACACAGTCTATGCTGATAGAATGCAGAGCTGCAGTTTTTATTCAGCCAACATAAACACTAGATATTGTCCAGCTCCATCCACTGACTTACTGTCTGTTTGTTGCTCCTGTCTCTTCTGCTAGGTTGAGAGAAAAGGCTTGGGAGTTTTGTTCTTGTTTAATTTCCATGACTCCTCCAAGAAACCTTTTGTGTTCCCTGGCAGCATTTTGAAACTCTAGTCCTAGTCCCACAGTGGCTACAATAGATACATTTCATATTGATCCAGGAACATTGGAATACTCACAAGCACCTACCACACAGCTGAGGTGAGCAAAATGTTTGCATCGAATCTCCTATTGTTTCATCCCTATTCTGTCTGATTAACACATGATGCGTTGCCTTCTAGCTCATGAAACTTTTCAACAAAGAATTACAAGCAACTGTCATTTCTTGACTTAACATTTGTTATTTCCCTAGGAAAAAAAAATCCAGACCTTTTCTATGTCTCAGGATTTTTATTTCCCACAAAATTAAATAATCATCAGTACAGGCTGATCCCAAAATCTCATTTACTGTCATGGATTTGAAAAAACTATTTAATAAATTTGGGCCAAACGTTGCTCTAAGATTAATAAGAGATCTCCTGTTGGCTTCATGCAACCAGAATTTAATTTTATATCTCCATCAGCTTATCAAACTTGAAACAATCCCCTTCTGCCCTACCCAAGCTACCCAAGCTACTCCTCTTTTTTGCTAGCACCAGGCAATAGTAACTATAAATTAGACAGATGTCCATTTAGGTTTATATACGCAGCAACTTCATAGTAGAACCGCATATATGATAAGTATATTGGGAAATCACTGGGACGGAAAGATGTAAAAATTAGAGATTATTTTCTGTAATTACTGAGTTCAGCCAAACAGTCATAGAATAATTAGGGGCTTCAGGCTAAAAAGACAAATTTCAACATAAGGTTTCAGACCATGTAAATCAGAGAAATGAAAACTATGTAAAACAAAAGCTTGCTGGAGTGCACTTCATAAGCATAGTTAGGCAAAATGATTGGTTACTGAGAAATAGAAACAGGAAGGGATCAGAGAAACAAGGAAGTAACAGAAGGAATTTACTGCATGTCATCAATGGCCAGACCATTTCATTATTTAACTGGCCACCCTCACAGCATCATTCACCAAACCAAGCATCAGCATCTAAGCCACAGTAACCACATTCCTATCTGAACTATGGATGTAAACCATAACCAAAACATTGCCCAAGCATTACTTACTTGCAAAGGGCTTTTAGTGGAAAGAGGTTAAGCAGTGTTGACTGAGTTCATCTGACTATAATGTAGAACAGACACAAAATAAGTAGGAGCAGCATGCATGGCTGGAGGAAAGTGGAGAGAAAGAAATGGAAAGGGGGAAGATTGAAAGCAAGGAAAAGGTCTACAGATGATTCAAACCCATTACCCCCATCTTCTTTCTTTTAAGAGAACCTTTGAATGTAGGAAAACAGTTTAATTTGACTGTTTGTCATTAAATGCCAGCCTATCCAATAACTAATAAATCAAGCAGGTGGCTAACTTTCCATAACTTTCAACTCCTGCAATAAAAGGCAAAAATATTATGGATACTAACTCATAGACCTGCCTCACCTGATTCTTTGATACTTCCTTTTCTCCCCTCCCTCCAAAAATAACACTACTCCGTCAAAATCTGTCTTTAGAAAAAGAGTAACAAGCCCTGCCCCGACTTGTTATTTTACTGACATAAACCTCCATATTTTGTCCCCAACCATTACAGCATTCCCTGAACAACCTATGGAATTGGGAAGCCATCGTGGCACTTAACTCAGGGTGGAATTATACCAGCTTAAATCCACAAAGGATCATATTACTACGCTAAGTAAAGGGGGAGGGAGAAGAACACACAAGAAAACAACAAAACACTAAAATGATTTCTAAGAAAAATAGCTGAAAATCCAAATTCCGCAGCTGGTAATTGAAGAGATCTTCTGATTCCCTGCAGGTTTCTTTTCAGCAGGAAGTTTAATTAATGTGGGTTGTTTATTTCTTTCCACACAAGAAATTCCCTCTGTAACTGCCACACAGAGTGATTCTTCCATTTTCAGGGACAGGAATTCAAAGGAATCCCCGAAGCGTATCACAGTTAGGCTTGGGCTAAGCATGAACCATTCTTATATTTCTAAGGATTTTATTCACCTTCTTTAAAACTTGGACATCAATCCAAGGCTAGCCATCATCTTGCCTCTGCATTGCTAAGACAGCCGAAGAAGTTAGTGGAATACATAAAATACTGCAATAAACCACAGTTCACCCTACGGCACTTCAAGTTCCCTTTCTAAATTAGTTCAGGGGAACAGTAATTGGGTCACTTGTTTTAGATCTTCCAATAGTGAAAAAGCTGATTTTACTGAACCTAGTAAAGAAGCCTAAATTGTTAGTTAATTAACATAACCATTAAACTTTAGAAAATTAATCAAGTCCCAGATGTGAACATCAAGGTTACCTTGAGTCAAGAGCATTGTAAATTAATAAAACAAGATTTTATCAATATCACTATGCCACATGGTAATATGAAAATAAAACCTGTGGGAGAAGAATCCTATTCCCTCTAAAATCTGGTGCTCCATCCAGAACATGTATGAAAGAAAAATTCAGTGAGTAAACGAGAAAGCAGAAGTGGCAGCACCTTCAGACAGTTCTGTAATGATCAACACAACAATTATTTCTCTCTCAAACATATAGGGGAAACTAAAATATACCACAGATTATTTCTTTTAATAAAAAAAGGTTATTTCAAATTGAAAGGTGTAGAACTGTTCAGAGAAAGGACTAACATTAGTCACAAAGCATGACAAGTTTAAATAGTGCCTAGAAGATGCAGCAATAAATTTCACTGCTTTGTAGCACTTGTGAGAGTGAAAACCACACACATATCAGAGGTGATACACATGCCTCTATCTGCAGGAAAAGAGGAAATCTTGGGAATGGATCAACACAACAGTTCTGTGTAGAAAAGCTAATGATTTCATGCTCACTCACTCATATAGGTCAGAGATGCACCAGTGTAATAAATACTATGATGCAGTATCAGTCTGCATCATTCCCTCAACCAAAGTCATCCAGAATAGTTCCCTGCAGACTAATTCAACTTGTTCAGAAGGATAAAATGCAGCTACACTGCCTACAGCTTCTGAGCTGGCTTAATTACAACCATGTGCTAATGTGGCTATACTACTCCTGGCACTCAAATGAACTTCTTCAGCTCAGTCCTGCCTCACATACTCTCACAATAGCGTGAATTTCAAAAGCTCAGCTCAATCCCAGTCAGAGACACAGTAACAGCAGGCCGACTCAGCATGGGACTGAACAGCCTCCAGCAAGAAGCCACCCACAGTAGGAAAGGGATAAAAACCACCAAATAGTAGCATGCGAGGAAGAAAATCCTGACTAGGATGCTATGGGAAACTCCACCGGGGATGCTGAGCTGGAGGCCTGGGAGCCCCACCTGCCCTGCAAAAGAGCTGTTCTTCCCTGGAAAATCTTTACCAAAAATGGTGATAATGAAAGAAAAGTTCATATATGTAAGTGCTCATTAGCGCAATCTACCCAACCATGTGCCAAAGAACTCCATGAATGTCATGGTCTGGGGGATAATGAAGGATAAAATAAGGAAAGAAAGCTAGGGGGTGGGACGAACAGGGAAGGGGAAAGAAGATCTAATAGGACAGTGGTGGAAAAACAAGTTTATATTTGAGTTAGGGAAAAGGACGTGAAAAACACATTATCTTTTCTATACAATACTTATACATTTGCTAAAGATAAATTTGTCTAAAATTATTCCATGTGTGCTAGTGCTCCTCTAAATAAACAACTCTCAGCCACAGCATAGGAAAGACATTCAGATGATATGTTCAGATGGCCCCAAAGCAAAGCACAGTCAGAGCTGAGCAGCATCTCCACAACTAGTCCCAGCTGGTTGCAGCAGCCCCAGCCCATGACAGTCCAGCCCCTCTGCCTTGCTATACAGCAGTGAGGAAAAACCATCCTCCTTCATAGCAGTAAATACATACTGGATTACTTTGTTGCAGCAAAAGAGTATTATACAGCGTGTGTATACATATACACATACATGTAATATATGCTACCTCCCCAGTAGGAGAAGCATTCCCTGCAGCGCAGCTGAAGCTTCCAGTAGCAGGATAAATAAACTCAGCCTGGCCCCTGCCAGCACATGCAGCTTCCAGTGGGGTATCTTATAGAATCATAGGCTGGTTTGGGTTGGAATAGACCTTAAAGATCATCTAGTTCAAATTCCGTTGCCATGGGCAGGGACACTTTCCATTGGATCAGGTTGCTCAAAGCCTCATCCAACCTCATCTTGAACACCTCCAGGGATGGGGGATCCACGACCTCTCTGGGCAAACATTGCCAGTGCCTCACCACCTTCACAGGAAAACATTTCTTCCTAATATCTCATCTAAATCTCCCCTCTTTCAGCTTAAAACCATCCCTCCTCATCCTATCCCTGGAGTCCCTGATAAAGAGCCCCTCCCCAGCTTTCCTGTAGGACCTTTTTAGCACTGAAGGCCTCTTCTTCTCGAGGTTGAAGAAGCCCAACTCTCCAACCAAGCTTGCAAAAGCCTAAAATTTCATTGCAGCCACTTTACTGTTTAAGCACTCAACACAGAGGCAGTGAGGGACTCCATTTGCAGCCCAAGTGAAAAATGCTAGCATTTCCTTTGAATTGTATTTACTCTACTGGAGATAACAAGATACAAGTACTTTTTTATTTTGTTAGTTGTTTTGGTTTTTTTTCCTTTGTTTATTTTCTCCTTCCCTTCCTGCATTGTTTAATAATTCCTGCAAGCCAAGAGGCATTTTTAAAGGAAAAGAATAGGCGTGCATGAGATTCTTAAAGCCGCCATTTCTTGGTTTTGGAAGCTCCATGCCAGGGGATCCTCTTTCCCATTAACAAAATTTATGAAAATTTTTCAAGCAGATTTAGCTGCAACAATTAAACTGAAGCTAATTATGTTAAATGAAATTACATGGAAACTAGAAAGACTTGTGGGGCCTTCTTATGGCCGAGAAATATGAAGACATTCAATTTGATATGAAAGGAGAAATTTTGTGTTTTATTCAGCGAATCTGAAGAAAAAATTGCTCTCTACAACTACCTGAAAGGAGGTTGTGGAGAGGAAGGAGCTGGCCTCTTCTCCCAAGTGAGAGGGAACAGGACAAGGGACAATGGCCTCAAGATCTGCCAGGGGAGGTTCAGACTAGATATCAGAAAGAAATTTTTCACAGAAAGGGTCATTTGGCACTGGCACAGCTGCCCAGGGAGGTAGCTGAGTCACCATCCTTGGAAGTGTTTAAAAGATGGGTTGACGAGGTGCTTAGGGACATAGTTTAGTGGCAGATGGGAATGGTTGGACTCAATGATCCAAGAGGTCTTTTCCAACCTGGTGATTCTGTGATTCTATGAAAAGTCTCCAATTTGTAATAGGTACAATTTTATAGGGAAAATACATTTCCCAGCAAAATGCAACTCATTTATATGGCTTGAGGAGGCAAGATAGCTTGTTTATTTTTGTCATCATCACAGCAGTGGGGACTAGAGTCCAGGCAGCTTGAAATCCATTCCCTCCAAAGCAAAGCAACATGCCCAAGGACAGCAGTTTAGGAAATGGCAGAGTCAAAATTTAATAATCAACAAATTCATATATGCAAGTAATTTGGGCAACTTTAAACAAGTAACTTCAAGGGGGAAGGGGTAGAAAAAACCCTCAGATGCCTTGCTAACAGACTGACAAGCTCTCTTTGGCTCATGTTCTGCAAGTTCTTCTGATATCATGGCACATCAGCAGTATCAAGATATCATTTAAAGCATGTATTGTTTATCCTTTCAGATATATTATACATACAGCTCAGCTATTTCATAACACAGAAACAATTCAAGCACAGTAGTTTCGATACAAACAGTCATTAGAAAACAGCCTCTCTGGTCTCAGCTAAACAAGAACGTTTTCTCTTCCTTTTATAGCTTTCAGAGATAGCCTTATGCAAAAAGAGATTATAGTTGTAATGATAAAAAATGAAGGGAAAATGACAATAAATAACATAGTATCTTTTCTGAGCACATCGAAGGCTTTGAAGTTTCAACATAAGAAGAAGGATCATTTTTACCAGTGAGCTGGGTAATATAAAGTGTCTAAGTAAAAAGAAAGTATGATCTGTCAATGCCATAACAGCAAGAAGATAAAATTATTTATATATGCTGCAAACAGAAGTGCTCCCAAAAAAAATCATCATTGCAGAAATATTTTTGGATTAATAGTATTCAACAATAGTTTCAATGGAGAAAGAAAAAAGAAACATGCACTGAGGAAAAGAAACGTAACAATTGAAACTATATTTCAATAACAATCTGTGGTATTTAGTTTCTAAGTTTTCTAGGTTGAATTTACAAATATTCTGCTCCTTCCCTCCCCCCGCATTTTATTTGTATAGACACAGACCAACGATTCTGCATAAAGTGGGTTAGTGTTCCAGACTTAAAAATACAGAATCACAGAATCACAGAATCACAGAATAACCAGGTTGGAAGAGACCCACCGGATCACCGAGTCCAACCGTTCCTACCAAACACTAAACCATATCCCTCAGCACCTCGTCCACCCGTGCCTTAAACACCTCCAGGGAAGGTGACTCAACCACCTCCCTGGGCAGCCTGTTCCAGTGCCCAATGACCCTTTCTGTAAAGAATTTTTTCCTAACGTGATATACAAATATACGTGAATACAAATACAATTTGAGATAAAAGCAGCCATGCTAGCTGTTTCTATCTCTCACAATTGTTTCCTATACTGTGACCGAAATACCTAACTGCCATGTAGAAGAGACATTCACCTTCTCCAATCCACCTCTGTAATAGATGGACCATGGAAACCTGGGTACTACACTGACTTAAGCTCAGAACACAACTTCTTTTGAGCATCCCATAGAGCATGAATGCCTATGCAACGTAGAGTCAAATTGGACTGAGTAAACCTTAAATCTTTATTTAGCAGTTAAGTGAAGCACAGATGCTGCAAACAGTATGCTTAAGAGGGAGTCTTATCACAAACTAAGGAAGATTACACAGGAAGCAATTTCAGAAAACCGTACACAATTAAACTGCCATATGTTTTTCCTTTTCACTGTCGGATGGGGAACACATGAAACATACAATGTTCAAAGATAGAGACATTACACAGATTGATATTGATTTTTTTATTCCATGTAAAAGACTTGAAATTGACATAGAAAGCTACAAGCAAAAAGACTTACTGATATGAATCGTAACAGTTGCAATAAAGTAGTAGGAGCAGACTTGATTTGGTTTTTGCGTGTTTTATGAACAGAAGCAAGGCTACTATTTTGCTCCTTTTATACTACTGTGGGCGCACTTCCTTTCCCTTACTGTTCAAGGCTGCAATTTTGAGCAATTTGGGATAAAGAATCATTCACCAATGCAGCAAGATATTTACATGAAATCTGAAAGTATGAGAGATTGTGTAGAGAATTTTATTCAGCTTTCTGAATGCAATCAAGAGCTCTGTCCTCTGATCACAATTCTTTTTTCAAGCTTAAAAAGTGGTGTTGCACAGTGAAATTAAGTTTCAAATTTTTAACCTGTTTGCTACAAATTATAATATATATTATAAAAGGAGAAGCCAGGAGAAAATTATTATTATTTTTAAAGTTATTCAATTTCCTTTAATTGGGGCTTGATCATTTTCACTTTTTACACCCCCTGAGGTAACCCTTCTAAAACATAGTCTAAAGAAACCTGATCAAGGGCAGGTCATCTCCATTTATCAGCAGCCGGAAAAACTTTCATGCTTTAAATCCTTTCACTGGAGAAAGGACTGAAGAAATCTTGTTTCATGTTTCTAAGTATATTCCATCAGGTTGAAGTCAAATAGAAGAAATTTCAGCCCTGACAATCAGTACTGAATGTGCTAATCATTAACGACTTTTAATAAGTTCTGGTTTTACAAACATGCAACTCTGTGCACTAAGCACTCAGAGCAGCCTCTTCTCTGCCAGTGTACCATCCTGTGGTATGGAAAATAGCATACCACATTCTCAAAGTGGAGGAGAGACACTGGATATCTCGAATGTCAATGTGATCAAAGGGATCAGCTAAATAATCATCGTATGGTCTTTTCACTTAAATATTTTTCTTAGAAGATAATGTATAAATCTCAGACACGATTTCATCTAAATTTGCAGAGAACATTTATATTTGTCTAGCTTTTTACTGCAGATATTATTAAAAGAAAGGCAATAATACTTTGTCATCATCCTGACAAATCCCAAGAGAATGTCAATGCTCTGCAGATAAAATCCTTTCAGATAAAACCCAAGATAGGTCACTAAAGAAACCTGGCCAAACACTTGAGCTCCTGACATCACCAAAGCTTGTAGCAACTATATGATGAATGACTGTGTGGCACTCCTTTATAAACCTAAAAAGACCTTAGCCTTGTCCTGACAGCTTATCTGCTCCATGAAAATGGACAAAACCAATACACTGTCTCTGGAGATTTCAAGGATTTGGCCACAAGTCAGCAAGGATTTTGACTGTCTCGTTCTGCTGTTAAACATAGAATAGCAGAGAAAGACGGCAAGCATCAAAGGCTATTGACTTGCTGCTTTTCTGCCTTTCTAAGCACACTCCTTGTGCTGTAGCACTGGAGATCTGAATTAATATACAAAGCTTGATGCAATGCTTACAGTCCCCACAGACATCATTAAGAGGCTGAAAATACAGTGAAGGCGGACAAATGCCTTTGCAGCAGCATTGTTCTACCACTACCTGCATTGCCTTCCAAGAATAACAGTTACCTCTTTCAACTCCATCCTGACTGGCTAATACAAGGCTGACAAACCTTACTTAGGACGGAAACATTTTAAAGAAGCTTCAAATTTCACTCAATATTGAGAACAAATTTTCTAAGACTGCTTTATTAATTGCTTATCTAGACAGCCTTCCAGAAGTTTAACATGAGTTGTAAAGGAAAGCAAGTCAAAGGAAAGACAAAAACCTCAACCCAAAATATGCACTTCCTATTTAGTTTGTCCTTTATAACTTCTGTCTAAAATCAGGCTGTGTGTTTGTATTAGCAGTGAGGATAGAAAAACATGAAGTAGGATTGGAGTGGAAACTGCAAGACTTTGTGCACTTCCCTGAAACAGTCCCAAAGCAAAGCTCTAGCACCAGCATCAACTACTTCCCCTCTGGCAACAGAAGGCAGATAAACAGATAAATAAATAAATAAGCATTCTCACTCAGTTCCTCCTCCTGCGGGAACACCTTTTGTGTTTCCCTGCCCTCACTTCTGGGTACTAAAGAGAATCATGACAGAATCTGCTTCATAGTTCTGTGTTTTCTACAAAAAGCTAAAAAGAGGTTCAAGGAATTTAAAAATAAAAACGCCTATTGTCTCATCAATAAATAGTACAGGTTTTTTTTCAGCAAAAAATGTTTTTACCAGCAAGAGTAAATCACCAAGACTGCTACATTTAGCATCGACAGAGATCAAACTGGCGACAGCAGGATTTTACAGCATTTTCTTAAAGAAGATTGACACTAGAGGCCAAAGAGGCTTTCAGCTACTAAACCTTCAGAAATTATTTCATTCGTGTCAAGACTCCTTATCAGCACAGGATCACTCAAATATTTCTTTCCTGATAATGTTTATGGATAAGAGTAACCTGCACTCTCCCATCCTGCCCTGATCTCATATAGTAGGCTAGGCTTTTAGGCTCTGTGTACAAGACAAGTTGCCATTTGTAGACAATATTTTGCCTTGTCTGCCCTCTGTTCTGCCTTCCCACATGTATTTCCTTGCTTATCCTCAACGCTTTTTAAAAATCTTCCCAAAACACTTCAGATTCATGTTTTCCCTAAAGGCCTGCTGAACCTGGAATTGTGATCTGTAAGTTGAAACATTATTTCAAGCAAGGAATTATTGATTTTCATCCATAATCTAGGAGATTTCAAAAATTCTGTGACAATCCTGAGTTTAAAAAAAAAATCATAACACATTCATAAAACAACCTAAAGTAGGAAAGAGAAAAATCGGCAATTTTCTAATTTATTATTTTTTTTCTAAAAGGCTGTCAACCTTATTTCCTTGGACTTGAAGTCTGGGCTGTCCGCACTCTCTGGCATGGTATACTTTAGAAAGGAACAAAGTGCTTATCACCACATTTGAACCATGTGGAAAGAGCAGCTTATTCTGGAAGTGCTGAAACTCCAAGCTGGAGTGGCAGCAGTAAGTGCCACTGTCAGCGGTTCTATACACAGGGGTGTAAAATTAATTTTTTCTTTGACACAAAGGCTTAAATACTCAGCTTTAGAAATGATTCACACGATGCAAACAATGATTACCACTTCAAGAGGAGTCTTACTCAATTAAAGCCTGTATTATTAGCTTCAAGTGAAGAGATCAGACAGAGGTCCCCGAGCAAGTACATGAAACAAAGTCACCCTTACAGCAGCTTCTCTAATAAAACCAGGACTCTTTTTTTATACTATTTTATTCTCAGGAGAGGTTTCTTTACTATGTTTCAAAAGGAATTCAACTTTTGCAATTCACAATCCTAGATTAAGAAATCCAGCTCATAGATCAAAAGACACAATTACCTCCTCATTCCACAAAAATCTCCTTCCCTAACACAAAAGTTGGCCTGCTTTTTTCTTGAGACTAAATGGGAAAAAAAACTAAGCATCTTAAACTTTTCTACCCCTCCCTGCCACTTCTATTTAAGTAAGGCTTGCTATACCCTCTGGTGTGATCCTCTCTCACCATTTACACAAGTACTCCCCACTACTTCCCAGCAAACTCCTCGGATCATGGCTTGGAAAGGGAGCAGGCAGGAAACTTTCAGGTTTTCTTCCAGGTACTAACGGCATCTGTCTTAGAATCTCTGAAATAAGAGCCAAAGGGCACCTATTCTCTTTCATTAGACTACGCAAAAAAATTTATGCCTGTTTTGATCCCTTGAATTGCACCAAATTTATTTAACTGAATTGTGAATACCTTGTTATTATCTGTGACTCCTCTCCCAATTTACCTGTAACTTCAGTTTTCTGCAATTTAAGAGCATTACTTACAAAAAAAACCTAACAACCTGTGAACAAGTTGTGTGTAGTTTTCTGAAACTAACAGATACCAAAATACTGCTTTGAAGAAGTATTCGTTGAAATTAATGTAAAAAAAAAAAAAAGAAAAAAGAAATTAAATTACCAGTTCTCCAGTCAGAGGAGCAGTAGTAAGGGAGTCACATCTTCTGTAACTGCTCCCGAGTGCAACTCAAAATGTGTTTTATGTCTATAGACCAATATTTGCTTGATTTTCTTGGCCACCAAAATGTCAAAATGCCTGCCAGAGTATTTAGAAAACAGCCACAAAAGGGAAGTGGGGGACTTGAAGAAGCAAAAAACAGAGGTAATTTAATAATCCACAGAAAGTCTTTGTTTTGCTTATGCTTTCAAACTATGCCACTGAGAATTTCTCCCCTTCTAGGAAACTGTTTTAAGAAACTTACTTTTTCAGCAGTTAACATAAGCCCAAGGAATGATTATATTTTAACATCAAAAAAATTACCTCGGTTATTATTCAGGTAATCTTCGTTGAAGATGTAGGCATGAAATGAAAAAAGTTTTTTTCCAAAAGCCTTAGGAAAAGCTCCTACAACTAGTGCTGAAAAATCAGAAATTCCCTCCTGGATTTCTTTATCTGTCATTCTGTTCAGTGGCACTTCCTTTCTTCTGCAGTCATCTAATGAAGTCCTTCAGCAGCTTTACAGACTAATATCCTGTAGTGAACTCAGTCTGCTGCATGTGGACTTTTACCTTTTTTTTTTTTGGCTCTTTAACAGAGTTAAACCAAGTTTGTTGCCTTGTCACAGGCCATATGCTGTATTCGTTGCTGAATTTTTAGAGTCATCATTGACTTACCTATGCACTTTGTTTAAGCATGTATCCAGATACAAATCACAAATATACCAAACATTGCACTGTGTGTGGCACTGGTTGATGTTTCTCTTAGCACATACCCTGTTTCCTAACTTGTTGCCCATTTATACAAAACTATCATTTTTCCCTTTGCAGCAAGAGAGCAAGGAGATAAATCAAGCAACATGCCATTTCAAACTCATGTGTTGGAGCTGATATTTGGAAAAAGTAGAGGAATTGGAGGCAAAATTTTGGTTAAAACAAATCTAAAGCTCTTCTGGCCAAAACAAATCACTTCTTTCTTATAAACCAGAACTATAAACAACAATTAAAGAAGGCATGCTCCTCATCGTAGGAGGAGGAGGAAGTAACCACTGAAATACAGGTAAACCTCTAGTTTTCGCAGAAGCATCCACAGAATTCAAAAGTTACAGTAGCTTAGTGTCAAAAGCTATTTAGTCCTTTAACAGTAATGCAATTAAAATGCTTTTCTGTAGCCTTTTACACACAATTCACAATATATCAAAGCCATGGCTAGTGACTGTGATATGAATCCAGAAACATCTATCAAGCAGATTCAAGGTAAATGCAACATTTCCTCCAGAAATCAAAGCCTTGGAGAGGCAAGAGACCCGTGTTGAAGTGTAAAACTAACATCTTTACGTCCTGTGCTTATATGATATATGGCATATGGACCCAAACAACTATAACCGAGCCTCTAAAGCACAAGTGTGCTAAATAATAAAATAAGGAAACAAACACCTCAAAAATCCACCACTGTATTTCAACAGTATTTTTAAGAGTTATGGTTGAAGTAGAAAAAAATAGATGAATAGTGTTAAGAGTCTGACTTGCTATTGAAGCTTAGCTGCTCAAAGCTTCATAGCTACTTACTGATGGTATGCTGATAACAAACATGAGCACAGATACACATAAGGCAAAGCTGAAAACTGGTCTAAATGTACCAAGCGTAACTACCACTCCTAAATTACAAGCAACTTTAAGCATATAAAATAGCAGATAACCTGATGTGCAAAAATGCAGCATGGGCACACTGCAACATGGTTTAAAAACACAAAGCAAATAAGTAGCCATTTTCTGGATAAAAGGAAGGAGAGAGAAAGTGAATTTGTTGGAGCAAGTAGAGGCATTTTTCAACAGCTCGGCTGCTCTCGGTAAGGATCAGCAACAATTCTATTACAGCACACCCTGTGCAATGTGAACCGAAAGCATCACTGTTTCACTAGTCATCTCACCACAAAGAGGATGACTCCGGATGAGCATCTGAAGTCAGAAGCATGCATTCTGGTAAAGAGCTTGACCTGAGTACCTTGTGCTGCTATGATTTTCTTCTGCTAATGCAGACACTTGGCACTGGCAACTGAACTCTTTCCTGACAACACCTTCAAGGAAAGTCAGGGGCTTGTTTAGCAACAAATACGACCCCTTAAAAGCAATGCTAACAAATCCTCCTGCTCTTTAAAACCATTGCAATGTCAAGTTCCAAGGTCAACCTCTAAGGAATTGTTTGTACCTGGATTCAGCAAGAACATAGTATCTTCTGTGTGCTAATGATGAAGAAAGAGAGGAGCGTGCTTACTTACAGATCTAATCAATCACCTGCAGAAATTATCTTCAAACATCTCTAACTGTAAAAGCAAGAACTGTCTGCTTGCATTCCACATATAACCTTTTAACATATACAACAACTAAACTGCTAAGCAACAAATTGCGTTTTAGATTGTTTATTTGGCTACAATAGCATCCCTTCAGCCTTTTCACTACAAGCAAAACTTCTTATGGTTAAAACAAGCTTGCTGCTGTCACCAAAGGGGTGGCAATGGGAGCACCATCCTTTTTAGCTCTGTGGATGACAATTTGCTTTGCCCAGTCCAGGCTTGCAACTACAACAGGTCGACTTCTAATATGTAACAACAGGGATTAGGGAACACTGCTGTGCTCAGCCCTCACACACCATATGACCACCCAAGGGACTATGCATGTAACCAACTCTCCTCCAGCCTCTCCAGGCCAGAAGCAGGGAGGATTTAGGAGGGGAATGACAAAATCCAACTAACCTAACTTTGCATGAGCTGAGACCTACATGTCTGCTACCCCTGCAGTTCTGGAACAGTGTGGATGTGCCCATGGAGACCTACAGACCACTTATCACTTCAAGTCTAACAGAAAGATAGATTCTAAATGAACTATTCTATCCAAAAAAATGCTTCAGATAACCTGACAATGTAAAAAACTATATTGGAATGTAAGGGCTTGTTACACTGACAAATTATGAAAACATTTACTGTTACTTTTTGGAGCGGGCACAATTCATTAATTCACAGTGAATCAAAACCAAGATAACTGGCAGAAGCCTCCTGCCTCTTCCCAGTGTTATGTGACCTTTCCCTGTAGACATATCACTTTCCCGTGCAGGCAGTTCAGAAAACATATGAAGAAGGAATGCAAGAAGAATTGTTGTCATAGAGTCATATTCAGTACTAAATAAAGCAAGAAGTTGTGCAGATATAATTGGAAGAGGTGGGCACTTTAACCCAGCCATTTCTAATAAGACAGGAATAGTCTAATAGTGGGAGTATAGATTGTAACACATGCTCTGAGTACTGAAACAAAAAGCCTACTATGTAACAGGAAATGTTGATATGTGCTTACACAATTAGAGGTAATTAATCACATATCATTCCGTTAAGTGTACGAAAACAGTCATTGTAATTTCTCCTATTTAACTAGTTAGTATTTGTTGTGGTACAATAATGAATAATACTCATGTAAGACATGGAAATGCTGCCCACCACAGCACTTTCCATGCTGTTCTCTTTTTTTTTTTTTTTTTTCCCCCTACGTGCCTTCTTTTTCTCAGAAATTTCTGTAAGCTTTGCCTTAGTTTTAAAATATACAGAGGAAAATAAATATTTGCACCAAATATTTGCTTGCAGGAGCAAAGGAAGGGTTAGTCCTAAAAAGAGTTGCAGTGAGTCTGTTTAATATGCTATAGCTTCCAGAGCTTTTATGTCTTATAGAAGCGCAACTATCAGTTAGCTGTCTGCACAGGAATACACTGTTAAAGAAAACCAGGTGAAGCTGTGTTCTTGGTTAAATCAGTATTCCCTGGAAAGCCACAAGGGGCACATGAGTATGAATACGGCTACAATTTAGGTCTTTCCAAATAAAGCAGGACAAAAGGCTGGAGTTAGACAATTAAAAGACTGTTTTCCAAGAATTTGGCACCAAAATAAGGAAAGAGAAGTATGGTGTGGCTTGCCAAAGCCAGTCAAATCCACATGGGGAATACATGCTTATGCATTTAGTGGTAGGACAGACTTTTGTGGGATTACGAGTATCTTGGGTACATTCATTTTTTTCCTTGACATGATTTAGTTCAGCTGCAGGGTTTGGTTTTTTTTAGACACTATTCTTATTCATGTACTTACCAATACAAACAACTTGTAAAACCTGAAATCATTCTTAATTTAGAGTTACAGAGAGTTTGGCTTGTTTTCATAAAATTAAGATATAAAAATCATTATCGAACATGATCCTTTTTAACACATTCAAGAAATCGAATGCTTTCATGTCAAAATATCTGAACATTGTATGTGTTGCAGGTATTCAAATCTCAGTGTTTTACTAATGACAAAGCCCAGAACAAGAGGTTTATTCTACAGACTTATATCCATCAAGATTTTTTTTAATATACAAATACACCAATGCACTTCTGAAAGTGTAGACAAGAATTTTTGACAGAAAAGATGTGCTACCACTTCCAAAAGCATTCAGTTGTTAATGTCTTTTCTTTGGTGCTATGTTGTCTGTACTACCCATCCAGTGAGCATCGATTTGACCAAAGTAATCAGGATTAAAGAAATGAAAACAAAAGACATAAGGTAAAGGCATTTAGAAAGCTACCACCAACAAAGTAGAATTTGGCCTTCTGCAGGACACTAACTGTTCAGCAGTGGCTAATTGCCTAAATAGAAGAATTTATTTTAATAGCAGTTTTCCACATGCCTCTGTATAAAAGGAAGCCCACTACTTATTTATTACCAATACTGCTAGCACAGGAATTTAGAATTATTCCACGTTTTTCATCACTGTTATCTATATTTTAGATCAAGTTGTCAGTCACATGTTGTTATTTTGGTTAATTAAAATGACCTCAGGAAAGCAGACTATCCACAAATACTTAATGCTACCCTGCTGATCCCTGTATAAGGGAGTAAAATGACTGCCTGATCCATCAAAATCAGATACCAACTTCATTAAAATCATCTTTCAACAATACCACCTGAAATAATGTAAGTTTCCAGTACCAGCTCTTAACTATTATGAACCGAAAGGTTTATCTTTACTCTCTCTCTGCTTGTGTTTTCAAACTTAATACTTTTAAGTTTAAACACATAAAAAGCACTTTATGTTTACTCTTGTGCTTTGATGCCTCCCTTGAAAAATTCTGGGGTTCACAAAACATTTCTCACTCCTGGGACTTTTGAGTAGCTACTGAGTTTTTCCACAGTAACCTTTGAAACTACTGCCACATGCTGACCACTCACCGCTCTTGCTGCTCTTCGGCAGAGGATTCTTTAGCTTTTTCCTTAATGCCAGGAACTTAACTGAAGGGTCAAGGTCTGACTGGAGGGAGAGGTTAGGATAAGCAGACTCTAGAGTAAAGAGAGACATGGCTTCAACTGGACCAGTGCCCCATGTGTGCTCAATAACATCATTAGCAAACCAGAATGAAAATACCTGTGACAGACTTTTTCAAAGGGAAAATCATGGCAATTACGTCTGCCAATAACATGATTGTTCTAAACCAAATAATTTATCCTAGAATTCACTAGGAAAACCTGGAAATATTGCTGGGAGTATACAACACAAGTCGCAGCACATGCAAATTATTGCCAAGAAGATATTCTCCCAAACCTCAAAGGGATACATTAAGCAATAAGATTTTTGAGTACTTCTACTAGCAGTAGTGGCAGTGGTCCTGATCCTGCAGCATGTGGCTTGGGAGAAGACACAGGAATCAGCAGCACCACACTTATTTCACAACATACAACAAAAGCCAGATGTATCTCACAATAGAAAGTAATTGATTACCAGTTGCTGTTGAATACAGAGAATTGTAATACATTTTAGACTAGATTAAAAAGTACTCACTTCACATGACAGAGGAAGGCCATAATGCAGAAAGCTACTTTCCACAGAACTCCTCCTTACATTTCAACAAGCAAGGACATCTTATGTTTCCCTGCTCAAAATTCTTGCTTTTTCCTGCATCATCTGAAATTATGACAAGGCAATAGAAAGGAAGGAGTTGAGCCAGCTGTAGATGATTGGTTTCTTCTGGGCTAAGGGCTGCATAGTAGAGTTTGCCTCCTAAAAACGACAGTCATTACAGTTATCACCTGTAAGTTGTTTAATGGCCATCAGAAAGGACTTCTCCTGTGGACATCTCCTGCCTTTCACTTCTCACTCCTCAAAGCTCTGCTCACCTTTCTTACTGAGGAAGAACATGTGCATTTTGTAAAATTACTCCCTTCTTGAAGTTGTAGAATAATGTTTCATGAGTGACTGAAAAGCTTCTGTCCTGAAAAAAACTGGAATTAATGTCTTTGTCTGAATGAGGCAGAAAAAGAATTTAAATCTATGTCTTTATCTGAAGTGAGGCTTCAGTGTTTGAAGCACTTAAATAGCCATATTTGGTAAATGGTAATTATTCAGTTTCTATTACAGAGGAAGGTAAACACACGATTTTCACTCCCCGTTTGTGGTGTTCCTATCGATAATTACACCACGTAGACTGGGACTGTGATAGTGTGGTGGGTCTTTCTAGGTCATTACACTATTATTAGTCCACATGCAATGGCACAGTCTTTCCTATTAATTGGAAGTTTGTAATTTCTATGTTGAGATCACATGTTTATAATGTGATGGCAGAGAGGTGATAATGCCCTGACTATTCAAATAGCACATAATATTATGTTTCACAGAAAGTATCTTTAATTTGAAGAAAAAGAAAAGTCAGAAGTATACAATATACTACAGCTGGCAGAGGCTTACAATAGTTCCTTACATATGAAAAAGGATTGAGAAAGCCTGGAAGTGAGGGAGAAAGAAGACACCATCAGCTACGGGAAAGCAGGAGACAACCTCACTATAAAATAATGATCAAAATGAACTATCTAGCTCCTACAGAACACCTTTCATCTTGGGGTCTCAGCAGGGCATCAGTGGTAAGAAATGCAGAGAGGAGCTGCAACAACTGGAACCGATGTGAGAAAGCCTCTGTTGATATGAGGGATAAAAAGGAGTCAGGGAAGAGATAAAGAATGGGAAACGTGCTCAGATCGATGAGCGTAGGCATGCAGGTCTGGAAGCAGCTTTGTGAATGAATGAGGGTTGGTAAGGCTAGAGAAGAAAATATACAGTATGGCCATGAGGTGTTGGCATCGCTTTGGTGATTAAAACCTCTCACACTACAGTTATTTGCTGTTATTAGTTTAAGTCAGGTAGAGCAACAATGAAGGGAAATTTCTTGCACAGAAACCAGTCAGTAGCATTGTCCCTCCCATGGACTGTGTGCAGCAAGAGCTATATAAGAATAAAGTACAGCATACAATTTTATAGTGAAACTGTCTTGTCATTCATTTTCATGTGTGAGCTAACTTAAAATCACACAAGACATCAAATCTGGTATTTGATGTCTTGATGATGCAAGATCTTCTTAGAATAGAAGCTTGTTTGGTATGTACATATGCTCATTTTTTGTAATGACCCCTCATTTTATTTCAGTTTCCCTGAACTACAGCAGGAAGGCAGACCATTATGAATGGATATCACAAAATATCATCGACAAGTTGTAATGTCAGAAGGTCTGAGGCCAAACAAACAGCATGGTGAAACTAGCAGATAACAAGTAGTTAGCATTTTTATGTATAATTTGAATTATTACTGTGAACTTGCCCTTTGAGACAGAGAGGTCTCAAGCAGGTGGCAGAAATGCTCTGTGCAACCCACTGTTAATGCTTCCTCCAAGCTGGAGCTTTTTTCCTTGAAGAAAATGTGTAACAAGGAGGAAGCATGATTGTGACATGAAGAAGCAAGATAGAAATAGCAAATCTTGAGCATTTCTATTTCTGCATTAAGTAGAACACAAGCTTTTTTTAGTTGGTGATTGTAGTTCCAAAAAATGAAACATCACTGCCCCCTTCTGTAACCTAAGAAAACTATATCCTTCAGCTAAAATGTCTATATAGAAAGGTAGGTAGTTATATACTTGCTGACACTGATGAACTGAACTAGTCCAAAATACTAACCAAAAGGTATTAGTTCATTTTTCCATAATTATCTTCATGCCTGTATTTGTCTTGAAGAGCCAAATAAAGATCTAGCATCAAAGTGAAACAATAAGGAATACTTTGTAATTAATTAATACATTGTTATTAATTAACAGTTTGTGTATGAGATGGAATCAGGTGCATTTTTTAATTTATTACAATGCTTTCTGAATTCTTTGACATTCATTGAAATATCATCTGGGCTCTTGTCCAGAATGAACTATCCTTTTTCCACAGTTTTCAAAGAAATTATACACAAAGATGTTGTTAAATTGCCCTACCCTAAAGGGAAGCTGGAAAATCACTGACTGGATGAGATTTCTAGAAGGAACATGGAGATACTTACCCATCTGTACACGTCAGCTCCAAATTTTACCATCCCAGCCCATGATATTTTCATTTAGCTTCCCTTTTTGCCAAGTTTAGAAATCCAATGCATATTCAGAATGCTTCTGCACAGTCTCCATGTAAACAAACAATTTCCCTGTTTAGCCCACGTTATCATATCCTCCACCCAAGACCTTCCCATTTCTCATTCTTCTGCTTTGGAACTACATGTGTAAACTGCCATGCTTTGATGCACCCTGACTGTGTGTCAGAGCACAGAGCACAAGACTTAGCTAAATTGAGTTAAATGCAATAGTTCATGGTTGAACTGCAGTTGTAGCTTTTAAGCTCTCCTAGTGTCCAAGCCCCTCCATTATTTTTCCAGTTCCCACAAGCTGAATCTTCATACTTTCTTACTTAGCTTTCTCAGAGCCTTTCCTGGCACCTTTTCCATAGTGTTACATCTCTGGGCACCCACTCCTGCTTTAAGATGCCTCCTAAATACTTTTTCAGCTACAACCAACACACTTTCAAGCTACAGTTCTCCTGAAAGCAAAAAAGTGAGCTTAACAAACTGAAGGTGCCCTCATTCAAGTTGTTTAACATAGTCTTGAAATGCAAAAATACTCTATTCATTGAAAACAGGCAGCAGCAACAGCCTTTTACTATGTAGGCTGATACTCTGGTTTGTGGGTTTTCCTGCAGTGCTGAGGCTGAGTATGTCTTGGGGAGTAAACTAACCTACATTTGTATGATGTATTTGAAAAGAATACATGTTACAGATGTTTTTTCTTGCAATACTATGAAGCTCACCTTCTTTCCCACCATTGCCTCCTATGATGCTGAAAAAGGTATGTCTGAGAGAAGCAGCAGTGTTGCGCTAAAGGATTGATGGATGGTTGAATATGAAAAGTCAAGCAAAAGTAAATTTCATTTGCTTGCAGCTGTCCAGAAAGTGGAAAAGGTTCCTCCTAATCTCATGAATTTACCCATGAGTAAAAGGTACGAGCCAGCTGACTGTTCAGTTGTACGCAAATGTAGATATCCTGCATAATGTGAGCAAGTATCTTAATCTGCTTGCTTGCCCCCTCAAGGCAGAGTATTCTTTATTTCACAACAGTGCAGTGAAATCTCTACTAATGTTTATGAATGGCAGAGGCAAGACAGGGAAATCATGTGAATGGTGAGCTTCTTGTACATAAAAATACAAGAAGTTAGATATCTTTTGCCATGTTAAAGAAACACACCAGGACTGCAGAGTCTTTGTTAAAAAACATTCCTCATCTAGCACAGCTCTGCAAGCCAGAGATGATTTATGCTGGAGGGAAGATAAACATATAGGTATGTTTTGAAAGTGGAGCCAGGACCCTTACAGTTTAATTACTTTGAACCGTCCTTTGATTTTTTATTTCATTTCGGTTTACAACACTGACATATGGAGACACTGAGAGTATAACACAAATATCAGTATCTTAGTGTCAGCTTGATTCAGTGGGGTACAAGTTGCTCAGTTTCAGTCATTGCTGACAACAAGACTACAGATACTGTCATTTTCAAGAAAGCAACTCTCTTCTGATTCTAGAAATACCATGATTCCATGTGTAGTACAGCATCAGGTGCTGTCATGCCTACACTAAGCCAACTGAATATGCGCATCTCAAACTAGTGGCAGTGAGGAAATGATTAAAAGGCTGAGGTTTGTACTGGGACTAGGAAGAAAAGTAAAATATAAAGTAAATGATGGTCAGGAATGTAAAACCGCAGCAGGAGTGGAGTCTGAATAACATACGAATGGTTCCCACCGTGTGGTGCATGCAAAGGCAGGGAATGAAAGTTGATAACCCAAGATCTTTCCAAGTCTACACAAAGTGATGGGAGATTAATAATAGTAATGTCTGTATCAGTGGATGAAATCAAACACAGAGAGTACTCTTCTCCACTTACAGTAACTGCAGAGCACAGTATTGACACACAGAAGCTCGCACATTGCAGCGTGATGCCATGGCTAAGTTATAAACCCTACTGAAATCATATTATATTAACACTCAAAGAACAAAACATTCAGTATTGTAAAGCACTTTCCATCTCTGTTTAAAAATGAGAAAGACAACATATCTGCTGTAATGCATGAGAAAGTCTTAAATGTTTAGACATCAAGTGTAAATTTGTGATGGAGGTGAGCTTGGATTAACCGTATGTCTGTTATAAAAGTCTGCACAGTTCTTTGGCGAAGTTCCTCCTCACACTGACTTTGACACACTCCTAAAGCCGTTTTTTCCTGGCTGTTAACATAATACTATATGATGAGAACTATGTAATGATGCAGGAAACATTTCCTCTGCAACCAGTGCTGCAGTTGGTTTCAAGTGATAACACAAGACAGCTGCTCAGAGGCACCTCAGAACTGCTTCATTTAGGGCAGAGAACGAGCTCAAAACAGTCCACAACCAATGAGTGGCGAGTTATACATCTGATTCCCTCAGTACAATCCAACAGCAGCTCTGTGGCTCATTTCCCCCATCTTTTTATGAAATCGTCTCAGAAATTATACCCTGGCTATCCCATTGTATCATTAGAGGCTTGCAAGGGCTGGACAGCTTTCCTCCTGTGCAAAAATACAATCCCAGTAATATCAACTATTGCTTCATCTCTGTACAAGAAACACAGCTCAACCAGGTTTCAGCAAAGAGCAGTTTTTGCAGTGCCAGAACGGCACCAGTCCATGGCTACATAAGTAGTTATAGTTGTCCATTTGACAACACGATGGCTTGTCAAATGGGTATCTGATGGTGTTTATGAATCACAAATACCGATTTAAACCTAGGCCAGCATTTTCTGTAGCATCCAATAATATAAACTGCTATAACGAGGAAGCTGGCAAATGCACAGACTATCATTCCCATACACAAAACAGAGCATTTTTTAATTTCCTACCTGATGGAGTGCTGCATTTAAAATAATATGAGTCCTTCTGCTGTAGTGCTGGCCAAATTATTGGGCAAACAAATAATATGCTGTCAGTCACATTTGCTGCATGTGAGAGTAGCTTTCATGGTGACTTTACCATGCTGTAGCATGCACACAATAAACAACTAAACAATAAAGTCCCATTCCCCAAGGAAGTTAGAAAACAAGCAGAGACAAAGGCAAAACAATGGGTGGCTGACCAAGACTCAGAGGATGTCAAGAAATGGTCCTTTAGAAATTAAGCCTGCTTAGATCACAATTAACCACATGCTTCACTTTAGCATAATATTAAACTCTAGTATACGAAAAGACCTTTATCAGTATGAGATAACTGGAATCACTTTATGAGTGTGTTTCAGTGAAATGCTGTTTCTTGAAAGCTGAGAGATTTTTACAGGGACTAAAGGATTTAGCGTTTTGATGGGTTCAGGCCAAACTCCTTTCTAAATAGAGTAGTCTTGATATTTTTCATGTTTTTTCCTGCCGACTATGATATCAAAGGCAGGCGAGTATCATGGATCAGTGAGTAGTTTTCACATCTTTCCTAAAACCCTTATTACACTGATCTACTCACAAATACTGACTCTGATTCAGAAGTGCTCTGAAGCATTTTCTTTTGAAGTCAGCATCACAGAGCAGAACTCTATTAGGTAGGCACAAACAATGGGTTGAAAAAGTGTGAACAGTGTCACTGGGTGCTGCTGAGGCAGGGGAAGAAGCTAGCAAAACATCTTTGTCAGCCAGATGATATAATTTCCCCCTTACAGAGGACTGTATATAAATAGCATGTCAGGAATCTACAGATTTAATAGCTGCCATTTCACTTTTTTTCTTGAATGGGACTAAGGAATCCTGCTCTCAACTAGTTTCAAAATGTCATTACATCTAAGCAAATGGTCATTTTTTCCTGATTTGAGGGCCTTTGCTTCATACGATATCTACTGTAACATAAATGTCTCATGTATGTGCCCCATCTCAGGTGGTTTTCAAGGCTAGACTGGATGAGGCTTTGAGCAACCTGATCCAGTGGAAGGGTTCCCTGCTCATGGCAGGCGGGTTGGAACCGGATGATCTTTAAAGTCCCTTCCAACCCAAACTGTCCTATGATTCCAAGATCCCTCAGGACTGTTTCTGATCTGAAATCTGCCTTGACTTGCTCTGTCCATGCCAACATCATCGGAGACATGCAGTCCAAACATGTCCAAGTTCAGCCCCTACCCCAGCCTGGTTAGCAGCTAAACTGGGCAATTGTATCCCAGCTCCCCTCACAGGGAAAAGGGAATGGGAAAAGAGGGAGAGATACTTGTGGATGGGAAACCAAAACTAAAACAGCTTTAATAAAACAGTAATAATAATATAAAGGAAAATAAAAATAATATTATTAATAAGGAAACTATAAAATACACACAAAAGTACACAACCAAACCAAACTTCCCTGATGACTGTACAGCATCACTGATGTTGCAGGGTAGGCATGGAGAAAGTCCTGGAGTGGGCTCAGTGGTAAACAGAAGCTGGACTCAGGAACTGAATTCAGGAACTGAACTGGGTGGGAATTGGGAGCAGTCTGTTGAACAAGATCCTCGCTGGACATCAACCATGAAAGAAGAGAGCTTGTCCCTCATGATACCTAAGCTTTACGCTGAGTATGATGTATACAAAATGGAATAGTTTTTTGGTCACTTTTAGGTCACCTGTCTTAACTGCAGATGTGACCGTTTCTCTTCCTTTGACTTACAGCATTCCACCAATCTAGGATGGCCTTGATTTCCACAGGAATAAGTATGAACAATGACTTCTCTACATTCCAAAACACTGTAACTTTGGTAATAACTATAAACACCAGGTTTTATTGCTTCTAGAGGCAGACATTGCCTGAAAACATGTTGTTAACTTTCAGAAAATGAAGTTACATAGGAGAAGCTTAGCTGAAAAGTTAGAGAATTGGTTCTGCTTTGGCTCAAACCAGAACAAAATGATGTATATTACAGAGAGTTTATGCCAAATTACAGTCCTGTGGTTCAAATGGAGAATGGAAAAGAAAAATATTTTTACTAGAATGATCTAGAAAGACACAGTTCCAATTTAAATTCTATACCTTGTACAGGAAGACAGGCATGTAAAAAATGTTTAAGGTTTTAGATAAGTAGATCTTTTTAAAATTAAGATGGCTGCTTTGCCATAAAATTGCATGGTCCATGTCAAGAAACTTTCATTTTTAAAGCTCAGCATGATCTCTGAAATTGAATATTTTTTCCTTGGAAGTTTCCAGAAATGTTGTGTGATGTAGTTTCTTTCTTGAGAGAAGCTCTCACCCTCTTTGAATCTCTGTGAAAGGTTGACCACCACAGCAGAATAGCAAGAGATACCACCGCTCTATAGAGAGATATACAAATAAAGATATAGGTAGTTTGAGATACATTACACACTTAAGAAACAGTGAGGTTTGATGTTCACTATCAGCAGCTACTAAAATGTTACCATAAACTAGTGTTAGGAATACTGACAGTTTTGTTGTATAATTCACACCACATAGAATCATAGAATAACCAGGTTGGAAGAGACCCACCGGATCATCAAGTCCAACCATTCTACCAACCATTCAGTCCAACTATCAAACACTAAACTATGCCCCTTAGCACCTCATCCACCCGTGCCTTAGACACCTCCAGGGAAGGTGAATCAACCACCTCCCTGGGCAGCCTGTTCCAGTGCCCAATGACCCTTTCTGTGAAGAATTTTTTTCCTAATGTCCAGCCTAAATCTCCCCTGGCAGAGCTTGAAGTCATTCCCTCTTGTCCTGTCCGCTGTCACTTGGGAGAAGAGGCCATCACCCTCCTCTCTACAACCTCCTTTCGGGTAGTTATAGAGAGCAATGAGGTCTCCCCTCAGCCTTCTCTTCTCCAGGCTAAACAACCCCAGCTCTCTCAGCCTTCCTCATAAGGCCTGTTCTCCAGCCCCTTCACCAGCTTCGTTGCTCTTCTCTGGACTTGCTCCAGAGCCTCAACATCCTTCTTGTGGTGAGGGGCCCAGATCTGAACACAGTATTCGAGGAGCGGTCTCACCAGTGCCGAGTACAGAGGGAGGATAACCTCCCTGGACCTGCTGGTCACGCCGTTTCTGATACAAGCCAAGATGCTCTTGGCCACCTGGGCACACTGTTGGCTCATGTTCAGTCAGCTGTCAACCAACACCCCCAGGTCCCTCTCCTCCAGGCAGTTTTCTAGCCAGACTTCTCGTAGTCTGTAGCACTGCACAGGGTTGTTGTGCCCCAAGTGCAGGACCCGGCACTTGGCCTTGTTAAACCTCCTGCCATTGGACTCAGCCCAGCGGTGCAGCCTGTTCAGATCCCTTTGCAGAGCCTCCCTACCCTCCAGCAGATCGACACTTCCACCCGGCTTAGTGTCGTCTGCAAACTTGCTAAGGGTGCACTCGATGCCTTCATCCAGGTCATTGATAAAGACATTGAACAGGGCTGGACCCAGCACTGAGTCCTGGGGAACCCCACTTGTCACTGGCCTCCAGCTGGATTTAACTCCATTTATCACCACTCTCTGGGCCCGGCCATCCAACCAGGTTTCCACCCAGGACAGTATTTGCCTGTCCAGGCCAGAGGCTGACAGTTTCCCAAGCAGAATGCTGTGAGAAACTGTGTCAAAGGCTTTACTGAAGTCCAGGAAGACCACATCCACAGCCTTTCCCTCATCCAGCAGCCGAGTCACTTTGTCATAGAAGGCGATCAGGTTAGTCTGGCAAGACCTGCCTTTTGTGAACCCATGTTGACTGGGCCTGATCACCTGGTTCTCTTGCATGTGCTTCATGATAGCACTCAAGATCACCTGTTCCATGACTTTCCCTGGCACTGAGGTCAGACTGACAGGTCTGTAGTTCCCTGGATCCTCCCTGCGACCCTTCTTGTAGATGGGCACAACATCAGCCAGCCTCCAGTCCAGTGGGACTTCCCCAGTCTTCCAGGACTGTTGGAAGATGATGGAAAGGGGTTTGGCCAGCACATTCGTCAGCTCCTTCAATACCCTTGGATGAATCCCATTCGGCCCCATAGACTTGTGGGTGTCTAGTCGGGCTAGCAAAGCTCTGACCATCTCCTCTTGGATCATGGGAGCCTCATTTTGCTCCTCTAGCTCCTGGGTTTGTACACACGCGGAACAACTTTCTTTACAATTAAAGACTGAGGCAAAGAAGGCATTAAGTACCTCAGCCTTTTCCTCATCCCCTGTCACTGTCGTTCCTTCTGCATCCAATAGGGACTGTATGGTCTCCCTAGTCCTCCTTTTATTATTTATATATTTATAGAAGGATTTTTTGTTATCTTTCACAGACTTTGCCAATCTGAGTTCTAGTTGAGCCTTAGCCCTTCTGATTTTTTCTCTACACAATCTCACTTCCCTCCTGTAGTCCACTCAAGAGGCCTGTCCCCTCTTCCAGAGCCCATAAACGTTTCTCTTCTTCTTGATATCACTCAAGATCTCTCTGTTCAACCAAGCTGTTTTTTTCCCCTGCTGGCTTTTTTTTCCGGAATATGGGGATGGCTTTCTCCTGAGCTGCTAAGATTTCCTTTTTGAGGAGCTCCCAGCCCTCATGGGCTCCCTTGCCCTTAAGTACTGCCTCCCATGAGACTTTGCCAACCAGCCTTTTGAAGAGTTCAGAGTCTGCCCTCTGGAAATTTAATGCTACTGTCCTGCTAACCACCCTTTTCACTTCACCTAGAAGAGAAAACCCTCTCATCTCATGATCACTTTGTCCTAGGCGTCCTACTGCCACATCCCCTACAAGGCCTTCTGTGTTCACAAACAGCAGGTCCAGGAGGGCACCTTCCCTTGTTAGTTCATTCACCAGCTGTGCAAGGAAGTTGTCTTCCACGCACTCCAGGAACCTCCTAGACTGCTTCCTTTCTGCTCTATTGTACTTCCAGCAGATATCAGGAAGATTGAAGTCTCCCACAAGAACAAGAGGCATTGATCTGGAGATTAACCCCAGCTGTTTATAGAAGAGCTCATCAGCTGCTTCTCCCTGGCTGAGTGGTCTGTAACAGACTCCCATCACAAAATCTACCTTCTGGGGTCTCCTCTGATTTTAACCCACAGGCACTCAATCTCCTCATCACTACAATCCATCTCAACAGTGTCCAAGTCCTTCCTTACAAAGAGGGATACCCCGCCTCCTCTCCTACCCTTCCTATCCCACCTGAAGAGTTTGTACCCCACCCTAGCTGCACTCCAGTTATATGAGCCATCCCACCACGTTTCTGTGATGGCAACGACATCATAGGCTCCTTGCTTCCAGCTCTTCCTTCTTATTCCCCATGCTGTGTGCATTGGTGTAAATGCACTTCAGCTGAGCTGCCGAGCCTTCAGCCCTCTTAGAGGGAACAGAGTTCATTCCCAATTGCCTGGTAACCGGAGTAGCTAGCTCCAGAGTGCCTGCATCTCCCTTAGCACCCCCAAGTGTGTTCTCCCCCACTTTCTGTGTGGTGATGTACTGGTGGTCCTCACCAGCACGTCCTCTCCAAATCACCAGTGCCCCACGTCTAGGCTCGTTCCTGTCTAGCCTGGTCTCAACCCCCTCCCACTTCATATCTAGTTTAAAGCTTGATTTATGAGCTTAGCTAGGTTTTTAGCAAGGGCTTTAGCCCTCCTAGGAGACACGTGTGTCCCATCCTTAGCAACAAAGTCTGGGGGTGTGTGAGCCACCCCATGATCAAAGAAGCCAAAGCCCCTTTCCTCATACCAGGCTCGGAGCCAGGCATTAATCGAATTCTTCTTCCTGACTTCCAGCTCCTCTCTATTTAGCCTTGGGATGGAGCAGAATACTATTTGTGCCCCAGAGCCCTCCATCATTTTCCCAATGGCCCTGAAGTCTTTCTTGATGGCTTTGGTCTTTCTGTTTACTAGATCATAATTACCAGATTGGACTACTATCACAGATTAGTAGTCTGTCTCATGGACCAGGGAAGGAAGTTTTCTAGCTACCTCCTTCACTGATGCCCCCGGTAAGCAGCGGACCTCTCTGTGGAGCGGGTCCGGTCTGCAAATGGGTCCCTCCGTTCCTTTTAGGAGGGAGTCCCCTACAACAATCACCCTCCTCTTCTTCTTGATGGAGGATGTTTTTATCTTTTTCTGAGGATGGTGCGGCCTAGGGAAGGATTCTAGGCTGTGGGAGCCATCATCCTCATCCTCAGGGTTGGATTCCACCTGCAGCACTTCATATTTGTTCACCAGGGGGATCTGGGGTTTTGGTGTCTGGGTGAGGGGAGCAGGTTTCCTTCGTCTGGCAGGAACTTGCTGCCATTCCCCATCTCTTGTTCCCCCAACCTTGCAGTTTGCAGGTGGATGGTGTTTGGACACACCAGCTCCAGCAGGCTGCTGAGTTAGTGAGAGGGCACTACTCCACTGGTCTATCTCCCTCTTACACTCCCTGATGGTCCTCAGCCTCTTTACCTCCTCCCTTAACTCCTCCACCATGTGAAGGAGTTCCCCCACTCCAGCGCAGCTTTCACAAGCGGAGCCAGTAACAGAGGCACGAGCCGGTGTGGGAGGGGGGCACTGCCTGCAGCCCAGGGTCTGGGGAGCTGTTGCACCCACCGTGGCTCTGGCTGGGTGGCAGCATCCGTCCTGCCTGCTGCAGCACATGGAGCAGCTTTAGTCTTCTGCCGGGTGGCCACTATGATCTTCGGTGTCTTCTGTCTAGTCTCTACGTCCTTTCTGCGCCGCGCCGCGCCCTGTCCTGTCCTGTCCTGTCCTGTCCTGCCCTGCCCTGCCCTGCCCTCGCTTCGCTCCTCTTTGCGGTGCTCCCAGGAGATCGTTTAAATCTCCCGCGGTGGCCGCCGGCACCACCCCCTCCCGTCAGGCACCGCGCGGGACCAGCGTGTGGGGCTGTCAGGAGCCCCGCCTGGGTTTTTCTGGGATTTTCCCGGCTCAGGGAAGCTCCCACCACCTCAAAATGTCCACCCCGCCACAGAACTCACCGTCCTGCTGCCGGGTGCCGCCAAAGAAGCCTGAATCTACATGAATCTACATGAATCTACTTGAGCAACTCCCTATGCTCAGGTCTGCTTGCAGCAAAATCGTGTTAAACTGTCTACGCACATTCCCAGTACAAGACAAGCGAAGACACCTTCCGAAACATGCTGTTGCTAAGGTGGATTTTGTTCAGGAAGAGGCACTTAAAGATGAAAAGCTGCTTTTGTATAGCAGCCTCTGGCTTCCATTAGAGTTCTTCAGATACTCCACAACTGTCATGAGGAACTCCTCACTGGGTCATTGCTTTACTTGACTAAATCCCTCCGTACATAAAAATTGATATGGCTGTGTATATTTTATCCTATATTCACCTTTCACTGTGTATTCACAGAAGTCACAAACAAATCTGACGTTAGTGGAGAAGCCTGGTAACTATACAGTGAATAAGATCCTTCTAACCCACATTATCCCTTTTTTTTCACATAAGGAAAATGCATTCTCCAAAATCTTATTTTCAAAGTGCAGCTGCATCGGTGAGGCACCCAAGTCTTTCTTTGTGCACTGCACCCACACCAAGTGAAGTCACTTGTCGTGTCAGATTTTAGCCTATTTTGACACTTTCCCGGACATCTTTCTGACAGCAGCTGGTGCACAAATCAGTCACCACTTATGGTCACAAAGCCCCAGCTAAGGGGCTTTTCAGTACTTCCCTGGAGCTTTGTTTCTTAATTTAACTGGCACATCTATGCAAGCTGTAGAGAAATACTTCTGTTGGGTTCCTGTATACGTTCTTCACGTATGCTAAATACACCAGGCATCAGAAATGTTAAAAAAAAAGAAAAGATTATTTTCTGTTTCATTACAGTCTTCAAAGGCGGTAGAGATGTGTCCAGAAACATGTCCAGAAAAATATAAAAACACATTCTCAAATGAAAGAAATTGGATAAGCACAAGTTATCATCAAGAAATTTCAATAGAAAATGACATAGCATGGGCTATAATACCTGTGCTCTAAAACCAAAGACAGAGTCTAATTCAGTGCTTTCAACAGGCAAAACCAAAATTGAATCTTGGGGCTTTTTTGGTGTTTGTTTGGTTTGGTTTTTTTTTTTTCTTGTGCCATTCTTCTGTACAAAACCCAAACCCACAGCCTATCACAGAATTCCAATAAGTTCAGGACAAGCTTATAAAAGTAACTAATCTTAAAAGTCTAAGAAAAGTATTTCAGAAGTTCGCAATTTTTCCTTTTTTTCGCAGACTTCAGAACTGACTGATTTTATGAAAGCCATCAAAATGCTGCACCAATGGCAATCAAAGTTATTCCTAGTGAAATAATTTTAAATTGCTTTGCAAAGTTTTAGGCTATGGGTAAAAGACTACACAACCCCCAAACAAGCAAGCAAGCACAAAGTAGTCTATCATCTATAATCAGAGCCACTAAAGAACAGTTTCTCTTCATGGTTCATTTGTTCCTTTTAAGAGCAGTGGCTATTGCCATTCAATTCTCCTTGTATTGTTTGAAGACAACCTTGACATGCATGAAGTAGACAATGCTGAAGTGTTCTTAAAATTCAAAATATTTGCTTAAAAATAAAAAAAGTAAGTTCACAAGAGTCCTACTTTCCAATGTGTCATTTGATTATAAAGTAAAACCACCCATTAGCACAAGTTTTCTGGGAGATTTTTTCTTGTGCTCCCTTGAGCAAATTCCAAGCACTCCTTGTTAGACTCATGAACCCTTGGGGTAATTTGGTTATTTTCCATCCAGTTATCTTTGTTCTTTTGCACTGATGAATTGTGAATCATACATGAATGCCTAAGTTGCTTCAGCTATCTCTGATGGGCTGTACTGCAACTGAAAAACAAACAGAGGGCCAGATAACCCCTGGCAGTTTTCACTTGACTGCAGTTTGATAGATATTTTTCATTGCTGGGTGGGCAGCAGCCAACCAGCTGCTGTGAACAAAGTAACAGTGATTGACATAAGAATCTCAATTATTCTTGTAAAAAACACTTTAGAAAAAACGCCAAATAATGGGTCTGAATCACAATTATTTCTATTGCGTGTCCAAAGACAACACAGAGATTTAATCTGCTTCCTTTTTACTCTTTTCCTTCAAAATTATAGCAAGGATTCCTTTATCTTGAGAAGTGATTGGAATCTCTTTGGAAAGGATCCAAACCCAAGATGAGAAAGCTTGCTTTCAGAAGGAGTCAAAAGAGAAAAAATGGGGGAAAGATTTTAAAAATCATTACACCTTGAAAGTTTCTCAAACTTTCTTGTTTACATTTGTTAGGTGTTTTGAAAGCCCACAATCAAACATATTATTTTGCAAGCCAGAACAGAAGACAAGGATTCTAATGTCACATTAAATATTTATACAGAGAGATGGACAGATTTGCCTGCACATTATTTTTATTGAAAATAAAGCAGACACCAAACAACAATTTTTGTAGCTATTTAATCATCATTCAGACTGCACTTCTGATTGCTGAATGGCCAATGCCTACCTTGGTTATTCTGTAAATGAGCATGTTTGTCTAAATGAGTATTTTATACTTTGTAGAAATATATGCTAAAAAATATAGAAGAGCAAAAACTTATTACAGAATATTACTCAAAATGTTGGAAAAGAGAGCCCTCTAGTGGTCTTATTGCTGTAGTATTAAAAGCAGCCAACAGTTTAGGGAAGACAGTGAATGATCTCAAATATTTCCTCACAAGAAACAAATTTTAGTCCAAAGCTAATAATAATCAGGGGAAATTGCCTCCATGGATGTCCATGACAATTTCCAGAGTTTTCTACACTTAATCTGCAGGAAAATCTTCAAATATTGCTAGTCATTAGATATCTTTAAAAAAGAAAAAAAAAGGTGTCTCTTTGTATCAAGTAACAGGACAAGAAAGACATTAAGACTTTGAAAATTTAACTGGGCTTCACAGTGTATTGGCAGTAGAAGTCAATCTTTTAGTAATGAAGGACAGATTCAAAGAATAGTGTTGGTACTTGAGACATGGGCTTTATGTTTGACCTGAGAAAATAAGCGTGCAGTGGAAGTATGTAAAATAGTATGAAATGGTCCAAGTGACAGGCTTAGAAGAAAAAATTGCAGGTCAGGATTAATATCAGCTGGGAGAAACATTATGTGTTTGGATTAGAGGGAAGATTACTACAGAACAGGGGATAAGAAACTGTAGCAAACAAATGCATTTTAGATGTATGGATAGAAATTTTATCAGGGAAATATCAGCTCAGACATCGGAAAAGACTTTCCAGAGCAGTATCATAGATATAGAAGTTACAAGTACAACGTTCTAGACGTTGGTTGGGGCAATCTGCAATTTCAACAGAGGAAGGGGGAGACCATGATTGAGAGCAGCCCTGCAGAGATGGATTCGGGGGTGCTGATTGATGAGAAGCCTGACATGAGCCGGCAATGTATGCTTGCATCCCAGAAGTGCAACCATATCCTGGACTGCACCAAAAGAAGCATGGCCAGCAGGCTGAGGGAAGTGTGTCTTCCCTCCCTACTCCTCTCTTGCGAGACTCCACCTGTGTCCAGTTCTGGGATTCCCAAACGTAAGAGGGATATGGAACTGTTGGAACAGGTCCAGAGGAAGGCTTTGATGATGTTCAGAGGGCTGGAGCACCTCCCATATGAGGACAAGCTGAGAGAGTAGTGGTTGTTCAGTCTGGAGAAGAGAAGGCTCTGAGGAGACTTTAGAGCAGCCTTCCAGTAGTGAAAAGGGCTCCAGTAAAGCTGGGGAGGGACTTTTTACAATGTAACATAGTGACAGAATGAGAGGGAATAGCTTTAACTTGGAAGGGGGAAGATTTAGATTAGGCATTAGGAAGAAGTTCTTCATGATGAGGGTGCTGAGGCTCTGGAACAGGTTGCCCACGAAAGTTGTGAATGCCCCCTCCCTGGAGGTGTTCGAGGCCAGGCTGGATGGAACCTCGAGCAACTTGGTCTGGCGGGAGGTATTCCTGCCCATGGCAGGGGAGTTGGTAGTAGATGATCTTTAAGGCCCCTCCCAAGCCAAACCTTTCTCTGATTCTATGAACACATGAAGGGAAATAAATTTAAAAAAAACCAATTTAAGTAAACTTCCCAAGAAAGCCAATGGGAGGATGAGGAAGTTTTGCCAAAGTATATACACACCAGGAGAGTGAGAAAAAAAACCAGGATTCTAGGGAGAATAAATAAGGTACAGGGTACAAGTGTGCTGGCAGTGAGACCTGCTTGCTGCCCACGCCAAGTTCATAAAACAAGATCCTACGTCTTCACAAAAAAATAGCATAAATAATTTGGCACAGCAGATTGGTGAAATGGATTTGTATGTGCTGGTGCCAGTTTCGCAGTTGTTTTTATTCAAATCATGAATTACCGTTTATATACAAAAAGGATAAAATGAGTATTCCTGCATTCACCTGGTAGGAATACTGAATAATATCTCATTATTGCAATAAATTCATAAAACTAAGTTTTGTAAAATAATGAAATTATTTTCTGTAAAAGTTAAAATTTCTTGGTGCTATCAATAAACGTGTAAAAAGCAACATAGCATTCCTAAATTATACAATGGCATCTGCTTTATACACTCCC
This sequence comes from Phaenicophaeus curvirostris, assembly GCF_032191515.1. Taxonomy (NCBI): domain Eukaryota; kingdom Metazoa; phylum Chordata; class Aves; order Cuculiformes; family Cuculidae; genus Phaenicophaeus; species Phaenicophaeus curvirostris. The sequence goes on along the minus strand of NC_091393.1, from coordinate 103,217,370 downwards.
AGATCTTAAGCAATCCTTTGGCAAAAGTACATAACCAGCAGTTTCTAAGAAAGATTTGTGTGGTCTTTGTACCAGACAGTTCCTAGTACTGTCATTAAAGGCTTATCTTGGGAAAGCACTTTGAAAAATCTGTTCTCCCTTTAAAGAACCTCATCAGTCTGCTATAGGGGTCATCTGTCATGACCATCAGCTTCCCTCTCTCTTCAGCATACCTCTGCAGAGTTAAAACATAAAATGATAAGTTCCATATGCAAAAATACAAGGGTCAAAAATTGCCTGGCTATATTTCTAGATGACATCTTCCAATCTCTATCCCTATCTGATATTTCTTCCCAGCACTGGCGTGGCTTTTATCAGTTTTACCACTTGAAGTTCATAAATCCATCAAAAAAGTATTGCTGAACTTAGTGACAGATCTAAAATAATGTTTGAAAAGATCCCGTCTTTCATACAGTGGGGGAAATAATTTCCTGTGAACATGCTGTCAGCCTCAAACAAGGTAATGGATTAGTGCAGAGTGCTCAAAACAGTATTTTGTTTCATATTTTGACATGTGCAAAAAGATTCCAAAACACTGAAAGTTGCCATGTCTGAATCAATGCAGAACTGCAAATGGAACAAGCCCGCAGAGATACAATTTGGGAGGCAATTTAAGACAGCAGTGTCAAACAGGCAAAGATTTACAATAACCTAGGACAAAAAATACTGGGGAAAAGATTAACCTGCCATCTAACAAATGCAGGAATGCAAATTAAGTTTCATAAGGGCACCTGTCGTTTACTGCTTGTGCATTAGGTGTGACCACCAGAGTGCCAAACAGAGATTCCTTTTCCTTCTAAATGAGAAGGGAGTTTACATTTGGAAGTACAAAATCCTCAATGATGTTATGTTGTCATCACCGTCATCACCACAAAGTCCCAAAGGGTTGACAATAATCTGAGCTGTGGTTAGTCCTTCATATTCAATTAGAGAATTATTTTTGCAATGATAAGACACAGTTTTTAGTGCAGCTTTGCAGAAGGTAGCTCCTGGTTTTAGGCAACAGTATCACAGCAGGGAACAGAGGATAAATTCTTTATTGACTGCTCTATTAGGATTTCATTCAAAGAGCAAGAGTTCTTTATAATGAACTATAAGTTCAGTGGCAATGATGGAGATCACAGAATCATAGAATGACTAAGGTTGGAAGGGACCTCTGGAGATCATCTTGTCCAACCCTGCTACTCAGACAGGGCCACCTTAGAGCACCTGGGTGGGCTGACCCTGGCTTGGACACCATGTGCCCACTAGAAGCTTCTCTATCACACCCCTCCTCAACTGGACAGGGGAGAGAGAATGTAACAGTCTTGTGGGCTGAGATAAGGGCAGGGAGAAGTCGCCTAGCTGTTACCGTCATGGACAAACCCGACTTGACTTGGGCAAATTAGTTTAATTCATTACCAATTAAATCAGAATAGGATAATGAGAAATAAAAACTAAATCTTAAAATACCTTCTCTCCACCCCTCCCTTCTTTCCAGACTTAACTTTACTCCTGAGTTCTCTACCTCCTCCTACCCAGTGGTGCAGGGGGATGGGGAATGGAGGCTGCTGTCAGCTTATCACATGTTATCTCTGCTGCTCCTTCTGCCACAGTGTAAGGTCTTCTTGCACTCTTCCTCTGCTCCAGTGTGGCGTCCCTCCCACAGGAGACAGTTCTCCATGAACTTCTCCAACATGAGCCCTTCCAATTGGCTGCAGTTCTTCACAATCTGCTCCAGTGTGGGACCTTTCCATGGGGTGCAAGCCTTCATTAACAGACTGCCGCAGCATGGGTGCCCAATGAGGTCACAAGTCCTGCCAGCAAACTTGCTCCAGCTTGGGTTCCTGTCTCTCCACAGGTCCTGCCAGAAGCCTGCTCTAGGATGGTGTTACCATAGGGTCATGACCTCCTTCAGGCATCCACCTGCTCTGGTGTGGAATCCTCCATGGGCTACAGGTGTATATCTACTCCACTGCTAACTTTGATGGGCTGCAGGATGATTAACTGCTCCACCATTAACCTCCATGGTTTGCAGGAGGACAGCCTGCCTCACCATAGTCTTCTCCATGGGCTGCAGGGGAATCTCTGCTCTGGTGCCTGGAGCACCTCCTCCCCATCTTTCTTCACTGACCGTGGGGTCTGTAGAGTTATTTCTCTCACATACTCTAGCTCCTCTCTTTGGCTGCAGCTGCTGTTGCACAGTTTTCTTCCTCTTCTTAGATATGTTATCAGAGGCACTACTAGCAATGCTGATGGGCTCAGCCTTGGCCAGCATCTTGTAGCCAGCTACTGTTGGCTCTGTTGGACATATAAGAGGCTTCTAGCAGCTTCGCACAGAAGCCACTCATGTAGCCTCTTTGGTACAAAATCTTACCATGCAAACCCACCTGGTGAGTAAATCTTTCTCATTGCTGGCATCATCACTGTAATTTTAACCAAACACTGTTGACACTGGCAAGAAGCCTTGATCAGTAATAGCCCTAATTTTTAGTAACAGTAATAGCTGTGCTGAACCTCATTTTCATGAGCAAAAGGAATCAAGAAGGTGAAGATGGCACATTCTCTACAATCCTGCAGATTTTCTGTGCCATGGTCATTCAATATACATGACTGATGAGGAACAGAGATCCTTCTGATTTTGGTGGTGGAAGTAATGTCTTTAGTGATTGGCACAGAAAAACATTTCTCTGCTAAAGGAATTGAGAGGCTCAACAGCCTCTGGCATCCCTAATCATAAGGTCTTCTGTGATTCATTGTGGGCTTGTAACCCAGTGAATGTGTAACTCTCCAGTGACCACACTGGGTGATGGCGCACCATCTGAGGTCCTTCCCATGGAGCCAGGAAAGGGGCTATCTTTTGTCTCCTCACTCTTCAAAAGGCGTTCAACAAGGTAAAGTGCTTCAAGATGGATCGATACACAACAATACATAACAGTGCATTGATCAAACACAGCTCTTAACCTCCTCTCCACTGTGCTAACATTGCTGTTTTTCAAGTGACTGGCAAAAGCAAGGGCCTGGAAAAATAGTTTGTTCTTGTTTTCCATTAAAGAACGAGTTTGTGAAAAAAATCTAGATTTGATGAGTTATCTGTTTTGAACTAGTTAGATCTCCACAGTAGTCTGACAGTCACATTTCTACCCACATTTCTAATGACAAGAGACAGTTTATGATGTTCAGTTCTGCTGCTGCTTTCTTACAGGCAAGTCACACCACTCCTTCATTCCATTAGCACAGTTTCACATCTGCTGAGAGGAGTCAAGAAGGACAATAGGATCTTAGATAAAGTGTATGGCCCTTTCAGAGTAAGAAAAATAATGGATTTCTAGTTGTGACAGTCTGAAGTGGTATGACTGGAAATGTCAAGTGCATTTTACTCACTGATGGCTGTGAGAAAAAAAAGAAAATACACTCTGTGTTCCGTGATATCCAATTGCTATTTGCATTGTCCAAATTAAGTTGTTTACCACCCAAAGCCTGTAAAACTTCATCTCCTCGTTTTGTAATCACCTGCCTAATACTGCAGAAAAGCTTTTTTCTCTCTTCCCCAGCAATTTGAACAATAACCTTTGCCTCACCTTGCTTTCCCCTTTGAACATTAGTTCATACCTTCCTCAAGGTCAGCCTGCCTCTGCTCTCAGTAAAGGCAGGAGTGAGATCTCTCAGTCTCTGGAGAACCTGCACCATATTTATATGGGTTTAAAAGCTAATACCTACCTGGCTAGACCTGGATAGCAGCTGATATTTGTCACTCAAAGACACCAGTTTCTCAGTCATTGGAGGGGTTCTCAAAACAGAGCTAGCAACAGTTTTCATAATATATTTAAAGTTAATGCTTACAGTCATTTGAACACAAGTGCCTAAAACTGAATGCTTAGCCCTTCATGGAGGCAGCCACGCATCTTTTCACATTTATTAAGCAGTCACAATGCAACAGATGGCGCTTGTGCTCAGCATGTTGGAAAAAGAACCCAAAACAATCAGCATGTTCTTGTGAACTGTTTTTATAATGTGGATGTTCCTTTAAATATTTCTGAAGACATATAATTATCAATCTATGCATTCATCTGGCCTGAACAGAGCACATTTAGTCGGTGATACTGTTTACTTCACCCTTCCAATCTATCAGTTATTGCAGTAAATGAGACCACCATGTTTTGCTTTATTCAGCATGGCCCCTGAAATATCCAGGACTCTGGATTCAATGACCCCACAGGTACTTCCCAGTCCCACCTTTCTAATCACTCTGAGGAAGGCAATGTGTCCTTCCATGTGTTTGTGAGGTCCTCTCATAGTTTAATTGAGACTGTGGGCATAATCCAAAAGCAAGTCATAATCATAACAATTTAATTAGAATTATTAAATCCAAAAAGCCAGAAGTACTTAATTAAATAAACAGCTTGGTTTCTAAGCACAGAGACATGTTTCAGATCACTGCAGTTATAAAATTATCACTGTGTAAAATTATGTGTTGTTGTTTGATAATAATCAATAGAACACTTGATAAATACCTTCTGACTTGTTTTCCAAGCTATCGTATTGGTCCCAGCAGTTCACAAGATAGATATAAATAACAATGCAATTGTGTTCCCTCAGTCATGCTGTTATTGGTATCTAAATAACCACTGACATGACCAGACAAAAAGAGAAAGAAAGGTAGTTCATAAAATCTTGAGATGATTGTCACTGCAACCTTTACACAGGGCTGTGGCTGACAAGGCTACTCTCCACATCACTTGTGTCCATAACAGCTTTTGCATTTGAAGTTCACCACAGCTTCTAGGGCCAAGGACTGAAAATATTTAAAATATGCTTTTGCAAATTACTACCACAGATGACTGATGTTTGGAATCCTCAGACGTATTATGTATATGGCATTGCAAATCTCTAATGGGTCTGATTCAGATTACTGGCTTTGCTTTGGTTCCTGTGGGAACAGCCTTTTCTAATCTTAGAAACGTATTCTGCTTGTCTAGTCCTAATGAAGTTAATGGAAAGTCTTTCCAGTTCTGATATAGGTTTTGGATCACAAATCTACAACTAATATGTAACTGAAAATAAAAAAAAAAAACTATAAAATAACATATTCTTTCCGTGACCAGGTAGCACCCACAGCCAATTTCTAAACATATCTGCACAGAGAATCTTTGACAGATGTGTGGGAAATTATTCCTGAGCATGCATCCATATATCAGCAGTGCCTGGCTCCCCTGAGATTCATGGGAGCCCCTTTTTGCTGCAGCACGTGCCATGGGCAGCTCATCTGCCCAGAGGCTCAACAAAGCCATGCTGGGACCATGATTTTGTGCTGTGAGCCTGCCAGAATGTGCCTGTGAGTGTTCATGGCCTTTAGAGAGCCTCCCGCCCTTTGAGTGTATGTGACCCCCCTGTTGGTTCCTATTTAAAGCTCTTACCAGTTTGTGCTTTAAATTAGGTGAGGAATGTCCCTGCCCTGAGGCAAAACTGTTCACATTCATCTCCCTTAATACCAGAACTTGCTTCCTGTGGCTGGACTAATTTTGAACCCTTCAGAAATGTGCAAATGAAATGGAGCAAAACTGTCACCCATCCTCAGAGGAAGTCCTCCAAACAATGCACACTTTTCTTTGGCCTCCTGATGTCAAAGATTGCAAGAGCAGCTGGCACTAGCCTTAGCATTCCTGGAGTGTAAGTACTGGCAAGAAGAGAAGTAAAATTTCCTTGCACGATAGATGATGTAGTCCATAGTTTCAGGGATCAGCTTCTCCTGACACAGGACTGTAAATACACAGGGCTCAGATAGCTTCAACAAGGCACATGTGACACATACATTCCCCATTCTGTAGTCTCTAATACAGCTAGTAGAGGAATCAAGAAAATACTTAAGAGGCGCCTTAGAAATTGAGCAATTTTGGTATGCTCGAGATGAGCAAAGAATCACGAGACATCAAATTTCCAATTTGCTGCTCTCTTGTCTCAACTTCCTTTCTACCATTACCCATTTTGTGCCTCTGACTCTTCTGTCATACGCGCTGTCCCAAATGTATCATATACAATGTGATGTCCGTGGGTGCACACACATACAAAAGCCACGCAAGCCCAACAAAAACTCAGAAGGATGTATTCCCCCAGCGTCATTCCCGGCTATTCAGCCTGCGAGCAGCAGATGGCAGTGCTATTGCCATTCCTCATCTCCTCCCTCACGCTTCAGCCCCGTAGCACAAGCAAACCCTGCTCTTTCCCACCTCTCCTGGGGTTCTGGTATCACCCGTCACTGTAGGTAACTGCCAGGTAAACTCAGGCTGCCTAGCGATTACTCATGATGAAAGACTGTAAATGCCTCATGGATGGACACGCAGTCATCCGCACACCTGCTCCTCAGCCAAAGGAAGAGTGGGTGAAGGAAGACAGTTTATATTCCCTGTAGAAAGACCATTTACAACAGCAATTATCCTAAACCCAGTGCTTTCTGTACTCCAGGGGTTTAGGCTCACTCACTTTCAATTTAACTACATGATTTTTGGTAGCAGGCAACAGTTGCCCTGTAGAAACTTTGAACTCTGGTCTTTGTTGTCAGCCTCCATTGTTTTCTTTCTTTGATGAAATATGTTCTATATGAAATATCTTAGTTTGGTAACATTTTTTTGGGTGATGTTTCCCTGCAAAATAAATAAGCAATTGTCTACATAGACCATCGTGGGCCCTTCACAGTGTTTCTGCTTGTACAGTTATTTATAAAAGCACAGAATACAGGAGAAAATAAAAGGTTTTGCTGTTTGCTTATACAAATGTATAGAAGAATACAGAAATTATGCATGGCAGAGAGAAGCAAGTCCTCTTCCAAAGGCCCACATTTTATTATTTGCATCATGCCCTGCTTCTGCCAGGTGCCAGTTCGGGTAAACTTTGTCCAATTCAGTTCAAATTTAGAAACAAAAATAAATTAAGCTTTTCCCTGCAGTTACTGCAATATTTTGTGGTACAGTTATGATTCCTATGTGGGTTTTACAAAGGACAACAACAGGCTTATTAGAAAAACTCAACTGCAACTCTCTTCACTAGTTGCCTTGTGTTGTGAGGCTCACAGCAAATAAAGCCTCCATGCCAAAGCATGGGAAATTTTCCTTTCCTCAGCACCATAACCAGAAAAAAAATTAAAATGGTATCCAAAAGCAACAATATTTATTTTCCACAGTCCATTAGTAGCCCAGAAGCAATTCAAGCATGTTACTAGAAACTGAACCCAGCTAATTAAAAATAATGTTCCAAACCTACACTGATGTCTTTTGCATCTGGAGCTGGCTTCTGCAAATAAACATACACAAAAACAAGGACAAATCACCATAAATCTAAGCAGACAGGTACAAGCAAATTGGTCTGTGAAAGTGACATGTCTCTCTGCTTAACTGTCTACTGCAAATCCCAAGGAGACATGGTAGGATTTAATCTAATTGGGTTTGCCACTTCCCTGCGGCTTAATGTGAGAATAACTGCAATTATATATGACTGTACTTAGCTCAGTACCAAAAATCCATTTATTAGGCTATTAGAATCTATAAAAACCAGAGGTTTGAGATCATTTGGATATGCTGGTTACATACTTGGCCTGCTAGTTGTTTTGTGGTTACAGTTTCCAAATTGCTACTGATGAGGCAGTAGTAGAAAAGCAGATGCAGTTAAGCATTTGAATGGATGGCTTAGAAAGGCTTTCTTCTCACTTCACAATCTGTAATGGCACCTTATATGTTGGCTCAGTGCTCCGCAAATCTCATAACATTCAGCAGGATACTGGGAAACCAAGAGGTTGCTGAGGTTCAGAAACCTGTTCATCATAAAGCAAAGCACCTTTGCATGTGTGGGCCCCCACAGAGTTGGCATAGCACGGCATAGAGATGCAAAAAGAATTACATTTAAGGCCTGCCTTGTGGGCCAAGAGAGGGAAGAACATCTAGTCTTCTAGTTTTTCAGTATTTGAGAGGGTGCAATTAGCAAGAAAGGCAAGAAAAGCCGTTGGGCCATCTCAAAAAAATGTGGTATTGCCACTCATCCACCTGTTCAGACTGCAAGTGGAGCAGATGACTGGTACGCTCAGCGTGGAGCACAGCATGATGAAGCTGCAAAGCCCTGTCCTTTTAGCTTTTGTCAGCTTACACAACCGTAATAAAACTCTGCTTGCCAAACAGATGTTTTCAAATGAGGTAGTAAACTCTCACGGTTTCATTTTTCTAAATCACAGTGGTTGCTGGGATAAAGGTAGATTTTCCTGGAAGCCTGAAAAACTTCATCTATATCTGTAGTCCTCCAAAGGAAAAAGGTGCAAAAAAATTAATAAATGGTTCCTTCAGCTTGCCCATGTTACAGCGATTGTTTGACTGTGGAGAAAGATTCAGGGGCTATTAGGCACCATTCCAGAGGTATTGGGGTCATATTCAACATGTATATTTGTTTTAGGAAAACAGACTTAAAATATGTGATCCTTACATTTAGCACCTGGTATTATGAAAGCCTGATTTTGCTCCCAACAAATGGAGTGGCAATGTACCCATCAAGATAGCTGCGGAGAATGCAGGCTTTACGTGCCCCATCCAATCTGACTTTACTGGTAGCTCACATGTTGGTAACCTTGTATAATAGTTTGGATTACACATAACTTTAAATAGATTTCTCTTCAGGGGCTCAGCTCTGACCCAGAAACACAGGTATTGTAAATTAACATAATCTCATCAAGCCCTGCCTGAATCTGATATCCCCCAACTACCTGCAAGCTGAAATTCAAAGAATATTTGTTGAAGTCCATGACCAACTTCTGCAAAATAACACAGTGAAAATCTCCTCTGGGAAATGAATAAATTTAAGCACAGTTATGGACAGTTTTGTAGGTGAAAGAACACAAAACAGACAATTGCTCAGCAAAATCATTATTCTCATTGCTCACACTACAGCGCCACAAACATGAGTGGCAACTGGTCCCCAAAGGTGGAGACAGCCTGAACAAGTCTGGTTTCTTCTGCCTTCTGTCCTTAGCATTTCTTTAAAAGGTTTTAATTAACATAATTACTCTGAATGATGCCTAAAATGAATCCACAGTTCGAGTTATTGCCTGTCAGGTCTGGCTCCCAGTTGTGAAGTCCCCACATATACCCTTCCCCATCCTCACCCTTAAGCAGTGATGGCAGTGACATTAAGCAGCAACCTGCCAGCCTTTAGCAAGACAGGCAAAGGCTGTGTTCCTAGCAAAGGCAACTGGTCCATGTCTCCTCTGAGGAAAAGGCTTCAGGCAAAGTAGAAACTCTTCCAAATAAGGTCAAGTGGGCCAGGTGCCACCTAGCTCTGTGGATGGGTGGGCAATGCAGTAGGAAACACTCAGATATTGCTGTGTTCGCGCTCTCTTGTAGAAAAGCTAGTAAAATCCTGCTGGGAGATAGTCTCCTCTTCTTTGTGCTTCTGCAGAGACTGGAGTGTGACAATGTAGTCTTACCTCTCCTCACCTGGCTCACAACTAAACAAAGAAGAGGTACAGACAGATGTCTGCCTTCTATGGTAGCACAGACCCTGAGATTCCCTAAGAAAAACTCCAACTTCAAACCACCTGAATGTGGTAGGTACATCTACCGTAGCACTGGGGAAAAAAGTATTTTTGAGACTATTCACCATTATCAGCCTAATCCAAAGGCCAGCAAAACACTTAGCCTTCTGAGATACCTATTTAATAAAAAAATAGGTTTAACATATTCATATCAGAGATACTTCTAGTAGTGGGTGATGAAGTATTTTCTCTTAAATTGTAACTTAAATGGGGACATACTAAAATACTTTCAGCAAGACTTCTAGCAAGACACATCATGTACTGTTACATTTAGAGATGCAGAAATGATCAGGATGGGATCCCAAATGGCTGTAGTATATCGCAGTACAGTGAATTCACTGCACTACACAAACTGATGCCACATGACAAAGTGTGACAGCTGATCTGTATTACTTACGAGAGATTGTCGAGATGTGCTGAATATTTTCTAAACTGCTATCAGAAAACATATGTTTCCAAGGGGTAATCATACAGTGGGTCTGAATAACTCATAAAAATTATGAATGAAGTGTTCTCACCTTCATTTGACCTTTGCTACTTCTCCAGCAGACAGAGCTAAATGTGTAGCATGCCAGAATGCATCTGAAGAAGAGACAGATGATAATAAGAAGCTGTTAAGAGATGCTCACTCTACTGGCTCTATTAGTTCAGCTTGCTTGCACAGGAAGAATTTCCCTGCACGTCTGAACACGAGTATAGATCAATAAAGGGAAATATCTAGGTTGATCCTTTCTCAGCCTGAACTTCCCCAAGCAAGATGCACACACAGTCCAATGCTTTGTTGAAGGCTAAAGAAAGGGGTTGTGCATAAGGAGCCATGTAGAAAACACGGTGCTGTTCTCCTTGCACAGCTCATCTCCAGGACCAGCTGGGATTGTTCACTCCATCTTTGGCTGAAGTCACATTACAAGCTATCTGCATGTGTTTACTCTTCTTTTGCATTTTCCTGTCTCCTGCACCTATCATGAAGGTATGTTGTGCTGATCACCTTTTGCAGAAATGTCACAGATCGTAAGAGAACTTTCTTGCATATAAAAATATGACTGCTTGTCATATTTTTCAAATGTCTAAAGGAGAGCAACATTTTTCAAATGTCAACATGAGAGCAATACTTGTGCACCCTTAAACACACGTATGGTATGAAATATAGAAAAAGTGAGTTTGGTCAATGAAAACAAAGAACCTTCTGTCCATAGGAAAGTAACACGCAGATTGCGCAAATACCTATCAGGAACAGTTTAAATGTAATCAGCCTGTCACAGGGCAGGAGGAATGCCTCAGTTTAAGGCTTTATAACCTCTCTACCCCACTCCTCACTTCTGTCAATTCTTTATTTCCAATCATTGTATGTAGGTATTGAGTTTACATTACATCTTGCGTGCAGCACTTGGGCAGATGGGAATGCTTCATTGTCTAAGAGCATTCTCCAGCTTTGAAAGCCATCTATCCCTCTCTCTTTGATGCTATCTGGTTCAAATACTCAACTGATTTGACTGTCAGTTTACCCCAGATAAAGCTCTTGAAGCTATTTTCATTTCTGTAAATTTATGATCCAAGACCAACCAGATACCCAATGGGATTTACCTCCAGTGGTCACTGGGATTCACAGGTTTGATGTGCCCATGACTTTCTCTTATCTTTGACATTAAGGCCTAGGGCACTTTTCAGGGCATAGATTTTCTGAAGCATTTAAGAGTCTTCTTGTTTTATTCTGCATCACCTACCTCATTCTCATGCCAAGCCCTGGGGCATGATAGGCATGAAGAACGTGCAGCATTCTGTCACTGAAAAAGCAGGTTTCCACATGCTCTGCTAAACAATCTCAACAGATGATAATAAGAAGTCTGAAAAGTGATTTTCACAAAGCTATAAATTTTCTCACAGTCCAGAATGCAGTCTCCAGACAGAGCCAGAGCTATGCACAAATCCATGAAAAGAACTCGGGTCCATATTGGGAGCTCTCAGAGGAAGTCAGGTGGGAATTTCATTTGGGGAGCTAGGGAAGGACACAAACCAGGTGTCCAGGTTGACCGTGGAAACAGGACTGCACTTGGTGGCAGGGCTAAGTGGGCAATGGGTACTACTGAGTACAAGTGCTTTTCTTAAATGGCACAGTCAGACATATCATGGCTGCTTGGGGACACCCATTTCTCTCTGCTTCCTCCCATCAATGGCTTGTTCTTTAACAGCTTGAAGCAGCAGGGAGGAGGCAGGAAATAGCATTAATGACACCTATCAACTATCAACAGGAGTCTGAACAGCAAATATGCTGCATAGGTGTTCAGCCAGTACAGATGATAAAAAGGCACAAGGTAAAAAGGCAGGCAATTGCAAATGGTTACGAGTGAGCATCAAACACAAAGGAAGTTGTAATGACAGCAGGAGCGTGAAGAGTGACAATTCAGCATGGGAAGGATAAAGATGGAACAAGAATGGGATCAAGAGAGAGAGCAAAGAAAGGAAGGGGAGGAAGAAAAATTTGAAATGGAAACGATGAAAATGGAATATGATTTCCAGAGGGAAAGAATAAGGGTGAATGAGGGTCCTACTGGGTCAGCCCATGCATATTTAGTCAGTTATAATAAGGCAAAATTGCTTCCTCATTACAAGGAAGGGAATGATGTTGATATGTTTTTGCAGTCTTTTAAAAAACTGTACAGAACTTATAATTGGTGAGAGGAGGCATGGGCAGCACAGTTCAGACCTAGCTCAATGGGAAAACCCTAGAGGCCTATGCCAAGCTGGTTGATAATGACTGCCGTGACTATCAAATTGTGCAGAGAGCTTTTCTGAGAAGGTATGAGGTTGACCCCTGAGACCTGCAGGGTTACACTTAGGTCTCCAAGGAAAGGATCTGATAAGTCCTTTCCTGAATTGGCTGTAGAAATGACAAGTTTATTTAACAGGTGCATAGAAGGTGAAAAGACATCTGTATCAGTTTCTTTTTTCATTTCTTTTTTTTTTAATGATGAATTATCTTGAGGAACAGCTTCTAGGAGATGTTCTGAAGGATTTGGAAGCCTGCTAGCCAGAAAATCCTTCTATTAAAATTTTAAGCCTATTAATCAGAGCATTTTTTTATGTGTATCCATAAAATAATGAAAAAAGTAATGGGAATCATACCTATTTTCACACAGACTTGCCCTTTATTTCAGAAACAAATAGAAATAAACAACAAAGTACACAATTGCCAAAACCTTACAAGCCAGTTTCTATTACTTCAAGAGCATAATAACAAAAAGAAGGAGGAAAAAAAAAATCTCATTATATGTATTATATATGCAGAAACTGCAGATATGGCATGGCTCATGAAAGAGGGGATCAGTTATCACTTTTACTTCAGCACTACACAAGCGCATCATAAAAAGATTTACAAAAGCAAGTTCAGGTACAGTTTCTTGAAAGACCCTTAGTGGAATCACTGGCACCAGCCTATTTCCAGAAGGTGGGCTCATTTGTTCCTTCTGGAAAGCGTTACCCAAGACGCATCTACATTCCAGCTTGGATTACCATTTCAAACAAAGCATGAAATACTGAAAAGTGACTGGCTGAAATATGAGACAGATGTTATCCTCTGTTTTCTGAAATATTTACTAGTTGTAATGAGTCTGTAAAATGCAACGTTGACTCAGCTACTGCATTTCCAAATTCCTCCCAGACTCTTGGCTAAATATCCTCTATGCCTGGCAATGTCATGCTGCTTCCTCTAACACTTTCCTCCAGCACCTTCCCCTTCAACGCTTCAGATATCACCCCTCCTTGTTAACCAGCACAACAACCCTGAGGCGACTGCTTCAAACTAGGCTCTGTAGTCAGGGCTGAAATGAAGAAATTTGCTATGTCTTCAACGTAATTTTATTAAGTTCTCCTTTTTTGTTATTGATCGTTTTCCTTTCTCTTTTTAACTTATCCATTTTCTCATTTACTTCCTATTTCTAATACTCCTAACAGAATATCCTTACCTCTGACTGTTCCATCTTCCAATTCACTCTGATCCTGCCCACATTTTACAGCCCCTTTACTGTTAGCATAATTTGGGCTTTCATTTGACTGGCTTTTTATTTTCTGGTTAGCTTTTGGCATGGATAATTTACTGCATTTTGAAGTGTTAATATAACAGAAAGTTTATTTTCCCTTGCATTCTCACTTCTCTGATACTTATGTAAAATTCTTATATCCCATACAAGGATTTCAGTAGAAGACTTATCATCACTTAATCAGATCTCATTTTCATCCTTGTACACATCCAGACACCTGTCACAGTGTAGATAAACTGGGGTCAGGACAGTGGGTCTTCACTAACCTGAAAGGGAGAAGATTTTTGTCTAATGGCATTTCTTGAACATTTTACTTCAGTACCCACACTGGTTTATGCTATATGCTATTTCCCGTATGTGCTACCAATGTAGCACAACATCTATTTTATGCATCTCCAGTGCCTTTTTTGTGAAATGTTATTGTGTTAAGTAAAATGTTTTCAGAGCGTTCTTGGATGATGATGTATGGTTGCCCATGAAACTACTGGATAGCCAAATGAAGTTAAATGCACAGTGAAATCAGCAGCACTCCATACTGATGCAAGTACCAGTGCATGCGGCCCGGCCTTTCTGTGGCTCGTTAACCTCTAGAACAAACCTGGTTTTAGCTATTGCTCTACTATCAATACTTAATCCTCTGCCTAGTACATGTAAGAGAACAGAGGTTAAAATTTAGAGGAAAACCTCAGAAAGATCAAACAGTTTTCTTAGACATCCTGGAAAAAGTGCAATGTTATTAGAAAGCTTTGGTAAAAGTGCAAGAGTAGATCAAAAAAACATTTAATGAAGCAAAAAAGTCACTTTTCTATTACTCATGGAAATGCAGTGGCAGGACAATATGATAGTTTGTATTTGCAGGTATAGAGGTTAGTGATATTGATACTTTTGCCATATTGTTTTCTGGAATAAAGCATAAAAGCCCAGCTGGCAAAAGGCCGAATATACATGATTGCAAAAAGAATTTCCCATAGTCCTAGGATAGTCCTAGGATAGGCATTGCTTTTTTATTTCTGTCACTTTTAATGGAGTTTTTGTCTGCATATCTCAAAGTGCTACATGGAGAAGCCAGTACCAGTGTCTACACTTGAGAAATAGGGAAACCGAGGCACAAAGGGACTTGTGCCATGTCACACAGCTTGGAAAAGTCCCATAACTTTGTTGTGCAACAGCTTTATCTTTGATGTAGAACTTATTCTTCAGTACGTTCATCATACTCAGCCCTGACATACAGTAAAATCCTTAAGAAAAATGGCATAAGATCTTGACCTGTGCAACATAATAGAGTTCTGACTGATATCAGCTCATTATCTGGCTCCTGACTCATAATTTATGCTTTGCTGAACAACTATAAGCTTCACATGCCTTAACTAGAAGAAATTTCTTTATATACTTTAAGCCTAACCCAGTTCACAGACACGTGCAAGGGAAGCACATGGTGTTCAAGATTAAAGGCTAGGTTCAGATGCTCATGCGGTTTGGGTGTTAGCTTTAGAGCTCAACATAACAAACATAGGGTTATTTTAATCTTCTATAACTGCATAAGATTCAGATTTTAATTGACTTTTTTCCTCCTGAACTCATCTCATAAACTGTGGTAGGTATATCTGCTGAGTAAATAGAAGATAATAATATGTTTAAATGTCTGTCTAGAGAGTTTCTTCCACCCAGAGCTGAAAATTGATACAGCTCAGAGAGAGATCTTTTGTTAATCTAACTTCTTCTTTCAGCATGTTTCCAACATATTTCATATTTTTCAGTGTTATTTTGCTGGCACTGTAAGCCCAAGCTGTGTCAGCAGAACCCTGAACTGGGACTCCAGAGATACGTATTCTACTCTTGGAGCCATTTTTAACATCTTGGACAGGTAACTACAGCTCTCTAGGCCCTTATATTCATTCCCATACATTCCCTTTTGGCCCTTGTTTCTGTAAAGATGTATGCTTGCTTGTCTTTGATTGTATAAACTATGAAAGTATTTAGTGAAGTGCATGAATCTGAGAAGCCCAGTGGCTTAAAGTAACTATTAAATCCAGTATACAAATCTTTGTAAGATACAGCTATGTCTTGCACACTCTTAGATTGTGCTAAATTGGGATAATTTGTCTACAGAATTTGATGCTCCCAAAGTCAAATCAGCCTCTATCTGTAGTATCCCAAAAAAAAGCCAGTGGGTTTTTCAGACTGGAATGGCAGAAACACCAGTAAAATGAGCCAGCTGTGCCTCATTTTAGGAGCGTTTAGGAAAATTAGGGAGACCCATGAGGCCTCAGCAGCAGGCACCTGAGCATAAATTTTCAAAGCCTCCACAAACAGCAGAGACAGTTTACTTTTGCACAGCTGGGACAGTGGTATTCATGGCACTCTCATCTAACCTCAGAGTCAGATTTTAGGCATGGGGCTGGACGAGGGGAAAGCTTCAGGTGAATTGCATCTACCCCTGGGCTCTTAAAAATAGCCTGAATTTGACCCTCTGGACTGAATACTGTCAGACTGAAAATACACTTTGGAAAAACACTCCATTCCACCCTCAAATCAGCCTATAAATAACATGTGTGGTCCAAAATGGCCCTGATCTTACATCAGAAATAGATGCTGCGGTGCAACAGTGACAACAAAAAAGAGAGGGGAATTGGTTAAGTACTTTGGGGCTTAAAATCTGTGCCCTCAACAGTAAATTTTATGGCCAAAAGTGAGTCTTCTATAGTCTCATTTATTATTGCAAAAATGATTGGAACTGGGGACCATGACACTATTACCTGTTACTGCAGATTTATTGAAAATTAGCAATTCCATTTATATCTATGAGTTTTCAGGGATTATTCTGTTCTAGACTAGAAAACTGATAGATTTATAACTCTGGTGAATCTAGTTGTACCAACTAATAAAGAAAGTGAGAAAATTTAGAGGTTTGTACTCCTAAAGGAGTTAACCTTTGGATAAAGAAACATTTTTCAAATAGCATCTGAGAAATTATTGGATCTATAAATTCTCACTACTGTAGCATGAAAAATATTCATTTCCTAAGTTTTATATTTTTGTTCAAGAAAGATACAAAAAGCAAAAGTTCATACAAAAATTTTTCACTGCACTTGGATTCCTGCTGCAATTGCTAGCATACCTTTTGTTAACCCTTTGATATATATTGGCAAAGCTTGCCTGGCTGGCCCTAATAAAAATTTCAAGCTATGTATCTACTAAATTCATTAACTTTGTATTGACTTGAGTGAGCTTGATCTAACTTCAATTTTGATTTTTTGTGTACTTATTGGACTCTTAAAAACTGAATCAAACTTGCAAATGTATTAAATTAATGTCAAAACATTAGGGTTATTTTTGTTGTGCATTAGTTGTTGTGGGGTTTTTTTTCTTTCTTTAAAATCAGAAATCTCTTACTGTGGTTGAGGCTTGTGTAAATCTATAAAATTATCTTAAAGCTTCTGGTAAGCTTGTAAAAGATTCTGGTAAACCCAGGCCTCTGTTTCCTAACAAAGATACAAAAGTAATACAAAGCCTTTGGTATTCAGCCCTTAGGGGCCTGAGGGTTGGCCAGCCCTGCCCAGTGATGTCCCTCCTATCATTCCTCCTGTAGAAGATGTTCTCCTCATCTCCTGCGCAAACTGGCAAGGTAAGCACTGTACATATAAACCAAAGGGCATCCTCAGAAAGACACTCAAAGTCTATTGATTGATTGGCTGAAAGCATTAAGGCAATACCATGATAATACACAAGGATAAGCTTTGCAGCTCCCTCTTTCTCTGACATGGGTCTTTAGGACTAAGTAAACTTAATAATTGTACCTTTTGGTTGCTGAGAGTCCTCAGTTTCCAGCCAAGGTATGATGCTCTAATCCCTCCTTTTATCTGCTCCAGATGGGAGGCCAGTGCCTCTAGCACTGACAGGACCAGATGCATGTCCACTGCCTCAGCTGCAAGACATAATGAGACTAAATTAATTAGGTAAAAGAGCAGCTCATGTTTTGGAGTGAAAGATGCCATTTACCTTACCGAACAGTTACTTTTACATGCAGCTTTAGTACTGATTGCTGCAGAAACTGGAGAACTGGCAAACACATATGTAATTTATCTATGAATATAAGTATATGAGAAATATCTAACGGGACCATAGCTTCTTAGAAATGTCCAAATTGTGATCATTGTATTCATACACTAAAAGCATCAATACAATTAAAAAACCCTCCTTATGTTAAATATGACCTATTTCGCAATGTTCTTCCGTTGAATGCTCTGTCCATTGTTCAGGCACATTGAGGAGGTAGCTGGACCTGCCTGTGTTTCACTGATTTCAGCTAAAGAGTTGTAAGAATTCAGGTTTGGACACTGGACTGTGAAGAATCATTTTTGCTATTATTAACCTATTGTTACTTTGGTTCAAATTACGTATACAGATAAACAGATTTTTAAAATCACCTTTTAAAATAATTCAAGGTTTTGTAAATCAGGTACTACGGTCTGAAAATGAAAGAAATGTTTAATTTCAGTTAAAAGTGATTCAGAGTACTCAGACTTTAAAGGGGAAGAAGAATGACAAGTATTTGTAATACAGACCACACCCCCATCCCAGTTGCATCAACTGATGTTGGTAATTAAATTTGGAAAGAAGGAAAATCTTATATGTGACTGTCTCTAAGTAAAACAAGACCCTGAAATTATCCCATAATTTCACAATCAATAAGGCAGGGAATTAGTTCAGGGAATTAGTTGTGATGTCATCATACCATTATAACACTGCACCTGTAACTTGAGTATAAAACATTTCTAAGTGTGCAGTTTTTCATGTGAGACACAAACCAAGCTTAAAATGACCAAAATAATTTTTATTTCTGTTTATTATTTAATATAAACTTATGTATGAGATATTTCTTGCTACATTAAAAAAACCCCAAAACTGGAATATAATTTCTTCCTGTATTCTGCTATAAAGATTGAGCTGTATTTTTACACATATGTATTAGACTTGGTCACTTGGTCATAATATTGAATTTTCTGTTCTTATAGTATAAAGGAATTATATTTCAAAGATCATAGATCATAGCTCATCATTTTACAACATTTTCCCTGTTTAAGTGCAAGAAAGGATCCTCTGAAATACCTGAAAGAGCATTTCCTGTACCTTTTTATACAAAGCTGCAAATACGATAAATTACAAATCCATTTTTGTATCACTCTTGCTCTAAGGAACAAACTCAACTTATTTGGTAGTGTTTATGGATTAATTTAGGCTAAATCACCTCAAATTTTGGTAATTAATTTTTTTTTAAAGTGAAACACTGCAGTACATATTGTTAAAGGAGTTCTGTTCTTCACAAAAGGTAAATTCAGGGCCACAATGTAGACACAGCTCCTGCAAGAAAGGGCTCCTAAACCCAAGAGAGTCACTGCTCACTGAGACACAGATTAAAATAAGAAGCTTCAACATGGACTTCAAGGCTGTCTACTTCTCATCAATTTTTAGAACTAAAAGAAAAATTTTAAAGTTAGAAGAATAAAAATTTTTGAACTCTCAGGAGTTTAAACAGAGTTCTGCTCCCCTTGATCTCAAGGGACAGCAAGCAGACAGCTTGGTCTGAGAACCTATGAATTCATGATTTTCAGTAATCCTCTAATGAGACTCAGTGAATGTCATGAGCGAGGAACCATGCAAGAATGATGCAGGCTAAGCAGGGAGAAGGTGCTTAACTAAATAGAAAACATTTAATCCCCCAAACAGCTGTTGAATTCCCCCAGATGATTTTTCTTTATGTTGTTAAAGGAAGCTTGACAATATTGTAATATCTTTTTCCTTTAATGTGTCAGTGCATCAGCACTTCAGACTACTATGAGGGGAAGTATTGTAGCCCAGAGACAAGCAATAAAAAGGAAGCTTAACAAATAATGAGTAAGAGAGCAAGAAGACAGGCTACGTTCTTCATGTAAATCAAAGTTGTTCCAGAAAGGCTTGGAAAGAGAGGTTGCTATTTTCAACTGAGTGTCAACTGAAAGTTAATGGGGACATCACTAAAGATCACGGGCAAACTGCTACTGTACTTTTAATGAATATTTTATTCATGTCACCTTTAAATTAGTTAAATTTGATAGGATGATAATGTAATGCAAAATGGCTTCCTCCCCAGACCATTTTAGGTGGAGGGTAGATCAGAATTTAATTTTAGGGTAATGTCAGGTCAAAATTAAATTTAAAAAATTATGGTTGGAAAGTAATAAATCCAAAGTGACCAATGGAAAAAATATTAAGTTAATGAGATGTGCAGGCCATTTAGAAAACCACAGATATTTTATATGACATAAATTTTTTCTATCTGGAAACAAGCCATTTTAATACCTGCTGATAGGGAAGAAAGTAGGGAAAGGAGAAGAAGGGGCACTCTTGAAGCTGTTGCTATCAGGTCTTGATAAAGTTATGAAGATAAATGCAAAAGGCTCATAATGGAGGTATTTGTCATTTGATCAGCAAGCTTGTTAAAAACTTGAGACCCCTAAATACTCTTTCAAATTTCTAAATAAGGTGTTCTGGTTTTCAAAGCTTTGCACTCATGTAAGCCAAAGAAATTGTTCATAAATGAAGTTCATGCAGCTGCCCCGAAACCACAAGGTATGGCGTCAGGCTCAGTTTGCATTGGTACCTCACTTTCGCTCTGCTTCTCATCCCCCTCCTTTCCCTTATCTATCACGATGCTAGCACACATGAACACGCAGTATATGCAAGGGATCTCACAATTTAAATCTACTTTTATACATGCCTGCCAGTCACATGGATACTGTGATTCCTTGGATTATTCTCCTTCCCCAAAGGAAGATGGTCCTTGACAATGCCAAAGGAAGGGGCCAAGGGACAGCTAAAGCGGTAACCTGCAAAGAAGACAGGGAAACAAGGTAGGAGGGCACAAAATAAACCCGATGGACTCAGCTGAGATAAAAAAGGTGTGTGAAAGGAAGTGTTTGTATAGCACTCTTAGGGGCATTGCACTTCCATCCAAATTCAACAATAAAAAGATACTCCCAGATAGCATTTTGGAAAAAGTAATGATGTCAGATATTTCTTACGTTTAGTTATGAGACAGGACATCGTTAGAAACAGAAGGAAACAGGAGGAAAATATTGGCCAGCTGTTAAACAGGAGAGGTGAATTAGTCACCAACAATGTTGAAAAGGCACAGGATACCAACTTTCTCTTCACTTCATTCCTTCCCAGCACTGTTGGGCTCCAGGCACTGGGAGCAAAAACACAGGTTGATGCAAATGCAGACATACCACCAGTGCAGAAAGAGTTAGTATGTGAACTGTTACAGGACCTTGACCCTTATAAATTGATGGGCCTTAACAATATCCACCCAATGGTGTTAAGAGAGTTGGCTGATGCCATTGTGATCAGGAGACATCCCAGAAGAGTGGAAGAAGGCTAATGTTGCCCCCATCTACAAGAAGGGCATAAAGAAGGATCCAGGAAATTCTAGGAAATTATACCAGTCTTACTTCAGTCATTGGGAAAGCTATGGAAGGAATCCTTCTCGGGGACACTCTAAGTCAAGTAGAGCACATAATGCAGAAAGGACAGCACAGATTCACCAAGGGCAAATCATGCTTCACAAACCTGATCACTTTTTAGAACATAGTAATCTGCACAGTTGATGTGGGGCTGGGTTGGCCATTTTCTACCCAGATTTTACAAGGCTTTTGATAGTTTCCCCCATCTTTGTCCTAGAGAAGCCCATGCCTTAGAGTACAGGCAAGTGGTCTGTGCAGCGGGTGGGGAACTGTCTGACAGGCCACACACAGACGGTGGTGATAAATAGCTCCTTTTCAAACAGGCAACCTACCACAAGTGGGGTCACCCAGGGACTGATATTTGCCCCAACACTGTTTAGGAAGGGAGAGCCACCCTGCAGGAAGACCTAGATAGGCTGGAAAATTGGGCTAACAAGAAACTTATAAAGTTAAACAAGAAGTGTAAGGTCTTGCACCTGGGAAAACATAATCCAGGAGTGCAGCACAGGCTGGGATCTACCTGGCTGGGGAGTTGTTTTGTGGAAAGGGGCATGGGAATCCTGGCAAACTATGGGCAGCCATGGCAAAGAAAGCCAACAGGATGCTGGGTTGTATCAACAGGCAGTGATGAAGAAGCCATTATTCCATTCTACTCAGTGCTTGTCAGGCCACACCTGGAATACTTTGTTACGTTTTTATCCCCACTATACAAAAAAGATGTGGACAGGCTGGAGAGGGCCCAGAGAAGGGCCATAAAGATGACCAAAGGCCTGAGAAGCCTGCCATATGAGGGAAGGCTGAGAGAATAGTCTTTGTTCAGCTCTGAAAAAAAGAAGGCTTAGGAGAGACCTTATCATCATGTACCAGTATTTAAAGGCTGGCTGCAAAGAAGATGGAGACTCTCTTTTTACAAGGAGTCACATGGAAAACATGATGGGTAATGTTTATAAGTTGTTCCTGGGGAGATTCTGATCAGACACTAGAGGAGTATTTTTCATGAGAACAATTAGCCACTAAAATAATCTGCCCAGGGAAGTGATGGATTATCCAACATTGGCTGCTGACCCATCTTGTCTAGACATTGATTTTACCCAGAAACATTGGACCAGATCATCCTTGGGATCCCTTCCAACCTTGTATTTTGTGATTCTGTGATTGTCATTTGTAGACTGCAGCAGATCTAAGACAAGATAAAATGTTGCCCCAGGTGTTGCCCTTGATGCTGGCTGTCCATCCACCCAGAGAAACTGCTTGAGAAGTCACCTAGGCTCTAAAGGCATATCAAACCCAGCGTAGAATCTGTGACTGGGGAACTCAATAAGAAGAGTGTGCTCCACTCAAATGGGGTCTGAATGAAAAAACGCTTGGAAATCGAGCTCTTCAGAGATGGGTAAACTCATTTCATGGGAAGACACAAAACATTTTGATGCCTAAATACAGAGCGTGATTGCTCCCTTGTAGTAAAGGCTTGGTTGTGCAAATATTGTTACAAATAAGAAAAATACACTCAGGGAGTTTCAAATATTGAATAAATGACATGATTCCAAGTTATTTCTGAATATTCTAGTGTCACCACTGCATCTGATTAGGCCGAGCATGTCTGGTACTTCTAAATATGAGTATGCCACATTAGCCATGTCACAATAACCTTGACACTGGACTAACGGACTGCACCATCCCCAGGTTCCCCCTCCAGATGATTTGCAAGCTGAAACTAGAGAAAAGCATCTTCCCATCCACTAAGCAGCACATCATGTTATCTCAAAGATTCAGAAGCTACAGTGGCAACCAAATGCATTTTGGGTAGAATTTCAGGTGTGGGTGTTATTTCATTAAATCTAAAGTGAAACTTGGGCACACGAATGGATGACAGAAAGTGTTAGACTCAAGCAGAAGTTAAGGGGTATCCCAACTCACTATTAGCTTAAAACAAACAATGCCCCCAAATCTATGTCACTACCAGACACCTGAAGGAACTGCCCGGGTTTTAAGAACAACAGTGCTACTTATGTCCCAGCATCTGGGTTTCAGAAAGAGCCCTGGGTTGAAAGTTTTAGATGTTCCTCATCTCCACGGAAAGTCTAGACAAGAGAGAGACTCCACTGAAATACATAGAGCTCTGAGTATCAGCCCCATGGCATAATGAAGAGAGACAGTAAATGCAGAGAACTGATCCAGAGGAATTCTGAGCAGTTGTGCTCCATGCTGGACCTCTCATCACAGTACATAAATTATTTTAATTTGTTTTCCTTACTAGACAGCTCACTGATAAGCTGGAATGGTCATCTGGTCTATTGATTTTTTTTTTTATTTTCTTTTTGAGGGGGGAATGCTGGCTTTAAGCAATCTCTTTTCAAGGCTTAGTTTGATAATCCTTTTCAAGCTTTTATTTAAACTCTTTAAGAGAAAAAAGCAAGAATTAATTAGAAACTGGAAGAACACAGAGAAGCTAGAAAGAATAGATCAATAACTCACATAGACAGCAGTAAGCAAACTGGAACAATTACAGTGAAAGATGGTTATTGATCAATATCAGGAGTAGCTCATATACTAGCACCTCTGTTTATACCAGATCTCAATTATATTCGTATTTTCTCAAAATATAACTGCATTCTACAATTTTTATCACCAGAGAAATTTTAATTCTGTTTTATGAGTGCATAATAGCCATATAATATTTTTAAGTAGTGGTTGCTATGAGTAGATTTACATGTCAGCAAAATATTGACTGCCCATTGCCTTATATTGCTATAACCTGTCACAGTTTGGAAAGCTGAGCTGGAGAAAAGTGGACTGACCTTCCTAAAGCCAGGGATGGGGGCAGAAGCTGATAGAGATCTGGATCTAGTGAGTCTAGGAGACTTTGTTTCCTGGCAATATTAGTCCCTGTAGATTTTCACAACAAGGGGAGTCTTTTTACTTTACAGAAAAAAGAAATTGGCAACTATTCTATTTCATAAACATCCAACCAAAACTCCAGACCTGCGATTTATGGCATAGTGAGAGAAGCAAAGCACTTGCACTCTGTGTGCATCCAAGTCATCCTGGAAGACTTTTAAACAAAGCTCTTCATGTCTATTTTTATCTGGTCATTATACAGAAAGGTGCACTAGTATTTATGATACTGGTAAGAGTCATCAGAACAGAAGACTTCCCCATTTTTTCTTTAACAAACTTATTTATGATACTACATGAAAACTGTGCTTTTCATTTCTCCCATCTCTAGTTCTTGCAGTACTTCTAACATAAAGATCATTGGATATAATTACGGTCAAGTGCAAAATCACATGGAAGTCAATACATGAAATACAAAATAAGCATCCCTTCAACAGGAATGTCCACCAAAAGGGGGAAATTCCCTGACCTTGGGACTAAAAAGTCAAAAATCCCAGCCTCCCCTACCCCACTGCCAGTCCCACCACTGTCTTGCATAACATAGCTGAGGTGTTTAAATGCTCACTGAACTAGGACTTTTGCTTTAACTTCCCTCTCAGGTACTTGCAAGGTCTGTAAAAACTATCACGCATGTAAATTTTGTTCAATTACACGAGTCAGAGTAAAATTTAACTTTGAATTGGTTGGAACTTTGTGGGTTTGACTTAATGAGATGTATCAGCACCAACACAGCTTTCCCTTTCTTGGGAAATTTCTGCCTCATAGATATCTGCTGTAACTGGGTTTTAATTTAAGGCATACGTATCAATCTGCAAGGCTGTCTCCATAAAATCGTACTTAAAAAGACAACTTGCTGAAGAATAATGAGCTGAAGTCTGTCCTCTTTACAAGTTTCCTTAGTAAAATAAGCTCACTTTAAAAAAAATAATTAAAAACCCCTAGAATCCTATTCACAAATCATATTGGAAATTTGGGAGTGAAGAATTGAATCTGGCTGAAAAAAAATTCAAAACCGAGTTTAACATAAAGTAAAATAATTTATGGTAAACTTCAATTTTTTTTTTCCATAGTTGAACTATACAATTTAATAAAAACCTGTCTTTCTAATAAATTAAATAGTTGGATTTCAGGCCACTGGTTCCAAATGTCTACAGCAATACTCGTGGAAATGTCTATAGCCAAGAGATTTTCCATAAAGTTTCAATTTGAAATAATATAGAGATTTTCAACAAGAAGAAATTTACTGTCAACAAGGTCTACTTAAGGGCATGATAGTACATGCTATGTACTAACATATGTCAGTATTAGTAACTGCTTTTTGCAAGCTGTGAGTTGAAATTATCCAAAAAAGTTCACATGGCATATTGTCCCCCTATCCATTCCTCGCCTCTTTACCTTCATTGCATGCTTCCTTTTAGGGAAGGCGAAGAAGATGCCATGTTAGGCTTCTAACAGAAAAGTGATGAAATGTAGCACCTCATCCCTAGGGAGAAGGTGGCAGAAATACCTTATGACTTTTTGAGTTCAGGATGTACTGTGTGCTGCCTTTGCTGAAAATGTCACAAACACCTCTACAACTTAAAGAACGACCTTTGGTGTCAGGGCAGTATCGATATCAACAGATTCACACAGAGGAAATAAAAACCAGAATGACTATCTGTGTTCTTCTGCCCAAGAGCAGATATCTTAGGAGAACAGAGCTGGGAGGCACTGAAACTAAGCTAGCAGTGAACTTGAGTTGGTAGGTTTTGGTTTTTTACCCTGTCAAATACTACAGTGTTACAACAGCCTTTGTGCTGCACACATGGATGTCCCAAAAAAATATTACCCTGAGCATCCTGAAAAGAGCACTGAAGTTGGATCCATACGCTCTTTCTTCTGGGTCATATTACAACCTTTACCTCTTGTTCCCCCATTTTCTGTTGGCTTTTTTGGTTTCGTTGTTTTGTTGGTTTTTATAATATCCATTGTGCCTTTCCACTTCAGTTTTATTTTGGTCCAGTCCTCCACTGTCTTGACATTCAGGTGCTCTTCAAACATCCATCACTGATTTCCTTGTAATCCTTACACAAAATGGACAATATGCTAAGGAAAACTGCCTTGCAAAGTTGCCAAAAGAGCAATTCCAATCTAATTAGGAGTTCGTACTGCTTCAGTGATAGCAACACAAACACTGTTAATATTCACTGCAGCTGCTTTGTCAATAACTCCCAGTGAATCTTCCAATTTATAAGAAAAATCAGGAAACTATTGGATTCTATGACACTGATAGATCTATCAGTATTCATTGCCCCTATCCTCTGCAACACAAGGCACAAATGCCAATAACTCTAACAGTCTCTTAAATGCTGAAGGATCATTATTAAAGTGTGCTTGGCATCTCTGGTCATTAATTATAATCTTGTGCACATATGCAGTGTGATTGCAGGAAATAATCAGCTTTGTCTGCCAAATTGGCAACATTTAGAAACTAATTTGTTATGACATACCATCAAAGATATTTAAACAACAAACCCAATGCTCTGCTGCACTGCGCACACTGTTAAAATATCAGATCACATCATTAAAAAATAGTTAACACATCCAAGGGGAGGTAATATTTATCCTTGAACCTTGGTTCAAGTGGAATTTCCAGAAAGAACAGTTATATCCTTTCTCCCTCGCAGTTCACAAGAGAGGAATCTCTCTCCAGAGCGATGGATGGACAGGGGTGAGGGAATGACTTAGATTACACCACAGACTTGCTGTCAGTCAGGAGCTATTAAACAGCCATTGAATAAATGTTTGCCAAGAGCAAAGCTTACCCAGGATTACTGCACTGCTCAGGATGCCTGCAGATTCATTTAGAGACTTTAAACTCATATTTATCTGTCTAATTTCTTTTATAGCCCCTGTTGCCACTCTCATCCACCTAGCCCCACAGCTTTGCCAGCAGAAGGGTATGAACACTTACAGGCCCCTCCAGTCTTGCAGGTGGGATTGAAGTAAAAGTGTGTTGTGGGGAGGGGAATGTCTTTGGCCCCCATCTCTGACAGAAAGAGCAGAGGAGCTTCCCACTGTCTCCGAGTCCAGAGGATGTTTAGCTCCCCAGCAAACTCCTGGCTGCTGAAATGTGAACCTCGACACTGTCCTTTTCCAAATTCCACATTGTTTAATCCTTGCTCACTAGATGGGAATTATTTTTTACTTCTTGTTTGGTTTCTTCATGTTGGTCAGGACAACAACAGCCCCTGCAATCACCCCGAAGGAAATAGAGAGACTCCCATAAAACCCCTTTGTGCTTCTGCCTCAGAAGTCCAATTCCTTCTCATGCAGGAGACAAATCCTGCAGAGTTAGGACTTTTCCCCTTGGGCAGCATTCAGTGCCCTTTGAGGAGAGCTAGATAGCTGCACTGTAGATTTTCTGCCACAGATAGCATCAAAGCTGTTGATATTTAAGCTTTGGACCAGCAAAAAAAACAACATCAATGTTGCAGAACTTAAGCTAGTCATAGGAAAGGGTTTGGCTGTACAGCAGTTTTGCACCAGAGAAGTGACAGTCTCTGGGCATCTTGATGTCTGTTAGGGGTGAACTCTGAATCTGTAGTTTATTCTGTCCTCAAACACAGAAGGGATGGTGCCATTTAGAGAGTATTAGAGCAAGGTGTAGGAAATTATGGCAACCACATCATCTTTAAAATGTCCCATACTCCAGATCAAGAATTTCCAATGGAGCATATGAATCTGTGGAAAATTCAAGGGCTTGCCAGACTCGCCTGTGTATTATAGGGAGCAAAACACTTCATCATATTACGTGCATGCATAGTACGACTTCTTTTCTTGTTTTCTCCCCATAAATGTACAGAATGATTTAAAAATGAGAAAGCAGATCCCCTGTGAAACATTTTTTTTAATTTAAAGAAAATAAGTGTTTCTAAATTTAAATTTGGCTGTAGTTCTTATTAAGAAAGCTAAATATGATTCTTTTCTCTATAGGAAGAAGTTGCACTTGCATATTTTCCTGTAGTCTTTTCTGGCACTATTTCCTCTAGATGCTGTTTCCTTCAGTGCATTCTATTGCTTATGTCCCCTGCCATAGCGGGAGTCCATCAGTCCAGTTAAAGCTGAGTATGGAAAATACAAGGAGGACTGACAAGTGCAAAACACTTAACTGATGTGATTGCCTCTCCATTCTCACAGTAATGACCGTTTACTCAGAGATGCTGTACTTGAACAGAATATTTTGTTTAGTTTATGTGTTTGTTGTTTAGTTTCTTCTCTTTTCCCATGTTTTCTCAGAATCTAGTGTTCAATATTATTGAAACACCAGTTAAGAAATCAAAGTTTTATGCAAATCTGTTTCACCAGATTCTCGATTGCTGTCATCAGCTACTGAACCAACAATAACTTCTTTTCTTTCTCATGGTATTTTATAGCTTACAATTAATTTAATAACAAAGCTTTCCATAACGCTTGAAAAGAACAGATAATTTTTTTCCTAAAGTAATTAATGTTGCATATGTTTCTTTACCACACAGTTCTGAAATCTGAGTCCCAAGGATACTTCTTGAAAAAGGAGGTAAGAAAATTATCTCAGATCCATTGTCATAGAAAGATAAGGTACATCAGACTATTAATACCTATTATATCAATATTCTTTATGTGTTTCCATATTTTAAAAGTAAATAATAAATATGAACTTCTACATAGCACCTTAAAAATAAAGCAAGTATTATCTACATAACTGTATGAGTTTCACTACAGTTTTAGTCTTTAATCTTTTAAATTAATAACTTGTACCACCTTAGCTTTCTTTATTTTTTTTTAATTTCATATCTGATTGTATAGGATTAGATTTGAGCAAACTATAGCCCAAACCACCCCAAAACAAGGACATTACTAAATCTTATTCTTTGAGTTGCTGCAACATGTGTAGAAATAAAATTTTGAGCTTCCCATTAGAATAATTGTTTAACTAAAGCTTTTCATATAAACAGTGCAAGATCAAAAAAGTTCTGCACTGTATGTAGGGTTTAATACTGTTCTTAAAAAAAGCACATGGCTAGTCCATAATGCCTTTTAATCAGAACACATTTTACCTTGAAATGTTCTATTACTATGTACTCCATTAAGACTAACATTTAAATCACATATAATTATATGGCTATAGTGATTTTCCTCTTTTTCTTATTTTGATAAAAGTTATTCAGCATTTACATAAAGGCCTAAAACACTGGCCTTGGAAACAATGTCCTTTCAAACAAACCATTTTAAATTAAATGTCCAATGAACAATGCATTTACACTGGGAACTAAACCTAACATGGTGCCAATACAGCGCTAAGTTGAGGTGCTGTCCCTGTACTCACACAGATAACACATTATAAGGACAGTAATCGTTGTTTCCTATGTATTTTAGTAGCTTAAACGCTGAAAATGAAACTCCTTGAGAGAAAATACAGGAGTGATTTAATCCTGACTAAGTCCAGCTCTGCTGGGTTCATTTTGACACTTCCTCATGACGTGGAGGGAAGCTCTAAAGGCAGGGATTGCATTAACCTTTATAGCAGAGAAACAGCAAGAGTTCCTCTTCTCAATGCCAAACTAAGAAGGTGCCCCAGTGGAACAGAGTCATTATCAGTGCCCATAGTTCCACTACTGAGTATGAGATGAGGAGGGTGCTCTGAGGAGGCAGAAAGACTGCACATACAAGGACAAGCTCCTTGAGTCCTTGACTCTGTCCCTGCCTAAGCATTATTTCCAATACTTTAATCACTCTCGTCGTTATTCTCTGAACACTCTCCAGTTGTTGGTATCCTCTTGAATTATGGAGAAGAGAACTGCATAAAAGGAGTATTCCAGCAGTAGTCATGCTAGCACAAAAAAAACAAAGTTAGTAGAATGTCTCACATTTACTTGAAATTTCCCTTTACATTTGTTCAAGAATCTCATTAGCCCTTTTGGCCACTGTGTCTCCTCAGAGCTCACATCTGCCCGATCATCCAAAACAAACACAGAGATGCATGTTATATTCTCCCATTTCACAAAAAGAAACTCTTCATTAATATTCACTTGACCTGTGGTTGGAACAGGAAGCAATTCAATACCATCACTTGGTCTGACCACACAGCCATTCTCCTGCCTAAATACAGAATAAAAATGCCTACTGGAAATAGCAGCCTCTTTATTCGATATTGAGAATTTCTCCACTTATGTTCTGTAATGAATCAGTGCCCATGTTAAATTTTCCCTTCTCCTAATAATCTCATCCCTGATTGCTCCAAGTTCCTCATTACATTCTCATTTCCCTTTTTCATTTCTAGAATTCCTACAGTTTACACTAGCTAATGGATTTCCTTGTTCCTTTCTTTTTTTTTTGCATCTGCTTTTTCTTGTCTAAATCAGACTGCTTTATAAATAGGAAAGACTCTTCTCCATTTGGCCTTTGTGGCTTTTGAGGGATCCTGCTCAAAGTTTTTAACTCTTTGTAATTGCGTTTTCTGTTTTAATTCTTCTGCTTGAATGACTGGCTCAGAACCATTTTCAGCTTCATTTACAGAGAGCCTTGTTTAAAACACAAGATAATATTACTGTTGGATCTGTTTACAAGTGTATCTATAGACAAATTATGTTAACCTACAGTGAACCAGTCACTAATTTTTAGTTCCATGATCATTTTGTCTGTCACTATGAGTTCTGGCACAGAATTTCCTATGTTGGGTTTAGTTCTTTATGGCATTGCATTCTTCACTTTTTTTCCTGCAGACTAAACTCCTTGGGATTTTGCTGTCTTCTTGTTCATATATGCTTGATGTGAGAGGAGCTGGTGAACCACTAGTAGATTATAAACTCTTCTGGATCTGATCATCTCGGTGAAATTTCATTGCATCAGACCCTGGAAACACTTGCTTCCACTCAACTAGCAGACCCATCTCTTGTCATGGCACCCAATTTCTGATCTGGTTCATGCCAGTACTAACAAGAAATAATTACAGTGAAGTCAGGAAGGCTGCTTTCATGAGAGGTCTTTAGTTGAGCCCTTCAGTGTACAGCAGGTCCTCTAATAAACATTGTTTCCTTTACCTACAGGCATATGGCCCTTGTGTGCCACTGAATGTTCTCTGATAGGAAGGTACTGCACCACTCCTAATTTTACTGTTTCTTGTAAATTTGAACTAGGGGCAAGTATGATGTGGCTAGCACATTACGTGTCATGTGGCACAGTAAACTTGAGCTGACACTATGAACAATTATTGCACACATAACCCAACTTGTCCTGCTTAAATATGTAAGAAAACTGGAACTCAACACTCCATTCCTTCAATATTCACACTGCCACTGACTTATCCTTGCAAAGATAATTCTTATCTAGCAAGTTCATATGGCTGTTGGGAGAATTATTTACTTGCTATGCTAAAATTAATTATCTGAAGTGCTGCATAATGGATTGGTAATGTTTTCCTCATTGTCATCATCATGAAGTATACTTCATTCATTTGCTGTAGAAAATAAATAAGCTGAAAACATAAGATGGGCGTTATTTGCAACCTGTACAACTTTCCAGATTCAGGAATAGTAGTCATTCTTCTCCACAAGCAAAACATTTTTCCGAAGAAACATGCAAATTGGAAATGTGTTTGTTTCTTTCAAATGCTGAAGGGTAGCCTGAAGTTGAAAATAGAGCATACCCTCCCTATAAGTACCAGTATTTTTGTACAGGCTTCAGTAACTATTTAGTAGAAGTCACACAAAATTAGCTGCCTCATTTCTGTAAAATATATAAAATGCCTGTATATTAAAAATCTAGGATTTTAAGTCTTTGTCTTGCTCCAGGAATCCTAATGCCTATTTCTTAGATCCTTGGGGAAATTAGGAAGCTACTAGACAAGTTAATGCTTTGAAGCTGTAATTTAAAAGGATGGTTTTTTTATAAAAGAAACTCTTTTTTTTTTCTTTACCTAAAGTACTTGGCATATTTTAAACAGAAAATTGTAATAATAATTATGGATATATTGACCTATTTGTACTCTTAGGCTGGCCACTCAAGTGAAGTAGATTTTAACCAGCTCCCTGTAGGATTCTGTCAGCTTCCCATGTTTCTGTGCTGTGGCACTTCTTGCATTTATCCTGCAAGTTGCCTAATGCTGTCTTAAGATTTGATTCACTAAGGAAACACTTGCCCACACTATTTGGTTACATGCTCTGAAGAGCTTAATGGGCATATGACACCTAGATGACTGTAAGCCTGTAAAAACACTGCACTTCTCTTTGGGGCTGTAAGGTCAGACCTTCTAGCTGTAGCTTACTGTGCTGATGATGGGAGCTTAAGTGCAAGAAAGGTCTCAGGATTTTAACTGCATTGTTTAATTTGTCACTTGATAAAAAATGATGGGCCCCATCTACAATATAATTTGCACTATTGGTCTCTCTGGTGCAGCTCTGTAATGCTGCTGAGACTTTGAATGAACCAGAAGTCTCTATCCAAAACTCTTTGATATCAAGGAAATCAACTGCCAGGCTTTGGATCAGGCCTTAAAGATGTGGTTTTGAGAAAACAAGAGTGTCATGTATATCAGAGTCTCACATAACACAGTATAATACTGCCCTGCACTAAACTGTGGGTTTGCAAACAGAAAAAAAAAAGAGTCCCCTCTCTGCAAAACAACTATACCTGAGACACTACAGAGCTGCACTCAGTGTTACTCCATAGATACAGAAAATATCTGGGGCTTTGGTATTATTTCAATGAATAATCTGAGGAAGCTTTGGGAAATAGATTAACTGTACATTTCTGGCCCAACTTTTCTTCTTTTTCTTTTAGCTAGGAAAGCTATGTCTCAGCCTATAGCTGAAAATACAGAGAATGAGTTGAGAAATATAAATGAAGAACTAGTTTCTGTACTCTGGAACTAAGCTTATTTGCTGCAAGTAACACCTCAACTCTAAAGATCTGGTATGTTTTTCCTGGATAAGCAAAACCAAAAAGGAAAGATGTGTAAATATGAGAACAGATCATGGATTTGACACTTGTGTCTGTATAACTTATGCAATTGAGATGTTCTTCTGCTGAAACCCTACACCAGGACTGTCAATGTCAAATAAAGAGCTCACATTACTTTAAGTAGGAGAATATAGTTCGCAATACTACACACTTTGAATTGAAAAACTGCCCTCATGTCCAGGCTCAGCCACACAGAAATCAGTTTCTTAACGCTGTATCTCTGATCTGAATGTCAATTCTCTACATAAGTTATCGCCATTTAAGTCAATAGATTTGCTACAATAAAAGAGAGGTGTCATCCCAGAGGATCCACTATGTTTATATATATATAAAGAAAGAGAAAGACTGAATGAACGTACTTTTCTTATCCCTTTATAGCCACTCACTAATATGCAGAGGTATATAATATCTTTCAAATTCATTCTACAATCTTGGCAAACAAGGCAGTTGTCTCAATGCACAGAGATGTGCAGTTTGCTGTGTGCCCTACCCATCAAATTTAAAAGAAAGCCACAAAATATTTGCAGTCTTCTGGGATGTTCAGAATAATTTTTAAAATAAATATGCCTTCTAATACAAAAGAAGCAATTTACATACAAAATATATTTTCCCAAATATCTCCCTGCTTCCTAAAAGCAGAGGATACAATTATTTTGAATGGATACATTGCTACATGCCTTATTCATTACACGATCTGCAGAACTGAAGTTAGAATTTAAAAGCAATGTAGATACACTAGATTATCTACAATGATAATGAAGTATTATTTTTATTGTTAACCCTGCTGCTAAAAATGATATGTTTGGTGATGCAGACCTTCTATACGAAAAGACTACAGCTCAGTCACATAAAACTAGTTCAATTTAAGTAGTACTGACATAACTATTTAGCTGCTTCAATAGTTTCAGTTCTCAAATTGCAGAGACGTGGAACACCTTGAATGAATCTTGATATTTCTTATTGTTCCTTGGCAGGATTGCTATCTTTTCATGTTCAGTGCCAGACATAAAACTTCCTATACTTCTGTCACTGATAAGAACAGCAACATATGATGACAAGCCGATATGAAAGAAATTGCATCTAGCACTTCAGCACAGTTCACTTGGATTAACATCACAACACACATCTAGAAAATCCATGGTTTACAGTAAGAAAGCAGGCTTTTGACTTGGTAGTGAGTGGAAGAGAGCTACACTTATGATCTCTATTAGAAGTTTTAATCATTATCATCATTAAAGGATTAAATATCCCTAAGAAAAAAACAGAAGTGGTGAAAGGAAATTTTTAGGTGGGATCTCCTACAATACCTCTTACTAACCATTTGGAAAACCCATCCTGAAGCTGTACAGATGATCTGCTCCAGGAAGGTGTACTTCAGCATCATGGCTAAAGAGATTGATTCTTTGTTACTTGTTCAGTAGCAAGTTGTAGGATTTAAGAGTCGTTAAAGCAGTCACAGTTTCCCCAAAACTTTAAAGTCATTGGAAGATGTTCAGAAAAAAAAAAAATCAACATTTTCTCAGTACTCTGTACAGAAAACTATACATTTATATACATACTACTCATACACATACATGTACACATACCCCAAAAACATGTGCATACATATAGGTGCATACCTATATACATACGTATACCTGTATATATACACCATATACACACTTGCTGGTAATGATTGTATAGGGTCTCAATTCTAATTCAAAACTTCATTATGCTAGGTGCCACACAAACATAAAACACTTTAAAGAGTGCTTGTAACTGAAATGTAGGGCAAGGCACAGTATGTGATTACATATAGACAACAGAAAACAGCTAAAAATACCTGACTGTTATAATACTGGTCAGCTTGTTGAGTAGAGATCTCTGCACACTGGCTGCCTAGCTGCTGCTAAGTTTATGTGTAATGTCCTGTCAAAGCAGAGTTTTAAGAGGCAAGTTAAAGGAGAATAATAAAATAATCCTGCAAATATCTAAGATGGACTCTTCTCCAGCATGATACAAAATCAGCATGAAGTGCCTCCCATACATTAGACCTTAAAAAACCAAAAATCATCTTCATCTACTTACAATGCTCATGCAAGCACAGAGTATCATTCAACTGCAGAGAACCATTTTTTATATAAGTACTAAGATACTGGACAGTTACAAAAAATTAAACACTAAATGCCAAGGAAGACAGCGAAATGGCAACATAACCACAGAACTGACAACTTCAGGTACTTGCTGCTGACACTACACTTATTTCCAATAATGATGAGCTTACTGTTTGTAAATAAGTCTTTTTTCCACTGATTCATACCTTGATGACATTTACCAATTGAATTCTGAAAGTTGTCATTGGTAATACTTGAGGATGATCGTCACACAAAGACGAAAGGAAAAGGAAACGCCATTCTGTTTGGAACACTCTTGAGACACTGCCACAAAGATGTCACCACAACATCACTCATCCCTACCCAGGAACAGGACATTGCTCTGGGAAAAGATTTAGTAAGCAACAATGAGAGGACTTTGTGAAGTGACTTAATGTGATAGTGTTTATTTGGAAAGAAAAAATAAAAGGGGCTGGTGAGCTTCTCAGTTCAGCTCATGTTGAGCAAAAGGAGGTGTGAAGTGCAAATTACAACCAACTTAGCAGCTTGCAGCAAAATCCAATTACACATATTAAGAAGGGAGGGAAAGACTAGGACCAGTTCTTAATGCTGACTGGATCAGGGAAGGAGGTTTACATCAGCTATGCTTTACTATTAAACACAAACCACCAAGAGCTCAGTAGCAGACTCATTGCAGTGTGCCAGAGGGTGAATAGCTGAGCTGGGATGCATCAGGCACTGAGTAAGCAATCAGCCAGCAGGACAGTAACTCACTGCATGAACTGCTGTCCTGCTACTCCTCTCTCCCCAGTAATCAAAAGTGTCCTTGAAAACATTTCTAACTTCATCTGCTCCTGACTCACACTGAGCTTCAAAAATTTCCTTTGGCCAAGGCTCATTCTCAGGGCAGAAAAATCTAGAACTCCTTGGTGGCATCCCCACCACATAAACCACCTCTCCAACAGTATTTATGGATGGCTTCCTGAGGTATCAAATAAAAAGGTTACTCTATATTTCTTCCAAGCTCGTCTTTGGAAGCAGCTCAATCTTTTCAGCCAAAGCTTTCCCAAAGCTTGAGTTTAAAGGACACAACTGGAGCAGACAACTTCTTCTCAAGCAGTTCAGGTGTGGCAAAGATGTGAGGAACAGAAATCTTCCACGCTTGCTTATTTGGCACTGCCCCCGTTCCCACTCAAGCAGGCATCATCCACACATGCCTGCTCTTCACTCATCCTTTCCAGCTCATTTAATAGAAAACAGTAGTAATGAATAACAAAAAAAAGAGTGGGCAGATGTGAACATCAGCTTGAAACACAGGTCATAAGAAATGAAAACATAAATTTGTAAGTCCAATACCTTGAATGGAAGAACAAAACCTTTTCAGTTCTGTTTAAATAAGGGGAGAAGATTTAGCTACACTGATCAGCCATCCTGTGCCTGGACTTCTGTATCATAAGCCTTCTATCTAATCCCATTCATTTCTATTTGTTCCTTTGCTAATATTGGCCTTTTTAATCTCTCTTCATTTGGAAGCAGCAGCCCTCCCAATACCTTTAACCATCCTCATTGCACTTTCATTGAAATCAATGGGGCTTTGCAAATTACCATTGTGCAGCTGACTCCATTATGCCCATTACAGATTTAAAAACACGACGACAAGAAGCTAATCTGTACGCACAACTCCCTCTCTTCTGCTGTAAATAACTCAGCCATATAATTTTTTAAATACTGAAGTGCCTAAATTATAGACTAACAATATGCAAAATTTCATCTTCAAATAAGTCTATGAGTTTTTTTGTAGCTAAGATAATACAGCACTTTTCACAGACTCAGCTAAACTGTGATAGCTGTTGTTTGTTTTGTCTTGTTTCTTGTTTAAAAATGGATAAAGGCATGTCAGGCCAATTTAATTTAAATAGGATGTTCAGAGACTAAGAAGTGAAGTGGCAGAGTTTTAGTTCTACATTACATGAATAGAATTAACAATCCGGTCTCCCCGCACAGCCCTTAAAAACAGAGTCAGACAAACCCCCAATCACATTAAAAACTCAGTTTCCCCTCATTAATATGGCACCTGTTCCAGCTAGGAAGGAAACAGCAGAGTCAGCTGCTCCTTGGATGTCACCCAGCAGAGGCTGGTTTCACTGTGGGACACCTCCATAAGGTGCCAGACTAACTTCCAGACCTTCTGGCTAGGACCTTCCTCCAGGCAAGACTGTTCAGATGATGAAGGAAGAGTGCAGCACTGTGTGGCTATCTGATCCTGCCTCATGAAGCCTCAGGGGCTGTAAGTGCCTTAAGCTGATGCTATACTTCCAGCTGTATTTTCCAAGCCCTTTACTGCTGAAACACAGCAAGCAGATGCCAACACAACAAAGGGTAAATGAAACCCCACAGCTTCTGTGTCCTGTGCCCAAAATTTCAGTGACTTTCTGGTGCCAACGGTCTGTGACAGAGTTTTCATTTGTGCCCTGGAGCTGGTGGAACAAAGTGAAAAGGAGGGAAAAACGCAAGTGAAACATGGGGACAGGGAAAGCGTGGGAGCACAGACAAGACACTGTTCCCTTTTCTGTTGTTATTTAATAGACAGCTGAAAGAAACACAGTGGTGTCTGAAGCTGGCTTAGCCAAATCCATCTGATACCAGAAAAATAGGAGGAAACCCTGAGCAGGCTCCTCCTGGCACAGTGAGCACTGCATTGTCATCTCTAAAGCTGCATGAAGCAGCAGTGTGCTGGCATAGGACAACAGCAGCGCCAGCCCCTGAGGTGGGTCTTCTTCCCTGGGGCTGTAGGCACCAAGGATATGTCCCACGGATCCCAGGTCCTGTAAGGAGCCTCATGATATTCCCTGTGAGATTGCTCTGACCTGGCCAACAAAACCCTCCAATGAAAAAGCAAGACAAGATGCTACAGAAAGAATAAAGTGATTTTCCCCAAATAACTTTCAACCTCCTGTGGGTGGGGATGATTTAGCCCGTTGTGCAGTCTCCATTGCTGTGTAATTTATATTCACTGGGGTGCCAGAACTGCACAGTATCCTCTAAATATAAGCAATTAACTCCCATTAGCATTAGTGGGAATCACTCAGGAGACTATCCCCCATTATTGATTATCTCAGTTTTGTACCAACTTAAAAAAATGTACAAAGAAAAGAAAATCATATAGTTAGTGGCTTTGGCTAAGTTAAGGCAGGCAAATTAGATTCATTATCATTCTTGAGCTAAACAGTAGGGCTTATTAGAATTTACATACTTTGATCTGATGGGTGTAGATAGCTAATTATACGGCAGCCAGCAACTTATTTTTGATGTTTTTTATTAATTAATATTCAGTATTATAATTAAATGCACTGGGTGCTCTTCTGCAAATTCTTTTTTTGTTTGTTTCTAAAACTAAAATAACTTTAAAAAACATACCTGTGAAGTACATGAGCAACAGATTCTTCCACAATGCAACAGAAATGTATGCTAGCACTTAAACAAATGTGGCCCACAGCTTTGTCTGAGGCCTTGTTACTTCTCAACCCATCCTGAGCAGCTAGCAATGACCCTGCTCTTAAGCCTGATACCTGATACACACTCTTTTAGGAGTACCTGTATCTTTAAGTAATATAATGGTTTATAGATATATTCATCCTCTCTTTAAGTATCTTATTCTTGTATAGTTCTTTTAACGGAATCAGCCATTGATGTGACTTACTTTGGCACACCTCAATAGCTCATACAAAACAAAGAAAATAGTGTCTCACTACAAAATCTTGAAATCTACTTTGAAGAGAGAAAAAAGAGGACTAGTTCTACTCTGTCCACAACATTTTTTTATAGCCATCATACATAAACATCAGCACGGTAAGAAAAAGGAGATAAATATAGTAAGAAATCTCCCATAGACACACATGTATTTATAAATAACAAAGAAGTCTATATTTTGTTCTTTGTGTGGCCTCAGAAAACTGAAGGACTAATTTCTGCTTTTACCTGCATGACTCTCTTCCCACAAGAAGGTAAGTGCTGTGCTCCCAATCCAAGAGAGCACTTGCATGCGTGCTTAATATGAAGCATACACAGTCAGTGTCTCTTGTGGCACTGTCTTAAAGGAAAGCACAAGATATACATTTTGATAAAAAGCAGAGTGCCCAGCAGATGACAAAGTAAGATGTGACAGCAGTCAGTAAGATGTGACAGATTCATGCTGGTGAACATGAGAGCAGAATTCAGCCGCGTGAGAAGACATGGATATACTGAAGACTAAAACTGGGTACCATACACATATATAGATGCAGAACTTGGATC
Source organism: Phaenicophaeus curvirostris (assembly GCF_032191515.1). Classification (NCBI taxonomy): domain Eukaryota; kingdom Metazoa; phylum Chordata; class Aves; order Cuculiformes; family Cuculidae; genus Phaenicophaeus; species Phaenicophaeus curvirostris. Next base: position 103,177,985 of record NC_091393.1, on the reverse strand, counting down.
AGAACTTCCAGGTTAGATCCTGATGTTACTTACCATGATAGTTATGGCAAAGCTATATGTAGACATAGCAATGGATTTTGAAAGAACCTCCACATGACCCAGTGTGGTAGAGTAATGGCTGCAGACTTTAGAAGACATTTGAGTTACACACTGATCTGCATCTGTCAGAGGTCTCTTGGTCTAACTCGCTCAGAACCTTCCTCTGGAAAGCAAGCATTTCCGCAGGAAAAGGCATATGCATCGTATTAAAACTTCAGGAATTGCTTGCTCATTATGTCATTAAATAAACCAGCCATGAGGGGTGGCATTAGGTACGGATGACTGTAAAGGAAATAATAGTAGAATAAATACAGCAAGCAAAGCTCACTAAACCTTCAAATATGATGAACTTTTTTCCTGAGCAGACAATGCCAAGAAAGCTGAAAAATTAATTTACTATTTGTTACTGGTTTTGTTATGATTGGTATCTTTACAAGTCTAAGTCATTAGCATGCGAGTTTACAGTTATCCTCTGAGCCTTGTAATGTCCTGTCATTTACCTCCAGGGATTTATGTCAGAATCCAACTCAGTTTGTAAGTGATCTTCCAGTAGAACAGAATGACAGCACCATTATAGCTCCCTCCAGCAGATGATGGTAATGATATTATTATTCCCCTGATCAGCTTGGTGATGATTGTTTGAACTTTATCAGTATTAATAGAGACAATAATAAAGGTATTAATATTTGAAAGCTCTCTGTATTGTGTTTAGTATCGTATTATTGCTACATTTTATGGCAAGTACTTTGACATTTCAGTGAATTTCCATTTACAATATTACCACTATAATCTACTCATTTTATAATTGCTTCTGGATAGTTGTAAGGTTTAATTTCTAATATTTCCTCTTAATAAAAGGACCTGCATATGAAATTGATACACAATTATCCTCACAAATTTGCATTGTTAGCCTAGTGTTGGGGGGGCTTAAAACAGCTAAAAATATTCTAGGCTTCTTCTTGAGTTTCACAGTGACCAAGATTGCTTCTCATTCTACAGCAGAAGTATCCTTTTTATTACAGCTACCTAAAACATCCATGCTGTCTACATAAAAGGACAGAAGCTACTGAGCAACCAAGACTGACAATCTCAGAAGGAAACTCAAGATGGAGAAGACTATGTCAAACAACATCCCTACTCCAGAGAAGAGTCAGAAAGATGCAAGTCTACACACGCTTTCCATATAGGAAACAGTAGCAAGCGTAAAGACTGGACTGGGATGTGTCCAACCCACCAGGACATAACTTGAGACTGATGGATGGACAAGCCATTTGATAAAGAGTTGTGAAAAGCTTTTTCTGAGTTTGGCCTTTGCAAGGGACTGGAGCAGGAAGAAATGCAGGAAGGGGTGATACAGATGGACTTACTAAAGCTGTGACTCATGGGTTTGTATGGAAGACAGGTATAGAGAATATGAACCATAGTTTTTACTTCATTTCTGGCTTGACATTATTTTTTTAAATGATTCTAGCAAACACTTGCCCTGTGCCTTGCTAACTTCTTCAGATCGATATAGCTGTTCCTGCAGAAGTACTGATTTCATTCCAATATCTGCACAGAGTTCTGAGTTTCCTACATTCTTCTCACAACAACTTTCAGTAAGCTAATAAACCACAATTTTATAGAGTTACAAGACCATATGTTCTGACTGCTCAAACCTCATTTTTCTAAAGGGAAACACATAAGACAAAATTCTGACGTTAAGGAAAACACAAACAGTAGTCTGCCACCTCCTTAGTTTTGTGAGGCATCAAAAAGGTGACAAAGTTGGTAGCAGTAGAGGGAACAATTTCTTATTTTGAGGCTCAGCTTAAGCTAGTTTATTTACTTTACTCTCTCCAGTTCCAAAGCAGCAATATATTAACAGCTTGTAAATTAATATCATATACATTATGTGATAGATTTATATGAGCTGTTTATACTGCTATGTGATACTGAGCAAGATGCACTCTTAAAAGCTACTTCTGATATTTCATAGAATCATATCCTCAGCAGCTCTCATGAGAGCTACTCTCAAGCCTTCATAGCCAAAAATGAGGTGATAGCAGGGATAGCAGAACTGAAGGAGAAAGTGCTTAAACAATAGCTGGTTCACTAAATGATGCATGGCATCATATTACTCTTGGGAGCCCAGATCACCCATGACTCCCTGTAGAAATGCTTTTAAACAGAACACACAAACAGTGTTTATAAGGCCAAGCTTATTAAATAGTGCCTGGATCCCAATATCTATTTCAAATGAAGGGCTAAATCCCAACATTCAAAAAAATATTCAGGTTTAAGTTTTGCTGTTAATAAGACATCAGGGGAAGAGATCTAGTCTAAGGATCTACCAAACAGATAGAATATAGTTACATTATGAAGATGACTCAGTTACCAGGTATGCTATTCAAAGTAAAAAACACACTAGTTTTAAGATAAGATAATACTTCTGTTCCATGTTGGTACTAACTCAGCTACCAGCACATAGAAGTGCTGACATCCGAGATCACAGCATTTCCTGTTTTCAGCCAATTCTCAGCACAGACCTTGCTTGAATGTCATTTATTGAAGTTTCAGCCCAGCCTTCAACTTGGCCACAGATTTGCATCTTTGCAGCCTCCTAGGGCAGGAAGCATTGACATTCCCCGTGAACTTGGTGAGCAGCACTAAGAGCAGTCTCATTAGCCCAGGATCTCATGTAGATCTCAAGAGCTCCTGCCTGTACTGGGTCTGAATTTGTGCCAAAGTCTGATTGCAGTAGAAGTAACATTAAAGGAAACCCCTAGGCTAGTCGGCTGTCTTACAATTGTATTAGCTTCACTGTCTTTTCAGGCTTGTTCTCTATGGAATTGCATATCCACTTAAGGTTATGAATTTGATTTATCTTCAAGATTTGAGGTGAGTTTCAATCTTTGTGGAAGCAAAAGAACAATAGCACAGAGCAGAACATACATCTGTGAGTGAATTTACCACACACAGCTTTGCCAAGGCATTTCAGTCCTGATTTGCAGACCTTTGCAATACATATATTTTGTGTAGGGGCTACTAAATTTGTTCTGATTTACATCATAGCAGGGAATGTGAAAAAATACTGATCTGAGATGACAAAACAAACAGAGGTATTGCACCACCTGCACTTCTTGTGGGATGCTCCTTCCAGTCAATTCTACAGCACATTCAGTTTAAGCTAACTTGCATAGCATTAAATCACTATTGTATTGATTTTTCAAAGCATTAATTTTAGGGTGACACTTTAAACTGCTTAAGGCTTTATCCAGAATAGTGCTGAACTTGGGACAAAGAAAGAATGGAGGCATTTTTAATTAATCAAAAGAGGTCACCATGAGATACAATGTGAGCTGCTTCCATTCAGTACAGAATACCACGGGCTACATTTTACCCTGGGTCTCATGGAAGCAGCTGCCCCAGAACTGGGGAACTGCCTTTTACAGCAGATTTCAATATGCTGTTTATTGTAAACCTGGAATCCACTTTAAAGTTGTTTCCAATTGACATTCACGAGTATAAGTGTGAAGGTACTTTAGATCTTGTAATGTCCTCAGATTATTTGACAATGAGCCATGAAGTTTCCTAGTTCCCGGTTCACAATATGCAATCCACACCTGATTTCTAGATAATGCTAAAATACCATATCCAGCTGCAATGTAGTTCATATGGATGTTCCACTTTGCTGTAATAAACCTAAATCTTGCATTCTTCAAATCAGTGGGAGTTTTGCTCAAGGAAGAAATGAAAGATCAGGGCTGCAGAAAAAAACAAAGTCAGTAATTTGGCAGCCTGATTTTATAATAATCTTTGTCTAATGATTATTTAATATTGCACCAGGCTATTTAAAAGAGTATTCTACAAAGTGTTGGAGCTTCCTTTTCAAAGCTTGTGTAAAATGTGATTTGTAATTAGTAGCTTTAGATATGTAATATGTGTGAGAGACTATTAGTATTCCATAAAAGCTGCTGTCAGTGTAAGTTATATGGAGAAGTACAAAATAATATGAATACTTAATAGATAAAGCACTTTTTAAAAATAGATTTGCTAGATTTTGCAAAATCTCCACCTTGAAAACTTATTTTTTCCCCCTACTTAAATTCTGTTATAAATAAATGAATCAGGAACTATGACCATAAACGACCTGAGCACTAAGGGAATATATTAAAATTTACTTTTAAGTACTTCAAAGCATTTCACTTTATTCATATCTAGATACTGGAATTATTCACAGAGCTTGTTACTACAGCTCTGGAAATCACTCACTAGTGTAAACGTTCATAAAAATATTATGATATTTAGAGTAGATGTTGATTCAGTATATTCTGAGTGTTCTGACTGCTGACACCACTAGCTCTAACTAAGCTTAGACTAGGGCCAGTGACTTAAAAAGGTCTGTTGCAATCAGTACTCATTCACTGTGCATCAAGAGGATAAACACCTATTTTGATGATTTTACCTTTGTTAAAAATAATAAAACAGAAGCGAGCTCTCCCGGGCTGTACGGTGTGTCCCAGAGCAGCAGAGGGCACTCACACTCTACGCTACAGCCCGGGCTGCTCTGCAGCGTGTTTGCATTTTCTGCAGCACTGTCAAGAGCTGTCAAGCCCTGTGCAAGCACAACTCTCCCCTCTGCTTCAAGAAAATTCCACAGAATTTTTCTCTATTTCCCTCTGAATTCTTAGTGTACTTAGGAAGAATGCTAAAGTTAAAAAAAAAAAACAAAAAAAACCCCAACAACCCAGCAACTACAATTTTCCTGCTCAGACTGCGGAAAACTTCACAACTTCACACACACATCCTAAGGTTCTCACAACCAAATCCTGTGGTTCTTAATCACACAGCAAAAACTATTTCTTGAAGAGCTCCCCAATAGACAGAGGGAGCAGGAATTGGACATCAGGCATTAGAGAAGCAAGGAACTAAAAATTATTCTTAAATTGCTTAAAGCTGAGGCAAGACATTTTTTTAAGCCAGAAATAACAGCAGCATCAGTTGATACACGATGCTGACTTGCTGCTACTGTTAACTTTGAAAAAAAAAAATCTAAATTAGTGCAATAGTATTCCCTGTATTCTTGTATTCCCTGGCATGGTTTCTACCTTCATAGAGGAGTTTTCTCAGCATATTCCCTTTCTGACCTAGAAAAAATAATTTCTTATTCGTCATCTACTACTGTAAGGTAATGGCCTGATGAAGAATGTGATGTGCGTGCTACAGATGGCACTGAAAGAATCCAAGAATCTAAAAATACAGTAAGTTTTACAGGATAGGTTTCGTAAGGTGGCTGTCTCATCCTTGACATCACTATTCAGCTGGCTAGTGGAATGGGACTAATTTAATTAAGAGAACAGCTCAGATAAAACATTTTTGTCAGATTCTTCAAGTCCTATTCACCTTGCTTGAGAACTCAAGCAAGCCTCCTCTTAAGCAGTCCAGTAATACACCTCCCATCATGCCAGCTTAGCTGAGCATAGCAACAATAGGTGCAATTGGCACAAAGAAAACCACTGAAGTTAATGTAAAGATTATCATATTTTTTTTTCCAATAGTGACCCAACGGTCAAGGCAATTGCTGGCAAGAAATTGTTCACTGCAGTCTTGATCTTTCACTCCTCAAAAGCTCCAGGTGAGTTTTATTTGCAGTATTTGGTCCTGAAACCCTCACAGCTTGCTACTAGCTCATTTCACTCCACTGCTTACCAAAGTGTCTGAAGAAAAAGCAGCTATTTCTAAGCAATAAACATCAGTTGTATGAGGGTTTGTTTGTTGGGGTTTTTTTTGATTTTTTTTTTTTTTTTTCAGTGATCACTGAGGTTTTTTGTGAGAAACATAAGCAGAATGGTAAGACCATAATACAGTTAAAATACAAGCCAGGTTGTTAATTTGACTGTGTCCCAACCTCTCCTAGCATGAACTTGTTTTCCTAATAATAAATTTCTGTATCTGATTTCAGTAAGTAATTGAATACTTCAAATCCACTTTGCATGTTAGAAAGAATACTGTGTTTTTAAGGAAAGAAAAGCTGGAGAAGATGGTTTTGTGGCTATACAATACAGTTCTTCATATCCCAGACAGAACTGCTATATTCAGTAAAAGGTAGGGAGGTGGGTGATGGGGAAAGATGGGGAAGAAAGGGACCCAAGAAGAAGAGGGTTAATAGAACTTTGCCAATCAAACATTCTCAAAATACATAAACAACGAAAAAAAACCCTTCTATCTGACCAAGGAAGAAGAGTGTTAGAAAGATGTAATGCAATCCCTGCAGCATTTCAAACTCTACTTCAAATCTAGGTCTCTTTCCGCATAGCATGTTCATTGCTTGCAGCAAAACTGGGTTCTTTTAAAGAGCATGTCCCTTTATCATCATAGAACCAGAAGTTTCAGATTTCATACTTGTGATCTCAATAGCTTCCAGGAATTTATATTCAGAACACAATTTCGGTGTATAAAACTGGAGAAAAATGTCAGACAATGTATTTGTGTATCACCCAGCAATCTGAGAGGGGTCTAGTGCATTTTTGCTGTCCCAGCATTGTTTTTGAGAATTTATAAAAATGGGAAGACTTTAAAAAAATAATGAAAATATTGCTTTGTATGCTGTTTGAAAAGTGGAAAAGATGGCTCACCATTAACTGTTTACTGCTTTATTGTTGGGTGACTCTTCCCTAAGTAAACATGCTGTCTGAAGTCTTTCATATAGTACCTCTAAGAGTGTTTATATATGTACAAAAACTTTCACTACTCATTCACGCTAGTTAATACTCCTAATTATACTTTCAACTAAGATCTGGGTTTCCTTGATTTCATAGTTTATAAGGTAGTCTGCTCAATATCAGCCTTTCTTAGTCATGAATTTTCATGTAGTCATGTATACAGAGGGTTAGTGAAAAAAAGCATAATGTTTTTTAGTACTTTGCACAATTAGGCTTAGAATATTTTACTCATTCAAGACTCTTTAAAAGTCTTGATTCCACTTTTTGCCTTCTTTTCCATACAATGTATTTCAAAAAGAGACACATGATGAAGTGTTCAAGCCTTAGTGTTTCTTTTTCAGGGGTCCAAAAAGAGCACAATGTCAGCTTATAGCAAGTCATCTTCATATCCCCTAAGCAGATCCAAAAATTTCTCCAAAGTCTTCCAAATGTTTATTAATAAAAAAAAATATGAATACAGATTTCCATTCTTTTTTTTTCCTACTCAGGCCCATAGCCAATTTCTGGGAAAACTGCACAAGTGTAACCAAAGGCAGACGTTGGACCCATCATACCCCTGAACCTGCAATGTAATCTGGAAGAAATGACCTGAGTCTGCAGTTGTGATGGCCAGAAGAGACAATAAGAGTCACAGAGAGCTCTAGGCAAGCAATGAGATCTCCTTCAATGAAAATACTTCCACCCACATGAATTCCACTCTTCGATATTTCTCACTGGTATAGTGACTTTTTCAAGATGGCAAAGGAGGTAACTTCACTTGAATTTCTGGGCTTTTGAGAGATTATAGGCATTATTTACTCTTTCTTTTTTTCACCCACCACATTTTTAATTAAATTTAATTCCCCATGCATGGTTAGCTATAAAGTGCATATTACTTACCTGCACCTTCAGATCTTTTACAGTCCCATGAGTAAATCCATAATTAGCTAGTTTTGTAAAATGCATATTATTTACTTGACAGGCCAGAATGGCTCTAGAGGAACTGTCCTCATGTCTTGGTTAAGTGCATAATTAGGCAGGTTTTTAAAACCTGTATTACGTTCCCCACATTGAAGCCATTTCACTCCATTTGTTAAATATTCATTCTTTTTTTTTTTAAAAAAAAATATATTATTTACTCAATCGGCCAAGACAGCATGTAATTATGTATTTAGGATGTCTGCAATGTATAAAAAATACTCATGAAAATGTATGGAAAAAATTATTTTGCACTATTAGGGTTTTTTAAGTAAACATGTTCTCACCTCTTTCACCACTTCCTCTTGAAATACCAAGTATATTCTGCAGAACAACTATTTCATTAACGCAGTGTTCAACCAAGTACTACTTCACAGGATACTTAGACATTTACCTAAACTTTCAGACTCATTTCATGTATAAACGAAGTATTTGTGCTCTTTCCCAAGGAGAGAGCTGTTTAACAACATTAGAGTAAAACTTTATTTTATGCTCCTACTTCCTTAGTCCTGTGGGACAGATTCTGTCTAGCATAAATGCATGTTGTTCCACTGAAGAAAGCAGTGGCATGTTAGTCAGCAAATCAGAGGGTCTGAATCACCATGTCCTAGAAATCACGCACTATTACTTTCTGGTGGATATTTGAAATTGTAAAGGTTAGAAGACTGACAAGTGCCTGTGAGTGTTCTCATTGCAATGGAGACTTTTCAGGGTGACCATTCCCCATGGAAAAAAACCCCAAACAAACAAACCAAAAAACCCCACCACTGCAGAAAGCTCATGTTTCATTTTCCTTCAACTTTGAGGTCTTACATGGGATGCAGGTTGCGCACAGTCTTTGAGGATTCTGAACAGGGATGTGCATCACAGAATTCCATTAGTGAGAGATCAAAAGCATGAAGTAGGAATTCACACAGCAGTAATTCCAGACAACTGCCTAAGTACCATTCTCTTCAACATCTGGACGCATAGGGTGCATTTCTACGTATTCATACAGGTACTGAAACACCAGTTCCTGTTGATTTTACTAAGTGAGGTACCCAGATAACCAAAGTGCTGTGCCCTTGTGCATTTGGACTGTCAGTCTACCAACAGAGCCTTTATGAGGCTGAAATTATTGGAATCAGGTTATCAGCAGAATGATGAAATGTGGAGATTTGAAACTATCAACAAAGGTTTAATGTTAAACAATCAGATCTTCTGTCATGCTTAGTGCTGCCAAAATGAATGAAAATGATGTAATGTTTAGTAACTTGCAATGCGACAGCCATTCAGAAAAGGTGATCCACATCAGCTTCTTCTTAAGTAGAAAGGGCATCTTCATAAATATCTGTTATTCGTTTACTGGGGGCAGTTAAATTCATTCACACACACACCCATCACTGTAACCTCCCAACCTTTCCCCACAACACTGCTGTTCTAACCATTTCAGAAAACACGCTAAGATATCTCTGTAGCTCCTCAGCTCCATGTCCAGGTGTAGAATGAGACAGAAGTTATAATGCTGTGCCTTGCGGGGTGGGCACCTCCTCCAAACCACATCTCAATAATAAAACCAACTAAAACAACAGTATGTCCCAACACATAGCCTGTGTCAGGCAAGAAAGTACCAGCTCCCCTCAAAACATGTTCATGTTCATGTTCATGTGAATTTACTTCTTCCCCGGAGTACTGCACCAAAACCCAAGCTACACACCAAAAGTATGATGTATTGCATAAGGAACTTGCCATAAGTTGAATATGACTTCTTTGTGGAATCTGCTCAGGTTACGGGCACACAATCAAATGCAATCAACGCACAGCAGCTAAACAAGTTAGCACCTGTCAGCTGGGCCTCTAAACCTACTCCAGGAAGCGCCTTTATGTTCCACCCAGAAGCGTATTAGTGAAAGGACCATGCAGTGGAAGATGCTGCCTTCACCTCTGGTTTGTTTGGCTGTTTACCACCCCCTGCTGCAAGTTGTCACCTTCACATTTCAGCTGGCAAATGCAAATCTGTAAGTGCTCTTGTTTCCTTAACTGAAAATAAAGAGAAAAAACCCTCAAATGCCTTAGTTAAAAGAGATCTCAAAACTAAGCTGGCTGTACTAGCACTAAAGTGCTGAAGAACTGATGGAAAGTTTCTTTCTCCTCAGAAAGCTGGTTAGGCTGGTTAGGGTGATAACCTCTAGGATATCAGTAGTATCAAATAGGTGGGAGGAAATTAAGCCATTTTGCAGCACTCCTCTGGAATATCTCCAGCCCACCCTGGCTGCAAAGGAAAATATGCTACCTTAAATCCCAGTGGAAAGGGTCTCAATTTCAGTCAGAATTCTCAATAAATATGAAAAATAATAGGCAAGGCAAAATCAGACAGGTTCCTTAAACAAAGACTATGATCAATTTTAAGCTATGCTGTCCAATCATATTGATCATTATAGCCACTTACATTTACTATAAATCTGTTAGAGTTTTCCTGTTTTGTTTCTTTACTTCAATACAAAGCCAAGAACTCTCTCCCACAGTCAGCTAGATATTTCCTGAAATAACATGGGAGTGGTGGCTATTTTACCCAGCAGGTTCCTTTATCACCATGGAGCTGGGAAGTTGAGAGGCTTTGTGTCTGAAATGTAATTAGCTTGTGGGAGTATGGTCATAATGAAAGTAAAATTTACATTATTGCAGGCATGTGATTGTTTGCTCTTTCAAACACAAGTAAAAAGTGAATTCTGAGGCATGTATTTGGGGAGCTTACTCAATATCCTTGGGCTTTCCATATGTCTGTTGAGAGGAAGGGAGGCAACAGAAGGTTTAGATCAGGTTTCTCTGTGAAAGCTTTTAAGACCTCAAAAGAAGAAATGAATGATGAAAAATTACTAACACCATTAGGCTTGAGTCCCATTTCTGTCCCATTCAGAATTCACCCAGATTAACAGAGGAGAAGCTCTCCCTTATTAACAGATGTAAAGGTTTACAAACTCCTTCAAAGCACAAAAAGTAGCCACCCTTCTTCTTTAAAAAAAAAAAAAGGTTTAATTTTCTAAGCTAAATTCTCTCAGCAAATACATTTTTAGAACAAGCCTCAAATACACTGAAATACAACATACCTTGACACTATTCTATTCATTTCTGAAAGACTGAAACACAAGAAAACAGAGCATTTAGGACACAATTAGGCCATGATCTCCTGTTGTTCCAGAGGAGAAAATAAACAACAAAGAAAAAAGAAACAAAGAAAAAGAGAAAGAAGAGAAAAAGAAGAAAAGAAAAAGAAAAAGAGAAAGAGAAAGAGAAAGAAAAAGAAAAAGAAAAAGAAAAAGAAAAAGAAAAAGAAAAAGAAAAAGAAAAAGAAAAAGAAAAAGAAAAAGAAAAAGAAAAAGAAAAAGAAAAAGAAAAAGAAAAAGAAAAAGAAAAAGAAAAAGCAGTTTGTTACTACAGTTAGCTCTGTAAACACTTCCCCATGTGACAGATACAACACTTACCAGTCCATGTTAGGGCGTGATATATATTGACAACAGTCAAGCCCTTCCTCCCAGATGCCTGGGATCTTTCTTTTCTAGATGCTTGTGAACTTGCTGGCCCCTACTAAATTCCCTGGAAACAAATAGCCTTTTCTCAAACTGAGTATTTTTTAATGAGGTTCTCACCTATTGAAAGCATCTTTCCAGGAAAAAGAGGGAAAGTAAGATATTATCCTTCATTCATCCAACAATTTACCAGGAATAAAATAATATATTGTAACAACAGCATTTTTAGGAACTGCGCAGAGATAAACAAAATCATGTGGTGGGAAAAGACCCTGACATGTAAAGGTCATATTCCCTTTGAAAGAAAATTATGCCCTTTCTACCTGATGTTTGTCTATCCAGTTCCAAGCAAGGCACAGTAAAACAGTCAACAACAACCTATTCCAGTGATGCTATAAACTCCCTGTCCAGGAAGACTCGTTTAAAATCCAGTCTGAGTTCTGTTAGTTTCAGTTCAGTCCTATTGCTTTGTCTGCCACAGACAGGGAAAACAGACTTTTAGGTATAAAAAAGCAACAATCAGAACCTCAGGCTCAGTAACCCATTTCTGTTAATCATTCTTTGTGGACCACTTTTTCTGGGGTTCTGAATATCCCCCTTGTTCTCCTCTAAAGTGTGTCTGACTGATCAAAATCTTTCCTGAATTACATTGTGCCAAATAGGATGAAAGGCTCCAGCTGGGACTTTATGAGAAACGAGAAATCAATGCAACTTCAGGCAAATGTTCCCCAAGAGCTGTTACCCAGGCACTAAAACTAAAGAGGGATATAAACAAGGGGTTTTCTACAAAATATTGTGTTAAACAAGTTATGACATTATCCCAAAAAACAACAGTGGAGCGAAAAGTTGTCCTAACTAGAGTGACACAGCCAACACCGACACTACTCCCATCATGTTCTTATATTCCTTGCTCCTCATTTCCTACCACCAGCAGCAATATAATCAGTGCAAAGGGAAGAGTAATGCATCTTTCCATTTCTGTGTATCTAGATGAGAATATGGGCTAGACATCTACTGCAATTGTTAACCATAAGAAGATTACAGCTGTGGTTTTAAGTTTTATCAGTAGCCTTTACATAACCCCTTTGAGGCTATTTTTTCAGGCTGTCTGCAGACTCAGGCAGAAGTTTTTGCAATCATTCACATGCTGCTTGTAGATGAAAAGCTCGTTATTTGATAAATTTTCTTTGCAATCACAGAGACAGTGAGTATGTATTGATATACAGACGTGTGGAACATACTGGATTTTCAGGACACTCATGAGCCGCACTATCGAGAAGCCAGTCCAGATCCAAAAATAAGTTAATTTCCAGATAATTCAAAGGGATCTGAACAGGCTAGACTGCTGGGCTGAGACTGATGGGATGAGGTTTAACAAGGCCAAATGCCGGTTCCTGCACTTGGGGAAAAACAACCCTATGCAGTGCTACAGACTAGGAGAAGATGGGCTAGGAAGCTGCCCAGAGGAGAAGGACCTGGTGGTGTTGATTAACAGCCGACTTAACATGAGTCAGCAGTGTACCCAGGTGGCCAAGAAGGCCAATGGCGTCTTGGCTTGTATCAGAAACGGTGTGACCAGCAGGTCCAGGGAGGTTGTCCTGCCCCTGTACTCGGCACTGGTGAGACTGCACCTCAGATACTTTGTTCAGTTCTGGGCCCCGCACCACAAGAAGGATGTTGAGGCTCTGGAGAGAGTCCAGAGAAGAGCAACGAAGCTGGTGAAGGGGCTGGAGAACAGGCCTTATGAGGAGCAGCTGAGAGAGCTGGGGTTGTTTAGCCTGGAGAAGAGGAGGCTGAGGGGAGACCTCATTGCTCTCTATAACTACCTGAAAGGAGGTTGTAGAGAGGAGGGTGCTGGCCTCTTCTCCCAAGTGACAGGGGACAGGACAAGAAGGAATGGCCTCAAGATCCTCCTGGGGAGGTTCAGGCTGGACATGAGAAAAACATTTTTCATGGAAAGGGTCATTGGTCACTGGAACAGGCTGCCCAGGGAGGTGGTTGAGTCACCATCCCTGGAGGTGTTTAAAGGACAGGTGAATAAGGTGCTCAGGGGTACAGTTTAGTGTTTGATAGGAATGGTTGGACTCAATGATCCTGGGGGTCTTTTCCAATCTAGTGATTCTGTGATTCTGTGATAATCCAAAAGATATGCTGGTAGTTAATAACCACAGTGGAAGATTTTCTGCTGCTAAACAGTGGAATCAGCGCATGTTCTGCTGAAAAGTACAGTGAATTAGCATCATGCTGTAATCCAATGTACCAAACTGTGATCGCTCACAGTTAACATTACAGGACCATCCCTTATTTCTCACAGATAGAAACTATCTGTTTCACAGCTGAAATGTTCCTCTCTGATCCACAAGCACTGCTTAAGCCTCTGGATACAACTTGTGTTGAATATACAGTCAACAGCTGTGGATAACTGGTGACCAAAAGATACTATGGTAAGTAAGTATAGAAATCGAATTCAGCGGTCAACATATTGGAGTTTGATATTTTTTTATGTCAATCTAACTAATGAATTTAGAACCATTTCTTAATGAGTAGACTCAAAAACTGGTATTATTATATCCTTTGAAGTAAAAGTAGGTCTCAATCTGCGTATTTTATTTTTAATTTTTCCTTTTCCTTAAATCAGCAAATGTGCTACATAGCCTCTTGCTGATTTTAAGAGGCATATGGTTCTTAATCCAGCGGTGTATGAATTATGGCAGTAAATGGCTTTGAAAGTGCCTCGAAAGCAAAAATATGGAAATTTCCCCCCCAAGAGACTAGGATGAGCAGTCATTATTTTTGCGATTGCAGAGAACGCTGCTCAAGTGTTCCAAGACTGCATGTGTATAATTGTTTGTCTCTTTCTCGCTTTGAAGTATTTTTTCTTCAAACTGTAAAACCTCAGACACACTCAAGGACAGCTTCCACAGCTTGGTCAAGAACACCAGGATATCTACATATTCACTAAGTCATAAATCTTCTATACTTTGGCTATGCATATATGACACATGACCCTTATTTCTCCCTTGTGGTTGCACTCTGAGAGACAATAGAGGTCCACTAAAGCACACAGCTTCCCTCTTAGGTAATATTTCATATGTATCTCTTTACAGCTACCAACACATCAAGGTAACTGAGCTACAGTCTGGGAGGGGAGTTTAACCAGTAATTGCCTTAAATTGTCTAATTTGGATAAAATGAGCAAGAAAATTCCCTCAGCTATTTGTTGGTATAATAATGTCATCTATATGTTTCTTGCCTTGTGGTATTTTGTTTTGTAAAGGAGAATGAACTATACTCTGAATCCTTTCGATAGTTGGTTCGATCTGTCTGTCAGACATTAATTAGTTTCATAGCAATCTCTCACTGCTGTCTTGTGGAAAGACAGCAAGACTGAAAAATAAGCCAGGATGACAAAGGGAGAGCTTGACTTGCTTCTGACCAAAGGAATCTGTCATTAAGAAAAGGTTCAGAACTCAGATCTGAAGCTTCTTTGCCTGCCTTGTGGGAGTAGAGATGACTGGATTAAAATATTAACAAATTATTATACACAAAATTGTCTTTTCAAAGGATGGTCTATTTGTTCATTTATTTCTACATATATAAACAACTGTAGAGAGGGAGATTTTCAGAGCAGAGAGCTAGAACTCAACCATGCGACTCTCACTAATGACAGTGGCTGTTAGCAGCCAAAATGCCAAACGAGGTTTTCAAATTAACCTTAAAATAACATTATGGAAGCCCCAGTAGCAGCTCTGCAGTTAAATCCATATTAAAATTTGCACTTGGAGCATCACTAATGTTCCAGAATTTCCTACTCAAATTACTCTGCATCATCTCCCTATTTTACATACTGAGGTCTAATTCTCTGCTTCGTAACAGCATTTTTTAACACTTGTAAAAAGCATATTAGCAACACCAGCAAAAAAGTGCTGCAACAGAGCAGAGAGTCATGTCCTAACACTCCAGAAGACAAGGGAATTTGTTCATGTACATTTAAAAATATTAACTTTCACTCAAAAAGAAATTTTAACCTGTCCTATTCAGAAATCTGGAGCTCAGACTCTTATCTCATGCCAACTAATAGCAGTAAAGAATCACATGCCCTAAGTCACACACGTGCATTTTTGTAGATATTTTAAAGATAGGCCTTTTGATTGTTTTTTTAATATAAATTACTATGCTTTTAATCATCAGTTTTCTCCAGTTCCAGCAGATAAGATCAAGTTTTAGTTCAGGACAGTGCATTCCCTTTGCAGCAGCACCCAGCCTTCTCCTCACTACCCCCTCTGAATTTCAGTACTGAAATGGAAAGAAACACCCCATGTTTTTGCTTCTGTCCACAAGGATCACTTCAGATATGGTAAAACGTGAGATTTTTCCAAAGCTATATAGTCTTTCTAACACTTTCCTCTTATACCAAGCCTTACTCCATAAAGTGCTATCTCAACTCTTCCCTACTTACTACCACCACCACTACCTTTCTGTCCCCAATGGCTTATGTCTGTTCACACATGCTACCCTCCAGATTCTCCATATCATTTTCTCTTAGGGACAATCCTGTACTTGCTTCTCAATGTCATTGCTCCCTCATTTGCCCCTGCACTCCATACCAGTGAAAGTTCAACTTTCACCTATGACACATGCTATTACACCATTTCTTCAGTCACTTGGTGACATCTTTCTTCTATACCTTACCCCTCATAAGTCCCCGAACATCTGAAAATAAAGTCATTTAGTTTAGACTGCTAAATACATATACTGCTGTTTTTAAATGCTGATTGATAGGTTTTGTGTTTACATGAAAAACTTATATCAGGTTTACACTACAGAACTAGTTTGTGGAAGCAGGTATGATGACAAATTCCTGGTTTATTTAAAAAAAAAAAGAAAGAAAAAAGGAAAATAAAAGAAGAGGGGAAAAAAATGAAGAGGGACTAAACTAATCAAGTCTTCTCTGAGGCATTTCATCCCCAGGGTGCTTTAAAGAATAAGTAGCAAGAACAGGGTTTTCTTAATCTACTACAGCAAAAAAAATGAAATGGCCTGGCTGCATAGAGCCTGCAATACCTTCCTCCAAAGCGCTGTTCAGCTGGGAACAGGATTATCACCTTATTCCCCCTCCAAAAAAAAGAAACAGGATTAAAACGAAGCAACGAAGCCGGTGAAGGGGCTGGAGAACAGGCCTTACGAGGAGCGGCTGAGAGAGCTGGGGTTGTTTAGCCTGGAGAAGAGGAGGCTGAGGGGAGACCTCATTGCTCTCTATAACTACCTGAAAGGAGGTTGTAGAGAGGAGGGTGCTGGCCTCTTCTCCCAAGTGACAGGGGACAGGACAAGAGGGAATGGCCTCAAGCTCCGCCAGGGGAGGTTTAGGCTGGACATTAGGAAAAAAATTTTCACAGAAAGGGTCATTGGGCACTGGCAGAGGCTGCCCAGGGAGGTGGTTGAGTCACCTTCCCTGGAGGTGTTTAAGGCCCGGGTGGACAAGGTGCTAAGGGACATGGTTTAGTTTTTGATAGGAATGGTTGGACTTGATGATCCAGTGGGTCTCTTCCAACCTGGTGATTCTATGATTCTATGAAAATTGGTTTGCTGAAAACACAGAGGCAGAGGCAAGACCATTATTTCTTTCCCTTCACTTAAACTCATTCAAGAAAGGGTTATGTAGACATCTAAACTTGTTCGGAGTCAGGGCTGGCAGCTACCAAAGGGAACAGGCAGGAACATGAGCACTGGAGAGTAGTGCCATTTGGCAGTATGGACCTCATCTGCTGTCCATCAATATGCTGATGCCCAGAGGAAGTCTGCTCAGTAGCCCATCAGCCTTATGAAACAACTGATAAATTGACAGATTTCTAAGAGTTAACCAAATTCCAAACTTTTTTAAGTTTACCACACTACTGGTGCCTATGCACTGAGAAGATGGAAATTAAAGTGATACTAAATCAAATCCTCCATTTACTGTCTTATCTTAGTATCTGCTGCTGAAATCACAATAGACAAACCAACACACTTACTAGCAAAGTACTAGAAAAATCAACGAGTTATTTGTAAGGTAGACACAGCTAATGCAGTTGTTACAACCCGAATAAGGGAAATTAGGGGGTCGTAATAACAGTATGCCAGTACAGGTTACTGCAGGTGTCCACAGTGAAATACATTGTCCTGCCTGAGATGCAAAATTTCATACTGAAATAGTCAAACTTGAAACATCTTAGTTAAGAGAGACTAGGACATTTGGGCTACCAGGAGTAGGACAGAGAAACTCTGTTCCTAAGCAGATGAAACATTGGACAGAAGCTGACAAAAACAGCAAGATTCTTCAGGGTGAATGGTTTATTTAGATATTCCTCATGTCTCACTGAAGTGATCTGATAAATATCTACAGGGGTTTTGAATCACTCATTAAAGGCTGCTTGCTATCCTACAAATTCCTTCTACAAGCACCCTTCATTCTCCAACATAATCCTGCAATGAATCCCATAAGCCTTTCACTTTAACCTTAACTGCAGAATGGTGGTAAAACCATTTAAAGTGAGACTTCACTAAAATATCAAGAACATGCTAGATTCCTTACTCACTTTTCATTCTATGCTATTCAGGTTCCAACAACTTCAACATTAGTTTTTCTGACCTCCGATAGTTTTCTAATAAGACACTTTAAGGCAGCTTGCAGTAATGCAGCCATACCAACAACTTCAAGTGACTCATGCAATTTTCATACACACGTATTTTACCTTACAATAAAACAGAAATGAATCAACTGGAAAGAGTTTCCTTGTAGGGAGTAGGAGGCTAGCCTTTCCTTCAAAATATTTCAGACACTTTGCCACCCTGAAACACAATCTAAATCAAGTTTGGAGGGGCAAGGGCATTGGGAGTTTTTGAAAACCCCTAGTTTCATTCTAGCTAAATATACTATGGAAAAAAATCTCTTTACTTGATTTATTTCCATTTCCTCTTCCTTGAATGAAATTTGAATCTCATATTTGGAAAATCACAGGCAACAGCAGTACAGCTACAGTTTTTTAAAGGGAATGCTTAAAGAGAACTTTCTAAACCCATACATTTCTGCTGAGCCTGGCACTCACACCAGAGCAGCTCCTGGGCCAAAACATATCAGATCACACATCAGAGGGTCATCCTCTGATAGTGCCAACCCATGAGGTACAGTAGGAAAACCAGAACTGCAGGAAAGGCAAGTTATGTTAGTCTTTGCAGATCTCCAGCAGATTGTTTCATGGTTTGGGTAAAAACACATTTGATTTCACCCAAACAAGTTCACACATTTTCTTAATAAGTAGTTACTTCAAAAGGTTTCAGTTGTCAGAATATTGACCTCTGAGCCTGAGCATGTATGTACAAGTCCACACATTAGAATATACTGTCTGTATTTTTGTCTATGCATTCCTAAAGTACCCATCACCCTGATGCATAGGTGCCAGTTCAAATTCTCACCCCATGTTAGTTTGACAGTACTGTCATCGGGGAAGATAGAGTTGTACTGTGCTTCTCCTAAAATATGAAACCATGGTTAATTCTGTCCATGTCTGGTAGCTACTCAGGCTGAAGCTGGTAGCTCCACTCCAAGAAAAGTGGCAGGTATAGTCGCATGTTCAGGTCAGTGTTCCCTTCTCTGATAAATCAGGTTATAAGTCCCAAGCCTGGACAAAAATATTTTCCTCATCATAGATTGGCAGACGGATCATGTGGCAAGCTCGCTATCAGGATCTTAGGGAGGCTGTTAAGTATGATAGAAATGACACACATACACAACATTTATTCTGTTCTTTATCCTACACAAATCCTAAGCAAGGTGCACTCCTTCTTTATGGAAAAGTACCTGATCAGACAGGACCTAGAAGAGGTATAAAAAAGCAGCTGTAGTAGCACTGGCACCATTTTAATGGCTGAATGTAGAATTTTTAAAAAGGGGTTTACTTCCAGGTGCAGACAGTTGTCCGAAGTGAACATATTGGCTGTGTTTTACCAAAAATGACAGGCATTTTTGGTAAGGCTTTTCTTAACAGATGGCAAAACCTGGGTCCTACTGATTGTAGGAGGATCTGAGGACATTCAGCATGCAGCAGGATGAGGCCCGTAGCATGAGTCAGAATGCCAGGTTTCATCCACATTGTTAAGAAAAGGCATTGGTGTGAAAAGGATGTTCAGTTACTAAGCATCAGATTCAGAAAAAAAGACCAACAACCCTTTACGGTATATTGTGATGTTTTCTTTTGTATACTGTATCAATGACTGTGTAGTGTGCTCACAGAAAAACCAGCCCTTGGTAATTGTCAGGGAACTTCATTCTGAGTGCAGGCTCTACTGGAAATTAATTGCTTCAGTGCAATCTGAACCACATCATAAATGTCATGTAGAAGTTGCAGGGAGTGAGGAGGCAATGACAGCTCTATCCGCACTGTTTCATTTAAAGGTGGGTAAAACACACTGCGACAGAAGTGCTCTTCATCAATAATTTAGTCCGCAGTGTAAAGCCAAGCCTTGCCAAAGATGCCAGGGGAGCAGCTACCTCCCTGGTTTTAATGACACCAGCAGGGAGGGGTTGAGGGGCCAGCTCAAATCAACATTCATTGCACATCTGGGCATGTCGGCAGATGAAGATATCTAGGACTGAGCTGACAGGACAAAGGGTTGAAAAAAGAAGTGTAACCTAGAAAACCTTTACTTTGAATTCTTTGTATAAATTCAAGGGGGATGACAGTTCCTAAGGTCATCTTACATAATAAAACTACAGTGATCTACATAGAGAATTTTAACTCTTTCCAACACAAAATCAAAGAAACTGCAAGTTAAGTTTATATTATTCACTTTATGAATGCAAAATGCAGAATTCTTAATTCTCTGAAAAGAACTATTTTAATGAGCAGAATGTTAACATTTCTATGCCTGACTTCATCGTAATAACCCTAATTATAGTGCCATGGAAGCCCCACTGTATTGGAGGGTCACTAGACTTCTTATTATAACCCTTATCTTAGGGGAGTTTAATATCTTTGCTATTTTGCAATGTATCAGCTGAAACTTGCCACGTAGGTTAGCACTGCTTTACTCCTCCTTAAGGCTGTGGTTATGCAACAGTTTGGTTTGGTTCTTAAACAGCTCCCACTTGCCAAAAATACGCATATTTTTCTGTTTTTGTGGAAGTCCACACAAAAGCCCGTGTACTCACTCTGAAGAGAATATAACGTTCAGGTGCAGTGACACAGATGCACCATCATACTAAACTACCATCTTCTCACCCTAGGAGGTGACAAAGCCATGTAGTTAAAACATGGTTGAAGCTCTCCTGGTTTGTGGCATCACTACGATTCTGGCACAGCTCTTAGGCAGTGATCTTACATTCTAGGTTATATGATGTATTGGACACCTATGTTTTGGCTGAGCAGGTGATGACTCATGTAATCTTTACACGATAGGATGTACTACCAAAGCAGAGAAAAAAAAATGGAGACAGACAGCCTCAATCTTAGTCATGCATTAGTTACAGATTATAAAACATCAAAGTGTTCAGCTGCCATCTAAATCTGTAAAACAAATGCTTTTTTTCCAGACAAGAGCAGCATCTAAAAACAACCACATGTACCTGAAATGTGGCCGGAGAACTTCTTCCATCATATTTTGCCTCTGCAATAGTAACGGTCCCTACCTCTGGCAAGTTAAGGATAATTATTTAACATCACAGCACCTAGAACTGTAGCTGAAGGCTATTGAAAGGATATAAATGGTCTTCTTTGTACAATAAAATTACGTAATTTATTTGCTTTTTTATTTTCTGTTCACAGACCCTTTTTGATGAAATGCTAGGTGTTTTCCATGATCTTCACAAGCCTTAAGAAATCTAGACCCCACCAGAGCTGTGCTCACAGCAAAAGCTTCATCAATGATAACTTCATTGAGGAGTACTGTAGTTTTTACTCCCAAAGGACGTCATATTGGAAGGCGACAAACAAAGGAGTTGAGGGAATACAGTAGGTGGCACCTCTCCTAATTGCATCTGCCATTTCACTTTCATTTTCCTAGCCATTGAAAGCTACAAAGTGGGTAATTCAGTTCTTAATAATAATGTTAAAATGCTAATGGCACCAGAAGGTCCCTCTGAAAGCACTGCAGAAGAGATATAACATTTACACTCTGGAAAAGTCACACAGTGCATGTAGACAGATCATCACCAACTCAGGTGATGATTTCCAAGCGGGGACTTGAAAAAGTCATAATAATTGTATTTGCTGCTTATGAGTAGAAATAGTCTTTCTTAAGTCCATACTCAGAAAGGAAGATGCTTGTGCTTACTCCACCCTGCTTTGGCCTTGTCTGGAGGCCTAGATTTTCATTAGGGAACATGCAGTGATGCTAGATGTAGTAGAAACAACATCCCAAGATAAAAGACTTGCAGATGACTGACATATTTTTCTCTCCACGTAGCACCAGAGGTACTGTCCCACTGCAAGCTCTCAAACCAAATTCCACATTGACACAGCATGCTCTGTACCAAGTGTCACCAAGAGGAACCTAACTTGTTACTTGCTCCCCAACATCAGGAGAACAAACGATGCTACACAGCCAGTGGTTATTCTCAGTGTTACTGTTCATGCTAATGGGTTAAAAGGAAAGATGATAATTATCTAAAAAATAGGTTGAAAGTTTGGCTAGCTCTCTAAAAGCTTCCAAATTACATTGTCACTGTAAATGTGAGATTTACTGGAAAGGTCATTCAAAAGCCTATTCCAGTGTTGTTTCTTTGCTTGGTACCTTGCTCTTGGGGAGAAGCCTGAATTTTAAAGCAACAAAAACCTGAAGCTGCACTTCTTTCCCTGCTGAATTGCAGAAAATCAGAAGCCCTAATTATAATAAACTCAGATAATAATTGAATCTTGCACTACTAATGTACCAGCAGAGATTAAAATAAGGGTGTGCACGTGCACTAGAAAAGGATAAGCATAAAGCCGTATGTGGCAGACTTTTCTTCCATGGTGCCAGGCTAAGCAGAGTGATTCAACAAACACAGGAAACTGAACACTATTATTTCTAAAAAGCAAGAGCTTAAACACAGCTTTTAGGTGTGTTTTTAAGGACCAACTCTCTACCACTGTGCCGCACCATAAACACTTACACCTTGTGCAAAGCACGGCTGTGTAACTGGGATGTAAGGCCAGTTAGTCGTCTAAGCAGGAGTAAGCCATTTCTCAATAGGCAAAGCAGTAGAGGTTCAGGACCTCTTAACTGCAGCAGTCAAGGGCATTAACTTGTTTAATTGTAAAAGGCTATTGCCAGACTCCCAGCTGGTGCAGCCTGGCACAGCTCCACAAATTTCAGTAGAGCTACTACAATTGACACTAGCTGGGGATCTGGCCTAGTTTCTCAATTTATCAAAAAGATGGCAATTCTTAGGGCACACTCCTGTCCTGTACAAACTGGGCTTCAAAAGTTACAGAGCCGCACCAGACACACTCACCTGACACACTTCTGCACCTTTACTCTCCTTCTAATGTCTGATGCAGGATTCCTTCAGAAATGTCATCATTGTGTACTCCTAGTCCTGAACCATGTAATGAGACATCTTTTCTTAGGGCAACAAAACAATTAGGCTAAGTTAGAAATTCTGTCTTTAGGAAAAGATAATTTCTCCAATGTTCTGTGTACAAAAAGAAACCCAAAACCAACATACAAAAAAAAAAAAAACCAACAAAAAACCAACCAAACAGCCAAAGCAGAACAAAAAGTCCAGAGGATAAGACATCAGAAAGGGCTGGAGAGTTGGGAATATCGACATGTAGTTTTCACACATGAATCACTTCAGCTCAGCTGCTTTCTCCTCAATCTGTGGAATGGGGAACACTCACCTCCCAGGAGTACTGCAAGCACTAGGCAGCACTCTAAATGCACTGTCTTTTTATTAAAGAGATTTTAAAGGGCAAAAGATTACTAAATATCTAACAAAAGAGAGCATCCCAGTAAAAGTGACACTGCAAGTAGTTAAAACACTGAAAACATTTATTTTATATGGCATGAAAATCAGAAATACATAATAGTGGTACTTCTAACCAAAAAAAAAAAAAAAGAGAGAGAAAAAAAGTCTGAATCCTCCCCCCCAACCAAATGCCCATCATGCAGCCCAATAGGTTTAATCTGCCATAAAGCCAAATACTTCCCAGAGGAGGTGATCATTAGTTTGAACATTAATTTCCCTTCCCCTCTTCTTGTGTATCCATTAAGTGGAATAACAAGAAATGTTCATAGCCGTAAGATGTGTTTGATGGCAAGGAGTAAAAGAAAATATGCAATTAAAAGATGTAAATGATAAACCGCGTAACTTCTCAGCTGGCTTGACCAATACGTGGGACTTCTGGGACACACATGTTTTCTTCTCCCGTGTTGAGGTCACTGAACTACAAAGACCCAAGGATGGAAAAAGTTGGAGGGGAAGAGAGAAATTATTAATGCTCCATCTTTTTCTCATTCGCTTATATTTGCAAAACATGTTTCTTGAATGAGTTTGAAGCCCAGCATATAAAAAGCTGACTATTTATATATTTGATTCTTTAAAAGCAATTAGGAATACAAAGCAGATGGTACAGCATTGTAGATTTCCCTTTTCATATTGCTTAAACACTAGAGATCAATAAGTCTAATATAAACAGATGATTTCCATAGCAGGGTTTATAATTAGCTGGCA
Source organism: Phaenicophaeus curvirostris (assembly GCF_032191515.1). Classification (NCBI taxonomy): domain Eukaryota; kingdom Metazoa; phylum Chordata; class Aves; order Cuculiformes; family Cuculidae; genus Phaenicophaeus; species Phaenicophaeus curvirostris. The sequence continues at coordinate 103,154,088 of NC_091393.1, read as the reverse complement.
CTGAATGTGTCCAAACTCTAAAATAATTAGCAGAAGCATGTGGCACACCATTAAAACCTTGTGGCTTGTCTGCATTTACATTTATAATTATTAAAGTTAATTATGATGCTTGTGGTGTGGTTCCAAGCTCCTTTACAACTTAGATTAAATATTTTTTCGGTCCTACTTTTTCTTTCAGCCCTCCAACTGCCAGCACTTTCAACAAACTTCATTTCATTAAAAAGAAAAAATGGGGGTTATTTTCACAGGAATGACCTGAACAATTTTCTAACTAAGAGTTTCGTTTTCCTAAAGGGACATGACATGAAAAATGAATAACTCATCATTTTGGGAAAAAAAATCCTGATTAGAGGTAAAAATTTCAAAGGTGTCTAAAGTAACCCTTATACTTAAGCCCAATGTAGTGTTTTAACTAAAATTCAAAGAAGATAAACCATTTCATTAAGCAGAACATCTCAATGACATTCTTACACTAAGGTAAATCTTACTTTTACATGCTCTGATCCTGGACAAATCATAGGGGAAAAGACTACGCAGCTGGCTACAAACATCATATATTGGGCAAGGACTTTCGAAGGTCTGATTTGGGTTTACGTGTCTCTTCCCACCACCTGAGCTACAGAAAGCTGCGGTCATTATCTGTCACTTATGAACACTATTTTTATAAACATTCATCATAAAGACATTGTGTGACAGATCCAGAACCCCAAAGAAGTCGTACTGTTTGCATACTGTCTTTTTTCAATTATTCATTTCTGTGAAATTTTCTTTTTTTTTAGAGTAAACAAGGATGAATTCAGTGCTGCCCTCCAAATGTCATTGACTCAAATAGGTTGGATGCCCTATAGAATAGCGACTCTGCGGAAGATGATGCTACTGGAGTGCAGCCCCCATGATTCGGGAACATTGTCTTTTCACTCAGATACAAGAAACACTCTGCTGGGTAGGCAAGTAAAAATAAATGTATTTTACCAGTCTGCCTTCTGATGCAAATCATCTCATACTTTAAGATTATGGAAGCATAGCTGCTGATCACAGCTTTGAAGAGAATAGCAACTCTTCTATCACACATCAATTTGCCCACATGAAATTCCCCATTGCAGTCTTTATTCTTCTGTTCTGCCAAACATTTGACATAGTTCAGCTCTCCGGCTGAGTGATTGTATTGTAGGCTTTCCTGCTGTAACTTGTGGTATGAAATATCCTTTCTTGACATGGTTCAGCTCTAGAGTTGCCTGGCGAGAACTTAAAATTTTTCCAGCCAGTTTTCCCCTGAAAACTGCAGTGACAGGCACACTCTCTCTTCAAGTTTAACCACCATGGAGGAAGTCACATCGATAAGCATTTGTGTAGCAGAAATTGCCACAAGCACCAAATGCCAGCAGTGGGAATCATCCTGACGCACCATTCCCAGAGAGAGCAAAACCTAACCTTTTGCATACAAGTTACCTGGTTTTCATCAGCTGCTGGAGTTTACTTGATACAGCAGGATACCTGAGAACAGGGTAAGACTTTATGCATTGAAAGTATCAGTTTAAGTTGTGGGTTTTGTTCAATAAAAGGAAATAAAATATTTCACATACATCAGAGAGGATTAAAGTTGGCTTTTACAGAAACAGAGCCTCCCAGGTGCTAAGGATTTCATACATGCATGTACTCCCATATCTGAAATCATGAGGAATACCTGGTTCCTAATATAGAGAAGACTCCCCCCTCCTTTTCAATGCAGTTCTGTTCTTTATATAACATGTCCATCATGAACTTCTTGGCCCTCATTCCTGTTTCCTCTGGCTCAGGCCAGACCTGGAGATGTCTGGAATGTGACAAGGCAGTATTAGCCTGCCAACTATATTCTGTTAGCAAATTTATTTTCTTCTCTTAGACTGATGATAAAAATGTCATGGTGTGATGCTTTAGCAGGCCCAAGAGCTGCCCACCTACAGCTGCAGGGCTTGAAGGGAGCTCAGAGCCAAGAATGCCATAAGGAGAGCAGACAGCAACTCCACCAACTTTGCTCCTTCTGCATTGCTTATTCTCCTGCTAAATGATGCAATGTGACCCCCTCAGGGATTCCAAGTCTGATCATGTTTTTCTCACTATTTTTTCTTTCCTACTTCCTCCTTCTCCTTGACTAAAGCAGCCCAAACTGCTGAATTTTTCATGAAAGAGATAATATCATTGTACATAAGATAATGGCATTCAAATACATCCATCTGCTTGTTAGCTTTGACTACATTGATTGTGTTTCTTCTGAAAGAATATTTACCAAAAAGGGGGGAGGAAGGGGAGGGGGGAAAGAAAGAAATGAAAGGTTCTCTTTTGTGGTATAAAATATGCACATTTTCATAACTGAAATACAGAATCCCTTTTACATACTTTAGATAAGAGAATAAAATGAACTGAGAAATTAAGAAAAGCACCCTTGAGGTCTTGCCAGGACAAAAGTATTTCCTCCTTCCATTATTTTGTTAAAAATCGAGACAGGTTTTACACTAAAACACTGTTGATTTTTTTTTTCCTTTCAGTAAACAATATCTTATTTCAGATACAAAATATTGAATGTCAGTGATTGGACCCTTATTAGTCTAAAAGTTTTCAAAGGTGGTCTAGAATATTACTCCTAAGGCAGCCAGTCTATCTTAAGTTCCCATAAATACTGCCCAACCTAAATTAATTCAATTTATCATTTTATTCCTTTTTGGCTATTCCAACAACATAGAGTAAGACCATAAAATGCATGATATCCAATTACCAAAAATCTGATGAAAAATTACTCTCAAAAGTAGGGCAAGTGAATATATTTTCTGAATTTCAGATGCTCTAGATAAAAAGGATAGCAAGATAAAAACTGCCTATCAATTGAACTGCTTTCACTTCATTTCCCATAGGTTGTGTACAACAATACCTGGATTTGAAGTTTCATTTCAGCAAACAATATATTCTAATTGGCTTGTTTACATTTATTACAGACATGTCCTAAAATCTGAGATGTGCTTTGTGCTCTTCTTTTGACCTGTTTAGCACAGTAACTACTCTGGAGCACCTGCCATCTTAGGTTGTTATTTGAATAACTCTTGCTTAAAGAACAACTACAGAACCAAATGCTGTATTTCTCAGACCGTCTTGAGCACATTTCAAAGCTTAGTGCTGAAATGGAAAACACAGCAATTAAATGTAAATGACAGCAGTTGATTTGATTATTTCCATCCCCCCAATCTCCTTTTTATTATACGCTTGCATATTAAGGAAGCAGGAGGGAACAACCCCCCTGAATGTTTGTCCCTTTGTTTGCTGAGGAGGTGGGCTGTGGTTCTTGCAGCGATCTTTGAAACAGGGGAAATGAGAAGATATCCTAATCCACAGAGAACTTCCACTTTGCAAAGCCTTCAACTCATTCCCCTGTGTGCTTCGCTCTGGGATCCCAGGAGTAGCCAATAGCAGCTTTCCATTTCCTATGAACCAATATCTCCTCAGAGAGATGTGGAAAGAAAAATGCATTTTCCTGAAGTCAGGCTTAATCCCTTCCAGTATTTCCAGAATGAAAGCTGAGCTTGTGCCTTTTCTTTTCGACTGCTGTGGAGCTTGTTTAGCATCATGTGAGGATTTCTTCTCTTTCAGCCCAATTCACTTTCAACTTATTTCCACTCCATTAGCAGAACTACTCCTGCTTCAAGCCTAGAGTGTACGTAATCTCATGAGCTGGACAGAAAGTAGCATCACCAATAACTAGTGCTGTCTCTAACATTACTCTCCATGATGGTTTCCTAAAGCAGAACTTCATTGTCCGTGGGACACAAAGAGAATGATGCCTAAATGTTCTTCAGCTATGATTTGGTTTCTCTTAAAATTTAATTTAGTACAACCACATAGAAAGATACTGTGATTTAATCACAGATGTCCAGCTAGGGCAAAATTATTCACAGGTTTTCAGTCATGAATCTTTTTTCGGCTCCATTGACCAACATGTCTTGCTTTATACTGTAGTACTTTATATTAATAGCTGATGCTGACTTTCCCAAATGATGACATCTGTGTAGCAACCAGGGAGTGATTTTTTCTGGACACACGCCTCTCCTTTTCTCTGAATTCTGATCTGCTGCCTGTCATAAGTGCAACATATACTGTGGGAGCTTCATGTCCTAAATACAGAGGACATGTCCAGTCCAGTAAAATAATGCTTTTATAATGATTGCTTCAATACTGTTTGTGCAATCTCTTTGCAAAATCTTGTTATTTGTGATTTTTATCCTACAACTTGATATGCATAATAGCTTGAAGGTGCTGGTGATGGAATTTTTCCAGCTCTTTGATGTGCCGGCAATGACTTGTCCATATTTCACAGCCACAGACTAATGTGGAAATTACTACAGCAAAACAAACGCTAACTCTGGTATTCTGTGGGATACCACGCAGGTGTCAATTTATGATGCAATCTCACATTCAAAACATGTATTTTTAATGCAGGATATGATTTCTTAGACATCTGATATTCTCTTAAAAAGTAAATTAAATCCATTACCCACACTAATATGTTGATTCTGTGACTGTGCCTTGCACATGCTTTTCCAGCTATGGACTAGTGCATAAACTTGCTTTTCTTCTGACTGATGATAAATCTGTAGACTTTAGCTGCCACAGCAAATTTGTTGGTCGTGAACTAGAGGTCTTCTACAGTGTGTGCAATGAAAGCACAACCACCTGCGCAGAGGAGTTCACATATAACCTTCTCCTTCAGTGTTGTGGAGGCCTTCAATCTGCTCAGGTTAAAGAGCTTGCCAGATGTTCAAAATTTAATAAATATTCCTGGCATCATGTCTCTAGTGGCATCATCAATCATTACTACAAAGAACAGTCCAAAGAGTAGTCTGTGCCAAAATATACCTTTGCTTGACTCCTTTTGCTATTACAAATGGATCCAACAGAGTGCCAGCTACAGCCTCTATCCAGCACACCATTGTGCAGATGACGGATAATTTCACAAACTTTTCTGGACATCCAGGAGTTTGGAAGTACTGCCAACAGTTTTCACTGAGTTGGAAGTCTAATATCATCAAAAGCATTGCTAAGGTCAATGAAGACTTGTTACATGGGTGTGTGTTTTCCTCCATATATTTTTTATTGAAAAGCTGAGGAGAAAACAGCTAAGATTGTATCCTAGCACCCTCTTAGATTATGTGCATCACCTTAATATCTATGACAATCTGGTCATATTCAGTTAGGATCATGTCCTTTTTATCAAAATTAGAATTGCTATAGGAACACGTTATTTGTATACCAGAGTGCTGAAAGCTAAAGGTGTGTTTGAAATTCATAGCCCAAGGGCATATAACTTATGCATGTGAAGAAGATTATATGCATCTGTTCCTAGGAGAATTAAGGTTCCAAAATTCTTACACATCCTTTTGCAAATTCCAGTTTTAAATATTTTTCTCTATGTTCCTCTCTAAAGTGATTTAAAGTCAAACTTTCTGTGTTATAAAAGGGATGAATTTAACTGTAAGGAAAGTAGAAGACAACAGTGAAGTGAGGTCTTGCTGAGGTACACTTTGGCTTTTTGATAATCTCCCTCCTATTAACATCATTACATGGACTATTTTTAGCTTCTAAAGAACTCAACCCTAATTTTGATGCAAGTTTATAAATGAAACATTAAAAAAACTTTGTATTTAACAAATACAAAAAGAGAAAGGATATTGTCTTATACTGTTCCATTACAAAGAATATCCGATAAAAGCATCAGTTTAATGGAAGCAGAGGTGAAAAGAGCCCTTTAACCAGTTCAGAATCTGACATGACTCTTCATCTGTTGTCTGTTCTCAGCTCCAGTCAAGGATTGTTTAAATAGCAGTAAAAAAATTTATGTTTTTTACTTACATATTCATGAATTACTTCTGTAATAAATATGTACTTATGAATTATGTTCTTGACTAATGTTACTTAATGTTGCTCTGCATCAGCAAGTATCCACTAAAGTTAAAAAGGTAAGATTTAACTTACTTATTTAGCTACTGAGGAAGAACAGAGGTGCTGCACCTTATCTACAGGTAACAGTTTTCCCAAAAGTGAAGAGGTATATGGAGTTTCTCATCCTGCTGCCAAATTAAATTCTCAAAAGTTTTGAAAAAATCTCAGTTGGGAAGTATTGGGCCATTACGTCCCATTTTTAGGGTCTTAGACTGGGCATTAGTTGCATCTCTGGGGCTGATGAAGGAATCTCAATCAGCATTTTGGGCTCCACAATATGTGCAGAACAGGCTGTCTTAGATGTAAACAGAGGTGCTGAAAAATTGCCTGTAGAACTTGCCAACATCAAGAAAATATTCAAACCTCTTATTTAGATGCATTTGAAGTACACAAAGGCAAGCTGTGTAATAAAGAAAGGGATGAGTACTTTTTTGCAGTGGTGGGAGGACAGTCACATGTTTGAAGATCGTTCTCCCTTAACAGTTGATCACTTTTCTGTTCTCATTTATGTCACAAAATTATGCCAGCTAATTTTGATTTTCCATGCATCCATTCATTCAGTACAAAGTAGAATTCATATTTGGTCACTAATGATTGTAGGGACAATTGGTCTACATAGACAGAAGCTCTCCAAAAGCTCTGTTATCCCAGTTGTTAATGCAGTGCTCTGCACACAGCTGCAGGATGTTCTGTTGACAGGATTTGGCTTTCTTGGATGCCAGCCAGGTTGCTAACGTCTTCTTTGAGTACGAGACAAATTGTTGATCATGGGGTTAAATAGCATTTGGAAGATTTTGGCATGGGCAGCCAGCTCTGGAGACAGAGGCAGGTTATGTACCTTTGCATGTGCAGGGCCAGCAGAGGCACAAAATGTAGCAGGAAGCCAGAAATATTCATCTTTCTCACTGCTTTAGTTGGTGTGAGAAAAAAGGGTTGTCAACCCTTTGACAATCTTTAGGTTGTATCCCCATGGGATACAAATCTTTGGCAAGTCCTTGCATTCTTGCAAATGCAGGTCCTCGCTTGCAGCTGCCACTCATGCAGACCAGGGAGCCAACTCCTAGCATCTTCTGTTGTGTGTGCTCTTGGAGACACAGACTTTCGAGATAGAAGGAACAACTGACTGTTCTGTGTAACCTCTTGTGTAACTTAAGTCAGTGATTTTGCACAAATTCTTGTATCAAACTATACAGCTTTGGGCTTAGCTAGAACATCACTTTCAGAGTGATGTTCACTACTGATTTAAGGACTCAGAGGGGTGGAGTAAACTATTACTTAAAGGGGTGAGTAATCTATTCCAGTATTATTTCCAGTGTTAAACTAAAGATCACTCTGGCCCACATAATGCTGCAGATTTCAAGTGAGTAAGTTTTAGCCAATTGCAACTTGAGCTGTCTTGCCATATTTGCTCAGCAGAATCTCAGATGGTTGCACAAGAGAGATACTGGGTTTCTGTACACTAATCTGCTCTCTGAAAGTCAACAGGTCCAGATGCCATGTTGACTCAGAAACAGAGGCCTTCTAAACTGATATTTCTCTTAAATATTCTTTGTATCCTTTTTCTTATTATAGTTCTTAAACTTCATTATTACTGAGGATTGAGTTTTTTATATGCTTATATCAAAAGTAGGGGCAAGATTTCTTAGGAAGCTAAACGTATTTCCTGTTTTAGTGTTTACTTAAAAGCTAGACATCCTTAAAGGAAAAGTAAATGAGAGTTATGGGATCCTTTGGCACACAACAGGCATGGAGCTGAATTAGCACTATAAGTGGGACAATCCCATTGCTTAAGACACACAGACTCGTTGGAACATGGTGCTAGAAAACACAATGCACAAAACAATCTCACCTTTACATAGCAATGGACCAAAGCCAAAATTACAAAACTTGCCTGTCTAACATTAGAAATTTATACCATTTTACGTAAGTGACCTAATTATAAGAGGTATTACAAGGCAGGTGACTGAAAACACAGTCTCTTGAAAGTTCAAGCATGAATTCATTGCAACGGTTCTACCCTTACGTTCTCTTTACTCTCCATAATCACCAAACACAAAAGCATTTACCCAAAAACTTACTCCACAGGACAGACTACAGTAGCAAATCCCAAATATTTTGCATGGTGGGCAAAGCTAAATATTACACTTGTCACATGGCTATCAGACAGGAAAGAATTTGGGGAGAAGAAGGGACAGAAAATAGGATGGACATGGGTGAATATTAGCAAGAGTTCCTTTAAAAGCTACGTTCATAAAAGCTAACCACTGCTTTAAGGAAAGCTGGTACTTTGCCTCATGAAAGAACTTTGGTGAACTAGACTGTATAAAATTATAGAGGTTATTATGTTTGTAGTCTCCTTGCTGTGCATTCTTCCACAGAAGTGCTCACACCCACTGTGCATGGCCAAATAACATGAATTAAAAATGCTGCACAGCAATGAAGTTTGGTTTCAGATGAAAATACCTCAGAACTCCTTGGCTATTAACACCTCAGTATCTCCAGTGGTCCCAATCTCTGCATTGCTCTATGCTGCTGATAATATAATGCAACCAGAAAAAATATTTTTTTAACCCCAACAAACACCTAAAACCTAGCTAGAATCACCAGCCTCTAAAGGCTGAGAACGATACAATCCATGCCCAGTGTTTGGAGGAATAGAGGGCCTAGAGCTGTAATTTCCCCGCACAAGCCCCCAAACTACAGTGCATGCACCCATCTGCTTTATATATAAAGCACATGCTACAAGTCCTTGTTTGCCATGACAGCCATGAAATTCCACGTCATTTTGCAGGAGACATTATCCTTAGGGATAATATAATTCTGTAAGACAACAAACATAGGAGGCACCAATGCCAGGTCAGAAAAAAACTGTTTTATAGGGAGCTGTATATTAGTTTTAGGACAGGGCTACTGGCAGCTAGTGCCCTAAATTATGTCTGGGGCACACATGAAGTGAGGCAAGTGGAACGGACAATAAATGCCAACTGCCACAGGCAAGGTTTATGGGGCCAACAGTGGTTTAACATTTGGGCAAATGCTTTAGACATGCTAATTTTCTGCTTCTCCCTCTGACTGAAATGACCAAGTAGCTGTAATCAACCAAGCTCAAATTTTAAAAAAAAATCAGTATCTTATCCGTATAGACTGCTATTTGTGATCAATTCTGCAGGTAAACATGTTCACAAAAAATACCAAGTAACACTGAATAACAATTAAATACAAGGAAATAGCAAACTGCTCACAGACATTCTGTCAAGTAAATTAATTGCTCAGTTCTACTTTATTAGGAGACTTTTATGGTTGTGGGCAAGCCTGCCTTGCTAAAATCCTTTGATCACTCTCAATACTGGAAGTCCTCTTTTGTGAGGCTAACTTAATACTGTTGTATTCTTGCAGCCTAATCTGAGTCAGTGCTAAGTGCTTTGCCAGCAGAGTTGTTGCAGAGTGTGGAGGAGAGATCATTCTATTTATTCAATTTTATTCCATTCAGTAGGCTGGACTTCTTTGTTTACATGATGCGTCTCTTAGCTCTTATTTTTTTCCTCTTTCAGTTTTATGTATTACACTATGTTCTGTTATTTTGCTTTTCTGTTTCTCTTTATCAGAAATCGAAGTAGTTTCAAAAAAATCCTAATCTTAAATCTTTTCTGCTTCAAAATTAGCTGTTGCCTAAGCAATCACACATGCAGGGCAGAGTTTAAAGGCTGATCCTACATCCAGACCATTTAGTACCAAAATTCCATTTGAGACCAAAGAAACATAGATCCAAGACTGTAACTTGCCTTTTCAAATGTATCCACTACAACAGAAAAAGTAAAATGGCAAACAAACTAGTATGCACATTTAAGAAAAGAAAAAAAAGGCAAATCTTGGTCTTGCCCCAAGACACCATTCAATCCCAGCAGGCACAGAAAAGCAGTCAAAGTCTTCAACTGAAACAGTAAACCCACTAAAGTCAATTTAAATAAAGCCAGGATTTCACTATGTGACCTCTCTCTTACTGATTTCAATCTCTATCACTTCAAAATGAATTGGAAAGACACTTTAGGAAAAACAACAGAAGGAGCAAAACAGGGAGAGGATCCAAACATTTCCTTCATCCAGAATGCCAGCAAAAGCTTGTAATCAGGAAAATTCAAGGGTCAGTCCTGCAGCTTTGCCTTAATTGTGCTCCTCTTCAGACAAGAATCTCTTAAGGGTGTAAATTGCCTTGCACTCCCTGCATGTATAATGTCCAAGAGAGTTCAGCAAAGGACTTGCAGTCTTAATGGAGAAAGAAAACATGTAGTATCCATATAATAACTTTCTCTGCATCTTCTATGAATTAGGATATACAAGCAGAACATGAAGTTGCAATTAAAAAATCAGTGTGAATATTTTGTGCAGAACTAAGATAACTCATATATCTCAAACAATGAGATTTCACCTTTGTTCAGATAAAAGCTGAAATATTCTTTGTTATGCTCAGAAATGTGATCAAATTAACCACAACTGCCATGTGAGGGTGGTGAAGAGGGGCAGCCTTAACTAAGGGGATTGCTGAGTTCATACAAATGATGTGAGCACTTAAAGTGCTTCTTTTCTCAGAAGCCATGGTGACATTCCTTGCTCTTTTTTTTTAATTTTATCCTACCGGATTTGCTGTTTTCCCTTCCTTATACTAGCCCTAATCAATGCTGCAGGTCAGGTTGAAAGAATGGACAGCCCTAGAGCCACATACATTTAAACCACTTTGATGCAAATATTGATCCAAAGAGCATAGACGTGTGGAGGTGCTGCTTTTTTTAAATGGACGAGCTTCCCTCTCCCTCCCAGGTTTGCACTTCATGAGATAAAATAGAGCTATCTGCCCAAGCACAAGAATGAATACATGAATTAACAGTTCTGAAGATAGACCAGCCTCAAGGATAAATTCTGTTAAACCCAGAGAGCAAGATGCCATCTGCATGAAGTGCAAGTGCATTTCATGGCCTTGCTTTCTTCAGCATTTCCATTTCTTCATTCACACTTTCTAGTAAGGGTACTTTAGCAGGCAACATATACAGTGGTGGGAGAGAAGTAGTGCTTCATGTCAGCACGAACGGTGCTGCTGACACAATGTCCACCATGGCCTGATGCTTAATTCCCATGTACACAAACCTATCAAAGCATTTTATTAGAAAGCCACTGTCTACGGCTTATATTTAGAAACAGAGAGCGAGTCCAAGTTGCAATCCAAAGACAAGATCAAGGGAAGGAAAGAATTCTAAGGACTGCTTTGAAATTCAACACTAAAAAGATCTGACATTCTTCTATCTGTAGGCATTTTTAGGCTGGACTGAAAATAAAAAGAAAACCTGTTTGTACAGAGAAAGCTTGCCTGGCCCTGTGCCAAGACAGGAAGTCTATCAAAGCTGGGCAGTGTTTGAAAGCAACAGAATACTAGAACCAAAAAAAGAAAAGGGGGGTGTGGGGGTGAGAGAAACTAGAATGAGAGGACTTACTTCTACATTGACATTTTTACTGTTTTTCAGATGGCTGCGCACGGCTGTTGATAGCTATACCACTCCCTGTTTATTCAGCTTGAGCCATGAGTTCTCCATGTGCGTGGCCTGACTTCAGGTGACTGTTGCGCAACAAAGGCAGCACTGCTTGGGAGGAGGATTTGGACATGAGCGTCTATATTTATATCCAAACATTAGGATGAATCAATCCATTTTTAAGCAAAACTAGCTGATTACTGTGCAATAAATCAGGTTGGGTGTTCAACAGCATATGTAAAGTAGCCTCCCAGTGGATTTATCAGGGACATTAAGGCCCAAAGTTAGCTCCAAGGGGTCAAAAGAGGATTTGTTTTGTGGTGGAGAGCCATTCACTAGAGCCATTCACAATACGCCCAAGCACACAATTGTAGCAACACAGGGAATGTTGTCTTCCAGCCTTTGACCTTGGAAGAACATTAATTCTTAAGATATCATCTGCTTTTTTAACTTCTTTAATTTCTTTTTTTTTTCTTTTTCTTTTTTTTTTTTAGTGGGGAGGGAAGAATGTGTGGAATTTCTGGCTGTAATATATTCAGGTACAAATGGTGCTGTCATCTTGAGCTACAAGTTAGAAAGTTATTACTTTTAATATGCCACTACCTTAGGCCTCTACTGTTATGTAAAAGAAAAATAACCTTGTGTGACAGTTTAACATTGATCGATGTGCCTGCCAAATGCAAAGAGATAAATAAGCAGGTGATGAATAAACAGCACTTCAAGTAAAGACATTACGCTGCATGCATAAAACGACGCCAGGCACCTAGGAGCTGTGGGTGGCCGAAGGTTAGCCATTTCATGCCCACTCAGTAAAGCAGACTTAATCGCTTCCAATATTTTCTGTTAAAAAGCACGCTTAATGAGCCAATTTCACAAGCCCAGAGAAACTGATTATTATCTCTGAGTTCCAACTGAGTTGGTTGTTTTCCAAGAGCCAGTTTTTCCTTGACGGGATAAAAACCTTTCAAAAAAAAAAAAAAAAGGAAAAAAAAAGAAAAATATAGAGGAGAGAAAGAAAGAAAGGGAGGAATAAGAAGGCGAGCGGGGCGGGCAGGGTGGCACTAGATGGCAGCGTTGCTCTGCCGGCCAGGGCTGCGGGGATGCTCTCCCTCCCGAGCCGGGCTGAAGCGCTCCCCTCCCTGCCTCCCGCACCGCTTCTCCTTGCGGGGCATGGGCACCTGCGGGCACAGGCGGTGCCGAGTAGATGGCGAGCGGGTCTAAGACGAGCTTTGCCATCCCCTTCTTTCCACCTACAGGAGGCAAAGCAGGGCCAGTTGCCCAATCCAGCCTCCTCCATCCTCTCTTAAAAGCCCGCAGATGAGTTTCTTTGGGGCAGCAAGAATTTCAGTATGGCACAATCTTTAATTTAAGTCCTTTGGGGATCTGCTCCTCCCTGGATCGTAGCAATCCTCGTTTCCAAGGGTGCTTCTGATTTTGAGGAAGAAAATAAGCTGGAGCAGGTCCATTCATGCAACAGGGAAGGGACTTTGTAATGGGGCACCCACGTTCTTTGCAGAGGGATGGCGATGTGCCACTCTCCAGCTGCAGAGCAGTGTTGTGAAAGACATACACACGTGTACAACCCCAACCCAAAGCAAAACACAAAAAAAAGCCCCTCAAACCAGGATTATTGTCACCAGCAGCAGTTAGTCAATCACCACTCAGGAAAGAAACCCCCACAACTAAACCTCAGCATGTAATTAACTCATCTATCAAAAAAAAAAAAAAATCAAATTGAAGTGAACTGTTGTTAGGTTCTAAATCAGAAGCCAAGTTAATTATTTTTTATGAATATTCATAGGAAACTTGTACAATTTCCAAACTAGGCCTTCAATTACTAATCAGTTAACTAAATAACTGGTGTGACTACTTCTCAGGGGAAAAAAAATTAATTTTAAATGAAACAGACAAGCACACAGAAATACTTTAAAAATTAGAAGACATTGTTGGAAGTTGGATGGTGGAAATCCACCATTTAGATTGTGAGTACAAAGCAAGGGAGATCAGAGCATTTTGAAGGATGTGATGCCCCCGAGTCCAGATACAGAACCTGCTGCATGGGCAGAAGCAAAGGCAATGCTGTGCTGGACCAGGCTTTGCATCCATTCTGTCCAGCAGCCTGGCTAATGGTGCACACAGCCGTCAGTGAGCAGTGGGAATGGCTCTTCTCATGCACACATCCCTCTCACAATATGCTACTCAATTACGTAGTTGTATTTCTCAGGGGCAATTCATCTTGTCTGGTCTCATGAATTATCTGTGGGCTAAAACACAACTGAGAAACTCCGTAATTACATTGTACATATGCTCACTTAAAACATTCTGATCAGGAATGCAACAAATATTTAGGAAATGGGTGTGATTAGTCACAAGTCACCACGTTTTCTAGAAAACGTCTCTGAGATGTTGCTATTGGGAGCTAAAGACAGAGGCAGAGAGTGTTTAGGCATCTTCTAACACTCCTGCACAATGTGGGCTGACCACACAAAACTCAAACTCAATACCAAATCATGCATGAGGCTCACTGCATAAAGATGATTTTGCATGCTTTCCTTCAATTTATGATACGGGCTAGAGAAATCACAGGCAGTGGAAATGCTTTAAAGCATTAATAAAAAAAAAACAACCCAAACCATAATGCAAGACCATGTTATCTGTTTCCTAAATGTACAGAACTGGATGCTCTCACTGGTGAAGCACCAGCTCTTACTGGGGAACAGTGACGTGTTCCTCACTTCAATCTGTTGAGGTGCTGTTTTACAAGTCACTGATTCCCAGATACACTTTATTCTTCCATAAATCCTAGCCTGAAGTGTGCATGAAGACATCCTATTCATTGTCTTCTAAGCTCCTGACTTGTACAGAGGTGCAACCATGAGACAGATTACAGGCTGACACCATTATGAGAACTCAGTTCTGCTGTGGACTTTTTTAACCTTCTTCATACTTAAAAACAATATTAAAGGCCAATGCCAAATTCTTCATACTCCTTATGATTTCCAAAGATACTAAATAAGTTTGAGATGCTTCTGTTAACATAACATGTGGCAGTTGTATTCATTTGGGCTTAAATCCTCAGAAGATATTTAGAAATCTAAAATCTACTGAAATCCATTACTCCATTGGCCTAAACATCTTTGAGGATCTGGATAAAAAGGAGTAGTCTGCTAAAGAGAATATGCTAAGGGAGTATTTTTTGTGGTCAACCCTATGAAGTTAAGGGGTCTCCCATGTATTTTGCCAATTTAAATCAGATTGTGATTGGTTTCTGACCCAACAAAAAGATAGATTTGATGAAATAAGACTGGTAAAACTCACTTCAGGACAAAGGTTGATTTGATAATCATAATTGCATTTCTACTATATCTATTTTCTTAAGTGTTAGTAGATTTATTAGACTTTTCCTGTATAACCTATGGCTGATTTGCAGCTTCCTTGGTAATTTCTTAGTAGGCAGTAGCAATTTCTTATATCTTCAGTAATGTCTTGAATGTACATTTTTTATATTAATGATCTCACCAGGAGAAAAAGTGTACCGTGAATGCATGATGGCCATATGGAAAAGACAATGAAGTTTAGTAATTAAAACTGAAAAGGGAAAGAACTATGCAGTAATTAGAACACTGATTAATCAGCTGATAATTTTATCTTGATTAATGCTGCTGATTTTCCTCTTCTTCTTGACCTAGGAAAGGTAGGTTTAGACCAATTAAATATAAATTATTCCCTTTTTTCACATTCCAGACAGATTCCCATGTTCTAAGTCATACTATGTTTAAGATGTAGCACTGAATTGCTCTTACTAAATTGGGCAGCTCAACAAAAGGTAAAATAAGGTTTATGTTCCAAACATGCTGATGCTTTTATCTAAGGCAGAATTGGACAGAATTGGTTATTTCATTATTATCTGGGGAATATTAAAATTAGATTAAATTTCAGTGGAAAAAAATGAAAGACTTCTCCAGTTTTGAAGCCATAACGGTAGGAAAACTGGAAGGATTCATTCATTTTATTGGGCCCAAGATATGGATGCATAATGTAGTCCTGAAACTTAAAGAAAGGATTCTATATCAATGACCCGTTTTCCCTTCATGTGCAGAACTTTATTATTCATGGGGGAAAAGTGTTGCCAGCACCAATCTCACTCCCGTGTCTGTTCACAGACCATAAACAACAACACCTATTCTTGCTTTCCCATGCACAGTTACGGGATTAAAGCTACTTATTTTAAGTCCTGCAACAGTGGAATGAATTGCAATGGAATGAGGCTATATATGAATTCATATGTGAAACACAGTATTTCTTGGTGAAAGACAACAACATTTCACAATAACGAAGCAATCCTTTTGCAACTGCAAAATACAGATGTGTCTATATAATGTAAATGTTAATACATATAATACCTGGCAAGAACAGAAAAGCTCACAAGCAAAATACAGTTCTGTAAATTCAGAAGGAAAATACTTCTTACTAGAATTGTGCTTTAACTTGCTGTGGTAGGAAAACACTGCGATCCATGGAAAACAAAACCCTGGGAACTCCCTTATGGATCACCTTCAATCCTAGTGTGCTATGTGATTCTGTACATGCTGGCTTCTTCAGCTGTATAGCACAGTAAAGTTTAAGATTAACACAAGTGTAGAAAGGTAAATCTACAAACTCACTGCTCCAGTACGTTGCTTCTTGGCTGTTTCTCTTTGCTGGATTTTCAGGTGGCAGAGCAAAAACACACCTGTGCATGATGCCAAAAAAGCTGCTGCTTAGCCAACATTTTAGAGAACAAGGGGAATTCCACAGACCCCGAGCTAAGATTTCAGCTGACAAAAGACTCCTCTTTATCCATCATCTGCACTACTCATTTCAATGCTGTCCTTACTGCATAGCAAAAGAGTAGGTAGAATAATTTATTACAAATACATCATCCAATTGATTAACACTTCTTTGCTTTTCCTGCACTTTTCATAAAGCAAACCTTTTCCACTATTTGTGTGACATGAATATAATTCAGTAACTGGCAAGTCAGTTTTCAAGTTTATTTGGCTACTTATAAAAATCACGTGGCACTCTTTTCTCTCTTGTATGGAATTACTCAGCAGGGCATAATGAATCATTATACAGAATAATGACCACACAGAACAAAATGTTTTGTTTGAACATAAATAACTTGTTAATAAACACATAGGGGTGTACATAAGAAAAATAAATCTTCCTGAAGCAGAAGTAGTCAAACAAAGAAATTGAAGAAACCAAAACAGAACTAGGTGAGTTCTCGCATTAGTAGATCAACTCTGTTCATAAAGGCCTCTTACGATGTCGACAGAAATGGCACTCCTGTGTTCTCTGGCAAGGGGATGAAACAAATGATCAAAAATTATCAAAATCAAGTGAGTTAAAATGGGTGGATCAATCATGGGATAGAAAATACTTCATCACTGCATCACCAGGCCAAGCCCAAAGTAGGCTGATTGTGCAAAAAAAGTGGTTACCATTATAACTGACTGCCTTTATGTTAGCACATAATGCTACTTTGCAACTTTTTAGGTACTAAGGCTAAGTAAGTCCAAAGATTGCCTCACTCAGTTGGTCAGGCATAATAATAGATAAAGCATGCATCAAGAGAAACCTTGTCCTGCAACTACATCTATTTGCTCTGCAGCTAACCAACAAAAAAAAAAATCAATTTCCTTTTTCAGAGATCCAAACTTTATAGTCACAAATTAAGGAGGAGGTGTGAATGGACATAAGTCTGGTAGGAATTTCCATAGACAAACAAATATAAGAAAAAAAATGTCCCACTAATTCCATTTCTTAGATGTCACACTATATCTTCACTATGATTTGACAGTTTTGCTCTCATTTAAGCTCTTTGAGGTACAGGAATGTGCAAAGCCAAACATACTCTGTGCTTATTCAGAAAGAGACAGAAGTTAGCGTTTTCAAATCAAGGTGCTTACAGAACAGCTTGAAAAGTTGTACTTGAAATAGTGTATGGGTGTTGTCACTTAAAGTACTAATACTTGAACATCTCAAAGTTCAGCATTTTTAAAATCAAGATACTCCATCTAAGTGTGGATTTCCCAGCTAAATTTTAGGCATCGCAGTTTTAAACAGAGCTGGACCATATTTAAATAGCTGGTAGAACATCTAACTGGGAACGTGATGTTTGCTCAAGCACAGAAGTTCCAAAACAAAAGGAAGCCAAGAATTTGAGAAAAAATAACATAAATTTTCAGCTGCAGCCATGCAACCACTGCCCAATGACCATTTTCTTGAAAAAAAACCTATTAGATCAAGAGATGTAAAATATCAATTCAGCCAGAAGTAAGGTAGAACATGCAGGAGGTAAACAATATATCACCGTTCCTTATAACCCCATTGGTCCATTAATGTTACAATAGAGTAGGAGAAATAATAAGCTAAACCTTCACATATTCTTACTTTTTGGTAATCTTTCATATGTGACTGAGAGCAGAACATAATTATGTGTAATTAAGTATAACTCATATACTAGCTATTAAGTACATCTATATGCGAGTAATATCACAAATTGCTAAAAGTCCATAAGGAAAATGGAAAAAGTACAGTGAACAGACAGGCTATTTCTAACAGTTTAAAAAAAACATGTCATTGTGCACAGGGAAGTGTTAGCTTGTATACTACTACTTCAACAAATATTTCCAACAAAATGCCTAAATATTGTAGAATTTCAATATAAAATGAGATTTGCAAGACTGATTATCAGTGGTGTTTTATAAACCAGCATAATGTCACCAGTTTATTTAAAAGAAATATATTGCAAGATCATAAATGAAATTAAAAGAAAACCAAAATTGTCCTGTTTCAAAAAGCTTCAGATGCCTCAAAACCTAATCATGTACAAATCAGCAAAGAGAAAAAAAAATAAACCAATTTTCAGATGTAAATTACCAGGGCTTCTTTAGTTAACTTTATTAAACCTTTGTTTTAGAAAAATCAAGACATTTTACTAGATCTTCTGCAAAGGTCTTACTTTGGATAATTTTCTGATTAATTTACACCACTAGCAAGCTCTTAGGTAAAGAAAATACTCAGATGTTCAAGCACTATCACCATCAATAATAATAATAATAATAATAATAATAATAATAATAATAATTTTTAATAGGAATGGTTGGACTCTATGATCCAGTGGGTCCTTTCCAACCTAGTGATTCTGTGATTCTGTAATAGTAATAATAACAATAACAACTACATCATTGTTCTCCTGGAGGCAAGAGTTTTAAACTGAACATGATAGCAGGATCCAATGATACACAAGTTAATGGTGCATTCCTCCCAAAACTAACAAGTGCCATAGTAAAACAAAGAGAATGCTACAGAATGGAAAGGATGGAGCAAGAAACCAGTGGAAGAAAAATCCAAAGTGATGACAAGTAAGGAACTTAAAAGTTTAGAATTTTCTGTTAACAAGATTATACAAAATGTACGCAACTGTCTGATTTACCAAACCTGGAAGACAAACAGAAATTGGACAGCAAGCACGCCGTAGTGTAATACAAAGTTAGTTTTAAAGTCATCAAGTCATAGAGTGTTAAAGTTGGTGATACTAAAGAAAAAGTTCTTTAATAGTAAAATGAAAGAGAAGAGGGTCCACAAGACGAAAAAACATTATGTCTGATACAGTAACTAGGATCACAATGCACCATATACATGACTGAAATTATGAGAGGAAGTTTATGCCTTGAGTCAAGACAGAACATTGCTCCAATCCCCAACAAGTGGGGCCAGGTGCTACGACTGGCAGTACAGCTGAATTCCTCTGGAATTTTACCAGTCATGGCATAGAGATTGCATTGGTTTAGCTAAAAAAAATGCTTCAAGGTAATGAAAAGTCTGTATAATCAGCAAAGAAAACATTGAAGTTAATTTCATGAGGTTGTTGATAAACTAAAGAAAGCAAGAACAACAGTATAAGTCAAAAGAACATAACAAATATTGTAAAATAGAAAAGATAAATGCCTGGAGAAAGAAGAAGCACAATACTAGAAATCTATTACAAAGAGTATTAATCAGATCCATTGGGAGCCTGTTATTGTACAGAAATTAAAAATCCCTAAGTGCAAACCTTCATAGGGAAGCCAAGTCATGAACAGTTGGGTAACTCTGTGCAATGTACCATGAAATTTTTTCATTATTCCATCACTTGTGTAATTCCATACAAAACAATGTTTACTGTTAGCAGCTCAGAAGCACATCTGAACAAAGAATCACCAGAACAGAGGAGTTAGGTCTAGAAAAATTAAAAGGTGATGATTCAACCTGAGGGAGATTCAACACTTTAAACACAAAACTTGTGATCTTATCCTCTTGCTACAGATTAACTGAAGTATAGACTCACAGATACCAATCTTTTGCCAAGAATTCAACCTGATAAATGATGAATGGATACAGTAAAAAAGCACACGTCAAGATAGCAGTTGCCAGATCTGCCTTCTAATGATTAAAAGATGTCCAAAGCCAAGAGGATTTCCAAAGGTCTCCAAGACAGTAAAAATATCTCATTGTAAGGGATTCTCCTGGTCTGGAAGAGAACAACAGGGAGGAAACTTTCAGAGACGCAGAATTGCAAAACATTTGCTTGCAAGTCATAGATAAACGATGGAAAATAGTAGAAGTCATCCACCTGTAGTTCACCGACAGCTAATTGGTTACTTTTGGAGAACATCCAGTTAGTTAAATAGTACGAACCTGTAACTTTCAACCAATATTCACTACCACACATATAGCGAGATACTGCTTGTTCATGCAAAAACCGGCGTTCAGATAATTTTAGAAAAACCTTCCTCTCCCATCCAACAACTAATGACTTTCCAGTCCCATATCAACTCTTGGGCAGCCTTTAGACTTCAAAAATTGCATTTCTAAATAAGATAAAAATACAGAACATTTATTCTCTAGAAGAAACAAACCACAACTTACATCTTTCAGCACATTCAACGTTTGCTTTCTAACATTTTCATTAGGTCATAGCTTTCAACAAATGGCTTTTCTCCTACTGTCCAAACAGCTTATGTTCTTCACTCCCAGCACCATAGATGGTTCCTCTACAATCCCACCAGATTTGTTTTTTCTTAAACACTCAACTCCTGGCTAACTGAACACACAGTCAAATCTCTAAAAAACCCAACTTCTTTTTCCAGCAATTTTTTCCTTTCCAGTCCCAGCAACTCATGAATTCAACGCCCGGCCATACTCGTATTTATTCTAAAAGCAGCCATATTTGCCCTTGGTCAAAATTATTCTGTACTATTCTCCAGCCCCAACAGCACTTTTCACAGTCAGGATTATTCTCCACATTGTTGTCTGCAGTCAAAGTCACTCAAAAATTCCTATGGTCCCAGCAGCACTAAAAATACATAACAGCCTCCTTACAATAATGGCTGTGAATCACAGCATTCCTCAGCTGACATAAGTAGTTAAAATAGTTTAAAAAAAGTTAAAATAAAACTTTTTAAAAGTTCAAGTGAAAAATGAAAAAAGGTTGAAAAGGACTCCCCTACCGTCTAACAATATTAAAGTCTGCCTCAAATTTACAAACGTACTCAGCAACATCAAACGTGTCGGCTTCAAACACACGCGGCAGCTTCAAACCTGGCAGCTTCAAATGCGGCAGCTTCAAACACACGCGGCAGCTTCAAACGCGGCAGCTTCAAACACTTTTGTGGCAGCCATCTTGCACACGCTCAAAAGAGCACAACCTTAGAAACCTTAGGCAGGCACCTTATCCACTAGGCTACACAGAGGCTTTGTTACAAAAAAGAATTATTGGAATTTGCAGACGTTAAATTAGCCCGTAGAGGGAGCTCACACCGTCCCATAAATGTACAATAATTGGAACATTCTGTAATTTAAAACATTTCTCTATTAAGCTCTCTGTAGAGAGGCTACAGAGGTCAAAGTAGAGCATTCCTTACTTCACACCAACCTCTGCGTGTCCATAAAATTTCATTCAAATTAGACTCCATTGACCACATATTCTGTAGCTCCAACAAACAGAAGAAGTGGTGTTTGGCCGTATATTCTTCACAACAAGCACAGCTTCTCATAATCATGATTTGTACCTGATGTTGGAACAAGAAAGTCTATGTCAGAACGCAACAAGAACAAAGATCTATCGGTTGGAATTGTCATGGCAATGCCCTCAATCTCCCCACACGTTCCTTCTGTTCAAGCAGCGATGGTAGTGCTCTTTTTATAACTTGACTAGAGCTGCTCTGGCATGTCTCAGGTTTCTGTGCTACATGCAGCGCTTTCAAAAGAGTATTATAATAGTGTGTTTGATATTCAAAGGTTGATGGTGGAAATTGTTAGCTACTGGACACTATTTAATGAAGCCACAAGTAAACAATGACCCAAATTCCTCTGGAAACATGGAACAGAACGACCACTCTGCAGAAGAACACATACAATAAATGTGAAGGGGAAAGAAATTTTCTAATTCCGTACTGTAAAAGATACACTGGAAAGAAAGCCATACCCTCAGCTGGAAAGGTTCTGAACACATATATTGATTTACATCGTGAAAACTGAAACAGCAGAGCACACTTAAATCTGTAAAAAGGGTGTTACCTGCCATCAGTCTGAATGCACAATAGAGAAAAGTGGTTTGTAAGGAAGTAAGAAAAAATATTAGCAAAGAGAGATTTTATTTGACCTAACATAATTTGGGACATTCAAAGCATTGCACAGAATAATCAGAATTCAATATTAAGTGGTATTTTCTATACCATAACAAAGCCAGCAAACATTTCAGTCTCCTGTTGGCTTTGGAAATGCAAGTGCCTACACCTTTTAGAGATTTGGTGCCTCCCATTTTGCAACAATAAACTGTAATGCTGTTTTAATTTTCTTGGGGAAAATATGATTGTTCTGAGAGCCATATACTCAAATCATTAAGAACAAAGAAGGAAAATAATGTTGGCATCGCACATCAAAGCAGGAATAGCCTTTTGGTTAAAACTTCCTCTGCCTTCCATGTAAGTCTGGCTAGACCATGTTGCTTTGTGAGTGTCCAGAAAGATCACATGCTTTGTTTTTATCTTCATGCATCCTGTCTACCCCAAAGTCAGAAGTCATCCTTACACTCACTAATTAAAGCAAACCAAACCATTAACCTCCACCTCTTTCCCTCATCCCCTAGTATGCAGGGTATTGACACATTAATACCTTTTAATTAATATAAATTCCAGCACCTTCAACTTTCAAATCCAAAATTGAGGATCCTGTCTTATAACCTTTCACTGCCTGTAGCCCTTGCTCACCCAGTTGCAAGGACTCTTCAAGGTTCTGACCCTGCAACCGGTTTTCTTTACATTTAAATAGGAGATTAGCCCAGCTGAATGTAGTCAGTTAAGCATGTGCTTTAGTGGTTTCCTGGAGTGGAGAAGAACTGAGGAAAAGAGAATTCTGTGAGAGTTGCAAAATACAAGTATTTTCTTAAATAGAGTATTTAATAAAGCTCTAACAAAAATTTCATGATCCATATCACAACAAGGTGTATAGCGATGGAGAAAGCTCGGCCTCTAATTCTAACCAGGAAAACACCAAATACTTCTCACAAAGATGGGTATTTATCCACAGAGTTGGAAACTTCTGGGCACCTGAAAATCTTGTCTGAAAATGCAGAAAGAAGAGAACATTTAATGAAATCCAACATGTATTTCCTAAGTATAAAGTTAGTATTTCCTACTATATGTATTTTCAGCATTCCTGCCTCCCCTTCTCTTTGAAATCAGATGGTGCAGAACTAAGAAAAACATGCTGTAAAAAAAAAACAAGGCACTTCTTTCTATTTTTGAGATGCTCTAATGAAGGAATAGCTCCACTTTTAGCTGTAGGTCTGGGTGAATAGTCACTACATGACTGCTTGATTCATCGTTATTGGTGTAGTGCAGAGTCTTACCCACAGGTGCCAGTACAAAGTTTGGGAGATAATCCTCTCCTCCCCTTCTCATAGAACTCGCATGAAGGGTTGCACATTTGATTCCTAGCAAACTCACATAAAGAACAATTCCATTTAAGTTTGCTGATTAATTTTTTCCCCTCTAGATTTATGTCTATCTAAATTTGATTTCTTGCTTAGTAATACAACCTTGTTAAATTTCTTCTTTGAAGCGATTATGTAGAACTTGTGTTTAATGCACTAAATGAAAAATATTCCCACCTTTATACCTTAAGCAGCTATAAGAAGAAATAAAATTATGTAAAATAGAAATTAATAGCTAATAAACTTCACAGAATCCAAAAGAAACCTGAAAAGGGAGCCAAGAGATAAGACTACGATTCAGTGTCTTTTGTGTAAAAGCTCTGTTCTCCATCACTGCATTCATTACCTCCCATGATGCAGACTGAATAGAAGACTAATGCCTATGCGGAAAAAAAGACCAGCTATGGTTACGGCTATAGTTTAAGCAAAGAATAACATGTCCGCATCTGCTATCCTTTTTTGAGTCCTCCCAGACGTGGTGCTTGTATACCCATGCAAGTCTCATCAACAGCCTATTGCTAACTGAAGTTCACTTTGAGAAGAGCATGAGAACCAAGCAGATGTATGGGATTATTTCCGCAATATCTTCTCCCAGTCTCCAGGAATTTGCTGCTCAGGAATTTCCTGAGGCAAAGGTGATGTCTGTGCTTAACAGCTTCCACCACTCTTTCTGATTGCTTTGTGAACTTTTATAAACTTCTAGCATTCACAAAGTTATGCACACATGTGCACAGAGAGGCTCCAGACAAAATGCAGTCATTTACTATTGCTTATAGAAGACTAAGTTGCTCTGAATTTCGCTGTAACAACCTATGCCTGAACTGGGACAGATTCTGAAGAGTGCTTCATAAATATCTCCAAGAAATTAGTGTAATTACTTAAGGGTGTCTGATTGGCATAAAATAACAAGAGCTGCTGGGAAGACGATTAGCAGTATCATGCCTTCCTGGTCATCAATCTCTAGAGTCACGAGCTGCATGAGTTCTCTGACCTCTGTCAGATATCACACTGGTCCGTACAAGATAAAGTGAACTTCCTAATAAAAGAAATTATACAATCATGCATAATTATAAATTTGCCACAAAGCTTTTATTAAGCCAGCTACATTTCTTTCCAAAGCCTTGAGAGCTGAGGAGTCAGACAGCAGCACTAGAATTGCAGCTGCACAAAGGATCATTTGGGCTGAAGCGCATGAACGTTGAGAGAGCCTTCTTTTCTGGCAGTTTTTTTCCCCAACAGGTTAAATATGAAAACCTAGAGAAACTAAGTAATGACTTATCTTGTATAAATCGTATGTGCTGCTTATATTTAGGGACCATTTGTGAATGTGTTTCTTGCAGCAAACATTGCTCGTGTAGTAACAGTCATCTGAACACAAAAATTTGGGTTTTTTCCTTAAAAGTAGATAAAAAGTAAATTCCATTTCAGTTGCAGCGCCTCAAGCCTGGAGGTCAGTTTATTCTAAGTACGCATAACCAATATTTTAAGAAAGCTTATTTGTGTACAATATCCACAGGCCATATACATCAACTATATGAATTCTTCAGTTAGTACATAGCTGGGTGAGCAAAAATGAACTGTTGTGTTAGCATTTATCATACACTAAGTAGTCAATTTTTCAAAAATGCAGGAATAGGTGTTTATTTTTTTTTAGATACATGTGCCATTGTTATTTTTTTTAAAGCAAATTTTTAGATGTAGCCTTCATTTTTTGACACATGCATTCATCTTACTCTTAGGACACGTGCAAGAATAAAATAAAAACTTCCCTGTTAAATATCATTACAGTGTAGTAATAATGTTTCTAGAATGTAGTTTAAACATCACTTTCACTGTATGATTCCATTGTCCTGACACTGTAATCTCATCTCTGATGTTGTATGGAATTTGTAGCATTCTTGTCTATCTGTGTTTCTGCTGCTTACCTGGTGTTTTGACTCTGCTTTCAAGCAATTTTTTCCATCTCTGCTCTTATTAGGTGGTTGCAGGTGTTTTTTGTTAGTTTGTTTGGGTTTTTTTTCCCTTTGCACTGCAAAAGCTACATTTTGTAATGAAGTGCTTGATCCTCACACCAATTTTTCCACGCCAGCATTCCCTGAAATCTACTTGACCAGTTTGGGGAGGTTTGTTTGTTTGCTTGTGTCTTAATAGCTCGATTTATAGTGGCCTGTAAAACCAGAAAAAGGTAACCTGTCCACACCTTCCAATTACTGACTGAGTGCTGATACATTCTTACTGTTCCTAAACACGCCTGTGACAGTTCTCAATATTCAAAGGGATACTTGTATTTTAAATGAATGTAAGATTGCAGAGGTGGCAAATCAATGAGCAGAATTTCGCAAGCAATTCTATATGTGTGTATTTTATAACATTGCATTTTTCATGCATTTTAATAGAAGGAGATTTTTTCATGCTATAAAATCATAGAATCATAGAATAACCAGGTTGGAAGAGACCCACCGGATCATCGAGTCCAACCATTCCTATCAAACAATAAACCATGCCCCTTACCACCTCGTCCACCCATGCCTTAAACATCTCCAGGGAAGGTGACTCAACCACCTCCCTGGGCAGCCTGTTCCAGTGCCCAATGACCCTTGCTGTAAAGAATTTTTTCCTAATGTCCAGCCTAAATCTCCCCTGGCAGAGCTTGAGGCCATTCCTTCTTGTCCTGTCCCCTGTCACTTGGAAGAAGAGGCCAGCACCCTCCTCTCTACAACCTCCTTTCGGGTAGTTATAGAGAGCAATGAGGTCTTCCCTCAGCCTCCTCTTCTCCAGGCTGAACAACCCCAGCTCTCTCAGCTGCTCCTCGTAAGGCCTGTTCTCTAGCCCCTTCACCAGCTTTGTTGCTCTTCTCTGGACTCGCTCCAGAGCCTCAACACCCTTCTTGGGGTGAGGGGCCCAGATCTGAACACAGGATTCGAGGAGGGGTCTCACCAGTGCCGAGTACAGAGGGAGAATAACCTCCCTGGACCTGCTGGTCACACCATTTCTGATACAAGCCAAGATGCCACTGGCCTTCTTGGCCACCTGGGCACACTGCTGGCTCATGTTCAGTCGGCTGTCAACCAACACCCCCAGGTCCCTCTCCTCCAGGCAGCTTTCTAGACAGACTTCTCCTAGTCTGTAGCACTGCATAGGGTTGTTGTGCCCCAAGTGCAGGACCCGTCACTTGGCCTTGTTAAACCTCATGCCATTTGACTCTGCCCATCAATCCAGCCTGTTCAGATCCCTTTGCAGAGCCTCCCTACCCTCCAGCAGATCGACACTTCCACCCGGCTTAGTGTCGTCTGCAAACTTGCTAAGGGTGCACTCAATGCCTTCATCCAGGTCATTGATAAAGACATAAAACAGGGCTGGACCCAGCACTGAGCCCTGGGGAGCCCCACTTGTCACTGGCCTCCAGCTGGATTTCACACCATTTACCACCAATCTCTGGGCCCGGCCATCCAACCAGTTTTCCACCCAGGACAGCATTTGCCTGTCCAGGCCAGAGGCTGACAGTTTCTCAAGCAGAATGCTGTGAGAAACTGTGTCAAAGGCTTTACTGAAGTCCAGGAAGACCACATCCACAGCCTTTCCCTCATCCAGCAGCCGAGTCACTTTGTCATAGAAGGCGATCAGGTTAGTTTGGCAAGATCTGCCTTTTGTGAACCCGTGTTGACTGGGCCTGATCACCCGGTTCTCTTGCATGTGCTTCATGATAGCGCTCAAGATCACCTGCTCCATGACTTTCCCTGGCACTGAGGTCAGACTGACAGGTCTGTAGTTTCCTGGGTCCTCCCTGCAACCCTTCTTGTAGATGGGCACAAAAGTCACTTATTTCACTGCATGACAGCAGAGAACCAAAGACAGGTCAAAAATATAATTAAGAGGCTCTGACACTGCTACAGCAAACACTTGGCTTACTATATATCCCACTCACAAACACGTCTGCAGACAGAGAGTATAGTAATGATGGACTGATTCTACCTACCTAGAATGACCACAAGGTCAAAATAAGAGGGCAGCAGCCTACAGCCTTCAGAAGCAGTGTCTAGTTTCTGTATTTATGAAGTGCCTAGAACTATAAGCCCACAAAAACAATCATTATTACTTCTTATTCTAATCACTAATCAGTCAGCCTGCCCACTTGCAGACTGCTTTTCCCACTATAACAATATCCATTATTGTATTTCTAGACTAAATGGATACTGCAAGTCAACTTGGCATGCTGTTTACTGTACTAGTATATGTGTCTGTAGATTAGTAATTGCTCCTGGAGACATTGATCCTATACCAGGAAAGCCTGAGCAGAGATCATACTTAACCACCAACTCAACTAATACAACAGAAAATGAAAAAAAATAGATATGATTGAAGCACCTCATTCACAATTATTCAGTTATTCTAAAACAAATAAACTGGTTATGGATAAGAAAGGATTCTGATATTTTTATTAAAAACAGTGTAAATCATAGATGAAACTGAACAATGAGGTGCCAGTACAGCTCATCTCCCTCATGACAAGTTTCTTCTTGTGATCCAAATAACTTGTATGAGAAATTAGGTTAAACGTAGAATGTTCATAACAGGATTATATGAAAGAGGAAGGTATGCCCCATCTGAGATAGTCTAATAAGAGGAAACCTTGGAATATAAATGGCTTGTGCAATATAGCAAAGATTTTCTGATAAAATTAGATTGTCATTCTAGAGCTAAATGCTGAATTATTGAAAACTAGTGTCAAACAGGATTACACAATTTGCCTGATGATTGCAGGTATGAAAGTTACAGGATACTGTGATCACAGGAAGAAAAGGTTGATAAATAAACAACCAACTTAACAACAAACACCTTTGGCAACTCTTCTGGAATAAAGTTCAGGCTAGGAAAACTCTGGAGCCAGAATCCGCTGTCATTTATTGTTGCTTCCCTTGGCAAGAGCATCCCTGAAATCAATACAATTACATCAGCAAAAAGATGAATCTGTTTTCTAGAGTTTCTTGAAGCTGGAAGAACAAATTAATAGAAACCTCTAATATAACATAATTGACATGAATGCTATGAAGTCTGTCCCACACATGGATACATCAGCTTTGGTCTGCTAGCACAAGGGGTTGTTTTCAGAGTACGGTTAGCTACTAAAGGCAAGGAAGTGAGACTATCTAAGAGTTATATCAGAATTAGGAAAACAGTAACCTTATGAAGATGGATGTAACATTGACTAGGTGGTTGGTCTATCTTCAGTATCAGTTTAGAGCAATGTAATCATGGAAGCTGTTTCCAAAATGAGATATTCTGTTCTCCAGTATTACGTTTGATATTATGAGAACTGAATTATGACAGAATCAATTGCTCCTTTTTTCTTTATTTTAAGGGCAAAGGGGTGGAATTTGGGGTTGTAGGAGTTTCTTTGTTTTGTTTTGGAGGGGTTTTTTTGTGTAAAGCATGTAACACACAACACTTTTTTGAAAATCAAATCAGACCTGGAAGAGAGGTCTCTTGAACCCTTAGTAGAAGGGCAAGTGACATCCATAAGACAGTTAACACTGGTCACCTCTTAATGGCTCTTCAAAATTACTTGAATTTTAGAAGAAAGATATTACAAAGACCCTGTTTGCCATCTTTCAGGGAACCAAAACTCTAACAGAATCATATACATTAACTCAGTCATATAAATTGTTACTGTTGCTGTTTCTGAGCTGTGGAAACAAACAGGTTTTATGTCTGCTTTAGTTGTTAGTGCTTGATTGCATTTTGGAGCAGGATCATGACTTGTTATATTTTCCAAAATTACATCAGGTGTAGTTTACATAAAACTGTTTCTACTACTAGGAAGTATTCTTCTTTCAATGCAGTTCTAAGGATTGGTAAAACTCTTATTTTTGCCAAAATAAAGATGTCACACCAGTATTTTTCCTCTCTCTCAAATTCCTGGGTGTAGATACTGGAGCCTCTGAGGTAGGACAATCTACTTTAAATGAGGGTGTTGTATTATTACTGAACAGACACAGGCTATATTTGCTCATTCAGATGTTAACATTTTCTAGAAAAGTTTCTCAGTTCAAAAGTAAAACAGGAAGGAATTTATCCCAGGATGTTGTATGTGATTCAGACAGATTTTAAGGTTTTGGCAAGGTTCTTTTAGAGAAGAGTAGGAATGGCTAGTGCACACCAAAAGAATAGTCAGTTAATAAGTTCTTAGGGATTCCCAAGTTTCCTTTCTTGCAGTTTCCTACTTTGAATTATTAGCCATTTTTTACTTCAAACCTCCAAGTATTTCAAACGGGTATGAAGTTTTGCAAATGAACCATTTTCCCAATTTGCATGCAGACAGAAGTGAGGGGGGAAGCGTAGTACTTATTTAGAGGTTACCATTGATCTCTTGTTGAAGCGGCAGAGCAAGATTTAAGATCAGTGTTGATGGGAAGGAGTGACTCAGTGCTACTGAAATGATAACTGTTACTACGGTTTTCCACTACCAAAGGTATTTAGTCAAACCTCTGTATAACACAGTCTGAACAAAAGAAGAGAAATGGTGGTCATGCAGAAATGTAACAGAGATGTGCAAGGGATTTTATGAGTAAAAAAAAATCTAAGTTAGTGCAACAAGTAACTGCAACACAAAATTGTTTTGGACATCTATTTATGCAGGAATAGTCCAACTGAAAGCCTTTTATAACAGAAAATGCAATAAAACTGTTGTAATGCTCTATTTCATAAACAACACAGCTAATTTAAATGTATGTTCATTGAACTGATAGATTTTCTGAATCCAAAAGTCATAAAGCATGTGAATAGTAGTTCTGTCTTAGATTAACTTATGAAGGAAATAAACTCCCTGAAATATTAAACCTTCTATACATTAAGAATATGTCAGATGGCTAAAAACATCTACAAAAAGACAAGCTCTTTTGCCTTACATTTAGGCATGCCTCGCATCCCTAATGACAAATCTGTCTTAAATATATGTGTTAGAGGGAAAGATCCCCTATGAGCTAAAACTAGAAGTCTCATTAGGCTTCATTAAATGAAGAAAAGGGTGAACTAATCTACAGACCAGTTCTTTCAGCCTCTGGGCCTCAGTCCTATTCAAAGACCTGTGTAAGTCCAGGAGTTGGATCTTACCTCTGCAAATAGCAGCATCTTGAGTCACAAACAGCTGTGAAAAAGGAGTTCATGTTAACAAGAAACTCTATATTGCCTGGATGCTTTTCCTCCTCGACATGTACAAACAGTAAATAGCATAATAAGGAAAACATACTGTCCTGATTAGAAAGTAATATAGGCACTCAGATTCTTCCACCATGGTTGGGTTTTACATGATAAAAATTCCAAAGTGCTAATTTAAAAAAGATTTTGTGTTATTTTTCATATGTGCTATTTTTAGAAACATTTAAAGTGTGATAATTTATCCTATTACTGCTTTCTGAAAGCAGTATGCCAAAGACCAAATTCTGGTTTTACAGAGTTACAGGTTTTTTAACTGTTATCATCATAAAGAAAGAATGAGACAATATGTTTCACTGGATCACCCACTCTTCACTTCAGGTTATTTTCTTTTAAAGTAACCTCTTCACAACTGTTTTCAAACTGTAAGTTTCCATCAAGGACAAATGTCTACTGGACGCAGTCCATCATCTTTCCCCGGTGCCTTCCTAACAAATATGTGCAAACTTACTTTTCTGTCCATAATTTTACCGTGATTTGGAGTATTCAGTCTGAAACCTAAGTTCTTATGGCAGTATATTAATAACTATTGGTATTTTTATTTTTAAATCCTAAAAGCACATAACACTAGCTTAGGCAGTTAACTTGCATAAGTCTACTTCATCAATACAGTAATGAACGCTGAGCACAGCTCTGTGTTGTTAAAACATACTCAAGATAAACTTCCACATAATCAACATACCATGCAGGATTCAGGTTCTAAATACATCATTTTGGACCACCTAACAGGTCTGGTCTGATGCAAGTTGCCACCAGTAGGTCACCCATAGACTGTGTGTTGTACTGCATGTCATTCCTTGCAGATATCTCAGGCGCTTGTCAATATGTTTAGGCACCTGAATCATTCTCACCAGCAAAGGATGAAGGATAAAGAAAAGATCCCCAGCAGCTGACATAATTGACAGACAAGGTACTTGAAGAATGTATAAATATTACATAACTTAAGGGTTGCTCATACAGCAACAGAAGCGGCAGAAAATTTTGAATGCCAATTCAGGTTGGGTTTACCTTGAAGCACTGAGAGACTGAGGAGTTTATAGCAATGCCCTGAGACTGTGTGAACTTCAGCTTGGCTCACAAGTGCTCTCTGTCAGAGGCTGTACACACAGTCAATGAAGCTACCACATCTGCGTGACTACTAAAATGATACACGGAAAAAAATTCTTTCAGAAGCCAGTCAGCAATAAGACAGAGCTTTACAGTGCTGTAAACACTAGTAATTTTGCCATCATTGTAAATTTACTGCTAATCTAATATTTTTCAATGCCCCTGTAGCAATGCATAAGAGTTTAACTTGCTTCTCATTCGTGCTTTTTCCTCCGTGTCTTATCCGCTGATGGCTTTTTAGTCTGGAAGTCTGTCTTAACATGGCAGAGATTGACAGCAAAGTGTCATACAAAACATGATACATTTCAAGTTTAAACTGAAACACTATCCTTTACGTTAAAAAAAAAAACAAACAGAGAGTGGCAGAGAGAAATATATATCTGAAAAATCAACAAACAACGGTCGGGAACCAAATTAACTTAGAAACAAGACCAATTTCAAAAAGAAAAACCATGCCGTAACAAAATTATGCAGATATAATAAATATATATATATATTGCAAACCTATCTATACAATGCAGTAGATCCCTGAGTGTGTGTCACCCCTCAGAGGGGTCGGCTGCCAGGCTCAGAACAACTTTGAGACAACATTACAGCAGCCCTTCAGAACCATTCCCAGCACCAGGGCTGCAAGAACAGATCCTGCCCCAGTCTCATATGCAGAAATATATTCATTTTGGGTATAAACTTCCATTTAATACATTTAACTGGTAAGAAACACCCCATGCTTTTATGAAAGGTCACTTAGCTCTGTCTGCGAAATTCTCAGTCATCAGGAAGCAGGTGCAAAAGGCCTGTGTATTTACATACGTTTGCTGAGAAGGTGAGAAAATGGGCTTTCTTAGAGACCATCGGAAGAAAGAGAAGTAGAGGTGACAGTTTAAGTATCAGAAGCAGAATGACCAGTAATGTCATTAATGTAAGGTATTCTCCAGCTAGAAATCAATTATGCAGTCATTTCTCAGGAAGATTGCTTATGAACTCAATTCAGATAATTTTTCATGTCCTACAGGTGGAAGCCACGCTAATAGACGGAAATGAGGGCTCCCCAAATGATGATGTGAATATTAAGGAGAATTAAATAGTCTTTCTTCAGAAGAACTGATGGAAACTCATGTGACAGGCACCTCTGCAGAGCTGGTTTAGCTGGAACCCACCCAGGGTCTCTCAACCATAGAGTATAATGCAACAAAAGCTGCTGTATCTGTACAGTCACTCAGACCTAAACAAAATATTTTTTATTCAGCATACCAAAAACTAGATCATGGAATAAGACTAATCCCCTCTCAAACTATTTACTGTTTGCTGGGCAATGAATTCTGGCTCACTTCTCTTGCTGTCTCAATGAAGGCTGACCCTGAAATGACCAAACCAGTAGCCTAAACAGCCATGGAAATAGCTTAAGGCATTTTCACCCTCCATTTAGTTTAGATGTTTCTTACTGTTAGAACTGCTATTCCTACAGGATTAATTATAAATAGTTATCTACTGATATCTACAGTAATACATTTTGCTTCTGAGCATGCACCACTGAGTTTTATAATGGGTTGTGTATACACTGCAAATGTTAATATTTTCATTGATAAATGACAGGCAACTTCTATTTGCATTTCCTGTGAGATTTAATGATGCGGTGGGATAGCTGTATGGAAACTGGGAATTAATATTAAGACTTAGTGCCAGAGCCACCCCCAGGACAGCAGGCACATTGCTCATTAACCTAATAGAATTTGAACAATTTCACTCTATGCTATACCTTGGTTACTGGGATCAGAAGTCGCTTTGGTTTTCCAATAACCTATGTAGAAACACAATTTAATAAAACAAGTATCACATGAACCCTTTTCTTTCTCCAAATGATCCTTCTTTTTTTCCTAGAAACAAAAGGTTCTTCCAGCTTTCCAGGTTGCCCCAGAGACCTCCCCTTGCTACCAGTGCCAGAAAGGTGGTGCTCTTCCATATATGAACCAGTAGCAATACAATTGCTCCACACTTACAAAAGTTTTTCAGAACAACTCCACTTCTGCACACACACACAAAGATAATTTTCTCCTCTACACTGACTCATGAGCTGCATTGCACTTTTGGTAGCAAAAGCAAGTGAATTGTTCACACCAGTTGGGAAGATAAAGCAGATTGGGGGAAGGAAAGGAAACGGATCTAGGCAAGTGATCCTGCCCGACACCCATCACGCCAAAACACTTTGCTCTAAAAATGCTTGTAATACTCGCCTCAAGAGTTCTTAAAAGCTTTAGGAGAGCTGCTGTTACCTAGGACACATCAAGTCCAGAGTCAGCTGAAACTTAAAACTGGGGATGGTAGCAGGAATAGAACTTTTGCATGAAACCTTCAGCCTTCTCATTCTGCATGGTATCCTAGAATTTCATTTAAAAGTTCAAGATGAAGGAGTTAAGTCTCCATGCTTCCAGTCACGCGAAAGCTTCAAACTTGTTTTTTGTTTCTCCCCTTTCTTTCTGTAAGACTTGTCCACAGCACAATCTGCTGAATTCATTTTACAGTGATATTTTAGTGTTTCTTCTCTCATAGAATTTTAATGTGTTTAATCTGACAAACTTAAATCTAAAATATGCACAGACCCATTTTTCTGAGCTGTTTTGAAGTCTTACAGTCCCTGCTTTACATACTCTCCCTGAAATCTGTACAATTACACCTGATAAATATTCTCCTTATGTAAATTAGAGGAAAATATCTCTCAAGTTCAATAGTTCCGGTCCTTTATAAGTGTACATACAGTGGAAAGCAGTGTCATGAAGCGTTAAAACAAGTTTCCTAATTCCTAAAGGGAGAACTTTGTACATATTTGATGGAGCACCGTATCACTGACAAAAAATGAGTCCCAAAAAAATGGTGATACATAATAAAAGGAGTTTTCACATTAGTACTAGTGGGAGTGGAACTGTGCAGGAGATGACAAGTGCTCATGTGTAACCTAAACTAGGATCTTCTTTGCAGCCCAAACCTGTTGCTGAATAACATGACAGGAACATGCAGCAGCCACTCATTTGGACTAAACCTCACCAAAGATATAAATACCTATTGCTTTAATGTTTGTTACCTCAGTGCAACATTTGCAGACATTTATGATGGAAAACAGACTTCTTTAACAGAGGCTTGCAAATGGAATTTTGAAATGATTTTTAGCAACACTAATCAAAGGCAATTTTTGCCTGTGATATTGCTAACCCAGCATCACGTACTACATACTACCTCCACCCCACACAGCATTCCCACTGGTATACGCAGACTGAGAACCCTCTCCAGTTTCTGGTCATTAACTGACTTGGTTCATTATGTAGTGTTTAAATGGGTTGAAATCAAAACCTTACTTAAGCTGTGAAACTGTGTGTAACCCCAAATTTCATGGTTAGCTATGTGTAATTTAAGCAGTAGTTTGGTGTTATCTGGAAGCTAAAGTATGTTTATGCTTTGAAAATTGACAAAGGAAAAATAACACCTTCAAGAGCAGTTGTACAGCAATTCTGCTCTCAAGACGAAATTCACACCTGTGCAGTAAGCCAGTGCAGCCTCAAACCCCACAAAACATGGAACCGAAATGGAATTTGATGGCATCCAAGTCTTTGCATAATCTTTACATAGGACAAGTTTCACCATTTTCCCTTCAATCTCATTCACATAAACTTAATAAAAAAAAACCCCAACACTATAGCCAGAAGAAAGATATTTCACATTTTGTTCCACTTTGGCTCTGTAATCCAGTTCACAAGGAAGTTAGCATACATTTCCCCCCCTGCATTTGTAACTTGTCAATCAGAAGCAATTTGGGTTTTGCACATATTATATTTCAGCACATAAACATATTCAAATGTTGAATTTATTTATCTAGTCAAAATCACTGTCTAGCACTGCGACGTCAGCCACGTTGGTGTGAAGTAGATGCAGGAGTTTGAACTAACCTTTCCCCAAAAACAAGCACCCAAGTGATAAACTTCACTGGAGCAGTTTTGGGTGGCCTGTGCTAATTGCTGTCCAAACTGAACATTTTCAGAAAGAAGGTTTGTCATTCAGGTTCCTCTCTCAGTATATCAACATCTCTGGTTAAAAACAACAAATATCAAAGTGAAGTTTTTATGTATGCCAAAGTGAAGATTAAACACAACCAGAAGTGCAGTGCTGTGAAGAAAAATTACTAGTATTTCTTTCATATTAACAGAAGTGTTGTTTTGTGGATGAGGCTCAGGGCCTGAAGGAATTTAGATTCATTCCCTGTGCTGTCACAGACCTTAGCTGTGACCTCTGGCAAGTCACTAAATTGCCTTGTCCTCAATTTCCCACTTTGAAACAGGGACAGATGCAGCTCCATCTGTACTAAGGGATGTGCAGCCATGTGACCACAACCACTTCATGTAACATGGCAACACAAGTCAGTGCAGTAGGTATTATGGAGAAGTTGTAATGATTTTCACACCATCCACAAAGTAGGTGCAATTCCTCCGTAGGACCCTTTCCCCTCCAGCAGAACAGTGTCATCACAAAATTAGATACTCATCTCTCTTTTCTCCAAACCTTTGTCCAGCTTGTCAATTTACACTTCAGAGCAGGAGTTTTTCTTCATGCACCAGCAAAATGAGCCTTATCCACAGTTTGCACATGCAGGCAGTCCATTATGTGCAGTCACAATAAACGCAACTGTGATTAACCTATCTCTTACCTTTACATCCACTGAAATGTTTCAATAAATAGCACCTGCCCTAGCCAAAAAGAGGCCCTGGCATGCTGCTACTCAGAACCAACTCCTGTGTCCTGGTATGGGAGATTACATGAAGGTGGGTACAGCCCCAGAGTTGTTGTCAACCTCTTTTTCTTACTAACCTGTGGAGGCAAAACACTCTGCCCACACCATACCTTGGCTCTTAAAGGAGCTGCCATTTCCTAAAAGATCACCAATTCTGAATGACAACGTAAAAATGGACATACAGTTACATTGTTAGTGAATCTCCTTCCAAAAATAGAATGGCCTTAACCAAGGCCATGGAAGAACAGGCTATCATTTCACTTGTGTGCTTATTTAGACCAGAAGGTCCATAACAAGAGTGAAAATATACAAGATAAATAATTCTCTGTCTCAGGAAAAGACACGTGCAATTACAAAAGAGGAAAGAAAAAAAGATGCAGTTGTGCATCTTTTATCCAGTTGAAAACTGACCTTCCTTAGCTTGAAACTGCCTGTAGGAGTCCCAGGACAGGTTGTTCTGACATTCTTTTAACGTCGTTTCATCAGCATAGCCAAAACTAATCACAAGAATATTACCCAATGACAGGTGCATTTATTCTGTCAATTAAATCAGATGGTTAAATCGAAATGTGCCCCAAATCTCTCTTGTTTGCATTATCCATATTGGCATTTCTTGGCTGTGGTTCATTGCTGGCTGGAAGTCATCCAGCCCCTGCAGAGTCACTTTGCAATACTGTGCCAGCAACTTTCCATGCTCTGCAGCAGCAGTAAGAGAGACCAGAGCAATCCTACAGGACTGACATGAAATGTTACATTGCTTCACTAAGATTTATGTAAGAAAAAAAAAAAAAAGAAGAAAAATAGAAATTCCCCCTCAGTGCAGTAGACTTAGATCAATGCTTTTGAAATGGAAAAGGATACATTACTGCACACCTAACCACTAGTGACATGCATGCATTAAAACAGACAACAGAATAGAGACTTTTAATATGACTATATGACTACTCTGTAAGAATACAAAGCAAAATCTAACCTCATTTTAAGATACTACTTTAAACATATGTTCTGTAGAAAAAAGGCATTGCTCCTAATCCATCAGAAAGGTGAGAGAAGTGATGGACATTTAGGTAGAACCACGACAGAAATCAACAAGAACAACTGAAGTACCATCTCCTGCTACCTTACTACCCAAGAAGTCTCCAAGCAGAGAAGGAATTTACATAAAGTATGTGCTGCAATGACAGTTGCAATGGGGCAAGCTAAGGATATGGGCAAGTTTTTTCATTTTGGTTGTGGTGTACATGCCAGTGTATTTCAGCTGAGATTTCTCTTCCCTGTGGTGACTTTGCATTACCTAAAAATTAGACCATTTTTTTCCAGTATTATAGTTGTATATTGATAATTTGTTGAGTGCTCAACTCAATCAACTATTAAAGAAGTTATACTCCCTTTGGTCAGCAAGGAGAAATGCACCATAGCAGGGTGATAAATTCCACAGCAAATTATTTTGGCAGAAAAAGTAGACACTAGACACAGTTTGCAGTTTCAGCTCCCGGGGAATCATGGACTCCTGATCCCTTTCCCAGCCTCCAGCTTCATCTTTCAACCACTGCATCTTTCCTGCTTTGGAAGAATCTCCCATTGACAGGTCTTCCATAGCAGAAGATAACACAGAACATTGCTGAGCGCAATCCCAGACAACATATGGGTCAAACTTTAGAATTATAGTCAGTATAAGCAGAAGTATAAATACACATAAGCATTGTTTTGCTGCATATTCTTTTAATTTCTTCATGATGGCCTGAAGCATTCCTTCTGCAGTCTGATTTTGCTGATATTCATGCATTTGGTCCATGCGTAGATCTACTAGCAAGAAAGGTCTCTCTGAGTTTCCATTAGCTGGGTAAATATCTTCTACTGCTAGGTTTTTAAAACCTGTCACCTTTCTTAAACTGATAAATAACGACCTTAATCTGGCAATCAAGAACATCTGTTCAGCTTACAGGAAAGCCGATATGAGTTCTGAATAGCACAGAATATAGTCCTATAAAATATCCATGAAATGTACATGCATATTTTTCCTTTCAGTGCACAGTATCTATCTAGGCAGTAACGAGTACCAGACAACATACTAGTCAGCAGTTTTTCAATGCTTTACATTTCTAAACCATTCATGAGGATTTAGTTGCTCATTTCCTACTGGCTCCAGAGAGGACAGTGTGGCTAAGTCCACAAAAACACTTTGAAACTTAAGGAATGCAATTTACCTTTAATTTGAAGTTCAGCGGTTCAGTGTTAGGCTTAGGAACTACAAACCAGCAAACCAAGAATTTATTATTTAAGTGTCCCATTTATCCAAAAGACCAAACATGTAATGCCACACTTTCAGGCACATGCAGAACCCAAACCTCAGACTTGCTTGCCTACATTCAATGCCATTTCTGATACGCTGTGGCTGCGTAACTTTGTATCAGATCGTTGTAAAAAGAACTGCATGAGGAAGAGCCATGAAAAGCTTTACCATGGTTTTCTCATCTTTTCTATATTTATAGGAGCTGAATTTGTGGTCAGGAGGTCACAATCTTCTCCTCAGCCCTCACCTGAGCTCTGACACAGATATATCTGTGAGTGGCCATTTACTTTAATGATCTTGCACTAACTTGCCTTCCTTGTATGACTTCAGACTGGCCACTTCGATGTCAATTTGCCTGGTGACCTGATGTTAACCCTGCTTACCATCCACTGGCTATGACCTTTTCCCATCACCAGACCAGACCCAACTTTGGCTTGCTCTGGTACTGTGGAACTGTGCCCTTTATCCGCAAGACCACTGCCCCTACCAGCCTTGCTCTCACCCACAGCTCTTGGCTTGCCTGAAGCAGCCCACCTCTGCTGCTCCCTGGCACAGAATAAAGTGAAGTCACCTTTGTTCCAAAGGTACCAGAATGCCACAGGGTGTCATTCACCACAGCACATGCCTTTGAACACGACAAAGTGATGGTGGCATAGGGAAGCAAGTAGCTTTACGTCAGATGTATAATTAACCATTTCTAATGTATACATGTCTAATGTATAATTAACCATTTCTATCAATTTCCCATTATTCACCTTTTATGAGAAACATCATAACAAGACCCTATTTATAGTATAATATTAAATACTTGAAAATTAGTTCATGACCCATTTTCTGACTGATGTGGTTTTACATTCTGAAACAAGTTATAAGAGAATAAATATCATAAATGTAGTTACTATTGTTTAAGGACAAGGATTAAAGAAAACTAGGTGCTGATTATATCTTCCTAAGGCCAAAGTCAATTCTTAGATCTGTCTTAAATCCAACAGGATGCAAGTACATTTTTTTCCGTATAGGCATGAATTCTTAAAATGGATTTAAAAGCAGACATTGGTTTTAAGCAAGAGAAAGCTATGCAGAACTTTGGGACTCCATATTAAGGGTGACACTGCTTACCTTCTCAGTGAAGTTTCCAGTGCCTTTTCTTTCTGCTCTAAATTGTTTTGATACTACTTCCTAATTAATCTGTCTTTTAAAATGCCAGTAATATTCAGCTAGGTAAATTATCTTTATTTCCCTAGCTGTGTGCTTTCATCAACAATGTTAGTGGGGAATTCTGTGAACAGTGTTGCATATTTACCACAGAAGAATTAAAAAAAAAAAAGGTATTTTGTATGTGCACATGTGGGACCTAGGATAAACACAAGAGATTGCTTTAGCCCCTTGAAAGATAAGAATGTTTGCAGGTATTTTTTTACAGGACTCACTAAGTTGAAAGGCTGTCCATGGCCTGTGACGTAGCCTGTTGGAGTTGTGTGCAAGAATAATGAGCTCTAAAAATTAGTCAGCAGCAACAATTTTAAAGCTTAATCAGTGGACTCGTTGAAAAAAAAGTTTAAAAGTTATCTTATCTTACAGCTTCCAAAAGCATAGAAAAAATATTAATGGGTCATTCAAATCTTAAGTCTCCCATATTTTTACAAATTTTAACTAGTTCCACCAGTCAGATACATCCTTACTTTATATATCTCTATGTATTTCAGAGATTTATTCCAATATAAAAGAATATTAAATTCCCTCCCAACAACTTATGGGTAAATTCTGTTTATTTTAATGTTATGCTAATAGAATATAAAACACAATTGGGAAACTGTGAGGAGCTTTAACCCAAAATATTAAATTTTGCTGCTAAGAGACCTTAACAAAGAGCTGGTGTAAAAGTGCTATTCCTATGCAAGACCATGCAGAGAAGACAGTAAAAATACATATGAATAACTAGAGAACTTGCACAAGTCAAAGCATAATTACCATTTGCTTTCATTACATAAAACCACAGCTTTCCTGAGACACTTGCTAATATCTATGGTTTTAAAAATAGCCCAGTATGCATTATATAATTTATGTTAGAGAAGTAAATGTATATCTGTTAAATTACATGTTGTATTTAAAAATACAACCCCCTACATGTACAATGTTTTTATTTTCTCCTGTATTCCACATCTTCCTGATCTACCAATAAAGCTAATGCCCATTTAGGGGAATATGCTGTGGGACGACAGTACAGCAATATTAAGTAAGGCAGCCATATGTTTCCTCCTTTTGCCATACTGTTTGTGACTGCCCCTGACTCTTGGTGGATTACATCCCTCATCAGTTTGCTTGGTGCTGATGGAATGCCTTTTGCAGGTGTTTTGTTGATATAATGCAAAGCACAGATTTCGAAAAGCTAAGCTTCCCAGTGCATAAAGCAGCATTAGCTCCTTGTTTTCCCTCATGACGCAAGTCCACAGGGGTCTGCTCTAGGTTCGTTCTTTACAAAATTATCTGAAATATCACCCAAGTGAATGCCTGCAGCCTGAATACCCAAAAGAAGTTACTAGGATACTCATATCTGCATATTATTTTATCATCTTTTTGGTTTTGTTTTTAGGTAAGCAGTGAAAGCCATATAGCAAAGATTTTTTACCAAAGAGCCTCCCCATCTTAAACACCGACTATCCACCTACAGCACACAAAGTAATGAATCTAAGTATAGCAAGAGTCAAAGATACATTTAAAGGCAGCATTCCTTCCTCATTCAATTTTTGTCCTGCTTGAAAAGCAACAGTAAGGTAAAAATGGATGTAAAGCAAATAAGTGTATCAGCTAAAAATCAGCACTGACTTAACCCATCATCAGAAATTATATCATCCTGGGGAGTTTTTGTGGATTTTCATGGTTCTGAAGACCCCCGCCTCTCTGCACTCATTCTCTATGAATATTGAAGTGTAGGCGCACAGTGTCTCCAAGAAGAAATCAACAAGAGGGAGAAATTAAAATCAACACAAATGGAGAAACTCTAAGTTTATATTTTTATGCTAATGTGCTGGTAAGAAAAAGGCCTCGTTTGGGAAGTCATAAAAAAAAAGGCGTTAGCAGATCTCCAAGTTAGAACATAGAAGCTTTCTCCACAGTTGGAGGATTTAAAGGAAGTAAAATGATAACCACATAGTCGAGAGACTAGAAAAGAGACCTTGATGTTTGATAGTTGTAATAACCTGCAGAGTGCTCTAATGGCTTAGGGATCAGGTGCAGAACTACAGCAATAACAAGAGCTGAATAATTATCTCAGCTATATCTGTATAACCACAGTCCCAGAGTATGAACTATATAAGGAGGCTTCTGCTGCCTCTCCAAGATTTCCTGAAATGTTAAATCACTGAATTGGGAGCACTTCCAGCATTAGTACTGCCCAGTTAGAAAGAAATAAAGCCCAGAATCCTCTAGTGGCAGTTCTAATGTCTTTGTTAATTATGAATTATGGGTAAACATGCAGACTCACAGAGGTCACGGCTGTCAGCAACAATACTTTTCAAGAAGGATTTTTATGAGGGTCTTTTTCATTTTGCCATAATGTCCTTTATATATACATAAAATATACCAAGAATACAAAAAATACTGTTTGTTTTTAGGGAAGGTGTAATTATTTTTCACATGGTTTCTACCCCCTGTACAGTCACGTATCCATTGCCAGTACGACCCAGTTCATAACTATAAGCTCCTCTGTGAATAACAACAGCTGTACAGTTCCAAGGACCAGGCAGAAAGAGTCATTGGGGCTGGGGTTAGGTTAATGATCAGACACTCTGTTAACAAGAAAGTAGTGGTTTTCGCAGCAAACGGCCAGTCAGGATCCCATCAGCTGTAGTCACCTTTCACACACAACAGAGAAACAAAAGCTGCATACAGTATGCTTGATTAACCTCACTTAAATGGCAACGCTGATCTCAAATCTGTCCCAGGAGTGTATATAAACAGGATTAAAATTATATTATGTGTGGATCCTACCCAACAAAAGCAACTGGCACAAAATCATTTTAATTAGGTGGTAGCGGCTGTAACTCATTCAACTTTGGCATTAATTCTTCTCTGTCCCATCAAAGAACTTTTGGGACTCATCGTGAGCAGTACAAGGAATAAAGGAGATTTAGAGATAACATTGAACATGTTGCCATAATTGCTGGCTAGTTTGTAAGAAGGCTACATGGAACTGGGAGGACAACATTCAAACTAGTCCTGTGAAATTCCTCAAGGAAGGTGTAATCCTGCCATTTTCAATGTAGGCAACAGACTTGTAACAAATTACAAGGAAGATCTTATGCAAGGAAGAGTCAAAAGATTCTTATCCAGTTTCTAAGAA
The DNA here is from genome assembly GCF_032191515.1 of Phaenicophaeus curvirostris. Lineage (NCBI taxonomy): Eukaryota > Metazoa > Chordata > Aves > Cuculiformes > Cuculidae > Phaenicophaeus > Phaenicophaeus curvirostris. Next base: position 103,110,852 of record NC_091393.1, on the reverse strand, counting down.
AACTATTACTGCCAGCTGAGTTGCTCAAAATCTCTCCATAAGTTGATAAACCGTGAGAACTTCAATGGTGTATGGGTTGAACTCAGTTCTGAGCCCACAAAAATATAACCGTAGAAAAATTCTTTTCAGGATTGCAGTCTTTAAAGAGATGCAAAAGGATAACTGTCTTTTGGCTTTAGAGACATTTCCCCCATTTTGTAAGGGGAGTACAGTAATAAAGACCTATCAAGCACATGGTAGTTCTTCTGAGTCAAAATAAACTGAACTCTTACAAACCCTTGCAAGCACACATACAACAGCCACAATCCAGTAATACTGTTATGGTTTGCGTTTATCCATACTCATTCTTGTGTTGCAAGACAGACATTTTAAATGCAGCCTTCTAGAACACACAGGGCTTTTTCCAAATAAAGACAAATATTGTAGAAAAATGGGGGGAAAAACCTCCCTGAAAATTAATTTAGAAACTTGACCATTTGTTACAGCACTGTTGATGAATGGTGAAGTTTAGTCCTCTAGGTTGTGACAGTCTGGTATGGATGAAAAGTTCTTAATCCTATGCCAGATCAGGAAAGATTTCTAGTGGTCAATTAATACTGACACTTATCATGCAACAGAAATCTAACGTTGGCCCATACCACTGGGATTAGGAAATTACGGTCAAAATTGTTCAGCCTTTGTTATCAGAGGTAAATTATTTTTTTCCAGAAAAATGTTAGCATCAGCCTCTCTGTGTTGAAGAAAATCTGGTAAAGAAAAGGAGCGGGTAGCTACAAAGCATCAATACTTCCTTGGAAGGAACAATAACTGCTGAAAACCAAAAATCAGGGAGGCTGAAATCCTTATAATTTTCCTTGACATAGACTATAAAACCAGGTAATCCGCAATATATTCTATAGGGGACACATTGGAAACATTGGAATGTCATAAGTAGAAAAAAACATATTTTTCATGTTAAAATATCACTAGCAGGTAAGAAGACTGACCATTATTTTACATAATAAAGATAAGTCATGTGTACCTGAATAGTTAACAGATGGACTAATTAGAGGCTGAATTATTTGTGGTATAACTGATAGCTGGTGAAATCAAGGTTACTGAGGGAAATGGACTTGACTTTGGAAAAAACAGAGGGTATTTGCAGGGCTAAAGCAAATGACTTCTCAAAAGAAAGGGTTAACAAGCAATGAAAGAAGAGAAGTGCATCTAATTAAAAGGCATACCAAGGCATGCAGAGAGAATGCAAGGGTAAGCAAATGGCAGACACCACATTTGTGTGCTATACATGAAGAGGCAAATGTGGAATAATACATAAATAAACAGTACGAAGGGGAAGATGTCAGGTAGGTAAAATAAGTTTCCATGTTGAAAAGACGTGATTTTGGCAAAAATCATATTAATAAATATACACAGGCATACATAGAGAAAAAAGAATGTGAAGAGGACAGGAGATATCTGGTTTGGGGCATTTATAAACAGGAGTATCGTACAGTGACTTGGTTTAAGACACGAAAATATACGGATAAAAGAGAATTTTAAGAGAGAGGTTCAACATCTCCTCATCTAAATTAGATTATTAGATTGCATGATGACCTTTGGAAATAACACCTCCCTTCAAATTTCCAGTGTAAAAAAAAGCCCATGGGAAAGATAACTGCTACACAGGTAGGTATCATTGTTTAACTAAAAATATGCATAAAGGGTCTAAAATGCAAAACACACCCGTGAGCTGAGAATTATCTTTCTACATTATCATCTATTACATGTTCACGGGGCCCTCACATAGCTGAAACTATCACTGTCTGTGCTTACATAGCACAGAAAATGTTAAGAATGAAGAGGAAATACTTCTAATTGTTATACTTGCAAACCATCTTGCAGCTGTAGCTCTGGGTCAGCACTCATCAACAGACTGTAGAATCCATACAGGAAACTTAAGAGAAAAACGCTATTGTTTACATCATCACCCAGGCTTCAAAATTTATCCTAAAATAGAAAGATTCTAATCAAAAGAGATCTAAACTAGGAAAGACCATCTTTTAGTGGGCACATATTTGAGAGCACTTCCAAGCAGTAGAAACAAAGCTTAAAGAAGAGGAGTGTAAAATTGGCCAGGTACTATCTATTTCTATAACAAAATTGACAATCTGAGATGAGGAGCAAAAAGTGACTTGACCTTGAAGAAAGCTTGAGAGAGTAATTCCAAATGACTGGGCAAAAAGAAAAAATGCTGAAGCACCTTCACAAACACATATAGAAATATATATACACACTCACACATCTATGTGTTGAGACAATAAAGATGAACATGATAGTCCATTTTTCTTTCAGTTGCATGAAAAAGGTCACTGCCTGATAATGGACTCATTTCCATAGAATCTGGTCTAACACGCTGTTGACATTGATGATGTCTTTTCATTGACCAAAATGAGCTTTCAACCAGCATTTTCTGCATTTCTAATTGAGTTGCAGGTGACACTGTAGCAGCAACGTAATAACACTTTATATATCATATTTGTTCGGAATAGAATTCCTGATGGGTTAATATCTCACAAACAGGCCATGATTGCTCTCATTTCTAGATTGAACACAACATCTAATCTTCCAGCAACATGTTATTTAGGGACACTGGCTCAGACATTCTCTGAGGCTCCAGATTAAAAACCAACCAACCAACCAAAATATTTAGCTGGAATTTTGTTAATTTGTTGACCTATAAAAAACATGTGGAACTGAAGTAGTCATAAAAAGTTATAGCAGTACTTATAAAAAAAGTTACAGAAGTAAATTATAAACTGTTTCTAAACAAAGAACCAAAATGATACCTTATACATATCCTTTCTTATCCCACAGCCAGCAAAGACAAAGTTTTGTAAGGAACATTTTGGATACATATTTTTTCTGATGGCAAAATAAATGCAGGGACGCTGTCCAGTCTGTCAGTTGATCCAGTTTCTTGGCAGAGACCTTGATCTCAGATATGGCTCCAGAGTGGTTGATTTGTCTCCTGTAACCAACTATGTAAATAGTTAATTTTTTCAAGCTGACAACCAAACTTCAAAAAAATCTCACAACAATACTTGTGGCTTGCATCAACCCAAGAATAGTCTATACAGCAAAACAAAATTACCATTTCACACTCCAAGAAGGAAATTAGATTTGTTACAAAATGAAAGCACTTTGTTGCAAAATGTAGAAATGAAACATTTCTAGGGTGAGTGGAAAAAAATCCTCCATTGAATATGAACTAAATTCACAAATAATTTTGGCTCCTCAACTTCACACAATAAGCCTCTTGGCTGATTACTGCAGTTCTTAATTAGGAATGAACTGCACTCACTGAATGAGGGCAAGCATACATATCACAGATGTTAACACCCTGAGGAGTGTACACTGAGCAGTCTTCTCTGTACTGACTTTCTGCCCAGCTAAACTTAGCATATAGGAAAGTCTTTATCCTAGGAGAAGCCAACTGTAGTGTGCGAGACCAGCCTTTGCTAGCAGAGGCAATATCTAGCCTGGGAGGAGAGGTGCCACACTGCCGTACTCTGCAGTCCTTCTCCCAAAACTACCTGTACTGGGGACTGGCCACATCACGCTGCAGCTCTCCCTCCTTCCACATAGCCTGATGTCCTTCTTGATGAAACTGAACTATGAAGGAAATGGGGTCTCACCCAGCACATAGTTAGGGTGCAACAGAGAAGACTATTTCCCTCTAAGATTACTTACATTTCTGGATTAACATGGATAGGAGGGATAAGTAGAAAAGAAAATATCACAGCAGCGAGTCCTCAGCTATGGGACTAATTCTGACAGGCAGAAAATGAACAGAGAATAAATACATTAAAAACCAGATGTCAACATATCTTCTAGATCTAGCTTTTCTTTACAAAGCTGCTCAAATGCATACATGCTCAAGTCAGACAGTCATACTAAGATGGGAACAAACATACAGAAAAGGTTTACTCAAGCAGAATGAAGAAGATTACATGGATGAAGAGGAAGAACAACACTATTCTCATTTTGAACACTTGGAAATCAGGACCAGAATAAAATTAGCATAGCTAGAATCTGACCCTTTAAAGCACTTAAAAATGAACAGGACTCCTCAAATGCTTTAAGTTCATCATATGCTGAATTGAGGTGTTAGACTGCAAGCTGATCTGTCCCAGAAAGGTACCACAGTGACGGCCGGATTTCCTTGAGGTGAACCACGTTTGGACCACAGCAGCACAAGAGCAAGCTGGCAGAGACTGCAGTGCTGCAGTTGTGAGCTACCTGCCAGCACCTGGCAATGCTATGTGAGATGAGACGCAGCCACAAACAATGTCAGCTCTCCCCAGAAAAGCACCAGTTCAGTGTGATAGTCTCATTGTCTCCTCCTGCTTCCATTTCTTCCCCATTTCTCATTTTTGCTTTATCCCTTTTTTGTTTTTGTTGCCTGAATGTACTTCTAGAGTCCCTTGCCATGGCAACACCTGCAGGTGAAGGCAGAGCTCATCATCCACAAGCTTTGCCAGTGCTGAAGAGGTAACTAATCACTCCACAAGAAGAGAAGTGCTATCTCCAAGATACCCATGAACAATTTGCAAACGTGGGTGTTCATGAAGCACCCGCTTCTCACAGGTGTTTAGCTTGCTTCTGCAAAGTCAGTAAAAGCATTTTTTTCCCTGTTTGCATCTCATCACATACCTTGCCTGTGCTACTTCACACAGAGCTGTAAACTCACAGCTTAACAGGGCTAAGGAGACAAGTCTCTTCTACATCGATTAATATGTGACAGGCATTAACAAGAGAGGTGTTTCAGTGCTCCCAAAGCCTGAGAGTTTATACCATTGTCATCAAGGGAAGTTCAGCTGCTGTGACTTTGGATCAGAGAGTGACCAAACTTCTGCTCAAAACAGACTTTGGGTTTAAATCACCATCTGTAATCACAGGTACCACGTACATCACAGAAACATGGGAATACTACAAATATACACTACAGCATTTAGTCATCCAAACATTCACATGGATTTTGAAAAGAAACAACTTGAAATCTTAACTGGCCTACCCCTAATGACAAAAATATTTGTTGCCCTGGCTGTTTGAGACCACCTGGCTGCCTTTTATATGTATTCTTCCATGTTACTGTGTAACCTTATTAGAATAACCCTGTCTCACAAAAGTGCAAGAGGAAATAGACAGCACACAGGGAAGCATAAGGCCTTCAAATATTTCGTCAACCAAAGAAGAAATTCACACTCCTCAATAGTCACCAGCCATTTAAAAATCTTCAGACTACGTTTCAGTCCAGCTCACCACAGCTGAGAAGTAAATGACACAAACTAGTGTCTCAGCTCAGTAGTTACTTAATTTTTTATTGTAGGGGGTTTTTATACATGTAAGTGAATAGACCTTTGCTTTAAAAATAAATACTTTCCCTTATTTTATTTTTTTTAATTCTAATTACTCTTGTGTCAGAAATATAATTGCACTTCCATATTGAAAGCTAACCCGATGGGGAAATATTTTACACAATTACAGAAAGTTTTAATAAAAGACTGATAAGTAAAGTTCAGAATTTTTAATGCATTCTTCAGGCGGTTGAGTGCCTTTCGCTGTTCTGTCACTTATCATTAAAGCTGTGTGAAGGGAAGGACCACCTGTTATACTTGACTTGATTGGCAAAAGCATTGCCTGACAAATAAAAAAGTGAAACAGACAAAAGTGAAAATGAAAAAAAAAATTAAAACATATCTTGATGGGGTCATGGATAATTTAACATTATTGCCTCCCCTTTAACCAGAAAATTCTTTTGTATTTAATATTCTCCCCACCTACTTATTATTCTACTGTGTTACATTTCACTGCAGAATAGAGTATTAATTCATTCCTACAAAAAAGCATCGCATATCCAGGAAATTATTTCTGGCTTTAATTTGTAAAATTACATTTTGCTGTCCAGTATCTTTTAGGAAAACGTACAGAACACACACCTATGATAAAGTGCAAGAGTGCACATGCTGCAACCTAAGCTTTGCCTGGATAAATATTTCCAGTAAAACACTGCCGAGAAAATTTTTTAAAAAGCATTACTAAATGCAGTTCTTTTTAGATATAAGATGCATTGCAGTAACTCCCAAAAGCTATCTTTCTCCAAAACTGTATTTATTCATCCATTTCAAGCTTTGTAGAGAAGTAAATCAATTCTTTACTATTTCTCTCTGTCAGTGTTAGGAGAGTATCCTTTGAACGCTGCAGTTCAGCCCTATACCACAAAATATAACTATGTCTGTTCATTACCTTGTAAAATGCCTGCTTTTCTAGAATAGACCAAATGTAAGACCTACAAAAAACACTAAAGGTTTAAAGTTTCACTTTTAATTGTT